>NC_053151.1:14216368-14932201 GCF_016808335.1 Panicum virgatum
GGCTCGCAGGCCGGCTGATCCGGCGGCCAGCCCCCTCCACCAACGGCATTGCGGTGTCCTCCCCCCCTGGAGGCGCACGGCCGCCTCCTACCCCCGAACCCTGGCAGTGGCGACGCGCCCCGGCGTTTGTGCGATGGCGACGGGGGCATCTCATACTGGCTTCCACAGAGTGGGGCGGCGTCGCATCCTGGCTTCCGCGGGACATCGACGGCGACGGAACCCGGCGACGGCCACAGCGATTGGCTCAAATGATGCGGCAAGAGCTGCCGCCACCACTGGACCAACTACCTCCGCCTAGACATCAAGAGAGGCCTTTTCACCGACGAGGAGGAGGGAAGACGCATGTCCACAAGAAACTCTTTAGCATGGCATCGATCACGTCACGCACCACCCGCGTATGGACCTCAACCTCCTCGCCGGCATCCCCAACCTGCTCGCCGCTGCAAAGACCCCCTACCTGGACATCATCTCCCTCCGGCCCTATGTCGATGGCGCCAAGTACCATCTCCTCCAAGGCATCATCCGCGCGCTCGCCACCCCTCCCGCCGTGCCCACCGTCGACCTCATGGTGGCCCTACTGGTCGCCGGAGCCACCAATGGCGGGGTCAGCATTAGCCAGCCTGCCCCCTGCGTTTATGCTCTGTGTTTCTGACGAGAAGTTTCTATGACTGCACAAAGAGGCTTCTATTTCTGAGGCTTCTATTGTCTGAATGCAATGAGATCTATGAACCGCACGCAACAGCTTCTATATCTGCATGTGCAGGAGTTTTCTATGACTTTAGACGAAGTTTCTATGCTGTTATATTCAAAATTCAATAGATAGTAAGGTGTTTCTATGATTACAGTCGTATGTTTTATGCCCATGTTTATTGGATAAATAAATCTATGGCTATAAACTTGGGTATTAGGGTCCAGGGGTTTTAGGGCCGGGGTTTAGGGTTTGGGGGTCTGATTAGGGTCCGGGGTTTATGCACGGGGGTTTAGTGTTTGGGGTTTAGTATTTAGGGTTTAGGGTTTGGAGTTTTAGGTTGGCAGGGTTTATTGGGTTTAGGGTTTAGGGTCGGGGGTTTTAGGTGGGCGGGTTTTACTGGGTTTAGGGTTTAGGGTCCGGGGTTTTAGGTGGGCGGGGTTTACTGGATTTGGGGTTTAGTATTTAGGGTTTAAGGTTCGGGGTTTTAGAGGGGAGGGGTTTGCGGGGTTTAGATTTTTAGGGTTTTAGGGTTTAGGGTCCGGGGTTTTAGGGTTTAGGAATTATTGGGTTTAGAGTTTAGGGTTTAGGGTCCGTGGTTTTAGGGGTGCGGAGTTTACTGGGTTTACTTTTTTAGGTTTTAGGGTTTAGGGTCCGGGGTTTAGGGTTTAGGTTGTTTAGTGTTTAGGGTTTAGGGTCCAGGGTTTTAGAGGCGGGGTTTAGGGTTTAGGGTTTAGGATTAGGATTTAGAGTTTCTATACTTCTTGATGAGTCCATGGCTGATCAAAATGTTCATGATAGGGTCATTCAAAATTCATACAAGCTGCAGTTCGGTTCTTTTGATGTGAACAGAAATAATATGAAAGAAGGAATTATATCTAGTAAAGCCACTTTGTCAAAGAAGCTAATATTTAAAGGAGATAATTTGCACAAGAAAATAGTAGGGAAAAAGGAAGTAAAACAATATATTATTGTTGGTCGCATGCAAGTAGAGATCACACAAGAGGCACCAAGTTGATGGATTGGGCGTGCTCACACAAGAGGCACCAAGTTGATGGATTGGGCGTGCTGCTCTGCATTGTGCGAATAAAAAGGCATTGGTAATGATGCCAGCTTAATTTAGTCACTAATATTCTTGCCGGATTATTGTATTATTAGTTCCATGTATTAATTTTCTATAGTCAGGTTTTGGTAGACGCAGCTTTAATTAGCAAGACAATTAGGGAGTCCGATTGGCCTTTTGTTTGGGTGCCTGCGCGCACCATGTATTTGAGTCAGACTGGGTCTTTTGTGTTGAGTCCATTTTGACAGTCTGATGGGCCGAGGGCTGGCCTGCGTACCCCTGTTAAGCCAAGGTTGATGGCCTGGCATCGGTGGACTTGTTTTGATTGGGAAGTTTTCTCAAGGGTTTCTTCTCCAGAGCAAGGAGGCGGCGCTGCTGTCTCTCCTGCCATGGTGACGGCTGCCAATCCAATCGAGGATTGTGGAGAGCTCGTGATTAGGTTATAGCCTGAGCACGTGTCTCGATCTCGTTGAGATCTTTTCTTTTGTTCGTGGTTCCTTGTGGACGCGGGTGGAAGATCTATCTAGGGTTTGGTTTATACACTGTAAGCTGATCCCTATATTTATCTGTGTTATTGCTGGTGTTTATTTGCTATCAAACGGACTTGAGTTATCCTGCCGAGGGGTGCTATTATTATATTCAGTCCATTTACTGTTGATCAGATTTGAGACAGACCACAATACTGCTATTTGCTTGTTCTGAGATATATAGTGCTAGCCTCATTAATTCCTGGATCAAGGTGATATTGCAGCAGTTTGAGATATTTATAGCTTGGCAACAGTATTATATTATCTCATATATTATTCTTTGGTCTTTCTCGAGTGAACTCCCGTGGAGACAAATATTATCTTTATTTGTACCGTGAAAGACATCCGGAAATTCAGACACCACGCGAATACCGTCCGTGGGGATATTCCGAAGACGACATTCACCTGCAAGTACGGGCTGTATGAGTACACGGTCATGTCCTTCGGCTTGACTAATGCCCCGGCTTTCTTCCTGCACTTGATGAACATGGTTTTCATGGATTATCTGGATGTCTTTGTGGTGATCTTCATTGATGATATTCTGATCTTCTCCAAGACAGAGGAAGAGCATGAAGAGCATCTGAGGCTCGTGTTGCAGAGATTGAGAGAGCATCAGCTGTATGCTATGTTCAGCAAGTGCGAGTTCTGGATTGACGAGGTTCCATTCCTCGGTCATATCATCTCCAAGGGAGGCATTGCAGTTGATCCGAGCAAGGTGAAGGATGTGCTCGAGTGGGAGACACCGCAGACGGTGAAGGAAGTCCGATCATTCTTGGGCTTAGCAGGATATTATCGGGGGTTCATTGAGAATTTCTCCAAGATCGCGAAGCCCTTGACTTCCTTGCTAGAGAAGAATGCGGCATTCATATGGACTGATGAGCGTCAGATGGCCTTTGATGAGCTGAAGAAGAGGTTGACTACGGCGCCAGTCCTTACTCTGTCAGACCAGAGCAAGAGGTTCACGGTGTACTGTGATGCTTCAAAGGATGGTCTTGGTTGTATTCTTATGCAAGAGGGCAGAGTGATTGCTTATGCTTCACGGCAGTTACATCGGCATGAGCTGAACTATCCCACTCACGATCTTGAGCTAGCCGCAGTTGTGCATGCTCTGAAGATTTGGAGGCATTACTTGTATGGGCAGCAGTGTAATATCTACACTGATCACAAGAGCCTCAAGTATATTTTCATGCAGAATGAGCTGAACATGCGGCAGAGGAGATGTTTAGAGTTGGTCAAGGACTATGACCTGAAGATTCACTATCATCCGGGTAAGGCCAATGTTGTGGTAGATGCTCTGAGCAGAAGAAGCTATGTCAACATGGCCATTGCTTTCCAGATGCCTCAGGAGTTATGTGAGGAGTCTGAGCAGTTGAGTCTGGGTTTCTTGCATCATACTTCGAGTGCAACATTCGAGGCAGTGCCCACTCTAGAGGCAGAGATCCGGCAGCATCAGAAGGAAGATGAGAAGCTGCAGGAGATCCGTGAGTTGCTCAAGAAAGGCAAGGCTCCTCATTTCAGAGAGGATGATCAGGAAACCTTGTGGTACAAGAACCGGATCTGTGTGCTAGATGTGAAGGATCTCCGGAAGTTGATTCTGAGTGAGGCTCATGATACAGCTTATTCTATTCATCCGGGCAGCACAAAGATGTATTATGACCTCAAGGAATGTTTCTGGTGGTATGGGATGAAGCGTTCAGTGGCAGAGTACGTGGCTATTTGTGACACCTGTCAGCGTGTCAAGGCTGAGCATCAGAGGGCAGCAGGTCTGTTACAGCCTTTGAAGATTCCAGAGTGGAAATGGGAGGAAATCACTATGGACTTCATCGTTGGACTGCCTCGTACTCGGCAGGGGTACAACTCTATATGGGTAGTAGTGGATCACTTGACGAAGGTTGCTCACTTCATTCCAGTGAACACTACTTACTCCGGCGCTAAACTTGTAGAGTTGTACATCTCTCGGATTGTCTGTTTGCATGGTGTGCCAAAGAAGATCATATCGGACAGAGGATCACAGTTCACTTCACGGTTTTGGGAGCAGCTCCATGATTCGTTGGATACAAAGCTGCGCTTCAGTACCGCCTATCATCCTCAGACAGATGGGAAGACAGAGAGAACCAACCAGGTGTTGGAGGATATGCTGAGAGCTTGTGCTATTCAGTATGGTACCAGTTGGGATAAGTGCCTGTCATATGCTGAGTTCTCCTATAACAACAGCTACCAGGCCAGTCTGAAGAAGTCTCCATTTGAGGCATTGTATGGCAGAAGGTGCAGGACTCCTCTTTATTGGGATCAGATTGGTGAGAAGCAGCTCTTTGGCCCTGACATTATAGAAGATGCAGAGCAGATGGTACAGGCTGTGCGGGAGAATCTGAGGATTGCACAGAGTAGGCAAAAGAGCTATGCAGATGGCAAACGGAGGGACCTGACCTTCAAGGTGAACGATTATGTGTACTTGAAGGTGTCACCAATGAGGGGAATCCGTAGGTTTAATCTAAAAGGGAAATTAGCACCAAGGTACATTGGTCCATTCAGGGTGCTGGAGAGGAAAGGCGAAGTTGCTTATCGCCTAGAGTTGCCCGCTGATCTCTCTGGAGTGCATGATGTCTTCCATATTTTTCAGTTGAAGAAGTGTCTACGAGTACCTGAGGAGCAGGCACCACTGGATGGGTTAGATGTGCAGGAAGATCTGACCTATATTGAGCATCCGGTGAAGATTCTAGAGACATCAGAGAGGGTTACACGGAACAAGCGCATCAAGATGTGCAGAGTTCAGTGGAGTCATCACAGTGAAGCTGAGGCTACATGGGAGCGAGAAGATGAGCTGAGGAAGACATATCCAGATCTCTTTGCTAGCCAGCCCAGCTGAATCTCGGGGATGAGATTCCTATAAGGGGGTAGGGTCTGTAACACCCTAATTTAAATTTCAGCTTTTAATAACAAATTTAATTGGCTTTATTTAATTTTCTAAGGTTTATTATGTTTAGTCTTGCATTTAATCTAATTTTTCTTCCATAAGTAATTAAAATTTATCATAGGGTTAAAATATTTGTGCATTCATGCTGGAGCATCTCTTTTAATGGTTTGAGTGCTAGGGTTGAATTCAAATTTGTATTTGAATTCAATTATGTTTGAGTAGTGTTTGAAATAGGAAAATGGAAATAGAAAAGGAAGACCACACCAACACAGCCCAGCTCCCCTCTCGGCCCGCCTGGCGCGCAGCGGCCCAGCTCCCTCCCGCGGGCCCAGCATCTCGCCCGGCCCAGCATCTCGCCCGGCTCAGCATCGCTTACCCTCACGCCTCCCCGCTAGCGCACACGGCCCACCTCCCGCGTCCCCGATCGGTCCACCCCGCACGCGCCCGAGCACAGCGCATCGCGCGCTCGCCTCCACTGACGGGCTGGCCCCGCGTGTCAGCGCCCTCTTCCCCGCTCCCTTCCTTCTCTAGTGTGCCAGTAGAGCCCGACCTCCCCGCCGGAGATCTCGCCCGCGCCCAACAGCGCGGATGCCCAGGATCACCGCCCGGCCTTTAATTGCCCCCCCCCCCCCCGCGGACCCCTTGCTCCCCATCCTACGCGCTAGCGCCGCCCAAAATACCCAAGCCGCCGCCCTCCGAGCTCCGAGCGGAGCAGAGCCCCACGCCGCCGTGCCCTCGCCGCTCTACTGCTCCACGGCCACCGAGAACCACCACCGAAGCTCCGCATGAGTGCCAGGAGCATCCCCGGTCATCTCCTCAGCCCGCTGCACCGTGCTTCACCCGGGATTTTTGACCCGAACCTGTCGCCGGTGAGTTGCGCCGCCCGCTCGATTTCTCGCCGCCGGTGGGTTCCCGACCTCCCTGACCCCCTTGGCCTCATCGCAGGACCTCCCTGAGTCGAGCTGTGGGACTAGCAGGCCCGGATGCGCCCTGCATCTACCCCGTCACCAAGCTCCGCGCCGACCCGCCGCCCGACCTCGACGACGGTAGACCTGCGCGCCATTCCAGCTCCAGCCCTACCCTCGGTGAGCGTTTGCACCTGTCCCTGTTTCTGTTGCGCTAGAAGTTTTGGCACATAGGCCACCGCACTGGCCAGAACGCCCTCGCCGACGTAACTCGCCGTGCAGATCTGCCTCCACCACCCCGCGCGCAATCTAGAGCCATGCCAGGCCTAGTTTTGACCTCAGGTGAGTCACGCATGTCACGCTGATCATCCCCGACCCAAACCCGAGTGGAAACAAGCCCCGGAACACCGAGATCGGCGTACTCCGGTGCAGCGCCGCCGCGGGAGCACATCGCCGGCGAGTCCCGCCGCCACCCCGTGAGCCATCAAGTCCTGGCCGCCCGATCTAAACCCGACGCCCCTGATTAGATCTAGGATCCATCAAATCCTAACCCTCAGATCCAGATCCAAGAGCCCAGAATAGATCGTACTAGGTTCGCTGTGGACTTTTTGTTAAAGAGTCCCTGAACTCTTTTGAAATAAACCCGCCGTCCAGGACAGTGTAAAAGTAATTCAATACAGGTCCTGTTTTTAACACTAAGGCCCCTGACCATTTTAAAAATAGAACCCGCAGTCCTGGCCGGTCAGTTTTACGCGTTAGACCTTAGAACTAAGGTTTAATTATGTTTAGGTCCTCGGTTTTTGCAGAGAACCCCCTGTAGCTCAGTTTTTCTCGCAGATAGGTCCCTAGATCTTTTTTTAGGCCTAGTTTTCGCGTTCTAGCTCCGTTTTAGGCGTTATTTATGTCCACGCGATCGTTGTAATGCATAGAATAGTTTTAGCATGGTTTTGTTTGCTGGTTTCATGTATTGTCGTACTGTTTCTTAGTTTTTGCTACTGTTTGCATGTATGTTTATGTTGTGTATTGTTTTTGGCCATGTGTTCGTGAGTAGACGTTGATCCATCTGAGGAGCCCCAGTACCGGTACCTGGAGCAGCCATCTTCAGATCAGTTTGAGTAGCAGCAGGAGCAGTTTGAGAAAGGCAAGTATAACATGAACAACACCTATCACTTTAAATACATTTCATACTGCATTTTAATACTGTATGCCTATAAGGACTTTCCTAGCCACTTTATATCCTTTATATATATATCCCTTGGGTTGCATTTTGGTTAGTTGTGCTAGGTTCCGCGTTATAACACACTTGGTCCTTTTTAATTAATTTGATTAATGGTATATGCAACTTAATTCTGGGAGTGGCCCGTTTGAGTGGCTCACGTCTCGTTAAAATATGTTTTGTTAGAAATATGGTTTAGGGGGCCAGAACGGTGCTTACTGCCTGGTTGGCCACTCTCCACAAGGACCGGTTCATAGAGCGACAACCTGGGACAACAGCGCTACCACAAGACTGGAATGGGACGGTCTTGGCTTACTAATTAGGTCATTTTGGTTCGGGAGTAACTTACCGACGGGGCAGGAGGGGTGGTGAACTTCAATGGTCCCTGCGCTACGAGCCTTGGTCTGCGTACCCCCTTGAGGTGGGTCCCATCGTTGCGGAGCCTGATTCCTTAGCGGTTACACCTTACCAATGTGTCCTTTGTAACGGCCTCGTAGTGAGTTTGCTAGCCATCTCACCTAATGAAGTGTGATGAACAACTAGCGTAGCTCACGACTTGTGGGTAAAGATGTGCAACCTCTGCAGAGTGTAAAACTGGTATACTAGCCGTGCTCACGGTCATGAGCGGCCCAGATCCTCCTTTTGATTAGTGGGGTTACCTTGGTGGTTTTGGTTTGATTCTCAGCAGTATCATAATTAATTTTGATTAATTTCTATGCAACTGGGTTTATGGTAATTCATCCACTTGTAGTAAATAGCCTTAATAAAATTTTGCCAAGATTAAAAGCTAATGCAGTTGAGTCAGCCAACCTTAGAGCCTCATAGTTTGTGTTATACTTGTTGAGTACAAGTTGTGAACTCATTCTTGCCCACTCTACTATTTTTCCTCTTGGGGATACTCTACTGCTGCTCAGTTCCTGCCGACGCGAGGCAGTTCGCCCGGAGCTGCCAGGAGTACGAGGACTTCTAGGCGTTCGTCTCCCAGTCGACGTCCCTGTGGCACCCAGCTTCGTCGAGAGTTTACGTATATGTTTTTACGCTTCCACATACTCTGTATTAAACATTTTGTCATTAATATAATAAATAACTTTCGTACTTGCTTTATTATGTCTTTTTACGTGATATGTGCTGTGATATACTGTTCATTCTGTTGTATATACGTGTGACTTGATCCTGGCACGTATATGATTGCTCGGTTTATGTCCTTTTATAAACCGGGTGTTACACAAACGGACTTAGTTCTCCTGCCGAGGGGTGCTATTATTATATTCAGTCCATTTACTGTTGATCAGATTTGAGGCAGACCACAATACTGCTATTTGCTTGTTCTGAGATATATAGTGCTAGCCTCATTAATTCCTGGATCAAGGTGATATTGCAGCAGTTTGAGATATTTATTGCTTGACAATAGTATTATATTATCTCATATATTATACTTTGGTCTTTCTCGAGTGAACTTCCATTGAGACAAATATTATCTTTATTTGTACCGTGAAAGATTGGAACATATTTCGGGCACCGTTAGCGTGTCCTCATCAGTTGGGCGTGCTACTCTGTATTGTGCGAATAAAAAGGCATTGGTAATGATGCCAGCTTAATTTAGTCACTTATATTCTTGCCGGATTATTGTATTATTAGTTCCATGTATTAATTTTCTATAGTCAGGTTTTGGTGGACGCAGCTTTAATTAGCAAGACAATTAGGGAGTCCGATTGGCCTTTTGTTTGGGTGCCTGCGTTCACCATGTATTTGAGTCAGACTGGGTCTTTTGTGTTGAGTCCATCTCGACAGTCTGATGGGCCGAGGGCTCGCCTGCGTACCCCTGTTAAGCCAAGGTTGATGGCCTGGCATCGGTGGACTTGTTTTGATTGGGAAGTTTTCTCGAGGGTTTCTTCTCCAGAGCAAGGAGGCGGCGCTGCTGTCTCTCCTACCGTGGTGACGGCTGCCAATCCAATCGAGGATTGTGGAGAGCTCGTGATTAGGTTATAGCCTGAGCACGTGTCACTACTACAAAACAGGCCTTTGTTCCTGGCCATTTGTCACGGCAGCTTTTGGGCCCGGGACAATAGGTGGCTTTTGTCCCGGGTCCAACGGCTAGCCGGGCCAGCGGGGGGACGGGAGCCTTTTGTCCCGGTTGGAGACACCAACCGGGACAAAATGGGAGCCTTTTGTCCCGGTTGGTGCCTCCAACCGGGACAAAAGGCCTTGCGCCCCTTATTCCCTTCCCTCTCCCCCCGCCCGAGCCATTCAGCTCACTTGTTTTCTTGTTGTTCTTGGCTCGGGATAGAGGAGTTCTTGCTCATTTCTTCACCACATTTGTGAAGATCTTTGATTCCCCGTCCATCCATCTGCTCTAAAGGTTTGGGGCTTGTTTTTCTCTTCTTCCTTGGCTTGTATAGCTCATTTCATACTTTAGAAATAGAGAAAATGTGTAGCTAGCTCATTTCTTGGACATTTAGCTAGCTAGATTGCATATGTTGGTGTAATTTTCTTTTAGATTTAGATGAGTATATGGATAGTAGAAATTTTTAGAATGAGTGTAGATACTTCATGTGATGTACTTGTATATATGACCATATTGTGGATAGTTGATTTTTTTATTCATGAATGAATTAATGAAATGAGTATATTATAGAATTTTTTGTATTATGAATGGATTATTTTGACACTCTAGTGATGTATTTAATCAGGCTCACATTGAAACCATCTAGAAGCTAAAAAAATCTTTTTTTCGAAACAAGTATACGTCGTTAATCTCCATCCAACGGTGATGGCACTACCTTTCAGGGATACACGATGCGCTATAAGGACATCGCAAATCGGTTGGTCGCATCACCAGCACTTCCGATTGATAAGAAGACAGCATTTGACGCAGTAAGCATGCCCGTTGTTGTACTGAGAGCATATCAACGAGCATGCTGCCTGTGCCAAATGCTGTGCCTATTAATCGTAAATGTTGGTGTTGCGACTAGCCGATTGGTGACATCCTTGTACCGCACCGTGTCCCCCCGAAAGGCAGTGTCATCACCGCAGGGTTGAGGTTACTGACATATACATTTTCAGAAATAAAGGTTTATTTTTCTTCTAGAGGGTTTCTGGATATTGAAAAGAGTGTACTCCTGGAACTGAAGGGTGTCAAAGTAATTAGAAGTTATAGAGATTTCTTTCAATTAATTAGAGATTTCTTGAGGATTAATGATACATTTCGTCTTTTTTATATAATTTCATTGTTATTTGCAAGAGTTATTAATCTGATCATTGTAATTGTAATAGTAAATAATTTTTGCTTTGTAATGGTAAGAATTTATAATTTTGTGGAAAATAAAGGTATTTTTCAGTAAAATATGGCTTCAGCAGCTGGAGGGAGTGGCGCCGGTGGGGTGATCGTTGTCCTTCTGGAGAGAAGGGCACAACTCGAGTAGGTCGTCGTCCAAAAAACCTAGTGCTTTTCATAGGGCAGCGCTCCGTTATTTAGAAAAAGAATATAGAGAATGTATGGCAAGGGACGAGGAACCTCCGTTTGATCTTGAGGATTTATTGCGGCGTTACGGTTCGTCACCACCAAACTCAGAGGTTTTAGCTCCGCCATCTTCTTCTGCGCCAGCAAGAAATCTGTTAGAACATTCTGCGTTCCAACACAAAGACGGTTGAAAACCTATGTGTTGTTGACCGAATTTTTAAATTTCATGTATAGTACTCCTTTGTTAAGTTCTGTAATGGATTAAGTACTCCTTTTAATTAATCAAGATGTATGATGGATATTGCATATCTTTTAATTATTCATGTTATGTTACATTTAGTTTAATTTATGTTTGATATATTTTCTTTATTCGATACGTGTAAAGAATTCAAATCGATTTATTTAAAATGCAGATGGACCGGCAATGGATGTACAATGCTGACCGACGTTCGAAAGAATTCATTGATGGCCTGCATTATTTTTTGTCTGTGGCTGAGGCAAACAAGCAGAATGGTTTTATGTGCTGCCCGTGTGTTCATTGCAACAATAACAAGGATTACTCATCTTCAAAAATCCTGCACAGTCACATTTTCGCAAATGGTTTCATGAAAAAGTATGTTTGTTGGACGAAGCACAGAGAACAGGGGGTTACCATGGAAGATAATGAAGAAGAAGATTTTGACGACCACTTTCCTGGGAATGCTAGAATCGGTGCATTCGATGACGATATTCCCATGGAAGAGCCCGAAGTAGATGTAGCAGAAAATGATCCCAGCGACGATCTGGGGCAAGCATTGCACAATGTGCAGGCAGACTGTAAGAGTGAAACGGAGAGGTTGAAGTTCCAGAAGTTGTTAGAGGACCACCATAAGTTGTTGTACCCAGATTGTCAAAATGGATTTAAAAAACTTGGCACCACCTTGGAGTTGCTGCAATGGAAGGCGACAAATGGTGTATCCGACAAGGGATTTGGTGAATTACTCAAACTTGTTAAAAAAATGCTTCCTAAGGACAATGAATTGCCTGCCACAACGTATGAAGCCAAACAACTTGTTTGCCCTTTGGGACTGGAAGTGCAAAAGATACATGCATGCCCCAACGACTGCATCCTCTACCGAGGCGAGTACGAGAATTTGGATGCATGTCCCGTATGCAGTGCATTGCGTTACAAGATTAGAAAAGATGATTCTGGAGATGTCGAGGGGGAGCCTCCCCGGAAGAGAGTTCCTGCGAAGGTCATGTGGTATTTGCCTATAATACCACGTTTGAAGCGTCTGTTTAGAAATAAAGATAATGCTAAGTTGATGCGATGGCACAAAGAGGAACGCAAGAAAGACTCGATGTTGAGACACCCCGCTGATGGGTCGCAGTGGAGAAAAATAGATAGAATGTACCCTAAATATGATTTCAAAAAAGTTAGATATTTCATTGACCCAATCACTTGAATGAAAATTAATTATTTTTGTTGCGTGTATCAAGTTTATATAGAGATAAAAAATTTTGTTCCATAATTTTTGGAATCATAATTTTATTAACTGAATTAACAAATGAAAGCCAATTTTAAAAGAGAAGTAAAAACAAACAAAAACAAACATAACATTAGGCGGGAACGAGGGAAAACGGGCCCCTTTTGTCCCGGGTGGTAGATCCACCCGGGACTAAAGGTGGGCCGCGGGCTGGGAATTTTCCCGGCCCGCCCAAAAACCCCTTTTGTCCCGGGTGAAGCCACCACCCGGGACAAAAGGTCCTTTTGTCCCGGGTCGTGGCTTCACCCGGGACAAAAGGCCCCCCCCATATATTTCCTTCCTCCTTCGCCCTTCTCCTAACACTTGGTTTCTCATCTGCGCCCGTCCTGCTCCCCCCACCGCGCGAGCCGAGCACCGCCGCCATCGACATCGCCGCCGCCCAGAGCCCCGACCTCACGCTGCCGCCCAGAGCCACCGCCGCCGCCGTCCTGCTCCCCCCACCGCGCGAGCCGAGCACCGCCGCCATCGACGTCGCCGCCGCCCAGAGCCACCGCCGCCGCCGTAACGCCCTCGCCACCATCCCCTGCTCGCCGTCGACCCGCCGCTACAGGCCATCCCAGCCCACTCCGCGTACCCAAAGGTAGAGCTCGATCTCGTCCCCTCCAACACAGAGCACTAACAGAATCACCATGCTTGTCTGCTGCTCTCAAATGTAGGTGCATTGATGCTTGGTCATCAAATAGGAAATGAGGCTTCACAAAACTATTATAGTGTTCACCCTGAATCTGACTTAAATCATCTGTCACAAATAGGAAATGGAAGGAAATAAGCTCACGGATCGACACAAATGCACCGTGTAAATCATCTGTCAAACTTACAGTACCACAACAATGACTAACATAACTTTCTAATTATGATCTGCATGAGAGAAAAATTATTGATAAGTAATTGACATGAATCTATGAATTTACTATAATAACATTCAGGGTCCAACTTAATTGACGTAAATTGCTGACTTCGATTTACTAGAAAGAAAACTCTTGGCAAGTAAGTAACATGGATTCATAAATTTTCTATAACATTTACTAATAAAAAAACTTTTAGTTTCGTGTTACTTAGACCTAAGTCCATAAAATCAACCACAACAAAAGAACCTGATGAAATCGGCACAATTCAAAGAAAGTAGCAAATTATATGGTTAATTTAGCATTGTACAGGATCAATGAAGGTCTAGAAAATTACGAGAATTGTGTACTAAGAAGCATGGTAAACTAGTATAAGAGCGATCAATCATTCAACAATACATTTGTTATACCTAAAAGGTAAAAGTAATGCAGCAGCCTGGTACATAAACTACTAAAGCTGCTTGTACCTAAAAATAGATGGAATCATACTAGAGAAAGGTCCGAATCCCACTGCATTTGACACCGAGGTTTCATCTCCTAAAAGATCGTCCTACTACGAGAGTCCCCTCAACACCTTCTCCATTCCATTGAACCCCAGAACCTCTCGCTACGTTGGGAAGCTCCTGCCTCTGTATAGTTCCCCAATGTTCTTTAATTTTTAGTTTTCAGAGTGTGTCGAGTGTTTGCAGCACTGAGATCGACATCGTCGACCAATTATGGCTCATTTTCAGTAGCTAGGAAGCTACACTCATGTAACTTTGGGACATGCTCATAATTTGAAATCATAATTTAGAGTTCATGTTATTTAGAGTGAAATCATAATTTGTTGTTAAGAGTGAAATCATAATTTGTTGTGTAAATAAAGGTATATTTACAAATTTTTAAATGTATGAATGTATGTATGTATGTATGTGTAAAGTGAGTTTAAATTTCTTTTAAATATTTCATGTATATTTCTTGAATTACTTAGTGAAATATTTCTCGACCTCATCCATCGATCGGTACTTAGTGAAATTATCGATAGAATATTTCAAGTTCATTTCTTGAATTACTTAGAGAATATTACTCGACCTCGTCCATCGATCGGTACTTAGTCAAATGCTCGCAAATATGTGGATTATTTAGATAATTTTTTAAGGGTTTTATTTGTATTCATATTTTAGTTACGATGGACCCGCGACACACAGACGCGGAAGACGAACAGTTCTTGTTGAATATGATTGGCGAAGGTCAAGGAGATGTCGCTGAACAAGCTGATGATGGCAGCAATACCGACATATATTTGAATATGTCCGGTGATGGAATTGAGGCACCATCTATTCAGGATGACGCTGCTGCTGAACAAAGTGCTAATGTACATATCACAACTATAATTATTTGTAGTGACAATCATATTTTCATCTGAATCTATATGAATACTATGAATGTTTTTTATAGCCGTCTAGATCATCGTCGCAGCAGAAAAAGACGAAGCGAGGCCCAACAAAAAAACTGGAAGGGCGGTTCATTATAACGGAAGTTGGTCCAGATGGCGAACCGATCGCTCCAGAAGCTGCCGCCAAAAAATTCATAAGACAATCCGGACGTATTGTCAGGGACCACATCCCGATCAGCTTCAGGCTCTGGAAAGCTTCCAATCCAAGCGAGGAACGGGATGCGGTACCCGAAAGAGAAAAAGAATGGTGCTGGCGGGAGCTTAAGAAAAACTTCACGGTTTCAGCTGAATCCGAAGAGATATGCAAGCGCTGGACCCTGAGTAAGATGGCCGAACAACTGCGATCATTCAAGAAAATTTTGACGAAGAAATATATCAAGACCGGGACCACACCCGTATTTACCGGCGAGCTCGAAAAGCTCAGGGGTCACTGGGATGCATTTGTGGAATACAAGTCTTCAGAGCTTGGGCTTCAGAAGGTGCAGAAGGCCAAAGACAACGCCTCGAAGAAAGTGTACCATCACACTCTAGGCCAAGGAGGCTACAAGCTTGCAGTACCCAAATGGGAGAAGATGGAGCAGGATCTGCTTGACAGAGGCATCCAACCTGCGACCATGAACTGGCCTGAAAGGTCAAGGACCTGGTTTTATGGTCACGGGGGAAGCTTGGACCCATTGACTGGTGACTGCATCTATGGGCCAAACATCCAGTGAGCAGCCCAGAGACTACAGGAGGCCATACAAGCAGCGGCCGAGGGAACATTCCAGCCGGATAGAGAGAGGGACGAGCTAACTTACGCCCTTTGGAATCCAGAGCATCCGGGCCGCACAAGAGGCAAAGGCGTGGTTCCGTGGAAGTATGGGTTCAGGGATTACATTGATTCATATAGAAGCCGGCAAAGAAGAAAGAATGATGAGCGGGAGCACCTGCGAAGGCTAGAGGAACGGCTCATGTCACACGATCAAAGACTGGAGGAAGAGGTTCAACGCCAAGTGGCCGTAGCAATGAGCCAGCAACAGCAAGCGCAAACGTTGCCTCCAGAGCCTAGTGTCGCAGCCGATCACCTGTCTCAGCGGAAAAGCTGCTGCGCTTCCACAGACGTCGCCGCCGCCGAGCCCACGGGGATCCAGGCCGCAGTTGAAGCGTCGGCCCCGCAGCGATTTCCAGTGGATGAGATCACCCACCGGACACCTTGTGACCTGCAGACTGCCGTTAAGAACTTAATGTTCACTGTTGCGTACGGTACCGCCATGCCAACCGAACCAGGCGACGTGTACCACGGGCAGCAAATTCCGCCTAGATACACAAGAGTTGGCGTGGAGCAGGTGTGCCAGGGTTGGGAGACGCTCGAGCTTGATATTCCTGGAGGCGATGGGGAGAGGACACTAGCAGAAGCCATTCATGGCTACATCCTATGGGATAAGCGCTACATTGTCCTAAAGTCGGATGATCAAACACCAAGACCGGCATCTCAGCATGCCTCTCCAAGACCGGCATCTCCGCAAAACTCCCCAAGGGCAGCACTGTCTCGGCAAGGTTCACCGGCACATTCTCCATCACCATCATCTCATGCGCCGATGAACACTCAAGCGTCACCGTCGCCTCCATGGTCACCCCCTCCGCCGCCGGCAAAGAAGCAGAAACGGCCGCCGGCAAAGAAGGTAGCTGCACCGGCTAGGGAGCCTCCAAAGAAGAAGGAAAAGAAGAAGAAAACCAAGGAGGCTCCTATTAAACCCTGGGACATGAGCCTTGAAGAATGCGATCGGATAACTCAAGAAAGAGTTAAAGAGCACTTCAAGCCGAAGCCGAAGCCGGAGTCCGAGAAAGTCATAAATCCGATAGATTTGAAATTTTTTAAGGGAATGTGCGAAGCAAATAAGAGAAAATTCATTCCGAGAGACCCCCCTTCAGACTACGAACGCACAATTATCAAAACTACTGAGAAAAAGAAGAGACAATCAAAGTCGTCGTCGTCCGACGTTCCACAGCTCGGAGCCCAAAAGAAACAATCAATAGAGCCTCTCGTAGTGGGACAGACGACGCAAGAACAAGACTTTGTTACATTTATGAAAGAATCAAACCTGACGGCCGCTCAGATTGCAGGGGGAGAAGATATTCCAAAGGCCGATGTGGTCGTCAAATGGACGTTTGAGATCGGCAAAACTCTTGTACCCCCCGAAGTAGTGTCTGTGCTTCCAACGCAAATGTATAAGCTGCACCAGCACTACATGCGTGCGATGGCCGATTGCATCTTCATGCAGGGCGCAAAGATTAAAGATGACGATTTCTTACGGGGGGAGGCTATTATATGAATAAACTGGGAAGAAATTTACCAACTATTCCATCAGGAGGCCCTCGACATCTCTATGGTCGGCTTGTGGGTTCTGTAAGTATTTTACTCTCCTTACGTATTGTTTTGCATGATCTCAACATACTGATATCTTGATTTATTCGGTATCATGTAGAATGGAGATACATACTTGCAGAAGAAAGGGATACTCTCACCTCGGCTTCATCGACCCAATTACTTGTAATTGGAGGCTTCTACAGGACAATCCCGACGACATATTCCAAAACTTGTTCAAGTACATAAGCGTTCATCACAACAAGCAAATGATATTGTTTCCTTACAACTTTGCGTGAGTGATTCCTTCCGTCTAACTCTTTCTATTCCATAATCGAATTGTTTAAACCTTAACTACCAAGAACTGCCTCCGTATAATCTTGCAGTGAACACTTTGTCCTAATTGTCATAATTCCTGAGAAGAGCCTACTCGTGGTTATGGACTCATTGAGGAGACCTCCAGAACAATACGAAAATCTTCTTAACATGATGAAAAAGTAATTCTACCACTACTCCGTCCATGACTGATAATTTGAATCACTTTGTTACTTGACTATAATTGTTCTAATCATGCACAGGGTTTGGAAAGAATTCGCTAAAAATCATCCAGCAAATTTGACAAGGAATTGAAGATCAAGACAGATTTTCCGGTACGCGCTTGGATGATTCGTTGCACGATTCATTAGTTTTATTATATATTCATGTAAATACCTGATAATTTCTTCTCTCTTAAAGTGTATGAGGCAGAAACCAGGCACTGTATTGTGCGCATACTATGTATGCGAGAACATCCATGGTCTGGTAGGTCCTCCAAAGGGCTGGACAGATTGGGAGGAGGAAGTGAGTAAAAAACCTTGTTAATATTTGAACTCGTATTTTAATTAGTCGAAATTAATTATCCCCTTTTTCCATAGGTCGGGGAGATGCGCGATAAACTCATACCGGAGGAAAAGATTATGGCGATTCAAGAACAATTCTCCGGATTTATTGTTGAGCAAGTCCTCGATCCAAAAGGCGAATTCTACTATGATGGAATATCTAATATTGACAATCACAGTAAATATGACAATATACGCGTATATATGTAATTAAGAACGAATATAACTATGTAAATATATATGTGTGTCCATGTATTAAATTTCTATTTATGAGTATGTATGTATGTATTAAATTTCCAAAAGGCGAATTCTACTATGTAATATAAGAACGAATATACCTATGCAAATATGATGGAGTATGTATGTATTATATATATAAGCACTCCAATAATATATATGTGTATATATATTTATATAATATTGGTCCTAGACATTTTCATATGTAAAGGAATTCACATGTATAGATATGTGTATACATATATATATATATAAGTGAATTAATTTATATATGAAAACTATCTAGGACAAATATTATATAAGTAACTATATATATGTATATATTAGTGGAGATCATACACACTGAATTCCAATACATAAGTTTAATTGAAATGCAAAGGTATAATTGAAATAGAAAAAGAATTGAGAAAAGAAAAACATGAAAAAAAAAGAGACCTTTTGTCCCGGTTGGTAACACCAACCGGGACAAAAGGGTGCGTCAGCCACGTGGGCGCTGGGCAAAAGGGCACCCCCTTTTGTCCCGGACAGGCGTTCCCGGTTGGGAAACCGGGACAACAGCGGTTTCCCAACCGGGACAAATCAACATTTTTGTAGTAGTGTGTCTCGATCTCGTTGAGGTCTTTTCTTTTGTTCGTGGTTCCTTGTGGACGCGGGTGGAAGATCTATCTAGTGTTTGGTTTATACACTGTAAGCTGATCCCTATATTTATCTGTGTTACTGCTGGTGTTTATTTGCTATCAAACGGACTTGAGTTCTCCTGCCGAGGGGTGCTATTATTATATTCAGTCCATTTACTGTTGATCAGATTTGAGGCAGACCACAATACTGCTATTTGCTTGTTCTGAGATATATAGTGCTAGCCTCGTTAATTCCTGGATCAAGGTGATATTGCAGCAGTTTGAGATATTTATTGCTTGACAACAGTATTATATTATCTCATATATTATTCTTTGGTCTTTCTCGAGTGAACTTCCGTTGAGACAAATATTATGTTTATTTGTACCGTGAAAGATTGGGACATATTTCGGGCACCGTCAGCATGTCCTCATCAGTTGGGCGTGCTGCTCTGCATTGTGCGAATAAAAAGGCATTGGTAATGATGCCAGCTTAATTTAGTCACTTATATTCTTGCCGGATTATTGTATTATTAGTTCCATGTATTAATTTTGTATAGTCAGGTTTTGGTAGACGCAGCTTTAATTAGCAAGACAATTAGGGAGTCCGATTGGCCTTTTGTTTGGGTGCCTGCGCGCACCATGTATTTGAGTCAGACCGGGTCTTTTGTGTGGAGTCCATCCCGACAGTCTGATGGGCCGAGGGCTGGCCTGCGTACCCCCCTGTTAAGCCAAGGTTGATGGCCTGGCATTGGTGGACTTGTTTTGATTGAGAAGTTTTCTCGAGAGTTTCTTCTCCAGAGCAAGGAGGCGGCGCTGCTGTCTCTCCTGCCGTGGTGACGGCTGCCAATCCAATCGAGGATTGTGGAGAGCTCGTGATTAGGTTATAGCCTGAGCACGTGTCTCGATCTCGTTGAGGTCTTTTCTTTTGTTCGTGGTTCCTTGTGGACGCGGGTGGAAGATCTATCTAGGGTTTGGTTTATACACTGTAAGTTGATCCCTATATTTATCTGTGTTACTGCTGGTGTTTATTTGCTACCAAATGGACTTGAGTTATCCTGCCGAGGGGTGCTATTATTATATTCAGGCCATTTACTTTTGATCAGATTTGAGGCAGACCACAATACTGCTATTTGCTTGTTCTGAGATATATAGTGCTAGCCTCGTTAATTCCTGGATCAAGGTGATATTGCAGCAGTTTGAGATATTTATTGCTTGACAACAGTATTATATTATCTCATATATTATTCTTTGGTCTTTCTCGAGTGAACTTCCGTTGAGACAAATATTATGTTTATTTGTACCGTGAAAGATTGGGACATATTTTGGGCACCGTTAGCGTGTCCTCATCAGTTGGGTGTGCTGCTCTGCATTGTGCGAATAAAAAGGCATTGGTAATGATGCCAGCTTAATTTAGTCACTTATATTATTGCCGGATTATTGTATTATTAGTTCCAGGTATTAATTTTCTATAGTCAGGTTTTGGTAGACGCAGCTTTAATTAGCAAGACAATTAGGGAGTCCGATTGGCCTTTTGTTTGGGTGCCTGCGCACACCATGTATTTGAGTCAGACCGGGTCTTTTGTGTTGAGTCCATCCCGACAGTCTGATGGGCCGAGGGCTGGCCTGCGTACCCCTGTTAAGCCAAGGTTGATGGCCTGGCATCGGTGGACTTGTTTTGATTGGCAAGTTTTCTCGAGGGTTTCTTCTCCAGAGCAAGGAGGCGGCGCTGCTGTCTCTCCTGCCGTGGTGACGGCTGCCAATCCAATCGAGGATTGTGGAGAGCTCGTGATTAGGTTATAGCCTGAGCACGTGTCTCGATCTCGTTGAGGTCTTTTCTTTTGTTCGTGGTTCCTTGTGGACATGGGTGGAAGATCTATCTAGGGTTTGGTTTATACACTGTAAGTTGATCCCTATATTTATCTGTGTTACTGCTGGTGTTTATTTGCTATCAAACGGACTTGAGTTATCCTGCCGAGGGGTGCTATTATTATATTCAGTCCATTTACTGTTGATCAGATTTGAGGCAGACCACAATACTGCTATTTGCTTGTTCTGAGATATATAGAGCTAGCCTCGTTAATTCCTGGATCGAGGTGATATTACAGCAGTTTGTGATATTTATTGCTTGACGACAGTATTATATTATCTCATATATTATTCTTTGGTCTTTCTCGAGTGAACTTCCGTTGATACAAATATTATCTTTATTTGTACCGCGAAATATTGGGACATATTTCGGGCACCGTCGGCTTGTCCTCATCAGTTGGGCGTGCTGCTCTGCATTGTGCGAATAAAAAGGCATTGGTAATGATGCCTGCTTAATTTAGTCACTTATATTATTGCCGGATTATTGTATTATTACTTCCATGTATTAATTTTCTATAGTCAGGTTTTGGTAGACGCAGCTTTAATTAGCAAGACAATTAGGGAGTCCGATTGGCCTTTTGTTTGGGTGCCTGCGCGCACCATGTATTTGAGTCAGACCGGGTCTTTTGTGTTGAGTCCATCCCGACAGTCTGATGGGCTGAGGGCTGGCCTGCGTACCCCTGTTAAGCCAAGGTTGATGGCCTGGCATCGGTGGACTTGTTTTGATTGGCAAGTTTTCTCGAGGGTTTCTTCTCCAGAGCAAGGAGGCGGTGCTGCTGTCTCTCCTGCCGTGGTGACGGCTGCCAATCCAATCGAGGATTGTGGAGAGCTCGTGATTAGGTTATAGCCTGAGCACGTGTCTCGATCTCGTTGAGGTCTTTTCTTTTGTTTGTGGTTCCTTGTGGACACGGGTGGAAGATCTATCTAGGGTTTGGTTTATACACTGTAAGCTGATCCCTATATTTATCTGTGTTACTGCTGGTGTTTATTTGCTATCAAACGGACTTGAGTTATCCTGCCGAGGGGTGCTATTATTATATTCAGTCTATTTACTGTTGATCAGATTTGAGGCAGACCACAATACTGCTATTTGCTTGTTCTGAGATATATAGAGCTAGCCTCGTTAATTCCTGGATCGAGGTGATATTACAGCAGTTTGAGATATTTATTGCTTGACGACAGTATTATATTATCTCATATATTATTCTTTGATCTTTCTCGAGTGAACTTCCGTTGATACAAATATTATCTTTATTTGTACCATGAAAGATTGGAACATATTTCGGGCACCGTCGGCGTGTCCTCATCAGTTTGGCGTGCTGCTCTGCATTGTGCGAATAAAAAGGCATTGGTAATGATGCCAGCATAATTTAGTCACTTATATTCTTGCCGGATTATTGTATTATTAGTTCCACGTATTAATTTTCTATAGTCAAGTTTTGGTAGACGCAGCTTTAATTAGCAAGACAATTAGGGAGTCCGATTGGTCTTTTTTTTGGGTGCCTGCACGCACCATGTATTTGAGTCAGACTGGGTCTTTTGTGTTGAGTCCATGTCGACAGTCTGATGGGCCGAGGGCTGGCCTGCGTACCCCTGTTAAGCCAAGGTTGATGGCCTGGCATCGGTGGACTTGTTTTGATTGGGAAGTTTTCTCGAGGGTTTCTTCTCCAGAGCAAGGAGGCGGCGCTGCTGTCTCTCCTGCCGTGGTGACGGCTGCCAATCCAATCGAGGATTGTGGAGACCTCGTGATTAGGTTATAGCCTGAGCACGTGTCTCGATCTCGTTGAGGTCTTTTCTTTTGTTCGTTGTTCCTTGTGGACGCGGGTGGAAGATCTATCTAGGGTTTGGTTTATACACTGTAAGTTGATCCCTATATTTATCTGTGTTACTGCTGGTGTTTATTTGCTATCAAATGGACTTGAGTTATCCTGTTGAGGGGTGCTATTATTATATTCAGTCCATTTACTGTTGTTCAGATTTGAGGCAGACCACAATACTGCTATTTGCTTGTTCTGAGATATATAGTGCTAGCCTCATTAATTCCTGGATCGAGGTGATATTGCAGCAGTTTGAGATATTTATTGCTTGACAACAGTATTATATTATCTCATATATTATTCTTTGGTCTTTCTCGAGTGAACTTCCGTTGAGACAAATATTATCTTTATTTGTACCGTGAAAGATTGGGACATATTTCGGGCACCGTCGGCGTGTCCTCATCAGTTAGTATTTAGAGACAGGTTGCTCACGGTACTTTGCTAATTTTTTATGATCGATTACTGTTTTGACATATACCTTGAGTTTGTGCCAATGTTGTATGCAACAACTTCTCCATCAGAATATTATGAGTGGGAGGATGCTATAATAAATTGTTATATGATTGGAGAATTACCATTAAACCAGCTGGCAAATTTGGCAAAGCATAGCTTCTCTCTTTCTGTGTCATTATGGTTGCGGAGATTGCAGTTGGATCATGGTGATGACTATTGTACTTCTTGGTATGAGATGATGGAGGTCCTACGACGACGATTTGCTCCTCCTCTTGAGCCAAAGAAGAATATATTATCTAGCAGTGTGAATTCTTATATGGTTGCTTCTGAATTTTCTTGTGATACACAATTTGAGAAGAATGCTTCTACTAACCACCCAGCTATAATGGGGTCACCCAGTGATCTTCCTGCAGCCACATCCATTGTTGAAGCAGATGTCCCAGTGAATGCTAGTGTTTCTGATTTTTCTTTTACATCGGGGCTGCATAGTAGTGTTTCTTCTTATGATTCTCAGTCTGACATCAATATTGATGATACAGATGATGCATCAGATGGCTTATCTATGATGGCACGAGATGTACATAGTGATGGTACTGCTATTATGGTTAAGGGGCAGCGTTCCAACATTTTTCAGTCAGAGTGCATAGTCTAAGACAAGGTATGCAAATTAATTATTGATGGTGGTAGCTTCACTAATGTTATTAGCTCAGATGTAGTACATGCCTTGTCCTTATCTACATGGAGGCTTCCTATGCCTCGTTACATGCAATGGATGAATCAAAGCGGCACGCTAAAAATTACTCATAGAGCGAGAGTAAAATTTTCAGTGGGAAATTATGTTGACTCTGTATACTGTAATGTGGCACCGATGAGTGCATGTCATTTATTGTTGGGTAGACCATGGCAATTTGATCTTGATGCTACTCATGGTGGTCATTCTAATCATTATTCTTTTGAGCACAAAGGAGTTCATCAGGTGCTGAAACCTATGCCAGAGAATGCTATTAAGGCTATGCTGTTTGCTACCATGGAGAAGAAGAAGAAACTAACATCACAAATTAAGCCAAGGCCAAGGAGGGCTATATTTCTGGAGGGGGAGAATGGCATGACTAATCTGGCTTCAATCCATAGTGTTGGTAATTCTGGAATCTCTACTAATGCAAGGAAGAAATATGCCATTACTATTTCTTCAATTGTTGATTCAGAAAATATTTGCAAGGACCCTAAAGCTGTAGCTAGTAAATTGTTAAAACCTTCTGCTATTCATTTTGATTCCTTGACTGATGGTGTAAAGGAGAAGGATAAGAAAAATATTGCAGCCATCATGTCATGCAACAACAGAGTTAGAAAGGATGATCCAATCATACATGCCAATGCTGAAGATATGCCAAAGTCGAGGACGACTTTGATTCAATGGGGAGAGAATGATGAGTCCATGGCTGATCAAAATGTTCATGATAGGATCGTTCAAAATTCATACAAGGTGCAGTTCGGTTCTTTTGATGTGAACAGAAGCAATATGAAAGAAGGAATTATATCTAGTAAAGCCACTTTGTCAAAGAAGCTAATATTTAAAGGAGATAATTTGCTCAAGAAAATAGTAGGGAAGAAGGAAGTAAAACAATATATTATTGTTGGTCGCATGCAAGTAGAGATCACACAAGAGGCACCAAGTTGATGGGTTGGGCGTGCTGCTCTACATTGTGCGAATAAAAAGGCATTGGTAATGATGCCAGCTTAATTTAGTCACTTATATTCTTGCCGGATTATTGTATTATTAGTTCCATGTATTAATTTTCTATAGTCAGGTTTTGGTAGACGCAGCTTTAATTAGCAAGACAATTAGGGAGTCCGATTGGCCTTTTGTTTGGGTGCCTGCGCGAACCATGTATTTGAGTCAGACTGGGTCTTTTGTGTTGAGTCCATCTCGACAGTCTGATGGGCCGAGGGCTGGCCTGCGTACCCCTGTTAAGCCAAGGTTGATAGCCTGGCATCGGTGGACTTGTTTTGATTCGGAAGTTTTCTCGAGGGTTTCTTCTCCAGAGCAAGGAGGCGGCGCTGTTGTCTCTCCTGCCGTGGTGACGGCTGCCAATCCAATCGAGGATTGTGGAGAGCTCGTGATTAGGTTATAGTCTGAGCACGTGTCTCGATCTCGTTGAGGTCTTTTCTTTTGTTCGTGGTTCCTTGTGGACGTGGGTGGAAGATCTACCTAGGGTTTGGTTTATACACTGTAAGCTGATCCCTATATTTATCTGTGTTACTTCTGGTGTTTATTTGCTATCAAATGGACTTGAGTTATCCTGCCGAGGGGTGCTATTATTATATTCAGTCCATTTACTGTTGATCAGATTTGAGGCAGACCACAATACTGCTATTTGCTTGTTCTGAGATATATAGTGCTAGCCTCATTAATTCCTGGATCAAGGTGATATTGCAGCCGTTTGAGATATTTATTGCTTGACAACAGTATTATATTATCTCATATATTATTCTTTGGTCTTTCTCTAGTGAACTTCCGTTGAGACAAATATTATCTTTATTTGTACTATGAAAGATTGGGACATATTTCGGGCACCGTCGGCGTGACCTCATCACTTCTATCCATATATTTCTATGGTCGAACATATTCTACATTTTTAGGATTTGATCATATTATCTTTAGGGTTCGGAATCTATGCTCAAACAACCAGTTTATGTAATCAAATCAATAGTTTATATGATTTGACTACCTGTTTTTTTATCAGGCCTACCTAGTGGTCTCCACGGAGCCTGTGCCAGGCGAGCCATCTGGCTCAGCCGGACCATCACCCGCCATTTCACCCATCGTGCCTGGGCCAGACCATTTTTTCGAATCAACGTGCGGTAACAAACACCGGAGGTTTCTATCCCGCTACCGTTTTTTTTGCCCCACCCAACACACTCCTACTGAACCCATCCCCCCCCCCCCCTCCTCTCCCTCCCCCACTCTTGTTGCAACCACTGATTGCCGGCGGTGAGAAGCAGTTTGCGGCCCTATCACCATACTCCCCATCCACTCCCCAAC
This sequence comes from Panicum virgatum, assembly GCF_016808335.1. Taxonomy (NCBI): domain Eukaryota; kingdom Viridiplantae; phylum Streptophyta; class Magnoliopsida; order Poales; family Poaceae; genus Panicum; species Panicum virgatum. The sequence continues at coordinate 14,242,203 of NC_053151.1, forward strand.
ATCCCCTTCCACACTCCGGCCGCAACTGCTCGCATTCGTTTCGATTTGCCCGCTGCTCCCTCATCGGCGCTGAGCGTAATGGCGGACGCACCGGCGGAGTGAACGTAGCCGCTTACCGGCGGAATCAGGTTTGCCCTTTTGCTCTTCATCGGTTTATCTCACCGCCCTGTGCGCTTTCCATGCCATAGTGTTGTCGCCGTTTCATAGCACAGGAGGGTTGTTTTTGGGGGCAGGAATGGTGGATGCCCCCTCGGGTTCTCTCGCCCGTGGAACCATGGTCCCCCCTCCAGATTCCTCCGACAACGCGGGTGCATCCGCGGCGCTTGGCGATGAATCTCCCTCAATTGCGCCTGTGGACCGCGAATCTGCCCGTGTACCCGAGAATACTTGCAAGATGGCGGAGTCCAGATGATTAACATGTTCTTAGTCGCGTTGGATCGCAAGCGCAAGTTTCTGGCAGCACAAGAAGCTGCCTGTTGGCACTCCTTAGCCTAAATGAATTACTCCACAAGCGCACAGAGACCGATTGTAGCTTTCACCAGGGAGTATGCCTGGGATATCGAATCCAAGGAACGATAAGCTTCGACTAGTGGTCTGGAGCGATTCAGTCGGACCCGCCAAGGAGAAGAGTTACGAGGGTAGAGGGTTTAACTCCAGATAGATTCCTAATTACTAAGCTATCCTGCTAGATTACTAATTTGATCTGCTTCGGCGGCCTAAGAGAAGGACTCAGAAAGGGATGAGAAGGGAGTCCAACGTCCTTCGGCAACTACTGCTATGAAAGCACCCGAACGTGGTGGGCTACAAAGGACAAACAAGGCTGTCACCACTTGCCGCCTACCACTATAGTACCATGGGGTGGAACACAACCCGAGATAGCTAACCAAGCCTGGGCACCACGCCCACTGCTATCGAGCTACTTACTCCTAACGTGTACTAAGGTAGAAAATAACCTCAAATAAGTAGAACTTGCTACTTACGCAGATTCAGGATCCCGTAGATCAAAGAAAGTAACTAAACAAGTAACCTATGTAAAAAGTAAAACTAGCGAGATACTGAAGATTAACGAGGAACTTACTTGATTATAAATTCCCCCGAGGTGGACACAAAGTTGGGGTAAGGTTGAGAGAACTCGACTCCGCCCCTTTAGCAAGGCTTCCGCCAAAGCACTCACCTCACACTCTCCCTATTCTACTAAGATGAAGAACTAAACTTGAGACACTCTAGCTCCAAGTGGTGTGTGTTACAAGTAAGGTGAAAGGGCATCGCTGTGGCTTCATTCAGATCTATTCAAAAGTTATCGAGTTTATCTAAGCTTTGACTTCCGAGCGTATCGCTGTCGTCTCATCTAGATTTATTCACCAATTATCAATATCGGCAAGATTTGTAGGTTTTTCTACGCTTTTTGGCCATTATCACACCTAAAAACATATTAGATCGGCTTTAGGTTTTGCAGTAACACTTTTGTTATCTCAAGAGCCGGTTTTGATCTGTTTTTAGTTTACATCATCTGAGTTACACATTCGTAGCTTAGATCTTGTTACACACGCATAATTGGCTACTCAAAGCCGGTTTTGTCGTCTAGTGCATCGGTTGATCCCGCCGGCGCACTCGTTTATTACACGCTTGCATTTAAATATTCTTTTGTCGTGTATTGTATTGGCAAAGCTTGCCGATACACGTATCTGAGGGATAATCAGAACTCCAGCCAATACACCCTCGAATTTAACGTTTACTCTGTCTCCTTGTCAATCAACAGGTCAGATTGACTAGCACACTTGGTCTACTTTCCGTGCTTGGCGAACACTTGCCTTCGGATTCCAATGTGTTGATTTTTGCGTCAACACATCTTTTGGCACGCCCGGTGGGAACCGATGATATCATCATGAATTTTCCAACGGAGATGTTCGAGCAAGCTATGAAACAAGCAATGATCAATTGGACTAACAGCCTGACGAGCACGGCGAATAATACAGTCAAACATGTGGGTGCTCATAAAATTGTTCATCAGTTTGATTATCACACCTCACAGCCGATGGTTTATCAGCATCAAACATTGGCTCAGACAGGCAGTTATCAATATTATGCATCGGCTCCGCAGCCGATGGCCTGTCGGCAACCATGGTTAACAGTTCAACATACACAACAGCCAATAGTTCAGCATCAAACATTGGCTCAGACAGGTGGTTATCAATATTATGCATCGGCTCCACAGCCGATGGCCTGTCAGCAATCATGGTCAACGGTCCAGCAGGTACAGCCGATGACTCATCAACAACAGCGGTTAGGTAGCTGTTGGCCGCAAGCATCAGTTCTTCAGCCATCAATCCATCATCAGGTCCAATCGGCTATTAGGCAATAAAAAGCTCAATGGGAGGAGTTTGAACAACAGATGAGGGTTAACAAAGATTTGTTTCCATCCTGCATGGCCAAAGTGGACAACGAAAATAAATTTGTTGAGTCTGAAAAGTTGAATTCCCAAATGACTGATGAATCAAGAGATATGGATTATGAAGTACAAAATTCGGTTGGCAAATCCAAAGATGGAAACCAATGTGGAGAAGAACATAGCTTTGAAAAGGCTCACGAAGAAGAAGCACCAGCAATTAAGAAGGAAGAGGCTAAATCAGCTTGACCGAAAGGGTAAAGGATATAAAGCTGACTTCATTCCCATACGTCAAAGAAGAACCTGAGAGGTCTGGATCAATGGAAATTGTTATGCTTCATGGCCGTCTGCCAAGGATGGCCAATATTTTATTCTTCCAGCCTGAAGTGGTCGATGGATGGATGGAGGTTGCAGAGGCAAGGAAGAAGATGGTTTCTTGGAATAATTATTGCCCACCTCCCAAAAATATTATTCAGGAATATCAGCTGCTTGGAATTTGTCTTTCGTGGAAGCCAGGTGATCAAGAGCAAAAAATTATTGCTCAGAATTATCGGCTACTTGAAGATTATTTTCCCTGGATCCAGGTGGACAGAGTGGCAATAGCATTAAATACCGCAGCCGATGAAGATTGATCGGCTAGGAAGTGCATATGGGATTGCTGATCTGGAGATTAGATATAATATTGAATGAATATTGATCCAATGGCAAGAAAAGAGTAGAATATTGTTGCATCGGCAGACAGGCATTCAGGAAAGGTGTGCCGATGGCTACAGGATAGTTGGTACATCTTTCAGCTCCATGGTGGAACACAATCATATTATAATATTGATATTGAAAGCTGAGGAGACATGTCTCTCGGCTACGCATTATTCCGATGGATTAAAAGGCAGCTGTGTGTATCAAGTTCATCGGTCAAAAGAATATTTATCGGCTTATTGGAGTTAATTCAATTCAATATAATATATTCCAGCAAATTCAGCAGATATAGTGATTTCAGAAAAGGCCGATAGCCTAATGAAGCGTGCGGAAGATGTGGTGCTAATTAATGACTGATCTCCTAATTCAACGTCATGAGCACATTTACTAATCTGGGTTGTTACGCTACCTGAGCATCCAAGTGACTTCATCAGCTATTGTTAATATGATGGGTCAGCCGATGGATATGACAAAGTTTGGAATTGATTTATCGGCCTCCTTCTTCCAGCTGCCGATAGTGTCATTTGTTATATTGATAGCAACAGCTTGTTTGAAGCAGGAAACATTGAAGCCAATAATAATCGAAGACGGTGATGCAGTAACCCACTTGGTTGTTCGTAGAGCTAATGGTCATCTCCTAATGGGACCGATGGTTTATGTTGATGATTATTTCTGGTGATTACATCGGCACCAAAAATTTAGTTTACAATTAATGGACAGAGTGGCCGATGGAATTTCTTGGTTGACAGATTTACAACACACAAATTGACAGATGATCGGCCAGGGCTCTTGACCTTTAAATGCCAAAGCAAGATACTATGCTTCAACTGGGTAATTCATTCTTGAGAAGTAGATATATCCCTGCCCAAAAGTGGTTGCACATATGCTGAAATTCGGCAATGCCGATAGTACAGTATTTGTAACCAGCCCTCGTGTTAGCCGACCGGGGTTCAGTCGCCGAAGGACGTTCGATTGCCAGTCCACCATTGTCATTGCTGCTGCGTTTTATTCAGTGCCTTTCTCATGGGATGAGTACGAGGGGGATAAGGGAGGAAATTATGGAGATGTTCCGGCCGTCAGGCTTTCATTATTCAAGACTATCAGCTACACTAGATCCCGGCGGTACTCTTGATGACCCACATATCGGCGGGTTAAAGAGAAGACATGGTTCCTCTGTTCGTCTTCGGCGGTACAGATCACGTACGTACACGCAGTCTGGTCAAGAAGTTATCTGCTCATCGTATCATCGGTGGCGTTGGAAGTGGTCAGGTGCAAAGATGGTTGGAGACGCTTGCATGCGCGGCCATTGGACCATACTTCTCAAATCCCAGCATGCAAGCAAGAAGATTCATAAGGCCATGCATGCACATACATGTGGACATGACCATGAGGTTAGCAAGGCAGCATCGGTGGCTTGACGGAGAAAACCTTGTCGTTAACCACAAACGCCTTGAATTCAAAGGAGGAGATGTTGTTTCATAGTAGCTTGATCCCACAGAAGAAAACAATTCGGTTCATGGGAAGCCGATAAAGGTGAAATATTTATCGGCTACACGTCAGATTATGCCTCTTGTCGATGCGGCTCAGGTTCCCAAGAATAGTCAGCACTTTCTCCACCACCATAAGTTGATTATTGAAGAGCCAATGAGAGAAGAAGCTGTTGGTTCGGCACTGATGGATGCTAAATAATATATAATGGTCAATGACAGACAGATAAAAACCAATGAAGAAGCATCAGAAAGGTCAGCCGGTTCAATTCATCAAAGAAGCATCGGTTGTTGTATGGCCGATCTGCACTTCCATTGGTAAAGATAGTTATTTCCACGTTTGGCTGATAGCTTTCCGATGGGTCATTGTGCCGATATCAGATTCTTTCATGGTCTATTGTTATACCCGTCGGCCCAAAAATGGCTACCTTACTCAGAACTGAGTGTTTAGGCCGACAACGCCAAAGCCGATCGGCAAGTTCAACAGCCTATGGAGTCAGACAAACATCATTTGAAGTCGTTCAATGGGACGGAAGCCGATCAAGTCTACAACTGATCGACCAGATATGAAGCCGATCTCACTGGTAGGAAGTGTATCGGCTATTTAAAATATTATTATAATATCGGCTATTGAAATTTTATTATATCGAGTTGATCAGCCAGCCAGGAGCGCATCGGCTGTTAGTACTTTCATCGGCTACTACCGATGAGACAAACGGCAGCAGAAATTTGAAAGATTCTATTTTTGGAAAAATCGGCAGTACTGCTCGGAAGGCCGATGTGACCATTCTGGTTACGAGAGAACAGCCACCTCCTTGGCTTGGCTGATTATTTTTGGGAGATCATCGGCTGAAGCGCAGATAAAATCCAGAAAGGAGTGTCATGCCAACATGTTGATCTAATTTCATCAGATTCACGTGGTGCTGATCAGCTATTAAGGATCACTGAAGCTACAGTACACGCTAGCAACAAATCTGCTCTATGCTAATACTTGTGCAGCCGATTTGACGGCCGATTGACAAACGTCAGGAACTCAGATTGATATGTGCCTGTTGGGTGTTGGCTATCCAATGACTGGGGTATTGGCCGATGCATTCAAGAATAATAGCTCTTGTGTTCAAGGAATCTGAAGATGCTGACAAACTGAAATATGCACGTTTTGCTTATCTCTGGAGTTCATCGGCTCTTGATAAATTTAAATGACAACCAATAGAACGACTATTGAATTCTTTAATCGGCTATCATTTTTGGGTGTAATAAATAGCCGATCAAGAAAGAGGAATAGCCAATGTGGTTTTGCAGTAAGATCGGCTAGGGGCCACGATGACAATACGGCACTAAGCATTACCACGATGACAACATCGCGAGAGGTTGCCCGATTGCCGGTGCAGAGCTACACGGTTGGTCTGAAGAAATCCTGTTCTAAGTCAACGGCAATCCAGCGTAGTTCCAGGACCCAGGATGCATCGACTTCATTGATTGTCGGGGTTTAGCTGACAGTTGAAGCCACCTTGATTAAATCGGCTATGAAGCTGATTACATGGTGTAAGAAGAAACACGACCAATAAAGTTCATCTACTTGAGGGGGAATTAGCCAGTTCAAACTTACAGAGGGGCCGATCATGCAAAGGATTGGCTCGTAGTGACTCTTTCTCCAATGTGATGAAGCCATGGAAGCGTGTGCGTGATGAATATCTAGATGGTGCCGCAAGGAATGAAATATACATCATGCATATCGAGCTGCCAAAGCACAGGCAACAATTGAGGATCACAACATTATGATGCTGCCACCAATCGCCAATGCTGGTATGATCAAAGAAACCTTACTTCTTACTGCTAAAATACTTAGGGTTTTTTATTTTGTAGAAAGAAAATAGCTTAGCTCCTCAATGACATGAAATTCCTATTAGAGCCATATGTTGATATATCTTTGAAAATCTTTTTACATATGCTACTTGTGGTTGCATTGAGTATTGTCAAATTGTTTGTGACCTTTGTGAGATTCGTTTCATGCTTTTAAGATCAAGATCACGAACACTCCACATATACTTGTGCCGACTTTACACTAGAAGTTACGCAAAAACATGCCTTTCATCCACACAAAAATACTCTTATCATTTTGACATGACTCTTCATATTGCAAAAAGAATATGGGCTATGCGAAAGGAAAAGAAAAAGTATCCATGCCCAGAAGCATAGGAAAAGGAAAAAGAAAAAAAAGGAAAAAGAAAGATAGCTCATATCTCAAAATAAAAGATAGAGTCATGTAGAAAGGGGTGCGAGTTCCATCCAGAAAATTCCACACACATGCACATCTTGATCTGATTGTATGACATGTTTTCTCTATTGGATCCGGTTTTTGACTTTGCAACATATGTGGTACAAGTATGCGTCCTCTTCATCAACTACCCTGAGCTCCACTGAAAAGCCTTATTAGAAATAGGGAGAAAGGAGGCGATATAATGTCCTGGTGAGGAATCATACACATTGAGTGATCCGAGAAAGTCATTTGAGGAGCGAGGTTATGTTTTAATTTAAAAATCTTTCAAAGACCCGAGTTATTTAGCATAAGGGGTAAAGTGGACTTGATTCTTTACATGGATAGATTGTGATAAAAACTTGAAGTAAGACATCGGCTATGAAAGAGCAACACTGGAAAAGCCGAGGTCTCCTGTCCATGAAGTGATTGAGCAAATTGAGGCATTGGATTTACAGAATTTTGAAGTATGAAGCCTTCATACTCCGAAACTGAGGGGCTTGTGTTGACACCGGATTTTGTCAGTAAATCCGATGTAATCTGAGTTACGAAGTGATCGGCTGATTATTCTGTATCGGCAGGGATCACGATCTGCACACAGAGATGTGAAGAACGTTGGGAAGGAAAAGGAAAGCGAGTGAGCTTAGTATTCTGGCCAGCTTAATTTATTCAGGGAGTTTGTATGTGAAAGCAACTGAAGACAGGAAAGCAGCTAGAAGATTAATTTATCGGCAACTCTGTTGATTATCGGCTAGTAAGCAAAACTATACAATTACTATGAGCCGATGGGCTTGTTGATGACAATAGCCAATATGAGAAAGATGGCAGCCGATGGTCTTGTTAGCATCAGTCGATGGAAAGTTGCATGCTGATGATCAACAAGTTTGGACTGTCCAAGGAGATAGTCCAGTATGATCTAAGTAAAGGGGGGGCCATCGGCTATCGGTCGATATTGACAGCACATGGCTGATGTCATCATGGGAGCCTACTAATTGGAATTCACGCGTGAGGACAAGAAGCAAAAGCTAATAGAAACTTGCGTACAAGTATGTGAAGTTACGTGTGAAAGAGATAAAGCATCTCCAAGAGTTTGTCATATTTTACTTGGCATATCTTGTGTTTTGCCAACTACTAAAAAGATATGCCAAGTAAAAAAAGAGCTTATCTCCAATAGTTTGGCATAATTCACTTGCCAAATCCAGATCTAACTTACATCAGGAACCCTGAGAGAGAAATAAAATTATATTCATGCTCTTCCACCTTTTGAAAACTTAAATCAGGAACCCTTCTCTGTTATTTATTTCTTTTTTCACCCTCCCACCTGACTAGAAACCACGATGCCAACCACGCGCGGCGCGCGTATATTTACGCGCTGAAGGCTGGTTTTTCTCAAGTTGACAAAAATTGCCAAGTCTTTTGCCAAACTGTTGGAGGAGTATTTTTAACGTTTTTGCCAAAAATCAAAGATGGCAACTCGATTTACCAAACTCTTGGAGATGCTCTAACATGATCTTCATCAGCAAACTTAATTAGCACTCTGGCCGGATTATTTTATTTGATGGTAAAGGCAAGTGAGGTTTCCACGTGTATGTATCAATTGGCTTGTGTCGCGAGTGGCACGGAAGTTATATGGCTTGATCTGGCCGGGTAGTCAGGTGATTAACGTGTACATCTGAGGAAGCGGAAGATTCGCGATCAAGATGGATCCATGTGCCAAGGGAAAAATAATAAAGGTACGGCAAGCATGCGTACATGATTATTAGGAATGAGAATACTATATTCAATTGTGTATCACGTGTGCATGGAGATTGGGTTTGCTACGGGTGGATCGGAAAAGGGCTTCATCGATGAGGATTCTGTAGAAAGGGAATTAGAGTCCATGTATTTTATTATTTCCTTTTATTTAGATATTCCTTCATTAGTAAGTTTTGTGTACCGTAAACGGCTAGGATGTCTAGGCTATAAATATGTACCCTCATTCATTGTGGAAAGATTTATCACACGATCAACAAACAAACTCTACCTTTTACCTGCAATTTACTTTTCGGCGACTTCGCCACTTTTCTTTTCTTTTCGGCGAGTTCTTTCGAGTTGATCAAGGACGCATAACATTCGAGCGACTTAATCTGCTGGTAAGTTTTTGTTTACCGAGTAAATCTGAGCTTTAGCTTCCGGGCGCATCCCTGTGGCTTCGTTCAGATCTATTCAAAAATTGTCTAGTTTATCTAGGCTTTGACTTCCGGGCGTATCGCTATCGTCTCGTCTAGATTTATTCACCAATTATCGATATCGGCTAGATTTGTAGGTTTTCCTACGCTTTTTTGTCATTATCACACCTAAAAACAGATTAGATTGGCTTTAGGTTTTGCAGTAACACTTTTGTTATCTCAAGAGCCGGTTTAGATCTGTTTTTAGTTTACATCATCTGAGTTACACATTCGTAGCTTAGATCTTGTTACACACGCATAATCGGCTACTCAAAGCTGGTTTTGTCGTCTAGTGCATCGGCCGATCCTGCCGACGCACTCGTTTATTACACGCTTGCATTTAAATATTCTTTTGTCGTGTATTCTATCGGCAAATCTTATCGATACACCTATCTGAGGAATAATCGGAACTCCAGCCGATACACCCTCGAATTTAACGTCTACTCAGTCTCCTTGTCAATCAACAGGTCAGATTGACTGGCACACTTGTTCTACTTTCTGTGCTTGGCGAACACTTGCCCTCGGATTCCAGTGTGTTGATTTTTGCGTCAACAAAATTCTATCTTTATGTGTTACCCCGGGTACGATAGGGAGATCGAGCTTCAATGCCCGAGACTCTCTCTCTATTCGGTGAAAAGTCTAACATTGCAGTTGGAGAAAAGAGAACCCGCACGACGGAGTGTTGCAGGTCCACAGACGAGGAGCAGGACCCGGCGCGAGCAGGCTGGAGCAGGTCCATCACGATAGACACCCCCGGTTCATGCCTCGGCACAACCGGGGCCGTCCATGCAGAACATGAGCTTGGAGGAGGTGTACGGGCATTACAACTATGACCCGTATCAGGCCGGCAGCAGCGGATTCGCCGGTGGACAAGGACCGTACTACCCCGCAGGTATGTATCTGTCTTATGGTCCACAGGTGGGTCCCTTATCGTAAGCACGCTTCAACTATGAGGACTCGATTCTTCGAAGTATCACGGATCTTTCGAACCGCATCAGCACCCTTGGTACACAGCAGTAGCAGATGCAGGACATGATGGCACACAACACCCAGCTCACTCAGGAGAGCTGGGGGTTGACTTCCGCTTTGCAGTACGACGTCTCGAATGTCTTCATTCACCTTGGGCTAGACTATCAACAGTCCCAACCGTTCCAACCGTACCAGCCACCCGGACAGGAGAACAATGACAACGAGGAGGAGAACAACGACAACGAGGAGGAGAACAATGACGACAACGAGGAGGATAAGGATGATGAGGAGGACCCCAACGAGGGAGAGTAGGACTCCGATGAGGAGGTCTGAGTTTCATCGAAGCTTGAGGGGGTCACACTGCCAGGTAAGTCATCGCACCCGTTCTTTTATTCAGTAGTCATGCCAAAAAAAAGTAGCAATAAATAAACAATCTCATAACAAAAATCCCAAAAATATTTCCATGCTTTGAATAAAATTTATATGAGTGGAACTCCGTGTAAGCTCTCACTTTGGAAATGATGAACATTTGCTCTGTTTAAACCATGTATGTGCCTCGTTTACAGCTTTTTACTCTCCTAGTATCTGAACTAGTTGGCACATATTAGTTCCACTGAAAGTCTGGTTGTGTGGAGGCATGAGTTTAATTTCTAAAGTCTAAGTTGTTGCGAGATTCGAGATAGCCCAAACCGGAATTTAAACTACTTGCTCTAGTAGGGAAACCCTCGGAATTCTTTTGAAATTAAAATTTTGGTAAAGATTTCCCATGGTTAAAATGACCCATCCAGAGCTTTATATTGCATAAACCATTTGAGTTATCTGAAGATACTTTGAGCTTTGTCGAATGGTGCATCTACTTCGGGAATGGTACTTGCCATCTATAGGTCTTCATCCCCCATAAACTCACCATTTGCTAGCCCAAACATATTTGGCCTGTCAGTCACCCATTCCGGGAATTGACATCCACTTTTGCCAGCTATACTCCCCCGCAATCACAACCCAATACCACAGTTCATTCCACAAGAGCTTCCCAATCAAAACTCCAAAGAATTCAAGATATATCAGCAAGAGAGAGTGGAGTTATCTTGTTTAAAAAAAGAGAGAGAAAGAGAAGCCCACTCTCCATCCCTAAGAGTTGCAAATTATGGAGTTCAAATAAATTCAAATGGGAAGCCATCTACTTCACTCCTTCATACCCTCCAAATATTCCATGTTCCATGAGCCCTGAATTTGGCTAAAGTACCGACCCCTTCATGGATCACCCTTTGGCTGAGCAATACAGGTAACCAAGGTATGCAAACATCTTCCTACCCATAAACTCCGCATATCAGCTTTAGAGATAGGAAAAACATGGTCAGATACCTCGACCATAGGTGAGGATCATACACTTTGAGCAACTCGAGAGTACCATTGGGAAACCTGAACCTCTTCTGAAAAACTCTTATAAAAATCTGAGCTGGGAACCTGAACAGGTAGCAGGGAACATTCTGTTGAAAGTTGTTCAGTCCAACAACCGCCGAAGACCGAGGGATGAAAAACGAATACGCCCCATCTTCCAGAACCTTAGATATGAGCCAACTTTTCATAAGTACAGACGGGAAGAGTAATATGTTGTGCACAAGGTACCTGGAAGGGGGTAAACATTGATGCAACTCATGATCCACCGAGCCTCATTTTAAGCTTTGCTCGAGGACGAGCAAAAGTTTAAGCTTGGGGGGGTGTTCATGGCCACAAATTCACATTTTAGCCGTCAACTTCTCAGGAATAACACAAGCTTTACACTATGTTCCATTCATATTTTATTTATTTCTAACGAGTTCCACAAGTTTTGGATGATTTTTTATTTCAGGTAAACATCTACCAAAAATGGCCAAAATTGGGCGAAAACCCAGGCCGGCCGGCCTGGCACCCCTGAAGACAGGGCCCCGGCTTCGAACCAAAGGCAATTTGACATGATCATAATGCCCTGAGTCGAGGATTGGGTCTCGGTTTGATCGGATGGATCGGAAGGCTTGCATAAAGAACAAAAGGCCCATAACTCAGTACCAACTAAGGTCCAAGGCAGCGATCCACCACCGAGGCAAAATCACCAGAATGCAGAGGGAATGTTGGCGCAACGGAGGGCTGAGTTGGGTCAGAGAGAGGCCGGCCGGCCTCCCCTAGGCCGGCCGGCCTACAACTGTCAGTGTTCGGGCAACGCAACGAATACCAACCTCAGGGAGCAATCCAGGACGTCCGTGCAAAGGCGGTGGCCAGATGGCCGCACCCCCAGGCCGGCCGGCCTAGGGGAGTGTGTCTGGCCTCAACTTGTAGTGTCTTGCGCCCCGGCTTCGCGTGGAAGACAAGCACACCGACCTTACCTGCTTACAACTGACGCTACAGGGATTAACTGCCGAGAACCGACCCTGGAAGGCTATAAATAGAAGCACCATCCATCACTTCAACACACACCATTGGAGCTCTTCTCTCTTCACTTTTACTTTCTAGAGTAGGTTAGAAACTTTGGAGTTAGAGTCGAGTCGAGCTTGCTTGGGATTCCGGAGTCGTCGGAAGTCTAGTATAGCTCTTGTATCTTTCTTTTGACATTATCAATATAAGTTATCTTCTTTACTTTTCTGAGTCAGCTTTACTTTCCGCAGTCTTTTATTTACTTGAGTCTGAGTGTTCAGCTCGTGCGCGGAAGTTTTCCTTTAGCTTAGACTAAGTTACCTTTCTTAGTAATCGGGATCTTATCTTATGGGTTTTCTCGTCCGGACTAGAGTATCTCAAGTTAGTGCTCTAGGTTGAGGAGGATTTATCTCGAAGGACTCGAGAGAAATCCTAACACCGAGTGCAGACGTGGTGTCTGGTCTTAGTGTTAGCTAGAAAGTGTGTTCCACCCCACGGAACCGTTGTGGTAGTCGGTGTTGGTATTTTGTAACGTCACGAATAAAATCTGCAAGCGCACGGATACTGCTGTAGCTTTCACCCAAGAGTATTCCAGGATATCGTATCCACTAGGAAACGTGAGTACACTACCAACGGGTTCTGGCTGTCCAAGGACACACACACTGGTGTGGAAAGGATAGGAAAGAGAGGACTTTCTGTATCTAGAATTATGCCTAGAAGAAGAGATCACGTCGCCGTTATACTTCGAGCTAAAGGTATCGACCGGCTTATACAAGCCGATAGTTCCAATATGTGCTCTATCCAATATCCAAACGTGGAGGATTACTAAAAGGCTCGAACAGGGCTATCACCACCTGCCGGCTATCTCAACAAACCGTGGGACTATTAGACAACTGAGTGGTATAGTCCAGCCTAGACACCACGTCTACGCCTTTCCCTACTAACTCTAGAGGCGTACAGGGTTATCCTTTTCTATCCGGAGCCCACTCTTGAGTCAAATGCTACTCGCTAGCATACACATCAACTAATATAAGGCAGAAATGATAACTTGCGATCTAAACTCTAATTCTAAATAAACAAAGAAAGTCTCGAACACTTACAACCGAATAAGCATCCGTCGAGGTACAAGCGGATAAGAGTGCCGACAAGCCTGGCACATCCCCCGACTATCTTCCTCACTCTCGTAGAGGTACAATTTGGAGAAGAGCGCCATTGCCGGCGCCCCTCCTGAGTACCTCTACTCCAAAACTCCCTAAGACAACTCCTCACCTCAAGTGAGGACTCATGAGAAGAGATGATGTGTGTGTGGTGTGTGTTGTGTTCCTATTCTCACCCCCTTCCCTTGTATTTATAGGAGGGAGCCACCAGCCTCTTGCCTGAGAAATGAGCCAAACCGCCATTCGGGATCGACCACATTTCGCCACATGTCATCTGAGAGGCGGTGGGGCTCGTGGGCCGTCACCACTGGGCCAGCCGACCGTGGACTGGCTCCGCTTCCCTGTCTTTGGTCAGAAGACTATTAGGTGGGCCCCGTGTCATGTATATGGGTAAGGGCCTGTCTTGAGTCGGTTTTGGTGCTCTAGTGGGCTCGTAGATCCTCGTGAACGCGTCTGATTCGTCGAGAAGTTGTTGCCTCAGATCCATGACGTGTCACCTTGCTCATGGGCTACATTCTCTTCTCATTTCTAAGCATAAGCAACCTACACATAAATATACATCAACACTTTGTGGAACTCGTTAGTAATAACTCCTACCACTAGTGCTGATGCTCGTCTTTCATATGCTCATGCAGGAGCTGATGGCTTGCTCTGATGGTCGGGTTTGTGTCTTGATGCTTGAAGCCTGTTTTACTTGTATTTCTGCCTGAATCCCAATGTAGCAATATTTCTAAGAGGAAACATGGAATTGGCTCTTTCTGGATAACATATGCAGGTATGAGACTTTATTCTCATGATTTCAGGCTCCAAGTGAACCTTGTAATGAGACGTTAGCTAGCGTCAACAAGATCCCCCACACTTAGTTCTTTGCTCGTCCTCGAGTAAAGGCAAGAACTAAGGCGGACCCGACTTCATATGATATGATACCTGCATACAGATTATTCTAGGCCTTACCTCTGCCTGTGAATTTTGATGTGTCTACCATGAATTGTTTGGGAAGTTGAAGAGCGGAACGGTGTTGACTTCAGTCTCCTCCACTTTCCTGCCATATGTCTGGGGTTTTGGAAATATTTTTACCCTACTTCTAAAGATGGCCTATGCGGATCTCAAGGTAGGGAAAATGGAAGCATGCACTTGTGTTACATATATTGCAAAATCAAACAAAGGATCCATGGAGATGACAAATCAAACATGTTGATCAAGATTGTGCACATGTGTGGAAGGTGGATGGTGGAAATGGGATACTCCTTTTTATGAATCTCTCTCCCTTTTATTTGGATAACATGAGGACATGGTAATATGACTATATATATATTTTTTTCTCTTGGACCTTCTGTGTCCAAAGTTTTTTTTTTGGTCATGCTTCTTGGGCATGCCATCTTTTCTCTCTTTTCTTTTCTATAGCCCATGCCTCAATTGAAAGATACGAGAGAGAGAGAGAGATCATTAAACATGGAGTTTTATTTTGTGGATGGATGGAATATGGTAGCTAACTTCCAGTGTAGAAGTTTAGCTTGTGGAGTGCACATGATCTTGATCAAGCAAGTATGAAAGACATCTCACTAGGGTCACAAAGTTTGAAAAAACTCAATGCAACAACAAGGCACATATGTGTAAGATTTGTATCATGAAGGTCAGCATATGGCTTTGGTAGGACAAACACGTGGAGTTGTAAGGCTATGGAGGTTTTCTTTTGATAAAAATTTCCCAGACACATAAGCAGATAAAGCACAGATTCTTCCATCAAACCATATCTCACTAGTCAACAACTTAACAATTATGGGTTCCCTAAGATATGATTCACAAGCTCAGGCTTAGCAAAGAATAAAAGGTATGCAAGCCAATCATAGAGAAGCACAGAACCAGAGGATACCCTTTTGAGTTTAATTTTAATGATTAAGCAAGATTTCATTTAAACTCATAGGTTAGGGAGAGTATGAGGGGTAGAGTGCACAAACCGTCGCGATGAAGAACGAATGGTGGCAGCACCAGTTCGTCTTGGCCTTTTGCATGCTGGTTCGTTCGGTGTTGTGCACGTGTTGTGGGAGATCTTGAGTGTATATGCCTGAAATTTCTGAGAGATCTCCCCCACACTTGTTCTTGTACCTGGTGCTTATTTGGAAGCAAAAATGTGGAAATAAACTAATGGCTCTACCGGTTTTAAGAACCAGGGAGCTTCGAATTTTTATTGAAACTAAAATTTAATCTCACCGAGACACTTACTCAAGAAAGGCTGAATTAAGGTTGCATCAACATGAGTATGTTGGGCAACATTAATCCAAAACCTTTGCTTACCTTTCCATTCAAATTCAGCTCAATGACTCACCCAATTGGATTTGAAGATTCTTGCAGGGGTTAGTCCGCACATGCAACCAATATCTATACAAGTATCAACTCTGAGGTTCATCAATCAAACTTGACACAAGGTCTAGTTTGACTGAAGAGGACATTTTAACCCAAGCACCATGCTTGATTTAAAATGCCTATGAATGTATTTTCGAACACACATTTAAACTAGAGCATACATACAAGGACATATAAAGGAAGCATGAAGTATGATTAAGCTTTATTCAAAGAGAGATAGGCATGAGCACGAACCTGGTGATCCTCGGGCGACCTCCCGGCAGGGCTTTGTTTAATGTCAAAAGCAGAACATTGAGAGTACTTACCATGGTGTCTTGTTGATGAAGACTCAATGTTGTCGCCATGGCACCTCCTCTCATTCATTTTTTTCTTTTTTTTATAGAGAGCAAGATGCGAGGACATACACAAATTTCAAGACAAGATATGAATTGAGAAGGGAACTTACTTCGGGGCACTCACATACCTCCCCCACACTTGGAGTTTGCAAAACTTCAAGTGTATGGAGTTCAAGTCTCCTTCTGTAGTTATTCTTCATCAAGGCATATCGAGGTGTTGTAGTCGGTGTAGCTCTCATGTTCGTAGGTGTTGTTTGTCCATCATTCTTCTTGATCTTCCCTTAGAAAGGTTAGCGACCAAAAATACCCGAAGGAAAACTATATCCTAGAATATGATCTTGCTTTTATTGAAAGAGAAATAAATAAGTAAATAAATAAATGATAGTCCAGGCTATCTCCCGGCAGTGCTTTGTTTTTAGTCATAAGCTCGACCATGATAACCCTTGTAGCCACCATTGGTGATGAGTCATTGTTTCACCCCCAATTGATGAAGCTTGCTACAAGGTTAGTGTCACGGTGCACCCACGAAATCTGCAATGTTTACGATAGACATATGCATCTACAACCAACCTTCTGAAGATTTTACAAAAGAGGACCTTGAGTTGGTTGTAGTCCTCGTGTGTGCACGGTGCACTAAGCATGCCTGACTCTAGAGTTGCATTGAATGAGCATGGTCTACATGGTATGTCAAAAGTGAAATTCTTATGCTCATTTGAGGAATCCTTTTCATTGGACTCCAGAGTCGGCGCCTCGCAAGATTCCTTGGCCCATTGATTCTCCATCTCAAGAGATTCATCGTGAAAGATCATAGTTGTATCTCGATCAAGGTCGAGAACAACAGATTCTAGGCCATCGGGAAGAAGCTCAAACTCGGTCAAGGATGATGATGATCGTTCATCTTCATGAGAGTGAAGGCTATCTTCCGAGTCGTATTCTTCAGAGGATTCTAGAACTCCTAAGAGAATGGGCTCGGATGATATGAACGGAGATGTATGCATCATCTCCTTGAACGGGTTTTGCTCGGGAAGGGGCTTTACCAGAAGATTTTCTGAGCAAGAGGTGGTAGTGGCAGAGCCGGTTTCCCTAAGCTTTTCATCTAGGCTCCCATGAGATGCTAAAAGTTTTTCTAGCGGGAGGCCTAGGAAAAGATCAAAATCGAGGATGTCATAGATGTGAAAATCTAAACGTACCTCAATTTTGTCTATGGTGATAGGCACGTCCCTTGCGATCCCCCGACATTCAAAGTACAGTCCGGATGGACTTTTAGAGTATTTGTCGGTCGGGGTTAAACGCTTGTTACCCACAAGAGTATCCAAAAGGTACTCGGGTAAGATGCAAACCCCAGCAGCAGGGTCATGAAGAGCTTCTATGATTTTTCCCTTCATAAAACAAGTGATGGTTGTAGAGGTTGGGCTAATCCAAATCGCTTCGGAAGCACGCTTTGCCTCCTTTGGCCAATCCATTGCGGGTGTATGACGGAAAATTTTATCGAGGGTCTCATAAAGATACATCGATTTCATAGGCTCCTCGTGCCTAAAACTATTCGAGGTATTTTGGATGTTTTCCGAAGGATCATCCTCGAATCGGGAAGAGAACTCCGAAGGTTGAATTTCTTCTTCCTTCGGTGTTCGTGGTTCGGGAGATGGCTCAACAAATGAATATTGGGATGTGGAAGATGAAGGCTCAGATTCGGGTATTGAGAGACTCTCATGGCTCGACGCGGATTCCTCCCGGCAGGGTTCACTATGGTCGGTAGAGAAGAAAGAGTCTTCTAAGAAACTATCTAGGATATCTCTTCCTTCTTCCGGAGTTGTGTGCATGAACCATCCTCTGCTGGCGTCGTCAAGCTCTAGGGCAGTTTCCATGTCTAAACCCGAGTAGAAAACTTCCAATGATACTTCATCGGGTATAGACATGTCTGGGATAGATGCCAAAAGGCGTGAGAATCTAGCCCATGCTGCACCTATGGACTCCTTCTCTAATTGATCAAAATCGAGAATGTCGATCGGTAGGGAGTCTATGCGT
Organism: Panicum virgatum; assembly: GCF_016808335.1. Taxonomy (NCBI): domain Eukaryota; kingdom Viridiplantae; phylum Streptophyta; class Magnoliopsida; order Poales; family Poaceae; genus Panicum; species Panicum virgatum. Next base: position 14,260,474 of record NC_053151.1, read on the forward strand.
TCGGTGAATGAGAATGAGTAACAAAAGTCATCTCGAAGCTCCTCCCAATCACCACTCATATTGCCTATCGTGCGGGTGTACCATTGCTCCGCCCTTTCTATAAGAGAGAAAGGAAACAACTTCCACCGCAAGGCTTTCTATGTCATGCCTAGGATTACTAGACCCGAACACAGTTCCTCGAATTCTTGCAAATGCTCATAGGGATCTTCATGAATTTCTCCCGAGAAGGGTCGCTTCCGAACCATGGCTTTAAAGCTAGGGTCGAGTTCATGGTTAGATGAGGAAGATGGTGATGTCTTAGAGAACTCGCCCATTGGGGTAGAGAGCTGTGGAAAGGATAGCTGCTCCATGGGTAGCAGGGGTAAAGGTAGAAGGAAAGAAAATGAAAAAGATACGAGGACGACTGAGTCCGAAGATAATGTAGCTGTCGTTTCCCCAGCAACAGCGCCAGAAAGCATGCTGGTATTTTGTAGCATCACAAATAAAATCTGCAAGCGCACGGATACCGCTGTAGCTTTCACCCAAGAGTATTCTAGGGTATCGTATCCACTAGGGAACATGAGTACACTACCTACGGGTTCTGGCTGTCCAAAGACACACACACTGGTGTGGAAAGGATAGGAAAGAGAGGACTTTTTGTATCTAGAATCTATGCCTAGAGGAAGAGATCACGTTGTTGTTATACTTCGAGCTAAAGGTATCGACCGGCTTATACAAGCCAATAGTTCCAATATGTGCTCTATCCAATATCCGAATGTTGAGGATTACTAAAAGGCTCAAACAGGGCTGTCACCACCTGCCGGCTACCTCTACAAGCCGTGGGACTATCAGACAACTGAGTGGTATAGTCCAGCCTAGACACCACATCTACGCCTTTCCCTACTAACTCTAGAGGCGTACAGGGTTATTCTTTTCTATCCGGAGCCCACTCTAGAGTCAAATGCTACTCGCTAGCATACACATCAACTAATATAAGGCAGAGATGATAACTTGCGATCTAAACTCTAATTCTAAATAAACAAAGAAAGTCTCGAACACTTACAACCGAATAAGCATCCATCGAGGTACAAGCGGAGAAGAGCGCCGACAAGCCCGGCACATCCCCCGACTATCTCCCTCACTCTCGTAGAACTACAATTTGGAGAAGAGCGCCGTTGCCGGCGCCCCTCCTGAGTACCTCTACTCCTAAACTAACTAAGACAACTCCTCACCTCAAGTGAGGACTCAAGAGAAGAGATGATGTGTGTGTGGTGTGTGTTGTGTTTCTATTCTCACCCCCTCCCCTTGTATTTATAGGAGGGAGCCACCAGCCTCTTGCCCGAGAAATGAGCCAAACCACCATTGGGGACCGATCACATCTCGCCACGTGTCATCTGAGAGGCGGTGGGGCCCGTGGGCCATCACCACTGGGCCGGCCGACCTAACTGGTCGGCCGACCGTGGGCTGGCTCCGTTTGCCCCGATCTTTGGTCAGAAGACTATTAGGTGGGCCCCCATGTCATGTATATGGGTAAGGACCTATCTTGAGTCGGTTTTGGTGCTTTGGTGGGCCCGTAGATCCTCGTGAACGCATCTGATTCGTCGAGAAGTTGTTGCCTCAGATCCATGACGTGACACCTTGCTCATGGGCTGCATTCTCTTCTCATTTCCAAGCATAAGCAACCTGCACATAAATATACATCAACACTTTGTAGAACTCGTTAGTAATAACTCCTACCACTAGTGTTGACGCTCGTCTTTCATACGCTCATGCCAGAGCTGATGGCTTGCTCTGATGGTCGGGTTTGTATCTTGACGCTTGAAACCTATTTTACCTGTATTTCTGCCTGAATCCCAATGTAGTAATATTTCTAAGAGGAAACATGGAATTGACTCTTTCTGGATAACATATGCAGGTATGAGACTTTATTCTCATGATTTCAGGCTCCAAGTGAACCTTGTAATGAGACGTTAGCGAACGTCAACAGTCTGTAGGTGGTGACAGTCCTAACCGTCCTTTGTAGTCCACCACGTTCGAGTGTTTTCATAGCAGTAGTGCAGGTTGCCGTTGGACTCCCCTCTCATCCCTTTCTAAAGTCCTTCCTCTTCAAGCCGCCAAAGTAAGATCTATTTTCCCGAGAACTAATTAGGTGTTTTGTCTGATCTAGAGAGGCTAGCTCGATAGTTCAGAAGTGTATCAGGTGTCTCATCTCGCTTGTTGTCCTCCCAGCTGTTACCTCTCTAAAGAGTTGAACCTCCATGTATCACTCGGTCATCGCCTGGCCATTTATCTCATTCATCTGTCTGGCTTACCCCCATCTAGTTAGTCGGGTGAGCAAGCTAGTACGGTTATCATTCGATTTACGATACTCTTTACCATAGTGCTTCCCTAAGAAAAAATACGATAATCTGGAATACTCCAAGGTGAAGTGCTACAGCGGTGATTCTGTGTGCTTGCAGAATATCTATTCTATCGGGCATAAGAAACGCCAACAATTCCTCTGTTTTGCTTAGGGGTTCAAGCCTTCTGGTTCCAACTTGTACATTTTGGGAAACTACCTGTTTGATTGGCTTGAATTCTCCCTCTAGATGACTTGGTAAAGTTTCATGCCAAGATTCCATAGTAAGTATGCCGGTCAGCCGGACTCGGGCCTTCCGGTCCAAACAGTGTCCGTTTTGGTTAAAATTTGGATTTGTTGTTTCTGAGATCAAATATACACCAAAACTTGTGGAACTCATTAGATATAATAATTATGGCATGATTATGATCTGGGTTTCATGAAACCAGGCGGAGCGTTGGTGGCGAAAATCACCGATATCGACCGCCAACACCGCCGCCAATTCCCGTTCTCGGGGGAGGGAGACCGAAGGCCGAGGCCCCGACGACGATGGTTCAGTCGAACGAAGGACCAAGAAGAAAGTTCAACGCGAATCCGTTGCAACTCATGCTGTCGAAACACCAATGGGGCTGAGGACGCGCTCCTCACCGCATTTTGCAGTTAGGGAACCACCTTCACATGCTCCTGCCACCAAGAAAGAGCGTCCAGCAAGGAAAAGTGAGGTATATATGACAACTTTTAAAGATTCGTATCACAAGGCTCAATCTAAGAAGCATCGATTGTATTCTTTTGCAGTTGTGGGAGGGAGCAGAGCAGCACGGTCGAGCGGACAAGGCCCCCTCAAAGGCAAAGAAGGTCGAGGAAAAGAGTGTGACAAAGACCGTGAGTTATCTAGACTATGAGAAGCATATATAATAATGATATGAGTATAGAACACTGTCGAGCCTAAAACCATATGGGTAGGAGCATAGAAAGGGCATTTGCATAGAAAATGGGTTGCACAGAAAGTGGTAGTTTGATCATAAAAACTACCACTTTGATTATATAAACTAGTTGGTTGATCATAGATTGAGGGAGTTTGGTAGTAGAAACCTTACCATTTAATATTTTAAAAAGGCAGTTTGATCATAGCAACAGGTAGTTTCATTATAGATTCTGTGAGTTTGGTCTTAGAAACATGAGCCTCTAATATAGAAACTGATTGTTTGATAATCAAAACTGATTGTTATAATGGCATGCTTACTAATTTTTTTATTTTTTAAATAATATAAGGCCAATCACAGATTCTGGGAGATTGATCATATAAACCTGTCAATTGAATATAGAAACTGGTAGGTTGATCATAGAAATAGATAGTTTCATTGTAGATTCGTTGAGTTTGGTCATAGAAACCTAACTATCACAACCATAAAAGCATAAGGATATGAGCATATAACACTGTCGAGCATAGAAAGGGCAGGACCTTAGAAAATGGGTTGCACAGAAATTAGTTGTTTGATCATAAAAACTACGACTTTTGATCATATAAACTGAATATCATAGATTCAGCGAGTTTGGTATAGAAACCTGACCATTTAATATAGAAACAGGTAGTTTAATCATAGAAACAGGTAGATTCATTATAGATTTTGTGAGTTTGGTCCCTGACCGAATATAGAAACTGATTTTTTGATAATAAAAACTGATTGAAAGAATGGCATGCTTACTAAAATTGGCCAAGATGCTTCTTACATTATTTTGCAGAAAGCGAATGTCCGTTGTTGTCCAAAGGAGGTGCTAGACACAAACCGCAGAGGCAATATGTTTTGAAGAAAGGTTTTAAGAATATATTGTCCATGCAACTTGACATTATCGAGGGCCGAAGCTGACTTTGCTGGTTATTGGACCACATTGACCTGGAGTCAATGACCCTACGGGCTGGGAGAGGGAAAGAGCTCAAGTTCACCAAAGAGGTCGTGCGGCTAGTTCTTGGCCTCCCTAGTGCCGGCTCCACACAGCCAACTGCTCATGCAAGTGAAAAATCCAAGCAGGCTTTGAAGTTCAGACAAAATATGAATTTGGAGAACTGAGCATTCAACATAGAAATGATGCAGGACCGTATCAAATCGGGTCGTGATGATGATCCAACCATGATGTGCTATTTCATAGTCATCTTCCACATCCTGCTGTTTCCACACGGTAGCTGGGATATCAGCAAGGATGATGTTATGCTTGCTCATTGGGCGGTTGAGCTTACTAAGATTCACTGGTGCCAGCTCGTCTACACGGACCTCTGCCACAGTGTCGGGATGTGGCAAAAAAGGAAGAAAGACAAACAAACTGCCACGATGTACGGATGCAGCATTGTTTTTCTTGTAAGTACACCCTACATACATTTCAGGTTTGCATCTATGATTGCAATGTGCTGATTCATTTTTTATGCAGCTATGGTATCTTGACAAGTTGAACCACGTGGTGTCCCCCCCCCCCCCCCCCCCCCCCCCGAGAGGTTCAGAACTCCCCGTATCAAGTTCTAGACCAAGGAGAGGATTCAGGAGGTGTCCGCGGCTGACCGGGTTGGGTCGGGGGAATATGGTCGTCTTGATGAGAGCACACTTAACTTTCATAAGCACAGAAACATAAGGATATAAGCATACAACATTGTGGAGGGTTCAAACATATCTGCAGTAGCATAGAAAGGGCATGAGCATAGAAAATTGGTTGCATGGAAAGTGGTAGGGTGACCATAAAAACTAGTGCGTTGATCATTTAAACTCGTGGTTGATCAAGATTCAGGGAGTTTGGTCTTAGAAACAGGACCATTTAATATAGAAACTGGTAGTTTGATCATAGAAATTGACAGTTTCATTATAGATTTTTGATAAGTTTTTTCATAGAAACCTGTGCTTCAAATATAGAAACTGGCTGTTTGACAATAGAAACCGCATAAAACTTATGACTGTCTGCATACCCACCCAATTGCTTGGCTGGCACAAACAGTTCTTTTTCCTTTTTGCAGTTACGGAGCCCCTCCGATACGTGCTATGTAGCTGCTGGACTTTCATCTGGTGGGTCATTCTCCGCGCCATGTCTGTCCGATCTCTTGGCAGCCAAGATTTCAGCGCTACCTATCCCGGACCGAAAGAATTTGCTAGATCTATTCAGAGAGTATGACCTTGACATTTAGGCGCAATCTGATATAATTGCAACGGCACACCGTGCCATTGTTGAGCGACAGTTAGAAATTAAAGAAACATTTGATGATATGATTGACGAGCTCATCCGTGCGTGTGCTCGTGGGAAGCACGGTTCTGAAGATCCAGATCAGGACGGCACCAGAAAGAGTCCTCAGCATGATGAAGGTATGCGCAGCAAGCACATATGACCGTCTGTTCACAGTACCTATGACTGTACACTGGTATTTTGGGGGTGCATGAAAAGCTGATATATGACTTGTGGTAAACATTTTTTTGCTTGGCAGACCTGAGTTTCGTTTTACTACGGCTGACTCTCGAAATGCCCAGCCACCAGTTCAGTGACACTCAGCGAGGTCAGCGTACAGATCATCTAGTTGGAGATCCGGTGGTAAGGGAAGAACGTGATGACGCTGAAACCCGCACTGGCATGGAGAGTTAGTTGCCACCATATGCTAGCTCCATATTTATTTCATATGACACGTGATAATTTTATGCCTTACCCCTATTCATCTTTGCAGCGGAAGGGGGTCGCTCTGAAACAAACGACAGGGACCAGCCCCTTGGTCAGAGTTAGTTGGACACCCATATGCTATTCTTAATGTGCATTCTATGACTCATGGTAACATTCATGTTCCTTTCATTTTTCGTCCATGCAGGTGAGAAGCGGCCCAACACCCCAAACTTTGCTGGAAGCATGCAAATTTTGGGACAGGGATCCCATGATGACCTGGAACCATGCAGACGTTGTCGATGTTTAGTCGCCAAGCCTGCTCAGGGATACCCTTAGCAGTAAGATTGTAGGTAAGGGATCGACTAGCTCTGGAACTCGATGGTGCAAGGAACACAAGGATTTAGATAAATTCGGGCCGCGAGGTGCGTAATACCCTACGTCTTGTGTGGTTGATTGTATTGCCTAAGGTGTTGATATGTTTTGAGGGGTCCCTGCCCTCCCTTATATACTCTAGGGGGACAGGGTTACATGGGAAGTCCTAGCCGAGTACTGTTGGAGTCCTACTACAACCAGATTGGGCAGTTTCCTTGTACTACAGCTAGTTCTATACCTATTCGAGTAGTTATAAAAGAGGTAAGGTACACCGATGCGCTATACCTTACTCTAGAACATTCTCCCGCTGTCCCGGGTCTGACAAGCCCCCGAGCTCTTTGCAGCCGAGTCCTACAGGCATCGAGTACTTGGTGAGCCGTCTTCGAGTACTTCAAGTAGTCAGGACATCCTTCTGGTTGCTTCTGGGCCTTCCTTCGAATACTTCGAGTAGTCTTCCAAGTACTTCCGGTTGTTCCGAGACTGTGAGGTGCTTAAGCCTTGAAATCTTGATCATATATGGTGGTACTGGACGAAGGCATTGCAGAGATCCTGCCAGCTATTGATGGAGCCGGCCGGGAGCGCTTCGAGCTAGTTGAGAGCCTAGCGGCTCATCAACACCGGGAAGTAGGCCGCCATGATGTCGTTGTCTCCGTTTGCGGCTCGGACAGCAACGGAGTAGATGCGCGGCCACGTCTTGGGGTCTGACTCGCCGTTGAACTTCTCGATGCCAACTGGCTTGAAGGTAGCGGGCCATTGGATGGCCCGGAGCCAGTTGGAAAGGCGGAGAAGCCATCGAGGTCGTTACCTGGCTCGAGGTCGATGACGTTGTGAGCCGGCCGTCGGGGAGGGTTGTTGCCTCAGCGGCCGTGGTGCTCGCGGTCGGCGGCGGGGATGCCGTGCTCCTCAACGTACCAGCGACGTCGCTCTCGCTCGGCGGCGTCACGTTCACGGTGGCGGCTGTTGATACGCGGGCACAGATCTTGTCGGTTGAGCTCAGGGCGGAGGTAGTTCTGGTTGACCTCCTCCTCGTCTTCACGGGGTCGTGTCGAGTGATGACTTGACTGGGTACGATAGGCCGAGTTCTCCTTGCGCAGACTCTGGGCTGTGCTGCTACCACGTGGAGACGAGCCCGGGCCTTGATGATCTCGGGAGTTTCTTGGAGGCCCTCGAACACCTGGAACACGGCGGCCAGGTTGGCTGATGGCGTGGTGAAGACGTCATGTTTAGCATAGTCCTGCAAAATATCTCAAACCACAAAAACTCGTGGAACTCATTAGTTTAAGTGAGCTTTATATCTCAAATACTTCAAGTTCCTTCATTATTTGCAATGGTTGGCGGCCAATAATAGGTGTATAATGGCTGTCAACATGCCTCGAGCGGCGGAAGGGCGATAGGTGTAGTGTAAAGATGCTCGATGATGGCGTTGCGGTGCATGCAGAGGCCGTCGGGGTGGTCGGCAGCGGCGAGCTGGATGGCGGCATTGATGGTGTCGAAGATGCTCGCCCGCGTGCCGCTGCAGAAGCCCCGCCAGTAGTTCAGCAACGGCGGCGTCTACGGCGCTATCCAAGCCCGCATCCCTCTGCCACATATAGGTTTGGTTATCTGCAGGATAACCCACATATTCAGATTGTAATTGAAAATTGGAAAAATTGGTTCTATAGCATTGAAAGATCACAAGAATTGGAGTTGTGTCACGTAAAATACCATCGAAGTAGCATTCCATCACGTTCGGTCACATTTGGAGCTAACGGCGTCCATCTCCACCCGCACGTACGCTCCTTCTTCCTCCACCATCGCTCGTGAATAAGAAGAGCCGGCGAAATGGCGAGCAGAGCAGTGGTGGTGCTGCTAGTGCCTCTGTGCGCGACTGTGCTGTCGCGGTCCAGGATCGGCGCTGCCGTGCGGCGCCGGTGACCTCGCCGCGCTGCGCTGGTCCTCGGCGGGCCTCGACGCCGCGGTTGACGGCTGGCAGCTGGCCGACTGCCACCAACGCGTCCAACGACGCGTGCTGTGGCTGGCCCAGGGTGATGTGCGGCGAGGCCGAGGAGGGCACGGTGGCGGTCGTCGCCATCGTCAGGCTCGCGCTGCCCAACCGGATGTTGCGGAGCAGCTGGCCGCATCTTTCGCCGGCTTTGCGGGGCTCCGGGTGCTTAATCTCTCCGGCAAGCCGCCAAGACGCGATCCATTTTTGCTGTCACCCTGTAGTCCAGAATCCCCGGTGCTTCTCTGTTGCACTCTGCGGTTGCTCCGACGACTGATATATTGAGGCCATTGTTAACCTCCTGAAACTGACCTTTGCTCCCGCCTCCCGGTGAGCTCTATCGCAGACATGACGGCAGTCACCTAGCTATCCTATTCGCGGATGAGATCCTTATTAGGTTATTGCCTGTGACTTGGTCCTTGACTTGGAACGAAGGAAGCCAGGAAGTTGATCCATCGGCTAAAACGTGACAGAACTCTCGAAGCTGGCCGAAATGCGTATGTGCACTATATACAGATGCCCAGGTAAGTGATTCTCACGATGCACGAATGGATCGACACGGGCACGAGAACGACAGACTGGAATCAATCGTCGACAAACCAAGCAGACGGAGAGCAACTTTTGCTGCCTCGGACGCGTTGGCGGCGGTCGGCCAGCCGTCGACCGCCGCGCGGCGTCGAGAGGCCCGCCGAGAACCCCGCAGCGCCGCGAGGTTGCTGGCGCCTCACGGCTGCGGCTGCACAGCAGCGATTCTGGACCGCGACAGCATGCATGGTCGCGCACAGAGCCACTAGCAGCACCGCCGTTGCTCTGCTCACCAAGTCGCCAGCTCTTGTTCACGTGCAGTAGATGGAACATGGATGGAGGGAGAAGGAGCTTAAGTCCCTAGCACCCAGCTGGTTGAGATGGACGCCGTTAGCTCCAAATGTGATGGAACGTGATGGAATGCTACTTCCGGTTAAGTAGCATAGCTCTTTTAATAGTATTTTTTGATTCTTGTGATCTTTCAATACTATAGAACCAATTTTCCCTTGAAAATTATGCGCTAAAGTAGGAAAAGCAATACTAGGAGATGAAATTATAGGTGATGCATGATTGAATTATCCCCTCTTCAGCAATATTCTCAAGCAAATTGCCATACATAAATTACTTTGCAACAATATTTGCGAAGTGTAAATGTGTTTTAGGCTTGTATGGCTTTTATCTATCTATACTATAAGGATCCATAACAATTGAAACATTTCTTACCAAGTTTAGCCCCCACACCCACCTCACATAGCACCCTCCGATGGCCCACATGTAAGCATAGAAGTTTGACGAAGGAATTTGGCAGATGGATTTCGGCCCTGTTTGGAACCAAACTTTTTTCAGAAGTCCCTATCACATCAAAAGGAATCTTACTATTTTATAGTATTAAATAAAATCTGTTTATAAATGTTTATAAATGCTGTTGGCAGCTTGTGATTCTCTGGGAGCTTTAGCTGTTTTTCTTTAAGCAGCAGATCAAATATCTGCTCTGCTTTGGCCACGTCGAAGTCGAAGCACTTCACAAGCCCCTGCTGTTTGATCCATTTGCACGGGGACGGGTTCCCCCCCCCCCCCCCGAGTCCACTCTGCCACGGCCACTTTTTGTTCCTCGCCAGAGTCATCAAATTCTTCCGCTTGGACCATGTTCACATGGCGCTTGAACTTGTCCTGGTACAGCTCAGGATGGTAAAGCTCATACGCCGTAAGCTTCCGCATCAGGTGCGCCAGAGATGCGAACTCCAACTGGAAAGCCATATCCTTGATCGGCTTAACGAGTCCCAGAACTGCCAAATCGACTGCCTTCTTCTCCGTAATGCGTGATGAGTAGCATCGATTCTTGACCTCTCTGAAGCGTTGTATGTATTCCGACACAGTCTCTCCTCGCTTCTGCCTGACTTGGGCGAGATCGGCAATCCCAGCTTCAGCAGCCTCTGAGTGATACTAGGTATGGAACTGATCTTCCAGCTGCCTCCAAGTTCGAATCGAATCTGGAGCCAATGATGCGTACCATCCAAAAGCTGGGCCTGTAAGAGATTGGTCGAAGAACCAGACCCTCAGCGGATCCAATACTGAGATCATCCCAAGCTGCGTTAAGTATCGGCTCACATGCTCAATGGAGCTGGCTCCTTCTGATCCGTTGAACATGGTGAACTCAGGGAGCCGATACTTGGGTGGCAATGGGATCAAGTCGTAGTCACTTGGATACGGCTTGGAATAGCCGATCGCTTTTCTCTTGGGCAGGATGCCAAACTGATCTCTCAGTATTGCACTGACCTGCTCCACACTAAAAACTCATGGGGCCGATGGCTCAGCACTCGGCCCGGTAGCGTACTTTGCCAGCCACGCTTGTTTCTCCACGTCTGCTCCAGAAGCTCCTGGGCTTACCAACTGCACCGAGCGTGATGGATTGACGCTGTCAGGGATGTATGCGCACGTGTAGCCGTACGGGATCTCCTTGGGTGGCTCGGTCAGGAACTGGCCTTCTCCAGGATCACCGCCGATCTTGTGAACGACATAGATCGGTGAATTCTGTTGTCCTGCTGCCGCGAGCGAGTAGGACACTGGCGGCTTAGATTGCAGTGCAGCTTCCCCCTTGTGGCTCCCTAGGACTGGTCCGGACGGGGAGTACTGGTTCTTGAACACTTCCTGGACGACGCGATGTGCCACGCGCTCAAGTTCGTTCACCAGGCTTTCTGAGTGCCGATGAAGCGTATGAGCCACCATATAGTTTATCTCCTGGCGTAGGGCCCTGGTGCACTCCTCTGAAGGCATAGACAGATCAACGTTGTCGAGAGCGCCTTCTGGTGAGAACCCCTTCCACTTGATGCCATGGTTGCGGGTCCTCTCAAAAGAGCCGATGAGATCGGCTTCGAACTGAGCTTTGACCTCATCGTATTTTTGCTTATGTTCCAGAGTCAGCTCTTCATACGTGACAGGTTTGGTGACCGGCGAAACCGGTGCTTGGTCCTGAGCTCCTGTCATCTCTGCGGCGGGCGTTGTTGTTGATGAAGGTCCCACCGGGCGTTCCAGAATGTGTTGTCGGTCGAAACCCACCGGCGAGCAGCGACAGGCAACACGAAGAGCCGGGAGGTCGCCGGGGCGCAGGCAGGCACTGCTCCCTCGTCGGCGGCCCACAATTCCGCCACGCGCTCGGAGATTCCGGAGAATGTCGGGCGTGCCACCTGACCTATACCCGATCAGGAAGGTGCGAACGTGCTTGCAACGATGTGCCTGCATACACAAACACGTGGAAACGTAAGTCCGAGCCGCGGTCGGCTCCCTGGGACGACTGTTGCATCGGCTTTAAAGATCCGATCGAGTCCCAGTGTCAGATTGGATCTGCATTTATCCGGATATTGATAAATAAAGCAAATATGTGTAAAGCTGCTTCAATTAAATCTAATTAATCTAATCAATGACGGTAAAAGCTTCACTGCTAGATCGGAACATCCTACACGTGATTGGGCCTAATGAACGTAATAAATAACTAAACCTTAACCAGAAACAGAGGCCTAAGAATTAGCAAGAGCCGATTCCCGGATCAATTCCCTGTTAAGACTAAAGCAAAGCATCTAACACGTCACCGGATCATCCAATCTGTTTGCAAGGCCTAACCTAGCAGATATCACGCCAACTCTTATGTACAAGAGCAAACCGTAACAGATTAGATCTATTAGATGGAAAAGAAGCAGGGTGTTGTCTCCGTGCAACTAACTCTACGCAGCAAGAACTAGCATAGGATTGAAACGTGACTGCACGAAAAACAACATGATATTCGTAGATGATAAGCAACAAAGCACAATAGATCTACTAAAAGCCATGCTACGAACACCAGGATAACTAGCATTACTCGCCATCAAAAATGCTTTACTACGAGTAATACCAAGGTAAAAGCAAGAACAACGCTGCCCTGATCGCAAGAAGCGGTCAGGGCAGCATGGCGCTTACTTGGATGAAACCCTAGAATTAGGGGTGGCGATGCGCCGAGAGTTGTTGTTTGCGAGACGTGACGACGTTCTCCCCTTTCTTGAATAACATAGGGTACATATTTATAGTCCGGAGATTGGGAAACAATCTAATTCTATCTTGTCCCGATCGGACTCTATCTCTAATCTTGAACTAAATCTAAAGATACACGGCCCATGTGGCCCATATGCTCACACAGGAGCCGATTTACAAGCCTTCTTAACCTTCTGCTTTAAGCCCAACTTGGTTTCGGCCCATAAATTTATGGCGATAACACATGCCCCCCTGGTTTTGGCAATGATAATTCCAAAACCACTCCATCGCTTCATCTTCCCGTTAATGTTCATTAAAAACTGCTGCAACCACCAAGGAAGACGCAACGTCTCTGCAACTGGCTCCTCGTAGAATGTGAAACTGCCGATCCATCTTCCATCCTTTTACTATTTAATCTCACCCCGAATCGGCTCTTCTTCACGGCAAACTCTTCTTCCTCCAAAGCCAAGTAGCACAGAAAACCCCACCTTCAGCAACCAGTAGCCATGGCGATCTCTTTCTCTTCCGGCTCCAACTCCTTCGGAGATTCTTCCTCCTCTTCTTCTCCTTCTTCTTCTTCCCTCTCCGCTTCTTCCATCGACTCTATCCCAGAGAGTCGGGAGCTGACGCCAGAGTGGGACCCGACAGCAGTGTATGAAGCGCTGGCTCCTCTGCATTGGGATGCAGAGGAGTTCTACTTCGGGGTCGTCTCCGAGGAGGACGAGCCCGAAACCGAGGGAGAAGACCTCCGGCTCCTGTTCCAGGAGGAGTCGGAGAGCAACGACGAGGAAGACCCCTCTTCAGATGGAGTCGACTCCTCCTCGGGAGACGAGATTGACTCGTCCTCCAGTGACGACGAGCCGATGGGCGGAAAGCCCTTCTGGTTCCTCAAGTCCTCCGAGGAGGACAGCGAGGAAGAGAGCAGCGGCGGCGGCGGTCGGAGCAGCGACTTCGGGTCTGAAGGCGGCGGCAGCGCCTTTGACAGCGTCTGAACCCGGAGCCCCAAATGCCGTAGGTACTAGGTACCTACGAGCAGTAGAAGTAGTACTGTAGGAGTAGGATTTCAAAGCCGAAGGATTATTCCTTTGTCAAATCGGCTTTCCTCTGTAAAAAACCATTTTCCTTTTGAATGAAGTTAATTTCCTTCAATTGCACATGTTTGATTTGTTTTCCAAAAAGCCGATGGCAACGCATCAGGCTTCTATAAATATCCAAGAGCCGACGAAATTCAAACTAGAAGCAACCCGCACAAGAGTAGAGTATCACTTCCACCTTGAACCGAACTCGAAACAAACTCTCAAATCTGAGCGTAATTCGAAAACCCAGCTCTACAAATTCGAGCAAGAACTTCTCCAAGCATCCGGAATTCGAATCAGAGCCCACAGCAACCAAACTCTAAGTCAACAGATCCGAACCATGGCAGACTCTGTAGCTCGGACAACAAATTCTGCAATCGACAATGCGGCAATCTGCGGCCTGAAGGTAACATCTATCCCAATCCTCTTAACTTTCTTCAGCTTATTAAGCCTCTGAACAAATCAAATTCTGAAACATGACACCATATGTAAATTTCTGAATCTCTGAACTTCAGGTGTCAGACATCCTTCTGCCACATCCTTCCAATCCAAAATATTTCTGTCTTGGCCCACGAGCTTACGAAAATCCCACAGATTTAATCTCTTGTGAAGCAAATAGGATTCCTTTCATGAGTCAAAACATTGATTTAAACCTCTGGGCCAACTGCTTAAGAGCCTGGCCTAACCCTCCTGAGAGCTGGATTACAAGGTACAGCAGAGTAGCAAAAACTTATATGCCCTTGTGGCAGGAATTAAACATAGCCGATGCACTTAGCTTATCATTATCACCCCTTGATAAAGATGAAAACCTTCTGAAAACCATCGGCTATTTTTGGTCTGATTCTCTGAACTGTTTTCTCTTTGGCCACAGTCCCATGACCCCTACTCTGCTAGATGTCACCATGATCACTGGCCTAGATATTGGATCTCCTAATCCAGCTGCCCACAAAATGGTAGAAGTCCCCTTTAAACTTTCATCCAAAGCAAATTGCACAAACTGGGGCAATTACATGAACCAGCACATGAAAACAAGAGGTCCAGTGACTGAAAAAGAACACACAGCCTTTTTAAATCTTTGGTTAGAACATTTCATCTTCTGTGGCCCTTCTTTAGCTCCAACTAAGAATTATCTCCCTTTGGCCTATCACCTGGCCCATGGCAATCGCACCGGCCTAGGTAAACTTTTCCTTGGAGAAACCTACAGATATCTCCATTTGATGACATCTAACTTGCTTAACCAAAAAAAACTGAGAACTGGAGACCCTTGGTGGTTCGTTCAGTTGTGGGCACAACTATACTTTCAGCACCAGATCCCAAACTTCCAAAGCCTGACCAAGAATTCCTTTCCTGATGAGAGTGGCAAACCAATTAGATGTACTAGCTATTACCAAGCTTTATTTAGTCTTCCTGGCAGTAAACTGAACCCGACAGATGCAGCAAAATGGTTCAGAGTCTTCTATAAAGGCTTAGAGAATCCCCTTTATTTCCCATTCACTGAATCTGAAGCTTTTGAGAACCCAACTGCCTTCAGACTAGATAGTTTTGCCGATGACGACAGCACTCGGCATCTATATTCCCTGATGATTCGACCTGGTTTCCTCCCTGTTGGCATGAGTACTTCCAATAGAATTATCAAACCAGGCTATGAAACCTATCAACCAGTCATAGCAGCTCGGCAATTTGGCTTAGGACAAGTCTCTCCTCACTTCCATATTAACCACTTGGTGGAGAGTAGAGCCGATCTGCCTGATGGTCTCATCAGCTCAAGATACTACAGCATGTTTGACAACCTCCACATTCCAATACCAGCCGATCTATCCTTCACTTCCTCTTCAATTAGCTTTAACACTTGGTGGGAAATGTGGAAAACTCACATTTTCAGAAGAGCTTTAGGCCCTCTACTGTAGCAAATTGATCCTGAATATGTAATCCCCGAGGAAGAGGTACTGAATCTGTGCACTTTATCTCTTCTGAGTCCTCTATCCTTTTACTTGCCTAATCCTTGCTCACCTCTCTTATAGCAACAGGATGGTCCAGCACCTGTGACCAGTAACGGGGAACCATTCCACTCCCTTCCAACTACTCCTGATGTCCTCTTTTGCAAGGGATCACCATCAATGAAGAAAGTAATAATGGCTGTTCAGCCAGACTTACTCTAGTCGGCTTCTAAACGAAGACAAACTTCTGCAAGTGCTGCCCCCCGAGTGCTAACTAAGAAAAGGAAGATGATCACAAGGCGAGTCATCAAGAAATCAGCACAAGCTTCCCCGAGTCCATCAGAGTCTAACACCAACCAGGTAACTCATTTTTCCAAAACCTCTTCTTTATTGCGTACACATGTACTCTGGTTAACTGTAATTTTATTTCCAGGATGCAACTGAAGACATCCTTGAAACTAGTAGCCCAGCACAACACGAAGTCATCGTTCATGAAGCTGACACTGGAGCAACTGAAACTTCAAATGCTCTGACGGATGTGCATGACAAACAGGCTGACATAGTCGAAGCCCCTGTTGTCACCTCCAATCCAACCAAATCGGCTACACCTGAACCGATCATCACTTCTTTTTCAGAACAGGTAACTTTTATGAGAACCAATTCTGAACCAGCCGATAGCTTTATAAATGCACCTTGCTCTAACTTCAGATATGTCCACAGGGCTTTGACATTTCAAGTTTGCTTTCCTTTGACCTGGCATCAATGGGTCTGACTGCCCCTGGAGCAAAAACACCATCTTTGGAGCAATCGGCTAACTTGGCAAATCAGCTTCATCTCATCAAGGATCTACTATCTGCTCCGATCACTGCTCTGGTTGATGATTCCAACAAGATAAAAGAAACTCTCGAGCAGATAGAATCCCAGCTTCCAGAATCACTTCGAGTCAAACTTTGGCCAGCCGGCCATCTTCCTTTCTTTCGGGCAGAGGTGAAGGCAGCACAATAGAGGATAGAACTGCGTCATTCTCAAATCCCTCTGAAAACCGACATCACCCAGAAGTGCAAACTACTCAACCAAAAGAAGGCAACTCTGGATGCTAAAGATGATATCTTCGAGAGCACAAGACGACTCAACCTCTTGGAAAAGTAACTGATGGAACTTGAAGAAAAGGTCCGCAATACCCAAAGACTAATCCAAGAGGAGAAAGCTTCGATCGCAAACTCCAAGCAAGAAGCCCAAGAAATGACTGAAAAAATATAGGCAGAGTTTGCAGAGATAAGCACCTTGAGTCGACAGATAATATCAAGCGATGACAAGGACGATGAAGAAATCATTGCAAGAGCTGACGCTGTACGTGCAGAAGCCATCCATGCCATAGAAGGATTCCTGAACTAGTAGAACTATTCAGAAAACATTTGATGTTGCCTGTTAAACCTGAAACTTGTACCCATTTAAAACACCTTAAGTCGATGGTTACACATCGGCTATCTTGCTTCTCATATGTATTTTTACTAGCCAACTCAACGTGTTGGCCTCTCCTTTTTTTTACTGGCCAACTCAACGTGTTGGCCTTTCTCTTTCTTTTTTTTACTGGCCAACTCAACGTGTTGGCCTTTCTCGGTACAGCCAAATGGATCTGATCGGCTCTTGTTACTCGCTTTCCCACATGCTCGGGGAATACTTCTTGAGGTGTTGGCCATTGACAGCAACAGGGAACTTGACGCCGTTCAATTCCTCGAGCATGTATGCATTCCCAGGCAAAACCTAATCAATCTTGTACGGCCCGTGCCAAGTTGGAGACCACTTGCCATACTTTTTATCTTTAGTTCCCAATGGCAATACTGCCTCCCAAACCAAGTCTCCAACCTGGAAATTCTTTGGCTTGACCTTCTTGTTGTACGCACGAGCAACTTTAGCCTTGTTTTCCTTAATCTTCTCCAATGACCAAAGTCTTAGCTCTGTCAGGTCCTCCACATTGTCATTCATCAAGGCTGCATATTGTTCAGTTGTCAGATCGTTCTGGAACTCGACACGCCTTGATCCAGCCGTGATTTCCCATGGCAACATAGCGTCTTGGCCGTAGACTAAATGGTACGGTGATGTCTTGGTGGACCCGTGACATGAAATACGATACGCCCAGAAAGCTTCTGACAACACCTCATGCCAGCGCCTAGGATATTCATCAATCTTTCTCTTTATGAGCTTGATGAGGCTCTGGTTGGATACTTCAGCTTGTCCATTAGCTTGGGCATAGTATGGAGATGATCTGATCAGCTTAATTCCCATGTCATCGGCAAACTTCCTGAATTCCTCTGATATAAAGACCGATCCTCCATCGGTTGTAATGGTTTGAGGAATCCCAAATCTGTGAATGATGTGCTCTTTGACGAAGCTGATCACATCTCTTGACGCTACTGTCCTCATGGGCACTGCCTCTACCCACTTTGTGAAATAATCTGTATCAGCTAAGATCCACTGGTGACCCTTGCTAGATGACGGGTTGATCTGACCAATCATGTCCATGGGCCAACCACTGAATGGCCACGGTTTGATGATAGGATTCATTATTGATGCTGGCACTATCTGAATTTTGCCAAACCTCTGACATGCCTGACATCCTTTATAATATTTGAAGCAATCTTCAAGCATAGTGGGCCAGTAATAACCCGATCGCCTAATCAGCCACTTCATCTTATGAGCCGATTGATGAGTACCGCAGGTTCCCTCGTGAACCTCATGCAAGAGCCGATTTGACTCTGAAGGTCCCAGACATTTAACCAGTAGTCCTTCCAAGGTCCTGTAGAACATGTCATCCCCTATCAGAACATACTTCATAGCCTTGAGTCTTATCCTCCTGGGTGCCCCCCGAGCCGAATCCTTCAAGTAATTGAAGATATCGGCTCTCTAGTCTCCGGGTTCTAGAAACTGAACCTCTACATCGACCCCGTCGGCTGTTTCCTTGTACCCAGAAGCCATCTGTGCCAAATCATTGGCTTCATTGTTCAAAGTCCTGCGTATCCAGTGGAAATTGATGTACCTGAATTGTAACATCAACTCACGGCACTGCATCCATATCGGAAAAAGAGCCTCGCTCTCACATCTATATTCTTCCGTTAGCTGAGAAATCACCAGCTTCGAATCTCCAAATATTTCCACCGCTTCTGCACTAGCCTCGAGGAGCAGTTCCATCCCTTTGCGAACGGCTTTATATTCCACCAAATTATTGGTGCATGGGGTAGTCATCTTGATGGAAAAAGAGTAAGTCGCCCTCGAGGCGACACCAATAGAATTCCCACACCGCACCCATCATCACAAGCCGATCCGTCAAAAACATAGCCCAAGCACGAATAAATAGTGCAGCAATATCAGTGCTGATCCTGTCTGCAACAAGATCCACCAGTGCATGTCCTTTGACTGCTTTTGCAGGCTGATATCGAATATCAAACTCTGATAATACGAACATCCATTTTCCAAGCCGGCCTTTCAGAATAGGAGCCGACAGCATGTGCTTTATGACATCTGATTTGCAAATGACAATTGTTTCCGCCGAGAGCAAAATATGACGAAGCTTTGTACATGTAAAGAATAAGCAAAGGCAAAGCTTTTCGATTTCAGGATACCTAGTCTCAACGTCTAACATGCGCCTGATGAGGTAGAAAACCACCCTCTCCTGGCCGTCGTGCTTCTGGATTAACACCGAAGCAATGGAAGTGTCACCCATGGATAGGTACACATAGAACGGCATATCTTGCTGAGGAGGAACCAACACTGGATGCTTTGATAAATATTCTTTGATTTCATCGAAAGCTTGCTGCTGTTCTGCCCCCGATCGAAACTCATCATCGGATTTGATCTTCACTAAACCCATGAACGGTTCGATGCGCCCAGACAGATTAGAAATAAATCGTCTGACAAAGTTAATTTTACCGATGAGCTTCTGCAACTCTTTCTTCGTAGTAGGTGGCTTCATTGTCTTCACAGCTTCTTGACTCTTCAGGCCGATCTCGATTCCCCGTTCATGCACTAGGAATCCCAAAAATTGACCGGCCGACATGCCGAAAGCACATTTCTTTGGGTTCATTTTGAGCCCAAACTTCCGAGTCCGCTCTAAGACTTGACGCAGATCTTCTAGATGCCCCCTAGCTGATTTGGACTTGACCACAACATCATCAATATAAATTTCTACCAGTTTGCCGATGAGATCATGAAAAATGTAATTCATGGCACGCTGGTACATTGCACCGGCATTTTTCAATCCAAAGGTCATAACCAAGTACTCGAACAAGCCGACCGCGCCTGGTACTCTGAATGCAGTCTTGTTCACGTCTTCTGGGGCCATGAAGATCTAATTGTAGCCCGCAATACCATCCATAAAACTCATCATTTTGTGGCACGCAGCTGCGTTGATCAATGTCTCTGCAACAGGCATCGGGTATTCGTCCTTTGGCGTCACTCTGTTGAGATATCTAAAATCGACGCAGACACGCCATCGGCCATCCCTCTTTTGTACCGGTACCACGCTAGAGATCCATTCTGCATACCGGCACGGCCTGATGAACCCAACATCCAACATCTTCTCCACCTCTTTCTTGACTTCTTCTAGGACTTCGGCCTTCATCTAACGTGCTCGTTGCTGAAACGGCCGAAATCCTTTCTTGAGCGGGAGCCGATGCTCGACGATACTTCTGTCTAGACCAGGCATCTCAGTGTAGTCCCATGCGAAACAATCCCGGTACTCTTTCAGCAGTGCAATCATCTCCTCTCGCAAGACCGGATCCAATTTTTTGCTGATAATTGTCGGCCGTGGCTTATCCCCAGGACCGATGTCAACCTCTTCCAAATCATCAGCTGACGTGAACCCGTATCCCAGCTTGCCGTCGTCTGAAAAACCAGCTGCAAACACAGGCAAGTCTTCGTTATCCACAAGATCAGCGGCAAACACAGGGAGATGACAAGAAAAATTATTTAGCCAACCGCATGGGCTGGCCGTTTCTATACTTCCATTATCATTCGAAACCAAATAGTCAATGAGTAGCCAACTGCCGGAGCAGGCCATCGTATGTACATGATGTAACAATTTCGACCCCAAATAGGATTTTTCTATTTTTTAGGGCCGGTCGCTGGGACCGGCCTCTCTAACTCTATTACACCCCATAGCATGCCAGGACGTGTTTACTCTGTGAGGCCGGTGGATAAGACCAGCCTCAGTCCATTTTTTGTCGCCTCGATACGATCACAGTCTTCCAGTGAAATCCCTGAGATCAGCTCTTGTCCTTCTGCGTCCCAGGCGTTCATATCTGCAAGCGAGACCTCATTGGAATCGTCTGCAGGGACCACTTCTACTTCGTCGCCATCCCATTGGACCAGATACTGATGCATTGTGGAAGTGATACAACAGTTGGTGTGAATCCAATCTCTCCCAAGCAACACCGTGTATGTACTCTTGCTGTTGACGATGAAGAATGAAGTCGGGATCGTCTTGCGGCCCACTGTCAAGTCCACATTAAGAACCCCCATTGCCTCTGATGGTTGCCCGTTGAAGTCATTGAGCATCACGTTGGTCTTGATGAGGTCGGCAGAAGAACGCCCCAACCGGCGCAGCACTGAATATGGCATCAGGTTGACTGCAGCACCGGTGTCAACTAACATCCTGTTAACGGGTTTATCGCTAATGAATCCCTTGAGATATAGCCCCTTCAAATGTTTGTAGCTTTTTTCCTTTGGCTTCTCAAAGATGATCGGCTGGGGGCCAAGATCCAACTGTGCAATAGGCAAATCCTCCGGTTGGGGTGCCCGGAATTCTAATGGAAGCACGAACACCATGTTCACATCAGCCGATGGCTTCTCATCGGCTTTTGTCTGCTTGGGGCGCCACTCTTTTCTTGGAGGGCGCCTTTCCACCCTTCGCGGGTGCCTGACATGTTCCGCGAGATCCGGACGCGCCTTCCTTAGCACATCAATGTATTTTGCTTCTGCCTCTTCTAGGTTGCGCAAGCGCTGCACTCTGCGCTTCTTCTGGCTCGAAATCACCCTTGGTCGGCCGCTCAACATATTCGTCGTGACGCACTTTGGGCCCCAAATGCCGGAACACCAATGTCTCGCCTGACTGGCGTGTCCGAGGCCTGCACTCCAGACAATCATCTATAGTGGGCAATCGGCTCATGCTGAAATTCCAGCAATACCTGAAGAACGGGCAATGCCAGTGGTCGCGTATAGCCTAGCGCCTTCCCAACGTCCTCCCTGTGCGGTACTCGTACTCCTCTTCTTCCGATTGATATCGGCGACGTAGCTTGTGTTGCTATTCATATTTTTCCAGAAGCTGGAAGCTGATTACGGATGTGACGCACTTGCTCTTCAGTAATATGCTGTCGCCCTGGCTTATTTTGATCCTGGGGCCGTTTGCCAGAAACGGCCTCTCTCCTTTGCTCGTCACGACGGCGTATAGGCCCCGCCATGTTGATCTGGAATGAAAAGTTCTGGTCCGTAGGAGTGAAGTCTGACAACTCTACCACGTTGGCTTGCGGGAAGGGCTTCGTGTCAACCTTCATCGTGTGTTGGGCCAGGATTAATCGGCCTTGCTCGATAGCCTATTGAATCTGACAACGCAGTTCCTTGCATTCACCCGTGGCATGAGTGAACAAATGATGCCATTTACAGTATAGCCTCCCCTTCAGCTCTTGTGCGGTTGGCAGCTTGTGATTCTCTGGGAGCTTTAGCTGTTTTTCTTTGAGCAGCAGATCAAATATCTGCTCTGCTTTGGCCACGTCGAAGTCGAAGCCCTTCACAAGCCCCTGCTGTTTGATCCATTTGCACAGGACGGGGTTTGCCCCCCCGAGTCCACTCTGCCACGGCCACTTCTTGTTCCTCGCTAGAGTCATCAGATTCTTCCGCTTGGGCCATGTTCACATGACGCTTGAACTTGTCCTGGTACAGCTCGGGATGGTAAAGCTCATACGCCGTAAGCTTCCGCACCAGGTGCGCCAGATATGCGAACTCCAACTGGAAAGCCATATCCTTGATCAGCTTAGCGAGTCCCAGAACTGCCAAATCGACTGCCTCCTTCTCCATAATGCGTGATGAGTAGCATCGATTCTTGACCTCTCTGAAGCATTGTATGTATTCCGACATAGTCTCTCCTCGCTTCTGCCTGACTTGGGCGAGGTCGGCAATCCCAGCTTCAGCAGCCTCTGAGTGATACTGGGTATGGAACTGATCTTCCAGCTGCCTCCAAGTTCGAATTGAATCTGGAGCCAATGATGCGTACCATCCAAAAGCTGGGCCTGTAAGAGATTGGCCGAAGAACCGGACCCTCAGCGGATCCGATACTGAGATCATCCCAAGCTGCGTTAAGTATCGGCTCACATGCTCAATGGAGCTGGCTCCTTCTGATCCGTTGAACTTGGTGAACTTAGGGAGCCGATACTTGGGTGGCAATGGGATCAAGTCGTAGTCACCTGGATATGGCTTGGAATAGCCGATCGCTTTTCTCTTGGGCAGTATGCCAAACTGGTCTCTCAATATTGCACTGACCTGTTCCACACTAAGAACTCCTGGGGCCGATGGCTCAGCACTCGGCCCGGTAGCGTACTTTGCCAGCCACACTTGTTTCTCCGCGTCTGCTCCAGAAGCTCCTGGGCTTACCAACTGCACCGAGCGTGTTGGATTGACGCTGTCAGGGATGTATGCGCACGTGTAGCCGTATGGGATCTCCTTGGGTGGCTCGGTCAGGAACTGGCCTTCTCCAGGATCACCGCCGATCTTGTGAATGACATAGATCGGCGAATTCTATTGTCCTGCTGCCGCGAGCGAGTAGGACACTAGCGGCCTAGATTGCAGTGCAGCTTCCCCCTTGTGGATCCCCAGGACTGGTCCGGACGGGGAGTACTGGTTCTTGATCACTTCATGGATGACACGATGTGCCACGCGCTCAAGTTCGTTCACTAGGCTTTCTGAGTGCCGATGAAGCGTATGAGCCACCATATAGTTCATCTCCTGGCGTAGGGCCCTCTGGTGAGAACCCCTTCCACTTGATCAACGTTGTCGAGAGCGCCTTCTGGTGAGAACCCCTTCCACTTGATGCCATGGTTGCGGGTCCTCTCAAAAGAGCCGATGAGATCGGCTTCGAACTGAGCTTTGACCTCATCGTATTTTTGCTTATGTTCCAGAGTCAGCTCTTCATACGTGACAGGTTTGGTGACCGGCGGAACCGGTTCTTGGTCCAGAGCTCCTGTCATCTCTGCGGCGGGCGTTGTTGTTGATGAAGGTCCCACCGGGCGTGCCAGAATGTGTTGTCGGTCGAAACCCACCGGCGAGCAGCGACAAGCAACACGAAGAGCCGGGAGGTCGCTGGGGCGCTGGCAGGCACTGCTCCCTCGTCGACAGCCCGCAATTCCGTCACGCGTCCGTGCCACCTGACCTATATCAGATCAGGAAGGTGCGAACGTGCTTGCAACGATGTGCCTGCATACACAAACACGTGGAAACGTAATTCCGAGCCGCGGTCGGTTCCCTGGGACGACTCTTGCATCGGCTTTAAAGAGCCGATCGAGTCCCAGTGTCAGATTGGATCTGCATTTATCCGGATATTGATAAATAAAGCAAATATGTGTAAAGCTGCTTCAATTAAATCTAATTAATCTAATCCACGACGGTAAAAGCTTCACTGCTAGATCGGAACATCCTACACGTGATTGGGCCTAATGAACGTAATAAATAACTAAACCTTAACCAGAAACAGAGACCTAAGAACTAGGAAGAGCCGATTCCCGGATCAATTCCCTGTTAAGACTAAAGCAAAGCATCTAACACGTCACCGGATCTGCAAGGCCTAACCTAGCAGATATCACGCCAACTCTTATGTACAAGAGCAAACCGTAACAGATTAGATCTATTAGATGGAAAAGAAGCAGGGTGTTGTCTCCGTGCAACTAACTCTACGCAACAAGAACTAGCATAGGATTGAAACGTGACTGCACGAAAAACAACATGATATTCGTAGATGATAAGCAACAAAGCACAATAGATCTACTAAAAGCCATGCTACGAACATCAGGATAACTAGCATTACTCGCCATCAAAAACGCTTCAGTACGAGTAATACCAAGGTAAAAAACAAGAACAACGCTGTCCTGATCGCAAGAAGCGATCAGGGCAGCATGGCGCTTACTTAGATGAAACCCTAGAATTAGGGGTGGCGATGCGCCGAGAGTTGTTGTTTGCGAGACGTGACGACGTTCTCCCCTTTCATGAGTAACATAGGGTACATATTTATAGTCCGGAGACTTGAGAAACAATCTAATTCTATCTTATCCCGGTCGGACTCTATCTCTAATCTTGAACTAAATCTAAAGATACACGGCCCATGTGGCCCATATGCTCACGCAGGAGCCGATTTACAAGACTTCTTAACCTTCTGCTTTAAGCCCAACTTGCTTTCGGCCCTATTAATTTATGGCGATAACAGTATGATATATTGTTTACTTTTATTTGCTTCCCATCACTTCAATTTGCTTCTGAAGAGAAAGAGCCCTTGTACAGAATCCAGTGAGAAAGAGCCCTGGTACAGAATCCTGGGACTCATATACAGTTTAAATACGAAAGGGTAACTGTTGTCTATCACTTTGTAGTCAGATAGCGTTTAGAACTACTGGAGCATAAATGCTTATATATATACACCTCGTATGAGATGTCCTGGTTTCCTGCTTATTCAACATAGTTTTCCTAGAATACAAAATAACCACTATACTGGTTGGTTTCTTAGTATAACCGGTAATAACTTCTTTACTAATGCTCATACTACAGTCTGTTGTCGACAAAGAACGAAGAGGAGATTACCTGGGAAAACTGTTCAGGTGAGATCTGGTTATCAGAATATATGATTCAATGCATTCCGTAATAACAGAAAGGTGCCATTTTTTATGCTGATATTCTCTTTATCAGGTTGTGCCACACACCACAGATGAAATACAACAGTTGATGGCACAGAAGAGCCAGCTGATGTCTGTGTCATCAAACTTGGGGGCACAATAGGTAAAAAGCCATTCTGTATCATAGCAGCCAATTGCGAAGTAGCATATTATTTTGCTCAATCGTTCCCATAGATGCAAGCATTTCGATGCAGGAGATAAAATATTTTCACCACATAACAACAGTGGCATTCTTGATGTAGGAGACATTGAATCAATGCCTTTCATTGAAGCATTAGGTCATTTTTCATATCGTGCTGGTAAGGAAATTGTAAACTCCCATAATTTTCTTTTTTGTTTACATATTTTAAAACATAAGGATGTTGCTTCAGTGTTCATTTTTTATATCGACCGATTGAGGTTGTCAGTGTGCCTACGGATTATTGCACATTAATGGATAAAGATGCAAGGAAATTATGCATTTTAGTTTAACCTGAGGGGGGGACTTAGAGGTTGGTGTGCTCTTGGTCTTTTTATCAGGATGCAACTGTCTTTTTATCTTGAGTAGAGTAGAGACCGGATTTCTATCCTTCACCTAAAAAGGATAAATCGGACTGGGTGATGGGGGGTTTACCATGATGATTTGGTCTGGGAGTGTGGGGTTGCGCAGTGGCGATAGTGCCGGCGGTGCGCCAGCAGAGCCTTCGGGGGATTGGTTGCGTGTGGTGTGAGGACTAGGAGGAGTTGGGGATTTCGAAAGGTTGCTACTACAAGTGATGTTTATCTCGTCTGTGCTCTAGAATTCTCAAATCTAGACAATTTCAGATTTGTTAATTTCTCACTGTAAAAAAGTTTATACCTTGTGGTTAGCTTTGACTGAATGTTTGTCTTGGCAAAATCACGTTGTTCCACCATAACTTCAAAATTGTGTGTTTCTGTTGTTATAATTTCGAGTATTTGGCAGACCATGACCACTTCTCCCCAAGTGCAAAAACTCCTTATATACCTTAAGAGGGGTCTAAAATTGTGATGATTCTTTTGGCCCTTCACTTGCATTCTCTACAAGTGGGGATTGAGTTTGAAGGGCAGATGACTTTGAAGGGCACAGAGGCGCTCCTGATGTTCCTCCTGATGGAGTCAGAAGAGAACCTCAGAAAGGGCGATTGCCCAATGGGTATATGTTCATCCACTTATTAGAACTGCCAATCTGGTTTTAAATTATGTATATTCCTTCTTATACATTTATCTCATGCTTCAGGAGGACAACTGGTCCAGCACATCGCTCATCAAAGGGAAACTGGACTGCAGAAGAGGTAAAGTTAGCACTCTGGTCTACCAAACTCGCTTACTATTATGCTTTCTTAATACAATAATTTAAATAGTGAGGTAGCTAGCCTATCTTTGGTAGCTTTGAGGAATCCTATGCTGAACACTTATTCTTTATAAGATAATTTATACCAGTAGATAGAGCAGATAAATAGCATATAGATATAGAACTTCTCACCAGACATTAATAGTTGATAATAGGTAGGGATTATTGTTCTGATTGATCCCCTTGCTGTATTTATTTTCATTTACAATATAGGAGTTATGTTTTTGGCCCGCTAACTAGAGGAAACCTTCCTTTTGTAAAATTACAAATAGAATATTAAAGCTATCGTGTCCACACTTCTCATGATCATTACTATGCAGATGAATTCTCTGAAGTCTGACATGAGTCATTCTAATGTATATTAACATTCCCAATGATATTTTCTACATTTTTGCTGCCGAATACTCTTGAAATTACACGAGAAAGATCTATGAATCACATCTCATGATTAGCATGCCTAGAATTTGTTTCTTTGAATGTACATTCTTTGTTTGGAGCATATGTATTGCAAACTGATAGTTAGATGCAGTCACACAAGCCACATTGATTTGGTGATAAATACTGACATCAGATGTGATGGTATGATATCTTTATTTAAATGGCACAACCATCTTAATCCAGGGATCAATAAGGACGCTTGGCCACAAGAAGAGGAAATCAAGCTCATCCATGCTCATCAAACCTATGGAAACAAAATAACCGATTTAGAATTAAGAGTAGTACTGAGCTTCAGTCTGTTAGTAAAGCAAAACTGATTGCATTAGCTCAGTACAAAACAGAAGTATGATGGCAATAAATTGTCAAGTGAATTCTGAAGATGAAGCAGACATGGATCTAACTATAAGAATATATATGAAGGATCCTGCAACAATCTATTTAATTTTTTTCCCTGGCGATTTCCTATTGTTAGAGGTAGAGGGTTGAACAAGTCTTACTCTCCACTAGGATAAATAAACTGATGTGCCTATTCAATGTGGTATGATCTTTTGACAGATGCATGAAGCAGTGCAGAATGTTCAGTTTTGCAGCACATTTGAGAAAACAACACTAGAACTAATATCAAAGTTAGTTTCCACTCTGACTATTTGGTGACTTGTGCTTCAGGTCGCGACCAGCTTAAATTAATCACACAGTCATTTCTAGCTCAACTTTCATGATATTTCTGTTGAGCATATCCTCCTAAACCAATCAGGACCATGATCTTTTGTATGAAGTTCTCTCCTTGTTGTAAATTGCAAAAAACCATAATATTTTTAGTTTGTTCAGTTTCTTTTCCTCCATTCAAGGCTGCTGTCTCGCCTGTCTCCTTTGAGGACACTAAGCCTGCAAGTAAGACTTTACAATTTTTCCTATTAATTATGATTGGTTGCTAATAACCTTTTGCCTAACTAGACTTCACCCATGCTAAAAAGTTAGAAAACAATGTTGAGTTGTTTTTTCTTTTCTTCTACAATTTCATGTCAGTGCATGATTGGACTGGTATATTTTAGTTATTACAATTATATTCCCACCACCAGTATTTTAACGTATTATCATGCATCTTATTGATTTGACAGCTCTGAGAATCTTTGTCATGGTCGTGTGATAGTGGTGAACATGCTGCAGTTTATATTCTGTAAACAACCTAACCTGCTTTAGTGAAGTGCTTCATAATTCAGATTAACATGTCATGTTTAGATTGGTCCAGTGGATTACGGCTTGCTTAATCCGAATGGAACAATATATGTTTAAAAATATATGCACGCTATCTCATCAACACTTGTAGTTTTTTTTATTGCAGATGTTAGATTGGCATACATACAGACATTGTGTTGGCATCAAATTTGTGCTTGTGGGTCGAGCTGAGGAGCTAAACGAGTTCCATGATGTACCACGCTCAAGTTTGAAGATTTAAATTCTGCAGTAAACTATATGTATCAATGTATGAGTACATAACCAGCAGCTCGAGTATTTTAGGAATATAAAAACTAAAGAATGTTTGTAAGAGTCCATTTAGTTTATATATATTGATTGCTACAGTATCGATAAAAAGGTTAATTTCTTTAGTAGTCGTTTCTTGTAATGAAACTATTTTTTAAATACAAGTTTCTATGATAGGCACATGCATCTCCACTATATGTATAATTATCTATCTAATTATCTGCATATTATTTATCTGTTTTTATAATTATATACTTTTTATATTTGAATATTTTGTCTATTTTCGCATAATTGAGACCTCGTTGTTTGTTGTTTGTTTTCACCGTATATAGTTTCATAAAAATGATTGTTGCAACTAAAATTTAATATAATTATTTTTTTGCAATATTATTTTTTAAATACGTGCGTGCCGCACGTACACCCTACTAGTTGGTGGCAAATAAATGACATTGGTGCTGCCTTTTGAGTTTCTTCATACCAAATTTTTGGGGAATAACTCGAGAATGGTTAAACTCCTTAAGTTCTTGTACACATTTTCCCCAAACAAAATAATATCTGAAGATTGCACCCTAATTTCCCAAGCAGAAACAACAAACATAATGCCTAACCGAAAATAAAGCTTGCATGTAGAGCAGACCATGGTATGCACAAAAGTATTTTAGCGTAAAATGAGTCCGGAAGGAATCGAGTGCTCATAGATTAAGATAGGAAGATGTGAATTAGGTAATTTAAAATTTTAACCAATAGCTTCAACTAAATTTTCTGAGTCGGCTTTCGCGGCTTTGCCAGCTTTCATCCATGATTTCCACGGTAGCAGTGCCAACATTAGGGGTGGGCATAATTTCCCGAATCCAAACTCCGAACCCGAATTACCCAAGCCCGATCCCCAATTATCGGAACCGAACTACCCGATCACTATCTCGGGTAGGAAGTTGGGAAATCCGAATTTAATTCGGATAATTCGAGTTTTGACTCCCGGTACCTGAATTGCCTGAACTCTTTTAAAACCCATTAGATTATGACCTAATCCACTCACTTGACCCAACAACCCAATAAGAAATTTAATTGTTTTATTTATTGATTGCTTTGTTTGTTTGATTTGTGCAATAATCGCTGTGTTTGCTTGGCTGTGGCTGATGGCTGGTGCTGATTTGTTATGAGAGAACAATACTGCTGACTGGCTGGTAGCTGGTGGCTGGTCCTGATTTAGTATGAGAGAACAGTACAGCTGGCTGGTTGGCTGACAAGCCAAACGAACACAGTGAAATAGCGATATGTTGCTCTTATTTTTGTATTTCATCCCATCTTATACATGTTGTCTAATGGGAGAAACAATGATTTGGCAATTGATCGGGTATTTCGGGAAAACCCAAACCCGAACTCAATATTTCAAGTACCCAAAATTTCGAATAACATTTTTAAATACCCGAGTTTTTCATTACTCGAATTACCCTATCCGAATTACACGAACTTCTAGAATAAACCAGCATGATGAAATTACACGAACATTCAGAATAAGCCAGCATGATGCCGGAGTATGCTAGGAGGACCAGAAGTACAATCACAAACACGCCCGAGAGCCCGAGACCACCCCACTGCCGCCTTCGATCCCGTGAGATCCGCGGGGTCCCTCTTCCGCCTTGTGCACGATCGCGGCGCCGTAGGGTCCGATCAGTCCCCCTCCCCACCCTATCCACCGCATCTGGGCCCTCCACTTGCCCTGCACAGGGCTGTTTGGTTCGAGCCCTGCCAGGCAGGGCCGGAGAGAGGGGGCGAGCAGGGGCCATGCCCCCCTAACGTTGGTGTAACTACACATAAAATCCCCGAATCTCATTGCTAATGTTGCTCATTAATAAAGTGTGATCCCTTTTGATTATCGGTTTTGATTGTCGGTTTTGATTGTCGGTATTAGTAAATTGACCCCTCCTCTATGATTCAATGCTGCGCTGTCACTTGCTGTTCCGCTCCACCGCGGCAGACTGGCGGAGTCCCCGATGCCGATGCGGGCATCGAAATTATTATTTTAGGCCGCACACCCCCATCCCTCCTCCCTCCTGGCTCCCCTACCCCTCGGGATATCCGCCTCGCCTCCACTCCGCCCGGCGCCTCCTCCCCACTCCTCCTCTGCTCCGCCCCGCCGCCGCAACGATCCAACCCCGGCGCGTCGCCTTCTCCGCAGCCTCCCCCTTTCTTCCCGAGGTTTGAGGTCTCCTGCCGCTCCGCTATTTATTTGTCCTTCTCGTCACCAGCGCCGCTCCCTCTGTCGCAGCGCAGCGGAGCTCGCCAGATCCGTGCGCCGCACGCCGATTAGCGACATCGCCGGTGAGGCCGTGCGCCGTCATTGCTCTTCGCGTTGCGGTGGGATGGGGGTTGGTTGGTCTGGCTGAGTAGTGGGTTCAAGGCTGGATTCGTCAGCACGGGCTGGGGTTTTGCACCCGCGGCTGGGCTGAATCCTATGAATTCCATACGGGAATGGGAGGCTGACCGGAGTGGGTGATGGATTCGGGCTCTATAGTTGATTCGAGCTCCTGCGAAGGTGAAATGTAGGTTGTCTCTGCTTGCAGGATGAAGGGGTAGCCTCTGGCTGGCTCTGCTCGTATCCAATGTTGCTGGCTGTGTGGTCTAGTCAGTGATTCCCGTGCCCATGCTAGATTTCTAGCTGTCGTTCTGTTGGTACTTGGTAGGTTGCGGGTCTGCGTCTTTGCTATGAGTGGGTTCAAGGTTTAAGGTGTAGTACCAGCTATCTGATGAATTAAGGTGTAGTACCATGTGGGCAGGTAAGGTATGTGCATGGCTTTGTTGCTTGTTCATTTTGTGCTATGTGTCAATGTTTACATTCTGGGTAGTCCGTGCTGTTGCATTGCACCATTTGGTGGTTGGCGGTTTCATATCTTTTCTCTTCCCTGGTTATCTACTACTCACGTCCAATTCGTGCCTACTTTTGTGTCATATTTACTTTAATTTCTTTTTGCTGCATGTTAAATCTAGAAATAAAGTGTCGTCGCATCAGTATGTTGTTAATGGAAATGGAGTGTTACCTAAACATTTTGGAGAATAAAGAAAGCAATCCACTCTGAGATGGAATGAACATTTAGTATGAAAAGTTGATTTACCTTCTCTTGAATGAATACATCAAATCTATAATAATATCTATATACTTCATACCCATTAACTGCATTCACTTTCTCTAAACATCTCCTCTCAAGGAGCCACATCACCTTGATTATTCTGTCTGTCTGATGCAACTTCGTGCTAGTCTTCTCTCTACTGGAAACATGTATCCCTGACTCTTCTCTTCCATATCCATCATTTAACTGATGATGAACCCAATAGTCCATGATTACAAAGAGATTGCTCTCTTGGATTTCCATATAGTCTGCACAAGTGCACCATTATATCTGTGAGCAATGAGCAACAAAACAGCCACTATCTGGATCCACAGTTGCTCCGTTTATGTGAGCAACTTGACATGCACTGCCCTTCCACCTCTCAATCTTCGCAGAGGTCGCCAATAAGATACTCCCTCCGTCCCAGAAAACAAGTCACTCTAGAATTCAAAATTTGTCCCAAAAAACAAGTCATCTTACCATATTCAGAAAGTGCATGTGCATGTAAGAATCAATTAGTGCCAAATATGGGTAATAAATAGGGGCAAACGTGGTCATTTTACCTTCTTATTAATTTGTCCTACAATTCCTAGGATGACTTGTTTTTCGGGATGGAGGGACCGAGGGAGTAGACAATCAACATAGTAGGTGCCCATAGCTTTCAAAATGAGAGGGTTTCTAAAACATCAGTAAAAACTAACTTGGGCATGGTGGGTGCTGGATAAACTGTTCCTTTCTTGACTCTGAACAAGTGAACAGGTTTTACTAGCCAGTGACCTATAAACTCTAATCCTTCTTTTCTTTTTCTTAGATGTTCTAATTTCCTAAGAGTATTCTGCTAGAGCACTGATGAAGTTGTTGTGCATTGACTTAACAAATAACTTGATCATTGGCTTCTATCAGATTTCCAAGGAGTTTTCCCTCTGGTTTAATGGCACTCTGCCTTTGAGAAAATCTTTAATTGTGCTGTCTGGGCTACGGAACGACAATGTTGCAACTTGGATTAGCTGCAGCTGCCTCAAAGGTGCTGCCACTACTCCCTAATCACCAGAGGAGTTCAGCTGGAACCACATTCCCATCCGCATCATCGAGGCCCTCAAACCGAAGGAAAAACCGCACTCGTTCACTTCGTGATGGAGGAGATGGGGTATCTGATGCCAAAAAGCACAACCAGTCTGTTCGTCAAGGTACTGTGAGATTTTTTTTTCTCGATTCAAGCTCAAATTTTGCTTCTATCTAGATATGAAGTTTTTCTTCCGTGATATTGTTCAACATTGTAATGTTACAGCCTCAATAATATGTGTGACATAAAAATGGTAGCTGTGGAACTTGCTCTGATAAAACAGTACTGCAGCAAGACCATAATGTTTTCTTTTTTCTGATAATCAAGAGTAACTTTTAAATATTCAATATGATGTTCTTGTAACTGCATATACGGCAATGCTCTTCTACACCCTAGGTAACTTCGTAAATTTAGTTCAGTGTTTTGACGATTATTTTTGCTAGTAACAGAAGGTGGGTGTAGAATAATATTCTAGCACTACACCCAACTAATTACTGAACAAATTTTCAGTAATAATTGCTGCATGCCATCACTGACACCCTTTTACTGAACATGATTCAGTAATATGATAGTTTGGCTCAGTAATTTCGGGCTAGTTCGGTCAGTAATTTTTTATTGCTGTGTGTAGAATAAACGCTACATCTAAGTTGTAGAATAGTATTGCCGTGTATATATATTCATTCTTGTTGAAACAAGTGATGCTCTACATCTTTTTTGTTAGTGAAATATTGTTAGTGAAATATGCACAGAAAATTAGATTGTAGTTGCTAGGGTATTAATGTAGATGTGCTCAGTCTCAAATGTTTGTCTTCATGTAGGTCTTGCTGGCATCATTGACCTCCCAAATGAGGCAACATCGGAAGTGGACATTTCGCAGTAAGCACTTTGACATTTTACAGTTTTGTTACATTTTTATTTTGGAAAAATATTCTGCAGCTTATTTATACTAGTTTCCTTATTACTACTTGTCTTAATGTTGCTCTGTGCTGAAATATTGTAATACCACACACCTCAATGTATCATAGTAAATGATTCAAAATATGTGCTGCCCTGTTTCAGTTTGTAACACAGCCAGGGACCTGTTTCTGTATCTGCTATTCAGAGCATAATGAATATGCTCACTCATATGATGTGGTTACAGCTCATGCTGCAGAACTACTTTCAGAATTGCTGGAGCGCAGACAATTATGATATCATGTCTGCATACATCTTTTTCAGACTTTTCTTCTATGTAGATGCTTGACTTGAACTGTACATATATGATAGATACATTGCCTATTTGAACTTTGTTGATTTATGAAAGTCATGCATATTGTAAGCATTCTGAACACAACAATAATCCTTTCCTTTTGTCCTTTTGCAGTGGATCTGAGGATCCCAGGGGGCCACCAGAGTCATATCAAATGAATGGGATTATAAATGAAACACATAACGGTAGACATGCCTCAGTGTCCAAGGTTGTTGAATTTTGTACAGCGTTAGGTGGCAAAACACCAATTCACAGTATATTAGTGGCCAACAACGGAATGGCAGCAGCAAAGTTCATGAGGAGTGTTCGTACATGGGCTAATGATACTTTTGGATCAGAGAAGGCAATTCAACTCATAGCTATGGCAACTCCGGAAGACATGAGGATAAATGCAGAACACATTAGAATTGCTGATCAATTTGTAGAGGTGCCTGGTGGAACAAATAATAACAACTATGCAAATGTTCAACTCATAGTGGAGGTTAGCGTTGCTATTCTTTTTATTTACCACTGATCCACCTTTCTTCCTTGGTAACCATTGACATATTTAAGTAGTGATTCATATTTCTCCCAGCTCAGCTACTGTGGAAGTCTAGTTGTTACCATTAAAACTTTGGACTTTTGATATTGCAGATAGCAGAAAGAGTAGGTGTTTCTGCTGTTTGGCCTGGTTGGGGACATGCTTCTGAGAATCCTGAACTGCCAGATGCATTGACTGCAAAAGGAATCGTTTTTCTTGGGCCACCTGCATCATCAATGAATGCATTGGGAGATAAGGTTGGTTCAGCTCTCATTGCTCAAGCAGCCGGGGTCCCGACTCTTTCATGGAGTGGATCGCATGTGAGTCTCACACTCTCTTTGATGACTATCTGCTGATCTTACCTATATTCATTTTCATATTCTAATAACACTATGTTTAGGTTGAAGTTCCATTAGAGTGCTGCTTAGACGCAATACCTGAGGAGATGTATAGAAAATCTTGTGTTGCTACCACAGAAGAAGCTGTTGCAAGTTGTCAGGTGGTTGGTTATCCTGCCATGATCAAGGCATCCTGGGGAGGTGGTGGTAAAGGAATAAGAAAGGTTCGTTATTTTACGTGGCAACTATCTATGAAGAGATAGTGTGCATTGGAGTTTGTTATGGAAAGCTAACCACCTTTTTGACATGATTAACTCGATTCCTCTGGCAGGTTCATAATGATGATGAGGTTAGAGCACTGTTTAAGCAAGTACAAGGTGAAGTCCCTGGCTCCCCAATATTTATCATGAGGCTTGCATCCCAGGTTAGTTTTTCTTTCTGCAAGTTATATTTGACCCCCTTTTTTGTTCTCTCGGAGTTATTGCTGCATCTTCTGGAAGCTTCGTATAACACATTATTGAGAAATGAACCGATTTCATCATTTCTGGAGACCAAGATAGTTATGAGAAGTTAATTGATGGGCACTGTTGAAAAACACAACAGCTGAGTGGATATGTTAGGAACCCTGCAATTAACAGGATAGCATACTGATTTTAGAACCTTGGAATCATTGTGCTCTGGTTGAAACACTGCACTTGCTTGAGTTCAACTAAGCTGGAGTTGGGATCATGGTTGGAGAGAAACAACATACCTTGTTTCCAACACTTTGTGGGGAAATTGATTAACCCTTTTTTCTTTGGACTACCTTGAATACACTTATTTGGTTTTCAAGTTCATCACTTTTTATTGAATTATGCTTTGTGACGCAACCAAAACAACTTGTTCATTCTGTTCATCTGGAAGCCTAGAATTATGCTTTGTTAGCTGTAGCCAACGTAATGTTTGATTCTAAGTCTTGTTCTCTATTATAGAGTCGTCATCTTGAAGTTCAGTTGCTTTGTGATCAATATGGCAATGTAGCAGCACTTCACAGTCGTGATTGCAGTGTGCAACGGCGACACCAAAAGGTCTGACCCCCTACCTACCCACCCACATACACAATTATTGAACCATGCATTTCGTAATGCAATCTATTTCTCACATGTAGTTCTGTTCAAATTTTTCTACAACAGATCATTGAGGAAGGCCCAGTTACTGTTGCTCCTCGTGAGACTGTTAAAGCACTTGAGCAGGCAGCAAGGAGGCTTGCTAAGGCTGTGGGTTATGTTGGTGCTGCTACTGTTGAATACCTTTACAGCATGGAGACTGGAGAATACTACTTTCTGGAGCTTAATCCCAGATTACAGGTTTGCTCTGTTTAGCATTGTTATTGATTAATTAACCTGCTGGAAATCTTTTATAATGTTATTAAATGGTCTCCATTCAGGTCGAGCATCCAGTCACTGAGTGGATAGCTGAAGTAAATCTGCCTGCAGCTCAAGTTGCAGTTGGAATGGGCATACCTCTTTGGCAGATTCCAGGTAATTACCAATCTATCAACTTATTTAGT
Organism: Panicum virgatum; assembly: GCF_016808335.1. NCBI lineage: Eukaryota > Viridiplantae > Streptophyta > Magnoliopsida > Poales > Poaceae > Panicum > Panicum virgatum. The sequence goes on from NC_053151.1 coordinate 14,296,833, forward strand.
TCCTTATTATTTTAATTTCTAAATTGTCTCCTTATGTAGAAATCAGACGTTTCTATGGAATGGATTATGGAGGAGGGTATGACATTTGGAGGAAAACAGCAGCTCTTGCTACACCATTTAATTTTGATGAAGTAGATTCTCAATGGCCAAAGGGCCATTGTGTGGCAGTTAGAATTACTAGCGAGGATCCGGATGATGGTTTCAAACCTACTGGTGGAAAAGTGAAGGTGAAGTTTTGTGATGAAAGATATATTGATCAAACAGATTAAGTTTGGTAAAATGACCAGGTCTTGATTTTTTTTTTCAATTTTTCAGGAGATAAGTTTTAAAAGCAAGCCTAATGTTTGGGCCTACTTCTCAGTAAAGGTATCCTGTTTGCAACTTTGTTAAACTGGCACATTAACCATTCTGCGTTGTGCAGATAATTCAGATGGGACTGTTTGTTTATTAACCATTCATCTCATTTAGTTTGTATGTGCAAAATAATTAGCACTCTGACTCCCCATTTATCTGATTTCAGTCTGGTGGAGGCATTCATGAATTTGCTGATTCTCAGTTTGGTATGTGCAAATCAAGTGAAATATTCTTTGTAATTTGTTTTGGTCCTCAATTTTGAAAGATTGCTTGTTTCTTTACAGGACATGTTTTTGCATATGGACTCTCTAGATCAGCAGCAATAACGAACATGGCTCTTGCATTAAAAGAGATTCAAATTCGTGGAGAAATTCATTCAAATGTTGATTACACAGTTGATCTCTTAAATGTAAGAAATGTTAACCACCTTCTAAAGCCTCCTTTTCCTTTTGTTGGTATTATACTATCATTGTGTTTTTTTTCCTCCATTACACCTAAACTCTTGGTGCTATTTCCCTATATTCATTCAGGCTTCAGATTTCAGAGAAAACAAGATTCATACTGGTTGGCTCGATACCAGAATAGCTATGCGTGTTCAAGCTGAGAGGCCCCCATGGTATATTTCAGTGGTTGGAGGAGCTCTATTTGTAAGATGAAGAAATAGCACTACTCATGCTAGCACTTATCTCAAGTTACTGTGAAAAAGATACCAATGTTTGGTCTAATTTAAATCGTTGTTACGTCCTACAGAAAACTGTAACCGCCAATGCAGCCACTGTTTCTGATTATGTTGGTTATCTCACCAAGGGCCAGATTCCACCAAAGGTATGTTTTTCTAGGATACTCTGGATTATTTTTTAAGGCGAAGAATGGTTGACCAATAAGTCTTATATGCAGCATATATCCCTTGTCAACTCAACAGTAAATCTGAATATTGAAGGGAGCAAATACACTGTAAGTGTGACATTCCATAAGAAAATCTATTTCAGCTACAATAATGTTAGACATTCTGAGTTTTGTCTGCATTATGTTGTAGATTGAAACTGTAAGGACTGGACATGGTAGCTACAGATTGCGAATGAATGATTCAGCAGTTGAAGCGAATGTACAATCTCTATGTGATGGTGGCCTCTTAATGCAGGTACCTTGTTCTTTCTTTTATGATTTATTAATACTTCTATTGCCTTCAGAGTTGATGTCACTGTCAGTTCTGATTGTTGAACTGTAATGGCATCAGCTGGATGGAAATAGCCATGTAATTTATGCGGAAGAAGAAGCTGGTGGTACACGACTTCAGATTGATGGAAAGACATGCTTGTTACAGGTGAATACTCTCTTTCTCCCTTTATATTATTCTTCGTGTGTCGGTACCCTGCAGCCGGGGTACCCACTCCTACTATGCCAAGACTCGCGTAGTTATCCGTAACTACGCCCTAAGGAGCTGAGCAGCCGGACCCCTGGGGACCGACTCCATCTCACCGGACCAACGGTCCCGGACCCGCTTCCCGCTCGGGGACGGGTCCGGTGTCACCACGTGTCCCAGAGGTGGAAATGCTCAGCACCTGTGGCCGCGGACCCGGACTCCCGCAGGTGGGTCCGGGACCTCCACGAGCCATCCGGACTCCCGCAGGTGGGTCCGGGACCTCCACGTGCCTATCCGGACCCCCGTGAGCTCTCGGCTCAGCTAGCTGGTCGGGAGGGGTCCGGAGCCGCCACGTGCCACGCAGACGCGGGAGCGGGCGCAAGCTTTCCGCTGGAAGCTCCCTCACCCACCCGCATTAAGTGTGCGTGGTTGAGGCGGGCTCTGCTGCCTCTGGGCACGGGACAGCTTTTGTCAGTCCACACTGTGGATCGCCAGTTACCGAGGCGGCTCGTCAGTTACCAAGGCAAGCATTAAAGACTCAGCGCCGCGCGCATGGGCGACGAGTCATGATGACCAGCTACTGACTGGAGCAACAGTGCACGCCGCTACAGTGGTCTGAGCCAGTAGTTCGGCGCTTCATCATGACCTCGACGCGCGGTTGCAGAGGCTAGACTCTACTCTGACAGGACAACTCAAGACCATCCCTGGTCAGAAGCGACGCACGGAAGCCGACGACAAGATCTCCGGATCTGAGGCATTGAATGCCAAAGTGTAGTTTATAATACATCGCCGGGTCCACATGTCGGGGCCCCGCTCAGTGTACGTGCTTCCCTTGGACATATAAAAGGGAGAGCACGCCCGCTCAAATAAAAAAAAAGCTCTCCAGACACACAAGCTCTCGCGAACTCTCTCTCTCGTGGGAGGGCAATACAACACACAGTGGACGTAGGGTATTACGCTCCGGCGGCCCGAACCACTCTAAATCTTGCTGTGTTCATCGTGTTCTTGAGTGAGATCTAACTAGGACTAGCTAACCCCCGAGTACACACCCTCTGGGCTAGGGCGGGTGCCTTCCGCCACCCGGCTGTGGTTTGCAGCACCACGACATCGTGTCTGATTGGGAAACTTCTACAGTTCTGCTAGATTTGTCTATCATTTATTACTGCATTTTGTCTGTCATCACTAACTTATCTTGAAAAAAATATCATATTGTTTGCTAACAGGAGACATCATGTTAGAAAATTGTGACTAATCCTTGTTGTGAAGTTATAGCATACTTAATTCTAGTGACATTTAACTACAATACCTGACTTAAAAACCCCTGTAATGAGGGGCGATTGAAAATTGAGAAGTGGCCTTTTATGCAAGATTTTAGCTGTACTATGCTATGCCCCAAGTAGGTGATGACTGTGTTCTTGCAGAATGATCATGATCCATCAAAGTTATTAGCTGAGACACCCTGCAAACTACTTCGGTTCTTGGTTGCTGATGGTGCTCATGTTGATGCCGATGCACCATATGCGGAAGTTGAGGTTATGAAGATGTGCATGCCTCTCTTGTCGCCTGCTTCTGGTGTCATTCATGTTATGATGTCTGAAGGCCAGGCATTGCAGGTTATATTCATACATCTCTGCTCCGTGCATTGTGCTTGCATCACATAAACATTGCATGTAACATTTCTGAACTTTTATTTTGTTCTAGGCTGGTGATCTTATAGCAAGGCTGGATCTTGATGACCCTTCTGCTGTGAAAAGAGCTGAACCATTTGATGGAATGTTTCCACAAATGGGCCTTCCTGTTGCTTCCTCTAGTCAAGTACACAAAAGATATGCTGCAAGTTTGAATGCTGCTCAAATGGTCCTTGCAGGATATGAGCATAACATCAGCGAAGTAAATATTCCATCTTATTGTGATTATCATTTCTTTTCTTTGTTTATCTTGTGTTTCCTTTACTTATATTATGTTTTGTGTACTCCATCCAAAATAGAGTATTGTTCTAGCTTTGTTCTAAATCAAACCATCTTTAAGTTTTACCATGTTTATACAAAAAAGTACCAATATTTATGATGCCAAATAAGTACCACTACATTCATCATGAAATATATATTTGGGACAGCGAGAGTATGCTTTTGTGAGTAAAGGGTTAGCCTGGGTTCCTTTTTTGGTCCTGCTAACTTTTGGTTACAAACTTTGTATAATCTGTGGAGAATTATAATGGCCAGCCTATGCTGATCATTTTCTTTCTTTCAACAGGTTTATCTTCTGGTTTCATAATTTTCAGTTGCTCTTCTTTCGCTTGAAGTCATTTATTTTGGTGTCCATCTCATTAATTCCTTAACATTTTTTTAACACATATTGATTGATTCATTTTCAACTCTGCTTCTTTTCAGGTTGTACAAGATCTGGTATGCTGTCTGGACGATCTTGAGCTTCCTTTCCTACAATGGGATGAACTTATGTCAGTTCTAGCAACTAGGCTTCCAAGAAACCTTAAGAGTGAGGTATGGGACAATTACAAGATATAGCCAATCTGGCTTAAAGGAAAGATGATTCATTTTACCAGATTAATTATCTTAATTCTTTATATTGGCTTATGTTGATGACAGAAGTTTGGTATAACCAGAGTACAATTATGATATTTTATAACACTAGTTTGCACTGTGTTACTCCCTCTGTCCTGAAATGTAAGGCATTTTGCTTTGTCCTAAGTCAAAGTTGTCCAAATTTGACCAAATTTATTGAGAAGAATATTAGCCTCTAGCACATTAAATAAGTAAATTATGAAAATATATTTCATAATGGTTAATGGATCTAATTATTCTCATTTGACATTAAAAATATTATTTCCCCTTTCTATAAACTTTGGTCAAACTTAGAACAGTTTGACTTAGGACAAACCAAAATACCTTACATTTCAGGATGGAGGGATTATGTGCTTTAAACTCTGTGGTTTTCTGTAGTTATCATGTAAAATTTAAAATTGTATTCATGTGCTAAAATTCAAAGTATTTCACTTTAGCATTTTACTAGATAGAAACTGAATCTTTCAGTAAGTTGTGTTTTGATTTCTTGATTGTAGATCTTCTGTCATGCATCCTGTTCATTTAGCTCTTATATTTCTATCTTTTATTATGCAGTTAGAGGATAAATACAAGGAATACAAGTTGAACTTTTACCGTGGGGAAAACAAGGACTTCCCATCCAAGCTGCTGAGAGACACAATTGAGGTCAGTTTTAGATTTCTTGTGTGTTATTGCTTTTTATACTGTTTGCTAATTTTAATTTTTTTTTTGTCATTGTAGGCAAATCTTGCTTATGGTTCAGAGAAGGAAAAAGCTACGAACGAGAGGCTTGTTGAGCCTCTTGTGAGCCTACTCAAGTCGTATAAGGGTGGGAGAGAAAGCCATGCTCATTTTGTTGCCAAGTCCCTTTTCGAGGAGTATCTTGCTGTGGAAGAACTTTTCAGTGATGGGATTCAGGTTACCATACATATCCAAACTGAACAGATCAGCACTAAAAAAACACAAAGTGTTCACTCTTTTCCATTCTCCTAGTTAGGAGCACATTTTAACAAATGACATGTACATGTAGCTGGAAAATTTTGCATGGCTTCAGATGGAATGCACTGGATACAATCTGATTTACAATTTTTCTTTAATTATGTTTTGACAGTCTGATGTGATTGAAACCCTGCGTCATCAGCACAGTAAAGACCTGCAGAAGGTTGTAGACATTGTATTGTCTCACCAGGTAATTTTCTTCATGGTCTGATGTCATTATGCAAATGATCACTGAACGATTTCTGTTATTGAAAGTGTGATTTTGTTCATAGGGTGTGAGGAACAAAGCTAAGCTTGTAACAGCACTTATGGAAAAGCTGGTTTATCCAAATCCTGCTGCTTACAGGGATCTACTTGTTCGCTTCTCTTCACTCAATCATAAAAGATATTATAAGGTGTGGTGACTTGAAATGACCTAGATATTCCTGTTATGATTTTTTTTGATATTTTATTTTAACTAATTCCATGCATCTTAATAAAAACAGTTGGCCCTTAAAGCAAGCGAACTTCTCGAACAAACTAAACTAAGTGAACTCCGTGCAAGCATCGCAAGAAGCCTTTCTGATCTGGGGATGCATAAGGGAGAAATGACTATTAAAGATAGCATGGAAGATTTAGTCTCTGCCCCATTGCCTGTTGAAGATGCACTTATTTCTTTGTTTGATTACAGTGATCCAACTGTTCAGCAGAAAGTGTTCGAGACATATATATCTCGATTGTACCAGGTATTGTCAACTAACTTGATATCTATCATAGTCCCACTGAGCACATCTGGTATGTATAAGAAATGCCCTAATGACATGAGATGTTCATCTTTTCATTTCACTAATTATTGAGACATGGCATACTGATGATTGACTAAAATTAATTGGGTTTGTAAAGTTTTGATTTGATTTCCCAACTTGTACAATATGTATAGCAACTAGCAAGACGTGCTGGCTAACCTGCAAATAATATTTTTCAGCCTCTTCTTGTGAAGGATAGCATCCAAATGAAATTTAAGGAATCTGGTGCCTTTGCTCTATGGGAATTTTCTGGAGGGCACGTTGATACTAAAAATGGACAAGGGGCTGTTCTTGATCGAAAGAGATGGGGTGCCATGGCTGTTCTCAAATCACTTGAATCTGCACGAACAGCCATTGTAGCTGCCTTAAAGGATTCGGCACAGCATGACAGCTCTGAGGGCAACATGATGCACATTGCTTTATTGAGTGCTGAAAATGAAAATAATATCAGGTCTGTTCATGTGCAATATCAGGTTCAATGGATCTTTTGTCTGCGATCTGTGTAACTGTGTAACTGATCCATCTCTTTCAGCAGTGATAATCAAGCTCAGCAGAGGATGGAAAAACTTACCAAGATACTCAATGATACTAGTGTCGCAAATGATCTCCGTGCTGCTGGTTTGAAGGTTATAAGTTGCATTGTTCAGAGAGATGAAGCACGCATGCCAATGCGCCACTCATTCCTCTGGTCAGATGAAAAGAGTTGTTATGATGAAGAGCAGATTCTCCGGCATGTGGAACCTCCCCTCTCTGCGCTTCTTGAATTGGTCTGTTTATCAACATTACTGCATGTTGTTTTGCTACATCTTGTTCTTATGATTTGCTTGTATTCTTTACTATTTATAACTTATTTTTCCTATTATGAATACAGGATAAGTTGAAAGTGAAAGGATACAATGAAATGAAGTATACTCCATCACGTGATCGTCAATGGCATATTTACACACTGAGAAATACTGATAACCCCAAAATGTTGCATAGGGTATTTTTCCGAACTATTGTCAGGCAACCCAATGCAGGCAACAAGTTTACATCAGCCCATATTGGCGACACTGAAGTAGGAGGTCCCACAGAATCTTTGTCATTTACATCAAATAGCATCTTAAGGTCGTTGATGACTGCTATTGAAGAATTAGAGCTTCACGCGATTAGGACTGGTCATTCTCACATGTATTTGTGCATATTGAAAGAACAAAAGCTTCTCGATCTCATTCCTTTCTCAGGGTAAGTGTGCACATAATCCTTTTTTGTAAAGATTAATGGCTTGCCATGGTTGACCTCCTCAACAAAGCTTTTCATTTTAATCAGGAGCGCAATTGTTGATGTTGGCCAAGATGATGCTACTGCTTGTTCACTTTTAAAATCAATGGCTCTGAAGATACATGAACTTGTTGGTGCACAGATGCATCATCTTTCTGTATGCCAGTGGGAGGTGAAACTCAAGTTGGACTGTGATGGGCCAGCCAGTGGCACCTGGAGAGTTGTAACTACAAATGTTACTAGTCACACGTGCATCGTTGATGTAAGTTGTCCTTGTCCCTACTGTTTACTTATTTTGTATTGCGCACATTAAAATATAAGTCAATGTTTGTTTCTTATATATTTCGAACTATCACCCCATTTAATTATGTTCTGAAGCACATAGCCCTTTTAATGGTTTTAGATCTACCGGGAAGTGGAAGATACAGAATCGCAGAAGTTAGTATACCATTCTGCTTCTTCGTCAGCTGGTCCCTTGCATGGTGTTACGCTGAACAATCCATATCAACCTTTGAGTGTCATTGATCTAAAACGCTGCTCTGCTAGGAACAACAGAACTACATATTGCTATGATTTTCCATTGGTGAGTCAATCTCTCCCTATATCATTCTCTCTCGTGTACCTATCTGTACTATAGTTATTTTCAACCAAAGCTGATAATGGCTAAAAAATTGTAGGCATTTGAAACTGCACTGCAGAAGTCATGGCAGTCCAATGGCTCCAGTGTTTCTGAAGGAAGCGGAAATAGTAAATCATACGTGAAGGCAACCGAGCTAGTATTTGCTGAAAAACATGGGTCTTGGGGCACTCCTATAATTCCCATGGAGCGTCCTGCTGGGCTTAATGACATTGGTATGGTAGCTTGGATCTTAGAGATGTCCACTCCTGAATTTCCCAATGGCAGGCAGATTATTGTTGTAGCAAATGATATTACTTTCAGAGCTGGATCATTTGGCCCAAGGGAAGATGCATTTTTTGAAGCTGTCACCAACCTGGCCTGCGAGAGGAAGCTTCCTCTTATATACTTGGCAGCAAACTCTGGTGCTAGGATTGGCATAGCTGATGAAGTGAAATCTTGCTTCCGTGTTGGATGGTCTGATGAAGGCAGCCCTGAACGTGGATTTCAGTACATTTATCTAACTGAAGAAGACTATGCTCGTATTAGCTCTTCTGTTATAGCACATAAGCTGCAGATGGATAGCGGTGAAATTAGGTGGATTATTGACTCTGTTGTGGGCAAGGAGGATGGGCTTGGTGTTGAGAATATACATGGAAGTGCTGCTATTGCCAGTGCTTATTCTAGGGCATACGAGGAGACATTTACACTTACATTCGTGACTGGACGGACTGTAGGGATTGGTGCTTATCTTGCTCGTCTTGGAATACGTTGCATACAGCGCCTTGACCAACCTATTATTTTAACTGGGTTTTCTGCCCTGAACAAGCTTCTTGGGCGGGAAGTGTACAGCTCTCACATGCAGTTGGGTGGTCCTAAGATAATGGCAACCAATGGTGTTGTCCACTTGACTGTTTCAGATGACCTTGAAGGTGTTTACAATATATTGATGTGGCTCAGCTATGTCCCTGCCAACATTGGTGGACCTCTTCCTATTACAAAACCTTTGGATCCACCAGACAGACCTGTTGCATACATCCCTGAGAACACATGTGATCCGCGTGCAGCCATTCGTGGTATTGATGACAGCCAAGGGAAATGGTTGGGTGGTATGTTCGACAAAGACAGCTTTGTGGAGACATTCGAAGGATGGGCAAAAACAGTTGTTACTGGCAGGGCAAAGCTTGGAGGAATTCCTGTAGGTGTCATAGCTGTGGAGACACAGACCATGATGCAGCTTATCCCAGCTGATCCAGGCCAGCTTGATTCCCATGAGCGATCTGTTCCCCGTGCTGGACAAGTGTGGTTCCCAGATTCTGCAACCAAGACCGCTCAGGCATTGTTGGACTTCAACCGTGAAGGATTGCCTCTGTTCATCCTTGCTAACTGGAGAGGTTTCTCTGGTGGACAAAGAGATCTGTTTGAAGGAATTCTTCAGGCTGGGTCAACAATTGTTGAGAACCTTAGGACATATAATCAGCCTGCATTTGTCTACATTCCTATGGCTGGAGAGCTACGTGGAGGAGCTTGGGTTGTGGTTGATAGCAAAATAAATCCAGACCGAATTGAGTGTTATGCTGAGAGGACTGCGAAAGGCAATGTTCTTGAACCTCAAGGGTTAATTGAAATCAAGTTCAGGTCAGAGGAACTCCAAGATTGTATGGGTAGGCTTGACCCAGAGTTGATAAATCTGAAAGCAAAACTCCATGGTGCAAAGCTTGGAAATGGAAGTCTACCGGACATAGAGTCCCTTCAGAAGAGTATAGAAGCTCGTACAAAACAGTTGTTACCTTTATATACGCAGATTGCAATACGGTTTGCTGAATTGCATGATACTTCCCTCAGAATGGCAGCTAAAGGTGTGATTAAGAAAGTTGTAGATTGGGAAGAATCACGTTCTTTTTTCTACAAAAGGCTACGGAGGAGGATCTCAGAAGATGTTCTTGCAAAAGAAATAAGAGGAATAGCTGGTGACAACTTCACTCACCAATCAGCAGTTGAGCTGATCAAAGAATGGTACTTTTCTCAAGCCACAACAGGATGCACTGAATGGGATGATGATGATGCTTTTGTTGCCTGGAAGGACAATCCTGAAAACTATAAGGGATATATCCAAAAGCTGCGGGCTCAGAAAGTATCTCAGTCGCTCTCCGATCTTGCTGACTCCAGTTCAGATCTAGAAGCATTCTCCCAGGGTCTTTCTACACTATTAGATAAGGTAAGCTTGCTATCTGCTGGTTGTACCAATTATTAATTGTGTTTAACTTGGATTCCACCTGGTGCTATCTGCTGCATCTTACTTGTTCAGAGTTCCTATTTCGTTTGTATATTGCTAGACACTGCGTCTTGCCAAATCATGGTTCTAATGCATACAGCTATTTTGTGTAACCATTTCCACTTCTCACATGTTCCTTTGGATGCACGTTCAGATGGATCCGTCACAGAGAGCCAAGTTGGTTCAGGAAGTCAAGAAGGTCCTTGGTTGATGAAATGATAACAACACATCCAACACAATGTGTATGCTACATGTTTTTGATAAAGTACATACATAGAAGGATATTGCTCAGCCTCGATTGATCATTTCTGATCTGAATCGACCATTATTTATTCTGTTGGACCTGATCCTGTGGTTGATGTAAGCGCAAAGCTTGGGGCAGCCGAGTGACAGTTAGCAAGGGCACAAGTGAATCTGTGTTCTAGTTTTGCATTAGCCGAGTAAGGCACAAAGTTGTTTTGCTGTAGTTCTGTAATGTAACCAAGGGGTTCAATTATGTAATTTTAGGGTGTATCTTGGGGATACTAGCATACAGTTGAGTGATCCATTAAATTTTGAACTTGAATAATATGTTTTGCAGGCATGTGTACCGCTACGTGAAATAAATGTTTAATAGAATTCGGCATTAGAATTTTCTAGCACTCATTATGCTTGACTGCTTTGCATGTCTGCTGTACCTTTCTTCGATTGCCTGTCATTTTTTATTGAAATTTCTATCCATCATCCGGTTGTTTTATTTATGTATTTTCACTCAGTTTTCTATGGTGGTGATGGTCTGCTGGTTCCTGCAGCTATTCTGTGGGATTTGTGGATGTTTCGGTCCTTTCTTTTGTGGGCCGTTTTTTGTTCTTTGTGCGGTCTGGCCCATTTGTTGATTTTCAACTCGATTGTCAAGACTTGAGCTAGTGCTCGTAGCTCCTTTGTTGCGTCACGATGTACTGATGTGCGGTCGCCATGAGAGGCAGCCTCCAGGGGATCCTTAGCTAGGCGAGGGTGTCGCTGGTTCCGGGTCACCGTTGATTGACAAGGTGGCTGAAGAGGCGAATTCGCGCGGAGGAGGGCGTCGATCAGTGCCAGCATGTTCATCGTGGACGCACGGGAATGATCAGGTTTATGACGATTGATGTCTTCTCTCCGGGGTTCGAGGTGATCTCGAGCAGAATGCTGGAGAGGGACATTCTCGAGCAGGCCATTCCGTTGTGATCTCGAGCTCCCCGTACGTGACACCAGTATCGACCGTTGAGCAACCTTTCAAGTCTTAGTCCGATGTGTTTATTTGCATAACGTACTTCATGCAATGTGGAATTTTCAGTTATTTTGTGATCACCGAAGACCGTGTTGTGGATATGCGCTTGGACGGAGATACTCGCTTTGGCAACCTAAGGACCGAGTTAATGGACATGGAGACGGAACTATGTCGAACGTGGACACCACTTATCCATTATGGAGACGGACCGAGTTAATTTCTTTTCTGATATCTGATATGTACCTTATCATCGTGCGATTTTTGGCTCATCTTAGTGTTATTGTTCGTTGAGTGTCGATATGTAATCTGAGTGATTCCTCTTTTCATTTTCACTCAATTTGTATCTGATTGATGTACTTAGCTTATTTGATTGAGAAAAATGGCTTTATCACTCAGTTTTTTCCTTTCCTTTTAGACTTGACATGTCATTATCTTATTGTTTGAAAAAGTGATTGATAATTGAAAATAAAATCACCCGGGTGACACATAGACACTTCCTTTTTTATTGCCCCTTTGCTGGATGATGTGGCTAGTAAGTTTCAGGCGTGTCTGCCTGCAGGGCATCACAACCCTTGGGGCTCGTTTGTTTTGGCCCGGAACAGTCGGCCTAATCCACCTGGAATAATTCGGCCTAGTTCGAAATCAGGTTCGGCCCAGAATCGTCATTCGTTTAGGCCCGATCCGAAACGAAAACAGGCCATTCTAGGCCGTTCCACTCCCTCTTCCTCTCGGAATCGATCCACACCTCAAGGCTCGAGGAAACTAACCAGGCGGAGTTGAGAGCTCGAGGCGAAGCGGGGTCTTGGCGGCGCGACTCGAGATGGAGTGACCTAGTGGCATGCTGCGAAATTGGCTCCCCAGCGGAGGTTGTCCACTCCAGTAGCCAGCTTCACCGGTGAGTTCCCGCCACTCCTCTTCTCTCTCTTATGTCCTAGGGTTCTTGTCTCATAGCCTAGGGTTCTTGATTTGGTACGGTCGTATGCTAGGCCTGCTTGTGCTTTGGTCTCTTGCGAACTTGCCTTGCCTTGCTTGCCAGCATCAGTTTTGCTAGCTTTGCATTGATGTCTGATCAGGACAGTCGTCTCCTGGCTCTATCTGGCTGCTATTCTTCATTCATCTGACTCCATGAATGCATACGTGGCAAGAGGCTCCAGCTGATGTATGGTAATAATTTTTTAACAAATACATATAATGTAGAAGAAGCTACAAGCTTGTTAATAATGGTACCACTGGAAGGAGTAGAAGAGTCGTGCGTGATGGTCTGATGTACACGTATAGTCGTACGTGATAGTCACCTTCTCACCGATAAGTTTCTCATCCCTCTTCTTCTTTATCTCATGTCCTAGACTCTGGTGACCTTGTAGTTTTGCCTTTTGAAAAGTGTTGTTGACACAACATTTGGCCAAACACACTCGAATGTACTAGAACGCCCAAGAAATCGTCAAAATGATCAACACCAGCGAAGTTCCTGGGCAAACTAGTCTGACCGGTTGAGCCGACCGGTTTGATCGGTGCAGGCAGGGCTTCGTGAAGACCTACAACATCGAGCTTGGGAAAGACCTATCAAAGCTCGAAGATCTAGGGTTGCTCCACTTAGAACGCTTTCAAACGCCGTCGACACGTAGGAAGAACAACAAATTAGGGTGTGGAAGGGGCTAGTGATTTGAGAGAATAAAAAGTAATGCAAGTTGTATTGAATCGATTGGGATTACCCTCAATCGGCCTTAGCCTTCATATATGTAGATCCGTTGCTAAAGTTTGAAGAATACCGAATCTATGAATAATATGATCCGTAATACACTCAATCACCTCTTTATGAGTCATATTCTTCAAAGGAACTGCTTCGGTCCATTTAGTGAAGTAATCCAAAGCAACTAACATGAAGCGATGTCGTTTCGAAGATGGAGGATTAATTTATCCTGGTGAGATAATTGGACTAGAGTAGGAGAATATTGGGTCGGGAGCCCCTGTTAGAGGAAACAATATAGATCAAGAGTAATTAGTACGTAGTTATTATATATTACTTTGAGGATGTCATATCATTATGTGTTAAGAACAAGCATCAAATTGCAATTACTAAAGAAAAGTAGCATGAAATTATGATATTTACATGCATATTTAATGCTACAGTGCAAACCATCTAAACCATTTAATTTATCATCTAAACCGTTTAAACGCTAAACAGAGGGTAACCGACTATCTAGCGTTTAGCGTCTAGGATAATGGATAATACTGCCCTATAAGGAGTAAACTAAATTTATTAACACAATATATCTCCATAAAGTTATTTATGCACACACAAAGTTGACTCTCATTAGAAAAGTGTTTGCAATTTAGGCCGATGATTAAAACCCAACGGTTTTTCTTATTTGTCAAATGTCTAGAGGGAGCACCTAAAGAAATAACTCCAATAATCATGCTAGTAAGGATGTGGGGGAGAAATTCCTAAGACAATATTTAAGCATATCTAGCATTGATTGGGACTTTTGAGTTCACTCTAAAGCAAAAGTGGAGAATGATTAATTTCAAAGAAAGGAAATGCGTGTTCATATAAAAGGAGTTGGCTAATCCAAAATATTACCACCACAATTATAAGATAAAGTGGAATATAAGTGTCATGAGAGTTCGTCGAATTGTGGTATTATTGTTTATACCACAATTTCGAGGGGGAGAGTGGAACATATCTCTTTCCATTAAAAGATAAGATTTTATTCCACTTTGACAGTTAAAAGTATACTGAATAAGAAGTACCGCTGAGTAAAATAGAAACTTTAGAAATAATATTCATTTCATATATTGTCATAAGCTTAAGGTTTATTAGTCTCCAATAATGATGCCTCTTCACTTAGCAGTCTTTTCTGATAGAGTCAAAACAGTGGGCTATCGTGGGTTCACATACAAAACGTGGCTTTAAAGGAAAATTATAAAAGGGCCTGAGCTCGTTAGCGGTTGGCCTTGCAATATTGTCGGCATCCACCTCGCCTGGCTTTGGTAGATTTGCCATGGCAGCAGATCCCTTCTTCTTGTTCCCCAGCGGAGTCGCCAAAAAGTGTGCTGACGTGAAAACGGGGCACGCCAAACACTTGAGCGCACGAAAGCGCAACACGCAGCCTCGGCCGCGCGCGGACCGGTCAAATCGGTCTAACGGACCGGTCAGACCGGTTTGTGCCGGGCAGATCGCCGGCGACCGTCGAACGCTCGCCCGGGAGGGACCCCATCAGGGCAAGCGCACTCTGGGTTGCCCTAGGGTCGGCAGGCCACCTAGGATGTCCTCAAACGTCGCGGAGACGAGGGAAGAACATCAATTAGGGTTTGGGGAGAGTTGGGTTGGAGATAAAAAAGTAGAGACAAAATAAAAGGTAAATTGTATTTGATCGATTGGATGATACTCAATCGGCCGAATCCCTTTATATTTATAGGGAGGGTAGGACTTTTCCTGCAAGGAAAGGTTTTACAACTCGTAATTGACTCAAACGAAGAGTCCTATCTAAATTACATAGGTAGACCGGTCTGACCGGTCCCCTAGACTGGTCAGACCGGGTCCGGAGAATTCCCTAACCTTGCTCTTCTTGCTAATTTTGGTCGTCAACATATGCCCCCCTGTTTTTTGGTGAAGCTTGCGAATTAAGGAACACTTAGCAACCAAAATTGGTTCTAAGGGCAATGTTCTTATAGAACACATCGGCCATGTCTTGCTTTCTTGCTCAAGTCGAAGTCGAAGCAACCTTCTTGGGCCTCCACACCATCTTGATCTTCGTCGTTGCTGCTGGCTTCTCTTCAACTTGTTGCTCCATTGATTGCTTGCGCATCCTCTGCAATTTCCTCTTTTGAGTCCGTGACAAGCCTGGAGGACACCACCTTGGTTGCATATATCTTGAGTCTTGCTTGTTGTCCTTCTCATTTGTCTTTGATCCAGCGGATACAATTTTCTTGACCAGATTATCACTATGAATAACCGGTCTTTGTGATGGCTCATGATTGTAGTATGAAGCAGGATATGGAATATAATATGGCTGCATGTTCATACTACTGTAATCCCAAGGTAAATAGTAGCAAGGATATGACCAGGACCATGGTATAGTCGGTCTAAAAGAAGGATACAACGTAGTGCTACTATTACCTTGAAATAAGGAAGAATTTGGCTCTTGGTGCTTCAATGAAGGTTTTATTTTTTCTGGCTGAGTTTTCTGCTTCGGAGTAGCACCTATCCTCTTGTATTTCTCCAGAAGCTCATCAAAGGTCGGCCTAGCTTTTTTTCTTTGCACCGCCATATTTTCCCGGTGCAGACCGGTCAGACCGGTCCGGTTGGAACCAGTGCACTTGCACTTGTCTTGCCCCCCGAGCGTCGATGCACCTCCAGGGGTTTTTTCCAGCAGCACTTTCTTGTCTTTCCTCTGGACATTCTTTACCAATGATTACGTTTTTCCCTTTGGTTGTATCGGCTTGATTCGGCCGGATCAACACTTTAGGATTTCACATCTCGATGGTATTAACAGAGAAAGTGCTAGGAAAAGGATTTTTGTCAATTTGCATTTCGTGCACAGTCAATTGGCCTTCATTAATGGCCGATTGAATATGTCGACGAAACATGTTGCAATCATTAGTTGCGTGCAAGAAAGAATTATGAAATTTACAATATGCATGCCGCTTCAACTCATCAAGCAGCGGTATAGTACATGCAAACTTGATGTATCTGTTCTTATGCAACTCATCAAATATCTTATCGCACTTGGATACATCAAAAATAAATTTTATATCTTCTTGCCGATTTTTGTGAATCGGCTTAAGAGAAGCGCAACTATATGATTTTGCTTTGCTCGGCCACACAAATTCAGCGGCAAACACCTCTCCATTCTTATCGTCCGATGAATCATTGTTTAGCACATGTATATTAGGACGATCAGATTTTGAGCGAGCATCTTTACTTCGGCTTTCTTGAGCCAAAGCTTTTTGCAGCACCTGATTAATGGTAAGAAACTCATATCCTTCTAATTTTTCTCTAATATGAGATCTCAAACCATTAAGAACCAATTTGGCAAGATCCTTTTTCAGAAATAATCAGAATAAAACATCAGTTTTTAGTATCTCTGAATCTTCTAACATAATCGGCAACAGACTCATCACTCTTTTGCCTAACTGATGTTAAGTGAGATAGTCTCAATTCATTATCACCACTATAAAAGTGTTCATGAAATTTATGCTCCAATTGAGACCATGTATGAATAGAATTTGGAGACAATGCCAAAAACCATGAGAAAGCAGTACCAAATAATGACAAAGGGAATAATCTGATTTTCAAATGGTCAACCATACCATGAACACACAATTGTGCATTAAACTGGCTAACATGCTCCCATGTGGTCCTATTATCCTCCCCAATAAATTTGACAAACTCTGGCACTTTAAAACCTTGAGGATATGGCAAAGAATCAAAGCTCTCAGGATAAGGTTTTTGACATGCCAAAGTTTTATCTTTAACTTCTACGCCGAATGTGTCTTTTGTCATGTTAGCCAGATCCCTTTTATAATCATCAAATAGACCTTTAAGGTAAGGATCAGCCATCCATGAAGGTTCACCATAATTCGGCGATTGTTGTGATATGCGGATCGACTGTACATATGATTGCTGCAAATAGACTGAACCTTGGGAAGGCATAGGATATGTGTTGTTTGTCAAGGTATTATGCGGAGGCACATACCCAAAACCAGCATTGGTTCGGCCATAGTTGGCCTGAACATGCGGAACAATAGCTAGAGGTTCGGGTACATGTTGATACATGACCATTGCACCCGAACCGGTCGGACCGGTTCCTGGAACCGGTCTGACCGGTGTCTGGCCATACTGCTGTGAGGTGCTTGGACCGGTCGGACCGGTTCCTAAGACCGGTCTGACCGGTGCCGGCTGGCCAAACTGCCCCGGAGTACCTTGTGTTGAATAACTCATCAGCATTCCAAATTGTGGATCCTTGGGTGGTATTGTTGCCGATGAATTAGAAACACCAACAAGATCAGAATTCATATTGCTACCATTCATGGTCGTAGACTGCTTGCCTAAAGTTTTCTCAACTAAACCTTGGCATATCGTAATAGTTTGCTTCTGACCAATAAGTAGCAAATTTTGCATCTGATCATAGGTAACAGGGGCTGATGGATCACTCACATTGGTTGTAGACTTGTCGTCTTCTTTTTCATCCGTGACCATCACCACCTCCTTGTCCTTGGAGACGGCGCCCTTTCGATCCTTGGAGAAGTGCGACAAGTACCATTGAGTCTTGTCTTCAAATTTCTTCCGGGCTCGCTCCATCTCCTCCTTCTCCTCTTGCAGGAGCTCTTCATAGCGCTGACGATCCTCAGCCGATAGCTCGTTAGCAGTCGGCCTTGCAATATTGTCGGCATCCACCTCGCCTGGCTTTGGTAGATTTGCCATGGCAGCAGATCCCTTCTTCTTGTTCCCTAGCGGAGTCGCCAAAAAATGTGCTGACACGAAAACGGGGCACGCCAAACACTTGAGCGCACGAAAGCGCAACACGCAGCCTCGGCCGCGTGCGGACCGGTCAGACTGGTCTAACGGACCGGTCAGACCGGTTTGTGCCGGGCAGATCGCCGGCGACCGTCGAACGCTCGCCCGGGAGGGACCCCGTCAGGGCAAGCGCACTCCGGGTTGCCCTAGGGTCGGCAGGCCACCTAGGACGTCTTCAAACATCGCGGAGACGAGGGAAGAACAGCAATTAGGGTTTGGAGAGAGTTGGGTTGGAGATACAAAAAGTAGAGACAAAATAAAAGGTAAATTGTATTTTGATTGATTGGATGATACTCAATCGGCCGAATCCCTTTATATTTATAGGGAGGGTAGGACTTTTCCCGCAAGGAAAGGTTTTACAACTCGTAATCGACTCAAACGAAGAGTCCTATCTAAATTACACAGGTAGACTGGTCTGACCAGTCCCCTAGACCGGTCAGACCGGTCCGGGTCCGGAGAATTCCCTAACCTTGCTCTTCTTGCCAATTTTGGTCGTCAACACTTTGTATGCTTTGAAACGAGTGGAACCACCTTCCTGAAGTAATGTGGGTCTGTACTATAGAAGCAAGCATTCTATCGTTGTAAACTCCTTAATCTGAATATTTATTTTCTGATTGTACAGTTAAATCTTTGTGTCTTCTTTTTCGTTGTTGGAAATAGAACCTTTGGATCTAGCTGCTACGAATGATAAGCAGAGTATTTGAGTAAGTACACATGAAATATAGTTTGCCGTGTTAATTTGTCTCCAATAACTGGCAGTGACAATCCTACGCATCTAGTTACTTGAATTTGGATACCCGTTCGTGGATGCTCATTGCTGATTGGAAAACACGTCCCTTTATTTTTCCTTGAGGGTTAGCAACAAGAAAGGGATCTTGCATCCGCTGTTTCGCGCAAGTTATGTAGCCACTGCTCTCAAAATCAAATTGTTCTGAAATATATCAAATTGTTCTGAAATATAGCACATGAAGGATTTTCACGAGGCGCCATCAAATCACACACTTGACACTTCTATCGACTGGATATCTGCTTATTTGGTAGCAGCTGCCACCTTGGATTAAGTGAAATGGGCGTTCCTTCTAGAAAGCTACATGCTGCTGGGTTTGGGATTACGAGGCAGGTACGTGTGATCCTTGTACACGAGCTCGTTCAACGCCGGATTACGAGGAAGGTACGTGTCCTGCAGCCGTGCACAGCATGGAGTCAGTATCAGTAGTTCAGCAAAAAAATCGATAAGAGTGGCTAAATTTGCTAAATTAGGATGTAGCTAGCTCAGCAACTGAAGAACGATTTACAGCTCAATTAGGAATGCCCACAAACTCAATAGTGCTATGAACATTTGCCAATTGAGTCTCGATTTAGCAGGTAAATCTGTCCATTAGGGTGTCCTCGATTCATTTTCCCTGTCACTGCAGGGAACTGAACTGAAGAATCAGACGCGGGAAATAAACTAAAACTAGTGGGTAGGCAGGCAGCAGCAGAGGTGCAGAGGAGAAGAGGGGATCACGCACGGTGATGTAGGAGCAGGTGGGGAGGACGCGCATGCCGCGGGCCCGCGCGTGGGCGAAGGCGGCGTCGCAGAAGCGTGCGGCGAGCCCCTGCCCGCGCTTGCTCCGCGGCACGTACGTGTGCACCATGTCCATCACCGCCGGCGACGGGACACGGTACTCGAGGAAGGGCTCGCCGTCGGGCGTCTGGAACCTCCCCGCGTCCTCGCTCCACACGATGCTCTCCGTCTCCGGCGGAGGGGCCTCCACCTCCCGCCCGCCCGTGCCACCCTCCTTCGTCGACATCGGATCGCCCGGTGACTCTAGTGCTCTTGTAGCCGGACTCTCCTCGTCGGTCGCCGCCACAGATGATTGGGGAACTTGAGGGGGAAGAAGCCGACAGCTTCTGGGCTTGGTCCAACCGAAGCTTCGATGGACCAGAAATCCAGAATTTGCTTAGGCCTGCGTGAAGAAACTGGGCTAGGGCCATACCCTCCGAATATTGCAATGAACTGGAAGAGGCTTAGTTAGAGTGAATTGGATTGGCCTTGTATGTTTTTTACTGCCTAAAATTTTTACCAATCTGAGTTTTTTTGAAGGGTGCTGGGAGGATTCTGCGAAGCATGTATATTAACAATATATATAGAAGAAGAAGAAGCTTTTTGTTTTTGTTTTCACAAAACAGCAACTAACAAATGTAGGATTGTAAGAGTAGAACAAGAAAAAAAAACCGTCAAATCTCTTTTAAAAAAAGGAGAAGGGGATGCCACTCTTTAGTCTTTATCGGGCCACCTATCGTCTTTTAACACAGATTACAGAGCTCCCGGCAAAACATCTATAGAAAAAGCAAACAAAGTGCTAGAATTCCATGCTTTGAAACAGAGGAGAGAATGATGGGATGGCTGTGAGAAGCAAAGCACCCAGCCTGCCAAAACTAACAAGCAAGGAATCATCGTGCTTGTTGCAGAGAAAGCAAAGTGGCTGCCCTGGTTCCTGGCCACAGTTGCACTACTCTCTTACCGTCCTACTCCTCTAGAATCGCGATTGTATTTCCTGCCGGCTCCCGTTTGATCTGAGGGCGAGCGAGCGTACATGTCAGTGGAATAATGGGTTAGATTGATGCGCGTGGCTTCCTGTCCTCCTTGGTCTTCAACGGACGGGGAGGGATTCTTCTTCTTCCACGGGAAACAGGTGCGGCGTGTTCCTCTGTATTGCCATTTACTCCACTGATTTGGAAAATACTATTGGTAGTGTACCGTTGCTCGTTTACAATAATGCTTTGGCGCACAAAAAAGCTTGGTACTCACAGTTTGATGGTTTCTCCGGGCGCAGGAGGTGGCCATAGGTGTTGATCGATCCAACGGATTTATGGGTTAGATCGGCGTTCATGCCTGTCTTTCCTGTTTACTGGTCTTCCACGACAAGAGGAATTTTATCATGGACAAACGGGTACGCTACTGCTGTAATCTACTCCCTCCGTCCCACAAAAAATGTTCATATAAGATTCAAAATTTGTCCCCCCTGCTGTAATCTACTCCCTCCGTCCCACAAAAAGTGTTCATCTAAGATTCAAAATTTGTCCCCCAAAAAAGTGTCTATCTCGCTTTCCAATATACAACTCTCTCCATCTCTCTCTTCCTCCACCTATCATCGTTTTCTGTGCACTAAATGGATATTCTTTTGTGGGATGGAGGGAGTATTATCTTATATTACAACGGTGTTAAAAATAGTGACGCGAGTTAATAAAAAAAGAAAGGAATATACTCCATCTGTCCTGAAATATAAGGTACTTTAGTTTGTCCTAAGTCAAACCAGCCTAACTTTGACTAACTATATATAGAAAAGAGCAATAACATTTACAATGTGAGATGAGTATCATTAGATCCATCATGAAGTATATTTTCATAATTTACTTATTTGATAGGGTAGTTGTTAATACTCTTCTCTATAAAATTGGTCAAACTTAGACTAGTTTGACTTAGGACAAACTAGAATTTCTTTTATTTCAGGACGGAGGAGTAGGCCATAGGATTTTATAATAATCTAACAGTCTAGATTAATCTAAAGAGTACATATCTAATACAACTAATAAACATATAATAATTTGGAATATTAAAAAAAGGAAAATAGAAGTTGATTTCTATATGGATTAGGAAGTAAAATAGCTAATAAAGAGCCTATGCCAAACACAACTAATAAATAACTAAATTTGTAGAAAACATAACGAATTTTTTTTTCAATCCCCGTTGATAAAACTAATAAATACATTAAATTCATAATATCAAAAAATAAGGAAAATAGAAGTTGATTTTCATAGGGATTGGGAAATAAAATTACTAAATAAAGGGCCTATGCAAAATACAACTAACAAATAACTAAATTTACAGTAAACATAATGAAAATAATGTTTTTTCAATCCCCATTGATACAACTAATAAATATATTAAAGTTGGAAATTTAAAAAACAATAAAAATAAAAGTTGATTTATATACGGATTGGAAAGTAAAATAGCTAAATAAAGAGCCTATGCCAAATACAACTAATAAATAACCAAAATTTATAGTAAACATATGAAAAAATGGTTTTCCGGTCTCCGTTGATATTGAGAATCAAATTCTTTAAATGCACAACCTCTTTAAAGTATAATCAATTAAAATCTAAATTTCAAAATAAAAATAATATAAAATAGTTTGGTAGAAAAGAAAAAAATCTAATCCATTTAAACTATTGGTAAAAAAATATAATAATAGATATAATATACGGCAATGGATATAATTTAACTAAAAATCAACATGCTTTGTCAATTGGAATTACTATAAGGGCCCGTTTGGATCCTTGGAATTGAATTTCATTCGAATAATCTTAATTTAAATACAAATTAATAAAGATAATATAGTTCCATGTGGAATATATTTGTATATTATTGTTAGATATGTGGGGGAGATACTTATGGGATGCATTTTCTGCAATAGTGAAGCAAGTCGAAGAGCATGTTATAAGAATTTAATTCTTTGGAAATGAAGGGATCCATAGAATCCATTTCCATCTCACATGCTATATATATATATATATATATATATATATATATATAACTTTGGAAAGTTGAGGAATATCAAATTCCAAGACAAATAGCCTACTCCATTACTAGATTTTAAATGAAATTCAATTCCAAGGATCCAAACAGACCTAAGAGAAAAGAAAAATAGGTCCTTCATAACAAACAAAAAGAGTGTGGCATATTCTCTCTCTGCTATGCATTCTCACGCCTTATATATATGTTCCTTTCCACGTAATCACTCGCCTTACGTGTGCTGCCATTGTGAGTACCATGGTCAACCATCGATAAGTATTGATGCTCATCAAATCTAAGGGCGGTATTATTGGCACCAACCTAGATATTACCATGTTAATCTAAAAAATAAGAGAATATATACCATTTGAATTTTATGAGGATCTAGTGGCCTAGACTAACCTAAAAAGTTCACATCAAATATGATTAATAAATATATAACGGTTAACATCGATGGAGAGGACTGTAACTTTTGATTATCATATAGATATGGACAAGAGTTCACATTTTCCTAGTAGCCTCTTCCTTTACGTACAACAACCAAAAGTAACTATTTGTTGATGGCACTTAAGCACACCAATCTTGAACCGCAAGGGCAGGGATCAGTTGTAGCTTTTCTCTCAGAGTATACCCCAAGGTTTATCAATCCAAAGAGCAAGTGGTTTATCGCTAAGCTAATGCATTAATTCTACTAACTTAAGCAAATGTTTTGTGTTTGAAAGTCTAACTAGTACAATATATTAACTAGATTAGCAAGCGAAGTTAAAGCGGTAGCTGACAAGATAGAGAGAACAATCATCCCACGGATCAGGGTCACTCGAATATGCATCTACTAAGCAAACGATACTGATCTAACACGCTTATCAAGCATTATGCACGCGTTTAACCTTTTCCCTCCCTCAAAGATATTCGTAAGAAAGCAATAACAACTAGGGCTAAAGCAATCCTAATATGAACGGTGGCCACCATATGATCAAACATAAAGAACTCATCTATGCAGTACCAAAATAACACGTAAATCAATAACAAGCGTAGCAGTTATATATCAAAATCTCCCTAATGATCCGAGGGACAAACAACGACAATTACCCCATAATATTATACATATTGATGCAAAAAGTGGTCATACAGTCCCTGATGAAGACCTCTAATGAAGGGGCGGCGAACGGAGTAAAAACTCCACTGTGCCGATCGGCACGGAGGCCTCCAATACACTCTGGTGCTTTTGTTGCTCCGGGTCGATCCTCCCTCTGTTCATCGACTTATGGCGGCGTTGGTTCTAGCATTGGTGGGTTGAATTAGGTCAACTCTGCATGATCTCCGTGCCTCCCTCTGAGTTGCATCCAGGGGGTATTTATAGTTGCTTGGAGTCAGTTATGGGTTTCGTTGTGAAAACCCTAGAAATCATGTGGGCTTCGATGTGCAGTGAAGACGGACCGAACCGGGCCGAAGTGGGCATATGCTGTTCGGCATGGGGGCCTGTGCCGATCGGCATAAAGCAACCACTTTGTGGCCCCATGTGTCCGTCTTCCTCGTGTAGCTTCCCCATGATATCCATGATCCATCCCCATGCAAAACTCGTATGAAAAAACTCCTGTTTATCGCTTTTCTGCAAATTCACAACATATTCCGACACACGATACATAAACGAATATAGGGTTATTTCAGATGCCATGTGGTGGGTAAGGATATGAATCAATACAAAGACACCACCTAAACAACACCTAGTTGGTGTCTATAAGAGACGCCAACAGACCCTCATGCTTAGATCTTTCTCGTCCTCGAGCAAGTGATCAATCAAAACCATCCGAAGGATCATAAAAAAAAGATACCAGCGCTAAAAATATCTCTTAGCAAGCTACTAGCATAGCCCTACGAATTATCAGTGGAGCAGCAAAAGTAATCAAAGCTTGGGCAATTATTAATCTGTCAAGCATAAACGACTCAACAGTTCTCATCAAGAATCAGACATACCTGAGATCAACCACACCCACTTTCAGGATCACTTTGGAGGGGCTTTTCATGAAGCAAAATAATTTTCCTGCAACAAGAATTACAACCATCTTTCTTTTACCAGGCTCTCACAAGTCTCTCATATTATGTGTCTATCCTATCAACGCTCAAGCTCTCATCTCTCAAATATATATGCATTATGCGGAGCTTAGAAAAGTTAGCCAAAATGAATAAAAAATATTATAAAATTAAGATAAC
This sequence comes from Panicum virgatum, assembly GCF_016808335.1. Taxonomy (NCBI): domain Eukaryota; kingdom Viridiplantae; phylum Streptophyta; class Magnoliopsida; order Poales; family Poaceae; genus Panicum; species Panicum virgatum. The sequence goes on from NC_053151.1 coordinate 14,321,581, forward strand.
TCTCTAATGGTTGCCTACATTTTGGTGCCACTGATTATGAGAATAATCATAATTAAGGTTTCAAGGAAGAGAAGGCATAGAATAGTGAACATGTGCCAAGGCAAATAAAAGAATGACACTGAGGCCCCAGTTTTGTCCTCATCATCGGATTGCAAATGGTTGAAATAGAATGAAGATTCGCATATGCTTTTACTCAATATTGGCACTTCTTCTTTTGCACTCTCCTCAAATTCCTTGAACTTCTCTCTTTTATTTCTCCTTTTTTATTTTTCTCGCATTTTCTTTTTTTTTCCTTTTTTTCCCTCTCTCTTTCATTGCCTCAGGTTCTTCTTTCAATTCACCTCAGTTTCAAACTCTTTTTGAACAAACCTTCTTCTAGAAATCGGCAAAACAATATAAGGAACATCTGGAAATTTTTTTATGCAAAACGGAGGAAAAACCTCCCCTTGCCAATCGGCACAGGGGCATGTGTCGATCGGCACAAGACTTCTTTTGCCACTCTGGTCCTCATTTTCCTTCTGCATCTGACCTTCCATGTATACAGTGTGTCCATGCATAAATTTTTTGCAGAAACCATGTGAATCTTTAGAATTTGGGTTGTGTTCAAGGAAGGGTAAATAAAATAAAGATTTTTGGTTCGGGTTTGGAATTCAGTAAGAATATTGTCGATCCAATGAAGAACAATCATTACGGAATATTGACAAGGCTAGCAATAAAAGATTGAAACAAGAACATGACCAATACCCAAGATTAAAGCTTCCAAGAGAAAATAATCCTAACCCAATTCATTGCATTGATTTGTTTATGGTGGAAAAATTAAAATTATGGTTGTGGATAGGAATTTTGCTCTCACCTTGTATAGAAGACAGAAACCTGTGCAAAGGTGTTTTTGATATACAATATAAATAAAAAAGAACCTCCAAAATAAAACTTACTAGCAAGTATGATCAAAACTCAGAAAGCTAGAACTCAAATTGAACATGGGTCTTGCATTAATGAATTAAATATGCACCACAACTAAGATTTATTGTTAAGACAAAGCTCATGATAAAATAGAGACAAAGCTAGAGAACATTGCAGCGAAAATGGCCTCTCATGCCATATTTCAATATAATGTTTTGGTGATTGATATCGACAACACAACACTTGGACTAATATGATTGTTAAGATGACCATTCTCAGGCTTTTAGGTTCAAGTGATGACAAAGAAAAGATATGCGTAGCTAGGCCCGAAGGGCCGCACCTACGGTGGTTCCAAAGGACAAGAATTGAAGAGACTGTGAAGAAATCCAAGTCAAAGAAATCAAGACAGAGATACTTTAGTATCACCGGTTGAACCGACGCTGAGAAAATTACATACGTCGGTGCATTAACTTGGAGCACACCAGAAATTCTGGTTTCACTGGTTGAACCGATGCTAAAGAAGTTGAATACGTCGATGCAATGGACACAGTAGCTGAGGCAAGGTCTATACACCGGATGAACCAACGATTGGGTCTTGGTGAACATCGGTGCAGTTGTCTAGAGAGTTTGTTTTTTCAGAGTTCACAGGACAACTACACTCACCGGTTAAACCGATGCAGCATCGGTTGATTGCCCGTACACGTAACGGCTAGTTTTTGAGGCGGGCAGTTTAGTATCACCGGTTGAACCGACGATGGCTTTTGGAGGTGCGTCAGATTAACCGGCGTTAAGTGTTTTTCTGGCAGCTTTTCTCCAACGGCTATATTTGCTTGGGCTGCCTATATATACCCCCAAGGCCGGGTCATTTGAGGTTGCTGGAGACTATGGAAGCATAAAAGAGTTAAAGATCATCTCCAACCATCTTAGAGCTTCATTGTACATCATATAGGCTTAAGCACACTTGTGAGAGTGCTTAGTGCTTGTTTAGGCTTAGTTCTTGAGAGAACTAGCTTGAGAGAAAGTCTTGCTGCGGCAAGCATCTTGTGTACTCGTCGTGTGACCCTCTGACTTGGTGTGGAGAGGCAATGACACTTTGTGCGGGGAAGGAGACCCCTCTTGGTGAGAAGCTCCAATAGTGAAGACGGTGCCGTTGGTGACACTTCGAGAGAGACGGTGGTGGTGGCATTGTCTTGGTGACTTGGGGTCACTTAGCCTTTGCTTGCCGGGTGTGACACCTCAGGTGCTAGTACACTTAAATACAGATCACTGTACCCCATTTAAACTTAAAAGAAAAATGTGGGAAATTAATTCAAAGAGAAGGGGTCAAATAAAAGTCAAAGTATACAAAAGAAATTAAAGGAGAAAGAAAAAGGAGAGAAAAGCTACTCAAATTTCAATTCAAAAATGTGCACAAAATTTTAGTTGGCTCATAATAGGTACTTCAATTGACATGTGCTCAATTGAACTTCAGCCAAAAACAAATAAAAAACTGAATAAAACCAAAGCCCTTTTGTGCAAGTTTGAAGATTTACAAATAGTTCAAAATGTGAGTTTCAAATGAAAATTTGCATAACACAAAAGTTGTAGACCTTGAAAAGTTATGCAAAATTGGTATTAAACACTTTTTCATTTGAGCCCTCTAAGAAGGAGATATTTTTAGTTTACCGAGAGGTCCCTGAATTTTCAGAAATCACAAAAAGGCCCTCACCTCCATCTCTCTCCTCCCGGTTGCTCTGTTTCGCCCGCCGCCCGCCGCCACCTGGCCTGCCACCCGCCGCCACCTCGTCCACGGCGCCCGCCGCAACCTCGTCCACGGCGCGTCCGCGGCCAAATGGACCCAGGGAACTCCTCCAGCGCCACCTGGCCTGCCCCTTGGCATCTCCCCAAGAGGACACGCGCCGCTGAGGCACTCCCGAGCTGCCACGCCGCCCCGCCATGCAGCTCGCCACCTGCTCGCTCCGCCCGCCGCCGTCGAGTCGCCCCAGACTAAACCAGCCTCCCCCAGACGCCACTCCCCTCGCCCGGGTACTCTCTGGCCTATAAGTAGCCCCAGAGCCCCGCCGTCGCGCGACTTCCCTTCCTTCTTCCTCCTTCCACCGTCCGCCATGGCCGCCGAGATCTAGCTCGCGCGGACTGGCCACCACAACCTCGCATTGCTCCATCAAACCAACCCAGCAGCTCCGCCATACCCCAGTTAAGCTCCACGCGCGCGGAATCGAACCCAGACGCTTCGCCGTCGCCGTTCCCCTTCTGCACCGCCACCGGCGAGCTCGGGCTCACCGCGGACCGGCCAGCCCAGAGGGAGAGCGTGCACGAGAGCTACCCCAGGAGCATCCTCACGCTCTCGCGGTGCTCGTTTGTGCCACGTTCCTCTACCCCGAGCCCTCTTTCACCTACAATGCTGGCGACCCGAACATCTTCTCCGCCATTGACGCCGACGAGCTTGATTCCATTCACCTTGCACTCGAACGCCGACCTGGGTAGGTGTTCCTCGACCTTCTCTCTCTCACGCGCCTCCCCGTTGCAGCCCCGGTAAGCCCTGCCTAGCAGAACACCACCGGCAAGATGCAACAGCGGAGAAGGCCGGTGAAGGACCCGGTTGTAATTTGTTTTTTTCGCTCGAGGGTGTGTTTGCAAGAATTCCAGTGTTTGTCAGGGAGCTTCTAAAATGCAAAACAAATCACAGAAAAATCATAAAAATGCAAACTCAACTGATCTAGAATCCTTGTATCAAGATATACAAGTTTTGTAACAGTCAAATCTGCAGAAACTCTACAAAATTTAATCTACGAAAAAGAATAAGAAAATCAACCTATGCATGTTCAGGAAGTTCCACTCAACAAATGACCTTGATTTTTGAATATGTTATCACTGATGGAATATTAAGCTTACAGTAAAAAGATGGCACCCAACCAAAAACATTTATCATGTTGGAACAATCAAGATTCTCTAATCTATTGTTGACATTCAGGATTTAATACTGGAAAACATATATACGAACTTGCCCTGGAATTTCTACTGCATGCATGTGTAAATAAAACCTTGTTAATACATAAATTTCAGATTTATTAGAATTCATTTGCTATATACCATGATTTATTCTTGTTTAATCAACTTAATTCATCATAAATAGTTGTTATGCTCAGAAAAATCTATATTTATTTTTTTTGTCTCACTTTAGTTCTGTGATCCTGTCTAAAAATTTGGAGATGCATTTACTGGGTTTTTCTTTAGTTAAAATTCATGCTTAGCAACTCATGGTTAGATTTACCATTTTTGTTCTGAGTAAACTACACCATATCTGATCATGATTTTTGGTCATTTTCTTGTTTAGAATATTTTCTCGCTATAATAAAAAGTTCACTTGCAGTACTGATCGAATGAACTTTGGAAAAATTATGCTAACTCATGTTAAGTTAAATGCGTAACTAATTTATCTTGTGTATATAAAGCTTGATAATTTTTATGGAGTATGTTTAGCTCATGAATAAGCTCTGGTAAAAATTGGAGGAACATAACCCTAGTATAACTCTCTGTAGATTTAATCTTATTTAATAGCTTGCTAATTTTGTTCATTTTCTCACCTCTGATGTGTTAGTAGATAAAATCTGAATAATTACAGTACTGAGTAGATACTTTGTCGATGCTCCCGTAAAAATTGTAGCACCAGAACCCATGTCAAACGTTCTGTGAAAAAAGGTGAAGCAACTAGAGTAATCTACTTACATGAATAGTATGGTAATTGCTTTATGGTTAGATGCTGAAATTTATACCATAGATGCTAAAGTTTAGATCTGTGTTACTTTAATTTTTCATCACTAGCTCATGAGTAGGTTTGGGGTTATGAAATAGTGAAAGCATGCTATGTTTTATTATTGAAAATGAAAACCAAACCCCCACTCATTCATGAAGAAACATAGTTGTGTTTACTACTCCATAAATGACTGCCCATGAAATGAAATATTGAGATCATCATTGAATTAACTTTTGTTGAACTACAACTTTATCGTGAAGGAAAGAAATCGTATCCATGAGTAACTCATAATCTTGCATTGCATATAGAAATGGTTAATCTCGCGGACGGTGACTACGAACTGGTGCCCGCGGACTCTCGAGTTGATCAAGAGGTTAATTTGAATTGTGCTAACTTATCTCAAGGCCTGGGCCAAGCCCCAGAGGTTTTTCTGCCTGACAGTGCCCAGGAAGCCAAGCCCCGGAGCATAATTCCACTATTTTCCGAGTTATTATTCATCTATCTATTTATATTGTGTTGTAATAATTTTATTTCTGCATTTACGTTTTCTAGGAGTTGATCGAAAGCCTTAGGTGCATGATCCCTAGGTACCTATGTTTGTCACCCGGATCTTTTTATCGACTAGATGCCATGCTAATTAGGTACGGTAGAAGTCGAGGGGTTTCCTGCCTCTCGCGAGCAAATAGGAATTTTACTGACCTTAATTCCTGCTGAAATATAAGGACAACGGGCGGAGTTGTGTAGTTTTGATACCCCGCTGGTGTAGTAAAAAATGGCTAAGGTCGCGGTGTGTGGCTCATTTCGTTAAGCATTTGAAAGTTCTAGCCACATACCGAGAAATATGGTAATCGGTAAGCTTAAGTACCTGATTGGACCAGCAAGTGGAACGATCTCGCACCCTCCTAGTAGAAGTAGGGTTTATATTTTTTTCGCGACGTACGGGTGCAGAGACGTCGGGCTCTGTAGTCGGGGAGGGTGTTCCGGATCCACGAACTGGAAAGAAAGGGGAACTGTAGCGTGGGCGGGAACGAAGTCGATCCCCATGCTTGTGTTCTAGGTTCCCCTGGCCAGGTTGAAATTCGATTCAGAATCGTCCGCCTCTCACGGCATGGGATTGCTTAATGTTTTCGGTTACACAGAGTAACAAGTGGAACATGATGATGTTAATACTGCTGGTTGATTAAATGGTTGCTCTACCATATTTGGGTAGAGTTAGATGCAAACTTAGAATGGTTAATCCAACTGGAAGATGGCTAAATAAAATCTAAAAATAAGGATCAACTCTTAGTGGTGTTTTTGGCAAAATAAACCCCACCAACCAAAAAGTCTTGCATGTCTAGTTATCGGACTATGTTATATCCGGAGACGGGTCAGTCTTGCTGAGTATTAGTATACTCAGCCTTGCTTGTGGCACTGTTTTTCAGGTACTAACTTCGAGGATCTATTTGCGAGTCTTACTTGGCCGTGTACTTTGCCTCCGGGTTGGTCTGTTGAGTGGGATGACCCTTCAGCTGGTGCTGACCACCCTCCCGCTGAGTGACGCTTTCGTACGGGCTTTATCGATGCGTCACATATTTCGCTAGTTATCTTTTAATGCTTCCGCTGAACAATGAGACTTGAATAATTTGAGTAGATGGAACTCTATAGTACTTTACTATTCTGAACCTGGTTTGTAATAAATTTCCTTTCCGCTGCAATCACTCTGAGATGTATGAAATGTTCTGTGTTGTAATATCTGGGCTCACCTTCGTGTGAGTGTTGTCTGCTGATCCTGGAATAGCATGGCTTTTATCGAGGCTTCACTCGAGGAACTACCGGTGATTGCCAAATTGGGTCAGAGTTGCTTAGCAACATAGATCAGTGCACCCGGGCCCAGTAGTTTTGGGTGGTTCCGCCACAGCTGGCATCAGAGCTCGTAGACAGCCTACCAGAGATGACAGCCTCGGTTTCCAAAACAACAAATTAAAACTTGACTTCAAAACTACTAAAGTTTTTGAAAGAGTTTTAGGATCTCCAAGGACAAGTCTAGGACGTAAAGCCCTAGGGGATCTTATGGGTATAATCAGGTGGCTTATATTGTATGGCTAACTTCCAGCATATTACTTTACAATATTTTATTCCGTAATTTAAATTCTGCAACTACATCGTCGCTGCGGAGGTATGCTTACTCAGTCAGCTGAGGGAGTCTGACCTTCCCGTCGGTGATGCGAGCCGAACGCTGGAGCTCAAGCAGTGGCCTACTTGAGCTGCTGCCCATATACCAACTTCGGTTGATTATATGGGGAGTAATGGTTTGAAATTGGAATTCAATTCCCCGTCAAAGACGGTACTCAGTTAATACGTTGTTTCGATGACGTATGCTTAACGTTGTCCATACGGCGGTAATTGTATGGATGCCGGTTCTATAGTGATCGGTAATGTATGGGAACGCTTTCGTGAGTGCTGGCACAGAAGGTTCAATTTATATATTGTCAATTTTCTGCAGGTACGCTAATTCGAAATCGAATCTTAGGCTATCTAGCTATATCGAGTAGCTACATAGTGAGAGACGTAATATGTATGCCACCAAAGTCATTTGCGTAAGACCAAGGTTACTTGGCAATTCTTTTCCTTGGTGAGGACGGATAGGTTCTGCATTCATCCTCAAAATTTTTAACAAAGAAATCTTTGGAGGAAATCGCAATCAAATCGGCTAAAACCCTATCTTAAGGAGCATCTAGATAGTTTGCAAATTTAGGGAAATTGGTTTCCACAAATTTTAACCCTCTGTTAAATTATTGAAATCGACTTGGGGTAGTAAGACTAAATGATGCTCCCTAAGTTATCAAACTCTTGTAAAAATTTGAGAATTTTTTAAGCCTTCTAGCTTGTTATTTGTGATTTTATATCAACCCTGTGTAGAACAGTCAACTCTGAACAGTCTGTACAAACTGAAATTTTTCGACCTTCATAAGTTGTTCTAATGAAAAATAGTTCAACATGAAAGTTATATAAAACTAAGTTATTAACTTACCATAAAAATTTCAATAATTTTTTACAACTGTTTTGAGAGTTATGGTCAAAATACACCCTCTCTGGACACCCAGTTTTCCTGGTTGACGTCATTCTTAAAACCTGAGCATATCACCCCCCGGAGTCCAAATTGATCTTAGTGATGACTAGATGAATCGTTCCTTATTATCATAGGGATATTGTGTAAATTTTTGAGAATTTTCGGAGCATATTATCTATTATTTTGGTAATTTCTTTCACTGTCCCGAGTCAGCTATTCCTTGTTTACCATCAGCTGATCCATCGTTCTTTTGTTGGGACAGATGGAAGAGCTGCTGGTTGTTGACGCGCAGGGGCACGTGCACTCCGCTTGCTTGCACTGGGACGGATTTCCTCGCCATCTTTGGGAGCTTTTGAGTGCAGCCGGTTACCTCCAGCCACCGATTTACGATGGCCACGAGTTTGTGGAGGACGGAGTTCGTCGCTACAGTGTGATGATGGTGATCCTGCAGCACCCGCTCAATGGGTGGGAGCCAATCGTGACTCAGATGGTCGGTCACTATCTGCTGGACACTTGGGAGCTTACCGCCACGAGGGCAATGACCACTTTTTGCTCTTCGCACCCTCTGGAGGTGGTTCTGACCGCGTTCGGGTTGTTCCCCGCACCCGACCCGACAAACCCGCTTTGGCTTGACCGGATGGCACACGTGGACGTGGTCGCTACCCTCGACCCGGTCGGGGCACTTTGGACGACAGCGATGTGCTTAGATGGTCTCTACAGACTTCACACGTACCAGAGTTACGCCGTCGCTCAGTTGGTGGACCAGGTTCAGGCCTTGCACCTGACGGTCCAGCTGAGAGACGAGCAGCTTCAGGAGGCTAGTGCCGAGCTCGAGAGCAGGGCTGCCCTTATCGCCCAGCTCCACGGCCAGGTTCACGAGCTTCAGGACACGGTGTTGGATCGTGACGCTACGATCAACTTCCTGGAGGACTAGTTTCACGACATGCAGCTTGACTTGGACGAGGCCCAGGGGCAGCTACACGAGATGCAGCATGCGCAGGATGCCCTTCACGCACCACCCGACGAGATGCAGGTGGACAGTGAGGATGAGCCCTAGGAGATCCAGGGTGTTTCGGAGATGGACTCCGAGGACCAGGTGCCGCAGCCCGCACCGGTTGAGGTTCACACTCCCGCGGCGAGTGAGGCATCGGTCAATATGTTGACCGAGGCGCTGTTTTCTTAGCTTTTGTAGACTCCTCTTAGTGTAGCCTACTTTTGGATCTTGGCTACTAGGCTAACTTAGAGTTGAGTAACCTCCTTAGTACTGATGTTAGAAGTAACCAAGTAGAAATGAGAGGATGATGAATGTAATGAACCTCTAATGCTACTAATGTGAAATATCGGTGATCTGTGAAAAGCTGAATGCAGCAGCTAGTTCGAATTTTTATCCTCTTTTCCTTTCTGAATTAGCTCCTGAGTTGAATACCAAAGTTGTTCCAAATTTCATCATGGAAATGCTCACAAAATTTCAGCTCAAATGGATTAGTATCGCAGGAGATAATCGCAAATTACAGAAGCTCTGTTTCTGTAAAATGGAAAAACCAGAGGAGGAGTAAATGAATTTTTCGACTAACCTACTCTTGGAATCTGACTTTGTGATGACTACCAAATTTGTAGCTCATGAAATTATCTATCTCCTGTAAAAGTTTCAAGTTTATATCATGTACAGAACTGCAGTTATGAGCGATTTCGTGTCACTGGTTTTGCTGCACAACATGATTTAAGCGATTTCTATTACTTCCATGTCATTTTGAGTTGTATGTTCCATTTGAAATGATGATAATGTTGAGCCTAATGCAAAAGTACTCATATTTCAGATGGTTGGATCAACTCGAGGCACCCCTAGTGGTTTTGGAGCCGGGGGGGATGGCGATCCACCTCCACCTCCTCCACCAGTGGGTATTGCTGAGGTTCTTGCCGCCCAGACGGAAATTTTGCAACAGTTGGTTCAAGCTCAGCAACAACCGCGGGGTGGGCATCATGCTCATCAAGCACAAGAAGCGAGCTACCAAGATTTCCTCAGTACTCAGCCTCCGCTGTTCACTAAAGCGGATGAGCCTCTGGACGCGGACGCTTGGATTCGCACAATCGAGTCCAAGTTTTCTCTATTGACTACTCCTTGTTCAGAAGCAAACAAGACTCGCTACGCCGCGCAGCAGCTTCGCGGATCAGTTTGTATGTGGTGGGATCATCACCACGGGATGCTACCGGCTGATCATGTGGTGAATTGGAACGAGTTCAAAATAGCTTTTCGGGCTCATCATATTCCAGCTGGACTTCTTGACCGTAAGCTCAACGAGTTCTTGGCCTTAACTCAAGGCACTCGTACTGTAGTGTAGTATGCCCAGGCATTCAATCAATTGTGTCAATATGCTGGACATCATGCGGATACCGACGCTAAGAAGCGTGAACGCTTCCGTCGAGGCCTTAGCACCAAGTTACAAGAAAGGCTAAATCTTGTCAGTGCGGACTCTTTCAATGAATTTGTGAATATGGCTATCTCCCAGGAGGATCTTATTTCTGCACACCGCGCCGAAAAGAAGCTCAAGGCACCTGCTGGACCCTCGAGTGCTTCTGCACTGAGGTATTGCCTTGTGCAGAATAACCCACCCGCACCCTCTCAGAAGGCCCCTCAGCCAGGGCGTTGGATTATTCGTCCTCCTCAGTCGCAGCAGCAGACTCGATTCGGGCTACCTCAGCAAGCTCGATTTCCACCTCAGCAGCAGCAGATCGGCCTTAGGCTGAATACTCAGCAAGCCGCTCGCCCTGACAACAATAACCGGTGTTTCAGATGCGGGAGTCCGGATCACTTTGCCAAGATGTGCCCCCAAGTGGGACAATCTCAAGGGCAGGCTTCTCGCAGAAATGATCAGAACAAGGGCAAGAGACAAACCATTCAAGTCAGGCAGGGCCGACTTAACTTCACCAGCCTTGCTGACCTTCCTGAGGGAGCACCAATTATGTCGGGTACATTCTCCATAAACCATCACTCTGCAGTTATCTTATTTGATTCTGGTGTATCTCATAGCTTCATTAGTTCTAAATTTGGAGCAAGGGTTGGGTTAGATTTTTGTCACACGAAAGGGTCATTCATGATATTTACTCCGGGTGGTAAAGTCGCATCAAACCAAATCATTCATAATGCGCCACTTAGTTTGGGTAGTAAAACCGTTCCTACCACTTTAATCTTATTGCCACTAGAAGGTATGGATATTATTCTGGGAATGGATTGGATGAAAAGACATGGGGTATTGTTAGATACCTCTTCCCGAGCCGTTGAAATAAATTCCCCAACTCATGGTCATTCGGTCCTATATTTACCTCATCACCAATGCAACAACTCTTGTGCATATGCCATGAAAGATATTCGTCTCAAAGATATTCCGGTAGTCCGTGAATATGCAGACGTGTTCCCGGACGATTTACCTGGTATGCCGCCAGACCGGGATATCGAATTTGTCATTGAACTTCAGCCTGGTACAGCACCTATTTCAAAAAGGCCGTACCGAATACCGCCTAAAGAATTAGCTGAACTAAAAATCCAGCTGCAAGAACTTCTGGACAAGGGTTTTATTCGCCCAAGTGCTTCACCTTGGGGTTGTCCAGCATTGTTCGTAAAGAAGAAGGATGACAGTCTGAGGTTGTGTGTTGACTACCGGCCTCTCAATGCGGTGACCATCAAAAATAAATATCCACTTCCCCGCATTGATGTACTATTTGATCAGTTGGCTGGAGCAAAGATCTTCTCCAAGATTGATCTTCGTTCGGGGTATCATCAAATTAAAATCCGGCCTTGTGATATTCCCAAGACCGCTTTCTCAACCAGATATGGTCTCTATGAATATTTGGTTATGTCTTTCGGTCTCACCAATGCTCCAGCTTAGTTCATGTATCTCATGAACTCGGTATTCATGCCGGAACTTGACAAGTTTGTCGTGGTTTTTATTGACGACATTCTGATCTATTCCAAGAACGAGGCAGAACATGAACAATACCTGCGTATTGTTCTCCAACGTCTCAGAGATCATAAGTTGTACGCAAAATTCTCCAAGTGTGAATTCTGGCTGGACACAGTCAAATTTCTGGGTCACACTATATCCAGTGAAGGCATCTCAGTTGACCCCAGCAAAGTACAAGAAGTGATGGACTGGAAACCTCCTACTTCAGTTCATCAGATTCGCAGTTTTCTCAGCTTGGCGGGGTATTACCGCAGATTTATTCCGGACTTCTCCAGAATTGCTAAACCCATGACAGAACTACTAAGGAAGGATGTCAAGTTTAAATGGGATGCGAAGTGCGATGAAGCATTCCATACATTGAGAGCACATCTAACCACAGCACCAGTCTTGTCTCAACCTGACAACAATAAACCCTACGATGTTTATTGTGATGCTTCAGGTACTGGTCTTGGTTGTGTTCTAATGCAAGACAATCGGGTTATAGCATATGCTTCCCGAGCTCTTCGGCCACACGAGCTAAATTATCCCACTCATGATCTTGAGCTAGCTGCAGTTATTCATGCTCTCAAGATTTGGAGACATTATCTTATGGGCACTCATTGCAATATCTATACCGACCATAAGAGTCTCAAATACATTTTCACACAGAGTGAGCTGAATATGAGGCAACGAAGATGGCTGGAATTAATAAAAGATTATGACCTGGAAGTTCATTATCATCCGGGCAAAGCTAATGTCGTAGCCGATGCGCTCAGTCGCAAGGTTCACTGCAATTGCCTTTCAGTGGAGTCGTATAATGACACATTGTGTGCTGAAATGCAAAAGCTGAAATTGGAGATCATCCCTCAGGGTTCTCTGACTCATATTTCTGTGGAACCAACACTGTATGACAAGGTCATCATGGCACAATTACATGACAAAAGTGTTGGTATCATCAAACAGAAAGTAGTAGAAGGCAAAAATAAATACAAGTGTTTCCGTGTAGACCATAAAGGAATCTTGTGGTTCGAGGATCGCCTTGTCGTTCCCAAAAATCATGAGCTGCGGAAACAAATCCTGGACGAAGCACATCTCTCTAAATTTTCCATTCATCCGAGTAGCACCAAGATGTACCAAGATCTCAGACAAAATTTCTGGTGGACTCGCATGAAGAGAGAGATTGCCAAATATGTCGCAGAGTGTGACACATGTTAGAGAGTAAAAGCTAGTCACTTGAAAGTTGCTGGAACTCTCCAACCTCTGCCAATTCTGTCTTGGAAATGGAAAGATATCAGTATGGATTTCATCGTGGGCTTACCAAATACCTCTCAGCATCATGATTCCATTTGGGTCATTGTCGACAGGCTCACAAAGACCGCTCATTTTATTCCAGTGCAGACGGAATATCGAGCCAAGAAATATGCCGAAATCTATATCGATCGAGTTGTCTGTCTACACGGTGTACCCAAAACGATTATTTCGGATCGTGGTCCTCAGTTTGTGGCAAGGTTTTGGGAGCAGCTCCAAGAGGCTCTGGGAACTAAATTAATTCGAAGCTCAGCTTACCATCCATAGACCGACGGACAGACCGAAAGGGTGAATCAAATTCTCGAGGACATGCTTCGAGCATGTGTCATCCATTATGACAAGAACTGGGACAAATGTTTATCCTTGGCTGAGTTTTCTTATAACAACAGCTATCAGGCCAGTCTGAAGATGGCACCAGTCGAGGCCTTGTATGGTCGACGGTGTCGAACTCCTTTGAGTTGGTCCTAGACTGGAGAACGTCAAGTATTTGGACCTTTCTCCGAGCAGCCCAGTCTCGGCAAAAGAGTTATTTTGATAAAAGAAGGGATCCTTTGAAGTTCATGGTTGGTGACCATGTTTATTTACGAGTATCACCAACTCGAGGCGTTCAACATTTCAGAGTCAAGGGTAAGCAAGCACCTCGCTACGTTGGGCCATATGAAATCATTGAAGAATGTGGACCCATGGCTTATCGTCTGCGACTACCTTTACGACTCGCAGCCATCCATAATGTTTTCCACATATCCCAGCTCAAGAAATGTGTTCGAGTTCCTACTGAAATCATCGATCAACAGGAAATTTTAGTGGAGCCCGATCTCTCTTATACCGAATATCCACTCAGAATTCTGGATCAAAAAGAGAGAGGTACTTGTCGAAAGGTGGTAAAAATGTATAAAATTCAGTGGTCTCATCACACTGAAGAAGAAGCCACCTGGGAGACGGAAGATTATCTTAATCGACATTATCCGGGTTTTCTTAGCTCCACCTCAGGTATATCATTTTTCCCTACCTAAATTCAATCATCCAATCTCGGGGCGAGATTCTTTTTAAGGGGGGTAGGTTGTGACACCTCAGGTGTTAGTACACTTAAATACAGATCACTGTACCCCATTTAAACTTAAAAGAAAAATATGGGAAATTAATTTAAAGAGAAGGGGTCAAATAAAAGTCAAAATATACAAAAGAAATTAAAGGAGAAAGAAAAAGGAGAGAAAAGCTACTCCAATTTCAATTCAAAAATGTGCACAAAATTTTAGTTGGCTCATGATAGGTACTTCAATTGACATGTGCTTAATTGAACTTCAGCCAAAAACAAATCAAAAACTGAATAAAACCAAAGCCCTTTTGTGCAAGTTTGAAGATTTACAAATAGTTCAAAATATGAGTTTCAAATGAAAATTTGCATAACACAAAAGTTGTAGACCTTTAAAAGTTATGAAAAATTGGTATTCAACACTTTTTCATTTGAGCCTTCTAAGAAGGAGATATTATTAGTTTACCGAGAGGTCCCTGAATTTTAAGAAATCACAAAAAGGCCCTCACCTCCATCTCTCTCCTCCCGGTTGCTCTGTTTCGCCCGCCGCCCGCCGTACGCCGCCGGTGGACCTCGTCCACGGCGCGTCCTCGGCCAAATGGACCCGGGGAACTCCTCCAGCGCCACCTGGCCTGCCCCTTGGCATCTCCCCAAGAGGACACGCGCCCCTGAGGCACTCCCGAGCTGCCACGCCGCCCCGACATGTAGCTCGCCGCCTGCTCGCTCCGCCCGCCGCCGTCGAGTCGCCCCGGACTAAACCAGCCTCCCCCAGACGCCACTCCGCTCGCCCGGGTACTCTCTGGCCTATAAGTAGCCCCAGAGCCCCACCGTCGCGCGACTCCCCTTCCTTCTTCCTCCTTCCGCCGTCCGGCATGGCCGCCGAGATCTAGCTCGCGCGGACCGGCCACCACAGCCTCGCATTGCTTCATCCAACCACCCCAACAGCTCCGCCATACCCCAGTTAAGCTCCACGCGCGCAGAATCGAACCCAGACGCTTCCCCGTCGCCGTTCCCCTTCTGCGCCGCCGTCGGCGAGCTCGGGCTCACCGCGGACCGGCCAGCCCAGAGGGAGAGCGTGCACGAGAGCTACCCCAGGAGCATCCTCACGCTCTCGCGGTGCTCGTGCACGCCACGTTCCTCTACCCCGAGCCCTCTTTCACCTACAACGCCGGCGACCCGAACATCTTCTCCGCCATTGACGCTGACGAGCTTGATTCCGTTCACCCTGCACTCGAACGCCGACCTGGGTAGGTGTTCCTCGACCTTCTCTCTCTCACGCGCCTCCTCGTTGCAGCCCCGGTAAGCCCTGCCTAGCAGAACACCACCGGCAAGATGCAACGGCGGAGAAGGCCGGCGAAGGCCCCGGTTGTAATTTGTTTTTTTCGCTCGAGGGTGTGTTTGCAAGAATTCTAGTGTTTGTCAGGGAACTTTTAAAATGCAAAACAAATCACAGAAAAATCGTAAAAATGCAAACTCAACTGATCTGGAATCCTTGTAACAAGATCTACAAGTTTTGTTACAGTCAAATCTGCAGAAACTCTACCAAATTTAATCTAGGAAAAAGAATAAGAAAATCAACCTATGCATGTTCAGGAAGTTCCACTCAACAAATGACCTTGATTTTTCAATATGTTATCACTGATGCAATACTAAGCTCACAGTAAAAAGATGGCACCAAACTAAAATAGTTATCATGTTGGAACAATCAAGATTCTCTAATCTATTGTTGACTTTTAGGATTTAATACTGGAAAACATATACATGAACTTGCTCTGGAATTTCTACTGCATCCATGTGTAACTAAAACCTTGTGAATACATAAATTTCAAATTTATTAGAGTTCATTTGCTATATACCACGATTTATGCTTGTTTAATCAACTTAATTCATCATATATAGTTGTTATACTCAGAAAAATCTATATTTATTTTTGAAGTCTCACATTAGTTCTGTGATGTTGCCTAAAAATTTGGAGCTGCAGTTACTAGGTTTTGCTTTAGTTAAAATTCATGCTTAGCATCTCATAGTTAGATTTACCATTTTTGTTCTGAGTAAACTACACCATATATGATCATGATTTTTGGACATTTTCTTTCTTAGAATATGTGCTCTCTATAATAAAAAGTTCACATGCAGTACTAATCGAATGAACTTTGGAAAAATTATGC
The DNA here is from genome assembly GCF_016808335.1 of Panicum virgatum. NCBI lineage: Eukaryota > Viridiplantae > Streptophyta > Magnoliopsida > Poales > Poaceae > Panicum > Panicum virgatum. The sequence continues at coordinate 14,337,737 of NC_053151.1, forward strand.
TAACTCATATTAAGTTAAATGCGTAACTAATTTATCTGGTGTATATAAAGCTTGATAATTTTTATGGAGTATTTTTAGCTCATGGCTAGGCTCTGGTAAAAATTTGAGGACCATATCCATAGTATAACTCTCTGTAGATTTAATCTTAGTTAATAGCTTGCTAATTTTGTTCATTTTCTCACCTCTTATTTATAAGTAGCTAAAATCTGGAAAAATTACAGTACTGAGTAGATGCTTTGTAGATACTCCCGTAAAAATTGTAGCACCAGAACCCATGTCAAACGTTCTGTGAAAAAAGGTGAAGCAACTAGAGTAATCTACTTACATGAATAGTTATGGTAATTGCTTTATGGTTAGATGCTGAAATTTATACCATACATGCTAAAGTTTGGATCTGTGTTACTTTAATTTTTCATCACTAGCTCATGAGTAGGTTTGGGGTTATAAAATAGTGAAAGCATGCTATGTTTTATTATTGAAAATGAAAACCAAACCCCCACTCATTCATGAAGAAACATAGTTGTGTTTACTACTCCATAAATGACTGCCCATGAAATGAAATATTGAGATCATCATTGAATTAACTTTTGTTGAACTACAACTTTATCGTGAAGGAAAGAAATCGTATCCATGAGTAACTCATAATCTTGCATTGCATATAGAAACGGTTAATCTCGCGGACGGTGACTACGAACTGGTGCCCGCGGACTCTCGAGTTGATCAGGAGGTTAATTTGAATTGTGCTAACTTATCTCAAGGCCTGGGCCAAGCACCAGAGGTTTTTCTGCCTGATAGTGCCCAGGAAGGCAAGCCCCGGAGCATAATTCCACTATTTTCCGAGTTATTATTCATCTATCTATTTATATTGTGTTGTAATAATTTTATTTCTGCATTTACGTTTTCTAGGAGTTGATCGAAAACCTTAGGTGCATGATCCCTAGGTACCTATGTTTGTCACCCGGATCTTTTTATCGACTAGTTGCCATGCTAATTAGGTACAGTAGAAGTCGAGGGGTTTCCTGCCTCTTGCGAGCAAATAGGAATTTTACTAACTTTAATTCCTGCTGAAATATAAGGACAACGGGTGGGGTTGTGTAGTTGTGATACCCCGCTGGTGTAGTAAAAAATGGCTAAGGTCGCAGTGTGTGGCTCATTTCGTTAAGCGTTTGAAAGTACTAGCCACATACCGAGAAATATGGTAATCAGTAAGCTTAAGTACCTAATTGGACCTGCGAGTGGAACAATCTCGCTGATTGGACCAGCGAATGGAACGATCTCGCACCCTCCTGGCAGAAGTAGGGTTTATATTTTTGTCGCGACGTACGGGTGCAGAGACGTCGGACTCTGTAGTCGGGGAGGGTGTTCCGGATCCACGGACTGGAAAGAATGGGGAACTGTAGCGTGGGCGGGAGCGAAGTCGATCCCCATGTGTGTAGTCTTGCATGTCTAGTTATCGGACTATGTTATATCCGGAGACGGGTCAGTCTTGCTGAGTATTAGTATACTCAGCCTTGCTTGTGGCACTGTTTTTCAGGTACTAACTTCGAGGATCTGTTTGCGAGTCTTACTTGGCCGTGTACTTTGCCTCCGGGTTGGTCTATTGAGTGGGATGGCCCTTCAGCTGGTGCTGACCACCCTCCCGCTGAGTGACGCTTTCGTACGGGCTTTATCGATGTGTCACGTATTTCGCTAGTTATCTTTTAATGCTTCCGCTGAACAATGAGACTTGAATAATTTGAGTAGATGGAACTCTGTAGTACTTTACTATTCTGAACCTGGTTTGTAATAAATTTCCTTTCCGCTGCAATCACTCTGAGATGTATAAAATGTTCTGTGTTGTAATCTCTGGGCTCACCTTCATGTGAGTGTTGTCTGCTGATCCTGGAATAGCGTGGCTTTTATCGAGGCTTCACTCGAGGAACTACCGGTGAGTGCCAAATTGGGTCAGAGTTGCTTAGCAACATAGATCAGTGCACCCGGGCTCAGTAGTTTTGGGTGGTTCCGCCACACCGGGAGCCTTGGTGGCGAACGTAAGACGGTGATCAAGCGAAGAGACTTGGCATCACACTTGTTCGTGTTGGACAAGTGGCTGTGGACGTAGGGAGGGACTTGGTGTCCTAACCGAACCATGTTAAATCGTGTGTCTTGGTGTCTTCACGGGAGTTTGCATATTCTCTCCCTTACCTCTTTACTTACCATATTACGTTTCCGCATTTGCTCTCTCTTGCGTGCCTTTACTTTCCTAGTTAGTTTGATTAGGATTGGCTATAGGCTCTCTTGTGTGCCTTTACTTTCCTAGTTAGTTTGATTAGGATTGGCTATAGGTTGCAAGTCTTTTAGGGGTAAGTAGAGAGTAGCATAGATAAACCTTAGTCATAACTAGCATGTGTAGGACGGATTAGGGTTATCTCATGCAAATAGATTGAGCCCTAGGATAGAAAGCGATTAGCGACCCTATTCACCCCCTCCCCCTCTAGGGCCAGATTTTTTAAACCCCGGTGATCCTTACAAACATGCATTGACATAAACAAGAAAATCACACTAGCATTATCAATAAACTTAGAAAACCAGAACAAAGACACAGACTCACTTTTTATTCCATCCTTCTTCTCACAAAAGACACACACACTAGAAGTAGCAATCTAAGCCTAAATCTTCTCATAAGCAAAAATAAGACTACTACTTCATAAACTTTATTCAAACAAACCACAAGCTTACTTTAGATCAAAACTAAACTGGCTCTCAAATGACTAACTTGCACACAAACTCTAAAAAACCTAAATAAAAACTATACGAACGATCAAACCTCCCCCATCATGCTTGAATTATACAATGTCCTCGTTGTAAGAAATTTGGTACAAGGATGTGTAGCTTGTATACACATATGCTCAGTGCCTGCCGCAATTGCAACCATCGTGATGGTATCTGCCTCTGCCGTAGTTGTGCCCATGGTTGTTGTTCCTACCGTGCCTCACACCGGAGACCATCCCGAACAGCTTTCTCACGTTCCTCAACAAGAACTTGTAGTCCTCATCTTGTTGTTGATCGATCTCTATGACATCATGATCATGGGTCGTAATTGACCGAAGCATGCTGTCGACAGTCTTGGCGATGTAGTGGATGTTCTGCCTGCAACTCGCACAACAAGTGTTACTGTTGAAGGAAGTTAGCACGCCAGTTTGTGAACCACAAGCGCATGGATTGCATAACTTTTCCCTTAGAGTACTCCCCTAAGGTTTATCAATTCGCGGAACAAATGGATTACTACGCTTAACTAAGCACTAATTAAGTTGATAGAAGACTCTAATTGAGTGGTGGTAGATGTAAACAAGAACTAATCTAAAACGAATGAACTAGAACGAGTAAACGATAATGAGTTAGTAAGAACAAGTCAATGGTGCGATATGATGTAGTAAGATGTGGAAGCACACGAGGTATGAAAGGCGATCGCCCATAGAGGATGCAATGAACCGATCTAATCTATCATGATAAAGGTTGTGATCCCAATCCAACACTTTCCCTCCCATGAAGAGTCACTACACGAGGGTAATCGATATCGAATCAAAGTGCACGCAGTGTTGATTGTGTTCTAAGTACGCAAAAAAATGAGCGATGCATACCCAAAGCAATGCTAGTCAGCCGTTACGATATAAAGTTCCATCAACAAAGAATGAGAACAGATTGATCACAATAAGGGTATAGCGATATACAACTCAAGATCTTCTTACAACTCCATGGACGAACGAAGGTGTCACCCCATAACAATGAACATGATCATGCTATGGGGGTGAAGACTCCAGCTCTGAGATGACCTCCTCGCTGTCCTCCAACTTGAGACAGTGCTAGCGCTCCGGCGGCGTCGCTCCTCCTTGCCTTGACCTCCAATGGTAGCTCTAGATGTGTTTTTGTTTCTCCTCCTCCTAGTTCACCGAATTGCACTAGCCTCAGGGGGTATTTATATGGGTCCCGTGCGCATATGTTTAAGGAAATCAATAGGGAACCTTCTGTACTTCTGTACTTGCCATACATAGGCTAACCGGCGCCCCTTCCATCGGGGCCGCCTGCCTTTCTCCTTCAACCGTGTGACTTGTAGAAGCTTCAGGACTCCGTTCCCCGCTCTGGAAGCTCGTGGAATGTCGGTTTCTTGTGCGAGTAGCTTGAGCCCTTTCCTTCTCTTGTCGGGTTGCCCTAATTCTGAAATTCTCCTGCCTTATCTTCAGTTGCTGGGCCTAGGACTCTCTTGTGGGTTGATTCCTTCCATATTCTTGATAATGGAGAGGCCTAGGACTCCTTTTGGCCCATGGGCTTCATTGCATCACATGGATGGGCTTGATGCTTGTTCATAGTTGCTCCAAAATTCACCCAAAAATCTGTGTAAACACAAATCTCCCAAAAACATATACACATGCGAAAACGGGGTTATTTCACATGCCAAGTGGCGGTTAATACAAGATCAGTCCAAAATCTTCACTTAAATAGAACATAAAAAGTGACAATAATGAGCGGCAACAGTTACCATGTCCCTCTGGCTCGGGGTTGTCGTCGTCGTCGCCGCCGTCTTGTTCATCTTGGCTGTTGTCTTGGCGACGATCCTCCTCTTCATGCTTGTTGTCACCCCGCCAGCCGTAGTCATCAAATTCATCATTGTCGCGTCCAGCAGTAGCCCACGCTGACGGGCTTCGATCATCCTCCCAGTCGTTTTCGCCTCCATAATCGTTCGGTGTGTACTCTGAAGTATGATTGATGTAATTCTTCCTCTTGATGCCCAGGAGACGAGCGGAGCGACATGGTGCAGCAGTGGCCTTCATCTTGATGCAGAGAGGATGATGGCACCTAGATATTGCTTAGTGATGCGTCCTGATGGAGCCTTCCCTCCAACGCTGTTGCGAGCTTGTCTGACGAAACAGCGATTTGCATGGGCCTTCAGATCGCACCCCTTAACTTCAGCGCGAAAGAGAGAGCATCAGCGGAGGGAAAAGCAGTTTGTGCTGATCGGCACAGTCTCCCTGGTGATTGTTGTCGGTCGTCGCCTCCTCCTGGATGTTGATATTGCTTGCCATGTTGCTTCGGGTGCTTTTGGAACACGAACTCGAGGGTTTTTGGTGGAGAATTGAGACCTCTATTGCCTTGTATTTATACTCTGGATGCCTTGCACAAAACTCCACTTTCCTTCTAGAATTTTCCAAAATTTTTGAGCAATTTTTGCATCCCAAACTTCCTTTTTTGCGTTCCTCCAAAACCAGAAACAACAGGCGCTCGGGGATGGAAATCCCTCTTGTGCCAATCCCACAGGGCTTCATGCTGATCGACACGAGATCATTTTTCCTCCTCCGAGTTGGGTTTCTGTGCAGAAGTATTTTGTGTCCAAAAATATATGTTTTGTGCGATGAATTTGACCAAAAACACGGATAAAAATTGCTAAATATATATGTACAACTTACCTTGTTTAACGTCTCTAAGTTCGGCGAACTTGATTATCCTTCATTGTGTAGATATCAATATATTGTATAGGCACATGATCAGGCTCTAGGAACACCTTGAGTCATTGACCATTCACCAAATATGAATTTCCCTTGACATCCATTATCATCACTGCTCTGGTAGGTGAGACTGAGTGTACAATATACGGTCCATCCGATTTACTCTGTAATTTTCCTTTGCCAAATAATTTGAACCAAGAACTATACAGCAAGACCTGGTCACCTTCTTTGAATTCATTCTTTTGAAGCCTTTTATCAAACCATCTCTTTGTTCTTTCCTTGTAAATACTAGCACTGTGATAAGCTTTCAATATTAGTTCTTCCAACTCACTGATTTGAATCCTTTGTTTTGTTCTTGCAACATCAATATCCAGATTCATTTCTCTAATCCCCCAATAAGCTTTATGTTCAAGTTCAACAGACAAGTGGCAGGTTTTTTCATAGACAAACTGGTATGGGGCCACTCCTATCGGTGTCTTATGTGCAGTTCTATGCCCATAATGCTCCATTTAATTTCTTGGACCAATCCTTTCCTCCTCTGATCACTGTCTTCTTTAATATTTCTTTCAATTGCTTGTTCAAAGTTTCAGCTTGCCCATTAGTCTATGGGTGGTAAGCAGCGGATACTCTATGCTCAATTCCAAGTTTGGTTAGGCACCTAGTGAAATCTTTTCCAATAAAATGTGATCCACCATCACTAATCAATACTCTAGGCACACTATATCGCGGAAAGATGATAGTTTTTTCATATGAATTGACTCCTCCGTCGATGCTTTATGACATAGTATAGCTTCTACCCACTTCGAAGCATAATCGACAATAACCAATATATGTTCATAGCCATGTGAATTCTGAAAAGGTCCCATAAAATCTATACCCCACACATCAAACATGTCGATTTGCAAGTTGTAATTTAAAGGCATAGATTCCTAGATGGCTAGATGTCACATTACCAGTTTTCTGACATTCAGGACAAGTGGCAACATACCTTCTAGTGTTTGCAAGCATTTCTCGCCAATAAAGTCTGCTAGCCCATTCTTGGCTTGTGTTTTGAAGTGCCCAAAGTGTCCTCCATACTCAGATGAATGACATTTTCTGAGTATTTATTTTCTTTCTTCTATGGATATGCATCTTCTAAGCACTCCATTTTCTTCATATCGATACAAGTATGGAGCATGCCAATAGAATTTCCTGTTTTCCGCGGTGACCCTCCTCTTTGTATTCTTATCTTGGTGATCAAGAGGTATCCTTTTTATGGCATGAATTGTATCATTCATCCAATCATCTTTATCCAAAACCCTGTATAATTGATCATCTCTCATTGCATCTTTAATTGGTTCTGAATATCCTCGCTCATGGCTCATCCTTTATAAATTATCTGCCAGTAAATTTTCTGACCCCTTTTGGTCTCTAATTTCAACATCAAACTCTTGTAATAAAAGTATCCATTGAATTAACCTTGGTTTAGCATCTTTCTTGGACAAGAGGTACTTAATAGCAGCATGATCCATGTAGACAATAACTTTCGAATTAACAATGTATGATATGAATTTCTCGAAAGCAAAAACTACTTCTAGCAATTCTTTCTCAGTTGTTGCATAATTAACTTGGGCTTCATTCACGGTTTTACTAGCACAACATATAGCGTGAACTTTACCTTCTTTCCACTGCCCAAGAACTGCGCCCACAGCATAATCACTAGCATCACATGTTATCTCAAATGGTTCTTTCTAGTCTGGCAGTTGAATAATTAGAGCACTGATTAAAGCTTGTTTTAATGTTCTGAAAGCATGCTGGCAGTCTTCATCATATTCAAACTGAACATCTTTTTGAAGTAACTGAATCAACGGTTTAGTGATCTTTCAAATATCTTTTATGAATCTCCTGTAAAACCCAGCGTGGCCTAGAAAACTACGAAGAGATTTGAAGTCTATAGGTGGGGGTAGCTTCTCTACTATCTCAAACTTTGCTTTATCCACTTCAATTCCTCTCTTCGAGACAACACGACCAAGAACTATTACTTGTTCGACCATGAAGTGGCATTTTTCCCAATTAATCACAAGGTCAACTTCTCCACAACGCTTTATGACCTTGTCAAGATTTGCCAAACAACCATCAAAACTTGTCCCATGCATAGAGAAATCATCCACGAACACTTCCATGATATCCTCAATAAAATATATAGCCATCATGCATCTTTGAAAATAAACTAGTGCATTGCACAGTCCAAAAGGAATTCTCTGGTATGCAAATAGTCCATATGGGTATGTGAATGTTGTCTTATGTTGATCGTCGGTACATTTAGGAATTTGAAAGAAACCAGAAAATCCATCAAGGTAGAAAAATTGTGAATGTTTTGCTAACCTTTCAAGCATCTCATCAATGAATGGTAGTGGAAATTGATCTTTTCTAGTTGCATTGTTCAATTTCCTATAATCAACACACATGCGCCAGCCTGTGACTGTTCGTTGCGGAGTTAATTCACTCTTCTCATTTTCCACCATAGCGAGTCCTCCTTTCTTTGGTACATAATGAACTGGATTGACCCACTCACTGTTAGGTACATGATAGATTATTCCATCATTCAGCAATCTTATCACCTCTTTCTTCGCAGCATCTCGCATTGCATGACTCAATCTTCTCTAATGCTCAACAACCAGTTTATGTTGGTCCTCAAGATGAATTCTGTGTGTACAAAATGCTGGACTAATATCTTTCAAATCATCAATTGTGTAGCCTATCACCTTCTTGTGCATTCTCAGTACTGCTAACAACCTCTGAGTTTGTTCATATGTAAGTTCATCGCTAATGATCACTGGATATGTCTTGTCTTGCCATAGGCAAGGTTGTTAAAATCGCGATCCTGAATCGGATTGGAACTCCAATGGTAGGATCGCAAATCGTAGGATCATAACTGGAGAATCGTAAAATCGTAGATTCTACTTAGTAGAATCATAGAATCAAGTCGATAAACTAAGATCGTAAAGTCGTAAAATTGTACCATAGAATCGAGATTTTAACAACCATGGCCGCAGGTACTTGTATTTCGACCCTTTAGGAAGTGGTTTCTGTTCAACCTCTGGTTGTCACACCCGGATTTGCAAAGGAAATCCGAATGCTACTATGTGTACTTAGGAAGCCCAAAACACACATATAGCAACCAGAATTGAAATATCAAGAACACTAGTGCTCGAATACAAACTTTTAATCAGAGTATTACACAGTGGAAGACTAATTATTAACTCTCACGATAGACACTCCGTGCCACAGGAATGCCGGCTGGTGGATGACAGCCTAGAATTCTTGGAATCCTTTAGGGAAGTCTTCGAGTGCTTCTTTATCTGAGTACCCATCCAGGATTTTGTTGAATTGTAGCAAGCGTAAGTAAACCATCTTACTTGGCAAGCATACCACGATACATGAGGCTCAAAGGGCTAGGCACTTTTTAAATGTGGTTAGCACTTTTAGTTGGTTGCTTCTAGAAATACTAAATCACTACAATTATGGTGAGATCCTGGTTGTAACCCACATCAATAAAAAAAGGTGAAGTTATCATAAATGAACATTATCAATATTAACTATTTCTTCCAGAAAGAGTCACTAATAAAAAAAATCCAAGCTGCTCATGACCATGAGCACGGATGATATATCAGTTTTACACACTGCAGAGATTATACACTTTTACCACAAGTCACGTAAACCCCGTCACGCGGTGCTGATCAGGCACACTCATCACACTTCCAAGGTGTGACTACATAGGGACGCTACGAGACCTTTCAAAAGACTCCCTAACAAGTTAGTGGCTGCTATCGTTCCATGACAGACGCATGGAACTCTCCTCCTCTAGTCAATCCCATATGTAAAAACATAATCCCATGCCAATGCAGGCTGAGGTCCATACATAAACATGGCACCCCCACTTGTGCCTTTTGGTAACCACTAACAAACTAGAGTTATCAGAATACTTAGTCAAGATCAGAGCCATGCGATCCTTGTGGTTGCACGGTTTTCCTAGGTTGCCGCTTTAAGAACTGGACCTTAAGGAGAGATGACTAGAGCAATCCAAACCCATGCTCTAGCTCCCTAAAACCATGTTGCTAAAATGGTCACATTTTATCATGATTCCATAAGACATTAATCAAGATTATAACAATTATAGGTACAAAAGCAAAGGTTGCAAGCCAAGAATATCAACCCATCAATGCATAAACCCAGGTACAAGGTAGTCAGGATAAGTAAAACTAGTCAATCCTTAGGATTCATCAAGTTAGACACATGCAAGTATGAAAGTAAGTGTAATTAGGTTGCAAGGAATTATAGTGTTACACTTGCCTTCCTTAAAGTGTTGCTGCTGGTCCTGCTCTTCAAAAGCATGCTCTACTGCAAATCGAAGAGCTCACCATCTGCGCACGATCAACATCAACACACAAGGTACATCTATTAGAACAGTATACTGGAAAGTGAAACAATTTTGAAAATTGCACTACTAGCAAACACTAGCTGCTATGAACTAGGGAGCGCAAGAAATGTTAAAACAAAGCTACAGTTGAAAAAGGTACAGCTATCATATTTGAGTTATAAAAGAAGCACAAGACTATATGCTTAATTTATTTTAATTAAGGAAAACATGTGTAAAGGATATTGAAATATCCAAGGTTGGAATTATTCAAGTTATATTCAAATTTAAAAGCGAGGTATAATTATTGCCATATGAATTAAGCCATTTAAATATTTAACTTTGAAATAAAGAACATGTGAAAGCATCTATCGAGTTATTTCACTTATCATGTTAAACTAAACAAATTTATTATTGAAAACGTATATAGATTGGCATTAGTCAATTTACCATGAAATTATGAAATACCGTTGTTAGCCTAATCATATTTTAATTTGAAAACTAGTTGAATGCTCATTAATCAATTTAACATTTTATTTAATTTTCAGAAACATGAACTATGCGAAACAACACTACTAACGATAGCTTGCTCTAAGCGGAGACTAATGAAACAAGAACGGGCTAAAATGGAGCTAAAACGCAAAAGATACTCCCGCTACTAACACTTGAAAAAGCTGCTTTCAAGGTTCTAAAGGTCTCAGAGGCTTAAACCTGATTAACTGCAGCTTCTAGGGGCTAGCTAGTATGATTCACAAGACATAGTAAATTATGATCATAAATAGTTCAAAATCGAGGGTCTTAAGTGCAAAAGAGCAGGACTTGGGCTGAACTACAAGACATCTAATCATTCTAGGGGATTTTCTGTAAAACTGCCAAGAGACACGGTCCGGACAATAGGTTGATTCACAACTTCTTCGGGGGCTCTTTAGCAAAACCGCACAGTTGACTCGGTTGACCGGGTTGGAGCTGTTCGTTTCACGATGGATGGCCATGATCTAAAACACAAAGGGTATGTGGCCTTTTAATCCTGATCGCGCACTGCGGACCGGACGGCCTTGGGTGTTTGCACAGCTTTGGTCACCGGCGCAGTGAGGAATCACTGGAAACGGGCTGTGCAGTGCTATGGTTCCCCAAAACGAGCGCGGGCTGCACAGGGAGAGAGAGGGAAGCACGGGTAGTTCACCTAGAGTGTCGTCGACGTGGATTGGGGCGGCGGTGGATGGCAGCGAGGGGCACAGATGGCGCTGGAGATCGATTCGGGGCAGCTGGGCACTAGGGTGGGGGTTACTAGGCACTTGTGCAAGCCAGGGAGTAGAAAGAGGTGACGGGGAGGCATTCACGGCGGCGGATGACGACAGCGGTAGAGCTTATCGTGGGCCGGCCTCCAGAGGCAGGGTGTCTCCGGGGAGGGGAGAGGCAGGGTGTCTCCGGGGAGGGGAGAGACAGGGTGGTGGTGAGGGAGGGTAAAAGGAGAGGCGGGGACACGGGCCGGCCATTTATAGAGGGGGAGGCGCTCGGGAAGGAAGGGCGGGCACGGAAATCCCAGCAGCGGCGGTGAACTCCCAACAATGGTGTTATTGCCATTGAAAGGCAATTGAAAGGGGGTTAAGGCGGGGGTTACAGAGCCTGGAGACATTGAACGCGGGCGCGAGCGGCGGCAGACGCGGGCGTGCACTTGCGAGTGGGGTCCGGTGAGCGGGCCCGCTTGGGCAGCGGAGAAGGAAGAAAGGAAGGGAGAGGGAAGAAGGAGACGGGGCTGACAGGCAGGCACGGGTAGAGAGAGGGAGAGGAAGGAGGCGGGCGTGCGTGCTGGGCTGGTGGGGCAGCTGGGCTCGGCTGCTTGGTGGAAGCCCAGGCGAGCGTGTGAGGGGGAGAGGGCGTGGGAGAGTGAGCCGCGGCGGGGTCATGGCCCTCGGCCCAATTAGAGAAGGAGGGAGGAGCTGGGCCGTGGGGAGAGAGGAAGAGCGAGCCGGGCTGAGGAAGAGCTGGGCTGAACCAGGTTGCGGGCTAGGCTGGGTTGGGCAGTGCCTTTAGGTGGGTTTTGGGTTTACACGTAGAAGGGCTTAAGAGGGTCAGGGTTTTGGGCCCAAAGGGTTCTAGGGTTTTGAACACTAGGTTTAACCTAAAATGAGACATATTCGAGCTTTTGAAAACAAACTCATTTTTCATGCAGAAACACTATGCACTTCAACATGAATGCAACACTCAAACTCTTTTTTAACCTATATTCATTAAATTTATATTTAGAAAATAATACTTATTTACAAATAATTGCACACAGTTCCTGATTAACTCTAACAAAATTTTAGAAAATTATAAAATCCTAGCAAGGTTGAAAATAGGGTGTGACACTGGTGCTTTTGGTTCTTCTTGATGCATGTCTGCAATTTGCTCATAACTCTCCTCTTCAAGAATTCCATCTAATGCTGCCAATGCCTCGGTGGCTTCTGTTAACTCCTCGCTAGGATCTTTGTTATGTGCATTCTCAATAGCTCTTTGCAAAGGGTCCCTGAAAGATTCAACAAAATACACATCCTCTACCTCCTCGTTATCAGGAGATAGAGCCAAGGATTGTCTAGAAGTAGGCAAAAAGTCATATGTATAATTTGTACCATCAGTAATAATAGTGACATTCCCTTTTCCAGTATCAAGAACAGCATTTAACAACTTAACAAAAGGTCTACCCAAGATTATATCATCATGTTCGTCATGGCAACCATCGGTAGCAAAGAAATCAGTTGGTATAATTTTTCCAGAGATAGCAACATCAATATCATTAAGCACCCCTAAAGGTCTAACAATTTCACCATCTCCCAAAAAAAGTTCAACAGAAGTAAGAGCAAGATTCAAAGAACGACTATAGAGTTCATCATAAATTCTGCTAGACATAACACTTACATGAGCTCCGATGTCGTAGAGTGCATTGCAAAATATTTCACCATTTATTGTGCAACTGATGTATGGCTTAGGTGGCAGTGTTTCTTCTACATCAATTCCAATTGCATAGACATTCACCAATCGTTCACAATTATGGTGAAGAATCTGGCTTCACTCCATTATTCTTTTCACTTCGGAATGTAATCCGGATCCAATTTCATTGAACAGCTTCCGAATTATTTCCCCTGTCACCTCACGATCAAGAACTATGCTTCTCTGGTGGAAAATGTATCTCTACAGCTCTTACTAATCCTCCTGGCTTAGGCAACTGCCTTTAACTACTGAATATTGCTCCAAAATCAATTGGTGTCCATGCCATTGGTTCAAACTCCATTAACATTGTGGCATTCGCTAGGGTTCGGCCTGCAAAATTATTAGTTTCATAATTTTTATTCCGTCGAATGACCTGATTTACCTTAGGCAGTAATTATTCATGCTCTGGTGTACTTTATTTGACTTCTACATGCTTTGGTGCTTCTTCAGAAATTTCAGCAAGGTTCTCGATTTCTTTCTCCGCTATTTCTTCTTCAGAACGACTCTCTATCCAATCCCATTTGACTTCTGTCCATTTGCAAATTTTCTATTGTATCCTGGTAGCTTCTGTGAGTGTCTTATCCATTAAATCTTCTCCTGTAGACATACTTATAGAATCTCCTGTAAATCCTAGCTTTGGTTCTTTCTCTACAAGCTCATTGAATCGCTCCCATGCCTGGTCGATTCCTTCAACTTCTCCTTGCTTGAAGTTGATGATTTGCTTTCTCATTGGATGATCCGGCCCATGGGAAATTTTTTTGCACAAAATGCCTTCATAAGCTCCGCCCAATTGCCTTTCACCTCCAATGACGTGCACGTATACCATCGTTCCGCTTCACCTGCAAGAAAAAATAGAAAAAGATTCCACTTGAACCAAACTAGTAGTACTCCTTCAAACTTCACTGTGTTGTAATATCTTGTGAATCTCTCGATATGTCGATATGGGTTCTCATCCTTCAATCCACTAAAAGGTTTATCTGTTACCATTCTGATGATCCCATGCTTCAACTCATACTTGGTGGCAACAAGCTCTGAATTTTATTTTTATGAATAAAATTGATCGTTCGATGCGTGCGCTGTGTCACGACACCAGCGGCCGGTTGTGCGCGTGCGCGGGAAACCGTAGCATGGCATGCCGACAAGGCATGCATGTAGCCAAACTGGGAAGGCTCGGGCTTGGGTCGGCGCATGCATGTGGGCTCAGCGGGCAAGGCCATGGCAGCGATGGCGGTCACGGGTTGCGCGGCACAGCGAGGTAGAGCAAAAATAGAGGATTGGCATGGGCGGATGGCGACTCACCGGTGGCTCAGTGAAGGGGGCCTCGACACCGTGAAGAGTGATGGTCGCGTTGACTCGGGGTAGTGCAATGCCGTGGAGCGGTGTTGGAGAGGGCGATCGGGGCGCCGGCGTGACACAGAAGCTCCGGCGGTGAGGGCGTTCCCTGGTCCCCCTATAGTTGTGGTGGCGTGTCCTCCTCCCTATGCGCTTGGAGTCGGGTCCTCTTCTCACCTTGTGCTCGACGATGGCTTCGGGGTCCCGGCGATGCTCCTGGTGGAGCTCCCCTTCCCTCTCCTCTTTTCCCCTCCTTTGCCTCTCTATTGCAGGCGGCGGCAGCCGCGGCTTGGGGGAAGCAGACCCCTAGGGTTCGGGCAGTGGTGGCCGCAGGCTTAAATAGGTAGTTCGCTAGGGTTTAAGGTCCGTCGCGGGGCGGCTCCATGGCACGAACACCGAGGATTGACGGAAAGGGCTCGGCCGCAGCTTGTGGACGCGTGGCACGCATCCAGCCATGGGCACGAGGGCCGAGGGCGCCCGGGTTTCAAGGTGTGAGTCGCGGGGTGACGTCGGCGGCAGGAGCGGGCAGTTGTGCCCCTCTATCATGGTGCGGGGGCAGTACGGCGCGGCACGGGAGCGAGTGGAGCGGTGGTGAAAAGCATAGCAAGGAGCAGTGTCGGGAGGTTGGGGAAAAGTGAACAACGATGACTGATGTGTGGGGCTAGGCAGTCGGTGACTCAGGGCAGATGGAAGCGAAGCGGCTCGCAGGCCGGGCTGAGTGGCAGCGGCTAAGATGGGCCGCGGCGCAAGTAGGCCGATCATAGGGTGAGCAGGCCAAATGGCCAGCTGGGCTGGTGCTGCAGTCGCGGGCCGTGCAGGGCAGGCCGGTGGCATGCGTGGTGTAGGGCATTTTTCTTTTTTATATTAAAAAAATCAAAATTTCAAAAATATATGTCCGTTTCGAAAAATTTCAAAAATATACCCCGGTCGCCCTTGGGGGGGGGGGGGGGCGACAGTCCCTAAATGTAATTTTTTTCTTCAAATTTGCAACGAGCTCCCTGGCCGGGGGCGCGTGGGTGCAAGGGGGGCTTGTCGCCCCCCCACGGGCGACAGGGGGGCCTGTCGCCCCCCCTCGGGCCACTGGGGGCCCCCACCCACAGGCGCGACAGGGGGGCCTGTCGCCCCCCCCCCTTTGGGTGACCGGCTCACTGCCTCCTATATAAGCCCTTGACCCCCATTCCCTCCTAATTTGAGCCCAAAAATTCCACCAAAAATCCAGAAAAAAAGAGAGGGGTGAGGAGAAGGGAAGCGGCGAAGCCCTGCCGGATTGCGCACTTGTGATCTGGAGGTTAGTACAATTAGCTTATATATTTTTCCATTGGTATTATAGAGTAATTTAATTTAATTAGTGCTATAGTAGAACCATTTAAGTAGGAGTTTAATGATACTTTAGTTACGTAGTAGTAAATTAGTTTAGAAAATTAGTACTATGCGTTTATTATTACAATTGCAGTACTATTAGAGACGTGTTTATAAATTAATTATGATTTAGAATAGAATTTCGCATATGAAGTATAGAATTTGAGTGTCATCACGTAGTTATGAATAGTTATATGTTGTAGTTGAAATCCATACTTAGTTTTTACGGATTATTGAATAAGGTAGTGAAGTAAAGAGTATAACTCGATAAGTATTCTGTGATATACAGATATGTCGAGCAAGATGCAGTTTCAAGTATTTTTTGGTGACTACAATGTTTTGTATGGGCCAAATGGAGTAGACCTTTCTGCCTTTAAGTGCACATCTAGCGCCATAGATAAACCTCTGGAGAGGAGTTTTGGTTCCATATGTAAGTGGCTGCAGCGTGGGTTCCGTGTTGATCCGGAGACACATGTGATGACCGTCTAGTCTCTTGTTAATTGGGAGGTAAAAAGTGATTTATGAGAATTGATGATGATACACAGCACTGATGACTGGCAAAAGTACATGCAAGCAGCTCTAGAGCGTGGGTGGCCTCTGGCCATTCTTGTTCAAATCCGGGAGAAGACAGAAAATGAAATCCAACATGGTGCAGATCAAGCAACTCCGAGTATTCGAAGAGAGACCAACTATGTTGAGCAACCTGAGTCAGAAGAGATAGAGAACCAAAACATCGGACCACAGGGCCTTACTGATGAGGAAGAGAGGATACATAGCATTGTGAATGAGATGGAGGCAGAAGACCAAACCGCAATAGAGATGGAAGAATATGAGGGCTCATTTGATGACGAGCAGTACTCATTGCCAAAAGAGTGGAAGGAGCATGGTTTTGGCAATCATGTCGCAGAAGACGTACGAAATCAGGAGTGGGAGTACAGAGGGAATGAGGTAGTGCAAGGTGCAACATATCCAAACATTGAAGCTGTAAAAGATGCTGTGAGACTATGGGCAATATCATTGAAACGAGAATTTAGAGTCGTAAAGTCTGGCAGTAAAGAATATGAGGTGAAGTGTGTGAATGATGGATGTCCATGGCGAGTACATGCATTCAAGGGAAAATGGAAGTCGAACTGGAAATGTTCCATTGTGACAGAGAACACTTGTTTGCTATCAGAAGTTCTTCCCTCGCATCGCAATATGTCATGCGACTTTGTTGCAAAGCAAATATATGGGTTGATTATGGACAACCTAAATTATGAGCCAAAAATGATTGTTCGACACATTGAGCAGACTTACCAGTACACCATTAGTTATTTGAAGACATGGCGGGCTAAACAAAGGGTGTTCGAGATGCGGTTCGGCACATACGAGGCATCATATGATAACCTACCTCGTATGTTATCCCAGGTTGCTGCTAGAAATCCTGGAAGCTTTTATGACACATACCTCATACCAGCCGTGACTAGGGGGCAAACCATTCTGCAACGAGCCTTCTTTTGCCTAGGTGCCTGTGTTAGGGCATTTCAGTGTTGTCTTCCGGTGATCTGCATTGATGGCACATTTCTGACTGGAAAGTATAAAGGTCAGATACTCACCGCAATCGGGGTAGATTGCAACAACCAAATAGTTCCGCTCGGATTTGCATTTGTTGAGAATGAGAACTTAGACAATTGGTATTGGTTCCTCGAACGAGTAAAGGTTCACGTTGTTGCTGCACATCCAGATGTGTGCCTTATTAGTGATAGGCATGCAGGTCTGCTACAATCAATACTGAAATTGCAACGTGGAACTGCGAAAATGCCTCCATTGTGGCCCGATGTCCAAAACAGGTGGTGCATTAGGCATATGGGTGCAAACTTCTATGACCACTTCAAGAACAAGGATCTTAAGAACATGTTTAAGAGGTTGTGCACCCAAAATCAACAGAGAAAATTCAATGCATTATGGCAGATGCTTGATCAGTTGACTGCAGAGCTAGTGAAGGTAAGTGCATCAGGAACAAGCATGAGTCAGGCTGCAGAGGGTAGGGATTCAATTGAGAAGCCATTTTCACTCTGGATTCGAGGTGCACCTAAGGAGAAATGGTCATTCCTTTATAATACCAACGGAATACGGTATGGTATTCAGACAACGAACCATGCAGAGTGTTTCAATATGGTTATACGTTCTTGTCGTGCCTTTCCTCTTGTGGGAATTGTTGAGTTCATCATGTATGGGTGCATGAAGTATTTTAGAGAGCATTACATGGCTGCAAGCATAAACATCAGCAACCCTCAAATTCAGTTTTGCACAAGAGTGACACAATATATGCAACAGAAGATTGAAAAGGCCAAACTGCACTGCGTCATATCGACAGGTACAATGGAGCATAGATTTGAGGTTCTATGCAAGGATAGAACTGGTCGTGGTATCCGTAGAGATAGAGTGGTACAGGAGAGTTTGATTACAGTAGATGGCAAAGCCTTCTGCTCCTGCATGAAGCCTAAGTTATTGCATTTGCCATGCTCGCATCTCATTGCGGCATGTGCAGAGTCTGGGTTGTAGCCAGAAGTATTTGTTTCACCTTACTTCAGCAAGGAAGCAGCTGTATCCACCTGGGGACATGAGGTATATGGGATTGGAATAGTGGTACCTTTCATTCAGGATAATGAGGATAAGATGTTTATTCCTGATCCAGCCACTAAGAAAGGCAAAGGCCGCTGTCAGACACATCGTATTCGGAATGGTATGGACGAGTCCGAAGCAAGCAAGGCACAAAAGCGTTGCAGCCAATGTGGAGCATTGGGTCACAACTACAAGAAGTATCCTCAGAATGCACTTCACGATGCTGCTGACGTCGGTCCTTCCAGAAATCCCAGAGATGGAGCACCTCCTATGTTCAGACGACCATCGGCGAGAATTGCTCGTGGAAGGCACTCGGTGTCATGATCCACCATTGTGCAGTTTGTACCTATATACTAATCGTGCGTGCAATTTGTATCGAACATATCTGTAATATGTAGTAATCGTGCGTCCAGTTTGTATGGAACATATCTGTAATGTATAAATATCATGCGTCCAGTTTGTATCGAACCTATTTGTAATATGTAGTAATCGTGCGTCCAGTTTGTATCGAACCTATCTGTAATGTATAAATATCGTGCGTCCATTTTGTGTGGAACATATATGTACCTATGTGTTCTCATATATTTTTGAATGCAGGTATGGAGATGGACTCCTTGCTAGACCCAATTATCGACTCGAGCCACAGGTCTTTCTTTGCAGCAGTTGAGCACCGAGCCCTAGAGGTGCTACGTCCTCGTCCACCTGGGGAGGCGATCTCTATACACCACGATTGGGTTGACAGGTATGTAATGAAATATTATTGTTTATCACTTATGTATTCGTCGGTATTCCTTTGTTTCGACAATTTTGTTTATTGCAGGTTACGTGAGTCCGGTCTACTGACTCTGGGCCGTTTTGTCGAGGGTGGGACAATTCAGCTCGACCGATCCCTCCTGACGGCGCTCGTTGACAGATGGAGGCCGGAGACACACACGTTCCACCTCCCGTGTGGGGAGATGACTCCTACGCTGCAGGACATGGCCTACCTCCTCGGCCTCCCTATCATCGGAGAGGCTGTAGGTCCACGTGTGGTGGCGGCCTCGTGGAAGGATGACCTGGACGCCCGTTTTGCCCTAGTTGACCGCGTGGAAGAAGCAGGTCCGATCAACCCGCACCTGCGAGTAGCAGGTCCTTCGAAGACCTGGTTCCTACAGTTTACAGTACGTATTCATTGCATATTTAAGTTTAATTATTACAATTCACATGTTGCATTGTCAGTTGAAACCATTAATCTTAATTGTTTATGCAGCCTACCCTGTTGCCTGCGGATGCCGACGAGTACAGTGTGACCAGATCGCTGGAGGTGTACCTGCTTTGGTTGTTTGGTTACATCATGTTCAACAACACTCATGGCAACTCGGTTGATAGGATTTTCCTTCCGTATGCACGGGAGATTGCGAATGGGGACGAGGACGTACCGCCCTATAGCTGGGGTGAGGCGGTACTTGCAGCCACTTACCGTGGACTCTGCGACGGCTGCAGGAAGACACATGGGAATGCTATCCTGGCGGGGTGCCCACTACTGCTGCAACTTTGGTCGTACGAGAGGCTAGCCGTTGGTCGGCCCATCGTCAGCCACGAGCCTTACCGCGAGGTCATGTACGGCGATGAGGAGGACGACAGGCCCACTATGGGAACCCTCTGGATCTGGCGTCAGGTGCGTTCGCAACAAATCTAATTTTGTTATTCATTGTTACATGATGCATTAGCGCACTTTTAATTTTACTTATTCGGACTGCAGAGGTCCTGGGCGCATGCGCAGGTTAGACGCGCTTATCCTGAGTTTGTTTCGGAGCTCGACATGCTGACGCCCGAGGACATTGTCTGGGAGCCTTACAGCCCAGAGACTGTGGCTACCCGTGCACCAGCAGGCCTGTCTTCGCGCTGCTCCGCGAATGCGAGCCTGTGGTTTACTACAGTCGTCCTGGTTTACGACATCGCGGTTGAGGCATATTGCCCCTGGAGAGTCAGGAGACAGTTTGGGCAGCGCCAGGAGTTTCCGGTGCCCACCGCGTTGGAGCGTGTCAGTCGCCAGGACCACAGGTAATTATGAATGAACTTGGCTCATACATTCATGTCGAATCTAACGATTCTTCGTGGTCCACTTTTGTAGGTTATCAAGGAGTGGCTTGCCGTGCTCTGATGATTGGCTCACCAAGATGCAGCCGTAGGTGGACCAATGGGAACATGCAGACGAGCACTTGGTCCATCCAATAGGACCACACACAGACAGCTCCTTTAGGGCTTACCTCACCTGGTACTTACCCCGGACTCGGGATCGTCTGGTTTATGTTGACACTCACCCGCAGCCACACCAGGAGAGACCTCAGGATGGCTATGCCCGGCACCACGTGGAGGCACTAGCTGGCGCGGTGAGTCTCTTGATCATATTTGCATATATATATATATATATATATATATATATATATATATATATATATATATATATATATTCATAAGATAATTCATGTGTTACTAACCGTTCCTTTACTCAATGGATGCAGTTTTGCCTTTGCAACATGATGGAGACAGACTGCTCGACTTACCTGACGAGGGTACGTGCCGGATCCCCAATGACCCAGTTTGAGCAGACAGAGGCATGGTCCAGGCAGCGTGACCAGTTGCGTTCAGTACTGCACAACTTGGGAAGCTGTGTGCAGTATGAAGACAGCCACGGGTTGTCCCAGGCCTCGTCGTCGTTCCCGTGTCCGGCGACCAAGCACGGGCCGATGTCTCAGTACTACACAACTACAGGTAACGTAGATATCTCTTTAAAATTAGATCAAGTGTTGCTACATATTTACTAATATCGCAAACAGGATACGATCCAGCTACTGCGTTCGGCCATACTGGAATGTTTAGAGGGGCAGCACCAGTTGGCAGACCTTATCCAGTGATGGTACCGGGGCCACATATAACCGGCCTACACAGGTTAGTTTATGTTTCGTATTTCGGTTCCTACATGTCATGATGAAAGACATGAGCGTACGCTAACATCCGCATTTTATGCGTAGGATTCTACCCCGATGCGGGCGCCGGACCTTCTTCCTCCTTTCGACCTGGTACAAAACACTCTCTCAATACTCTCACTAATTTACCACGCAACATATGTTTGTTTACGTTTATATGTTATGCAGGGTTTGTTTCGAGTACGTTCGTTCCAGATAACGAGGGCGTCACCTTAGACGAACTCGACAGCTTGACTCCAGACTCACCTGGCGCGCACGGTGACCCCGATGTCTTGGGGTATTCACAGCTAGGAGGAGCACCACTTTGGATCTCTCAGCAGCAGACACCGCAGCCCTCTTTGCGTCCTGAGCGACAGGTGAGGTATCCGGATCGTCACACCTACTCTGAGGGCCATGTCCGTGCCTAGCAGAGGGCTAAGAGGGTCCGACGCCCTAGGGGTGGTTAGAAATATCCGATGTTTGTATCTTTGATGTTTATTTGTAATGAGATAGCTGTGGACCGCTTATTTGTACACTTCAATGTTCGCCTCTGATCACTCTCGTATTTTCCATTACATACGATAGATGGTATGTTTACGCTTCGATGCTCCATTACGACTAAGTACGATTCAAACTCGACAAATTATACATGTCCAGTTAATGCAAGTTAGGTATGACACATACATACAAGCATAATACAACATTAATAATACTAAATGCGAATACATCTTAAACCGATGAACATCATATGTTATAGATCATGGCATGAAATCATCTAGGTCGTCATCCCAGTTGACAGATGGTGGTGCTGCAGGTGGTGTAGTATGGCTCGATGAACCTCTTGCTTTTCCGTTTCTCTCTTTTCTGGATCTACGTTCATGTACAGGGGGAGGAACATCATGTGTTAGAGGCCATGGTTTGGGGGGCATGAAGTCATCCATGTCGTCATCCCAGTTAACACAAGTTTGTGCTGCAGGTGGTGCAACATGACTTGACGAACCTCTTGCCTTTCCCTTTGTCTCTTTTCTGGTTCTAGGTTCATGTAAAGGGGGAGGAACATCATGTGTTGGAGGCCATGGTTTGGGGGGAATGAAGTCATCCATGTCGTCATCCCAGTTAACACAAGTTGGTGCTTGAGGTGCTGCAGCATGACTCGACGAACCTCCTGTCATCTGTTCTTGCGGAGGCCAAGAACTATCACCCGAAGATCTTCTCCACCTCCTTCGTCTAGTTTGCGGCATAAGTCCACCGATGATACATACCAATTTACGAAAATTTGGTATCGATTTGTTAATCAACTCCGTGTCCTCGGGGTAATCCTAGCATATAATTAAACAACAATGTTACTGTTTCATAAATATGGATTCCATATGACGGACGGGATTAGAACTGAATGAGAGTTACCTTAATGTGCATCTCATACACCTCTGGCCGCATCCATATCTTACAAGAACTTTGTAAGAATCCAATGATATTAGGATGATTCGCTAGTTCACATACTCTCATGTATATCTTCCGATGTTCTAGCAGGTGTCCCTTTACATCTTGCGTTGTAATACCTCGAAATAATGTGAAATCTTTAAACTCTGCTACTTTGGACAACACCATCTCTATCGTACCATCCGCTAACGGATCCAATTTCTTACTGATAACAAGATGGGTCATGATATCAAGTATTATACTAGATTTTCTTCGGTCCATGAAAATCCTCCACAATTGGAGGCAGCCATTGTCTTATGCTGCAATATCAATAAGGTACTGTCATAAATCTATTCTAATTCATAATTAATTTAAAAACAAGTCTGTAATAGTACTGAAATTGTAATACTAAACGAGTGTTCTAAAGCAACAAATCTAATTCAGCTAATCCGCTAATTAAATTAAATTGTTGTACAATATTAATGGATTCATACAGAAGTTACCGGTAGATCACAAGTGCGCAATTCGGCAGAGCTTCGCCGCTTTTTTTCTCCTCACCCTCTCTTTTTTTCTGAATTTTTGGTGCAATTTTTGGGCTCAAATGAGAAGGGAATGGAGGCCAGGGCTTATATAGGGTGGGAGACCCCTGTCGCCCGTTGAGGGGCCGACAGGACCCCCTCCCTCCACACACCCCCGGCCAGGGACCTATTTGCAAATTCAAAAAAAAATTACATTAAGGTCCTGTCGCCCGGCCCAGGGGCGACAGTGGGCTATTTTTGAAATTTTTCAAAACGGACATATATTTCTGAAATTTTTTTTTTTAAATATAAAAAAGAAAAAGACGCCGTGGTGTGGGGCAAGTAGGCCGGGATGGCCAGCTGGGCTCGTTTTGGGTTGGTGTGTGTTCGGGCCGAAATGGCCGATGGGGTGTCGGGCTTGGTTGGTTTCAGGTGTTTAGATTTTTGGGTTTAGCTGGGTTTGGGCTGGATCGGATTGGGCTGCGGGTTCGGGCTGAATCGGATTAGGGTTTGGGTCAGTCCCGGGTTTGGGTTAGAGTTAGGGTTAGAATTTAATTTGAAAACAAATTAAAACGGAAGAGGTAGTTAGCATTTGATAACAAATTCAAAGGGCGCACTTGGAATTTGTTTTCCACACAATTTTGAGCAACGAAAAATAACTCAATTCGAATTCGAATAAACAAGGTAGAGCGAATTAAATCCAAATAACTCCAAATATATTCACACTAACAAATATTAATTCTTAATTTAATTCAAAATTTTAATTACTAGGAATTTTAGAAGGAAGAAATTCTACTTAAATGGATTTATTATAGCACCACCACGAAAATTTTTTAAATTCACATTTTGTGACTATTTAACATTCTCGAAAAATCTGAGATGTTACAGTCAGCAACAGAAAATAGAGCCCAAATGGTTAAAAAGAGATAACTCACAGTGGTAAAGGCATAGACTCGGTGGAAGAGCTCCTTCATCTTCACAACATCTTCCTCCGACACCAACGACTCACCAACCGAGTCGGGATCAACGTCACCAAACGAAGAACCCCCTTGGTCAGCCCGCTCCGCTTCACTAGGGATGGGGACGACATCGGGAATGGAAGAATGGGAAGGCGAGGCTGTGGTCCGTCCCTTACCAGCAGAAACAACCGTCACCTTTGCTGAAGCGGCAGAACTGAAACAATCAGCAACCAAGGAAAACATCAGCAAGCAATTATCCACTTCAAGAACTACATCGATGGGGAACCGACTTACAGTGACGATCGCTTCACAGCCGTTATAGGAACAGCCTTCAGGAGCGACTTGGGGGCTGTAGTAACTGTTGGTATTTCCTAACGTCAGCTATAGAAATATAATTGAAATACCTGTTCTAGTAACAGCATCAAGAAATGCTGAACATATCTTAGCACAATTACTAAGGAGCAAGAGTATTTTGAATCATGTACTATTTCGCAAGCGCACAGAATATATTGGTGTAGCATTTTACCCAGTGAGTATACTGGGGTATCATTTATATTTCCGCAGGAAAGGCGGAGGTATAAAGATATTATTAAGATAGGGAGAATTACTACAGAATTAATACTCAATTCTGATCAGGGGTAAATAATAATGATGGTAGTGGTAGTAGGAGACAGAATGACCTTAAGTAAATAAACATTCATGGGTAGCAGAGAATGGGAAGCAAGACAAGGGAACTAGAGACATTTCATCATCCTTAGTATGCATGAGACATATCAAAGTTATTTATCCAGATCATTGTCAACAGGGACTAAAGATTCAAGACACAATGGGGAGAGCCAAGCATGACAGAAGATATGACGGTATGTCCATCAAGGTCATTTATGCACCTCCTACCCTCCTAACCAAACGTGGAGGATTACGATGGCACTAACAGGGTTGTCACCACCCGCAGGCTACCTCTACAAACCATTGGAAAGGACGACATTCAAACATAATCTTTAACCCAGACACCATGTCTGCCTTAACAATTACTACTCTAGCCTTGCGCAAGGACATCCATCTCTATCAGGAGCCTTAGTTCTGGAGCACCCAATTAAGGGAGATCAAACCAAATTATATTGTCATCTTACTAATTCAAGTTAACATACAAGATAAACTACTCAAGATATTATCATGAAAGGATCACATACATAACCAAGCATATGAACCAAACATACCAAGTTGAATGAAATAAACATCTAGAACAGAGTCAAGACATTACATAAAGAGAAGATATAAGACATACCAACTCTCCATGAAGACTCTAACTCCTTGAATTACAACTCCACACCTGAATTTTACCCCTAAAGCTTTACAAGTGAGGGATGGCTACATTTTGTCTCTCTACCCATTTAGGAGCCCCCTCTCATATTTATAGAGGGGTGAAACCAGCACCTCAGCCAAAAATCTGCACGTGTGGCACCCTAAACCGCCTTAAGGAAACAACCAGGAAGCTTCACACCAAAGGGGAGGTCGGTGGCTGGCCGCACGGGCCGGCCGACCAGTGGGCCTGCCCACTGGCCACTGCCTTTGGCCAGTAACCTTCGTGGAAGTTGCTCATTGTAGTTCCACGTGCCAAGGCCTTTGCAATGTCGGTTTGATGCTCTAGTGGGCCCTTCAATCCATGTGATGCCTGCGTGGGGACACATGATTGGTCGGTGCTTTTGCTCCTTGGATCAAAGGGTATGATTGCCATCTATTTTCAGCCAAAAACCTGCACTCATAAAATTCTACAAGGACATGTTGAATTCGGTGATTTATTAGCAATATGAGTGTAAGAAATGTAAGCTCATCCATTTATTCGAACATTATTAACACTCAGAATTGGTAATTAATGAGCATCAACTGTCACCCTGGCAATGACGACATCATCCCCGGCACTGCAAGAAACAGAATATCAGAAGAAGCAGAGGTTATTAATAAAACCCACGCAACTAAGAAAGGGACCTACCGCTCCGACTGCTTCTGATCATCTCCAGCAGCGAGACGACTGGAGGTCCTCCTCTTCTTAGGGGGAGGAGATGGTGCCTTGTCACCAGGAGCCATTTCAGCCTCCTCGGCCGACCTCTTTCCCAGCTCATCTGCCAAAAACAAGTATCAAAATCACACCCACACAAGGGAGAATCAAGTACTCAAACAAATATGCACGACAGGACTCGGCACAAGAAGTGTGACTCAGATATAACACGACTTGCTCCTACACACAAGAAAGTATAAATCAGAAAAGAAACACCAAAAATTAAAGAGAAAAGCACTTGGACCCGAGTCAGGAACTCACAGGAGCCATAGGCCTTTCGGCACTGAACAAATCGGGGACGACGGGCAAGGCACAAACGCCGAGAAGTGCCCGTTTTAGCATCATCAGGGCTAGCTCGTCATCCAAACCGTCGAGGGTCATGCAAGAAGGGTCCGCGGCCCCAGTATATTGATAGCTAAAATGTGTCCTCTACTGCAGAGGATGGATACGCCTATGCAGCCACGACAACATGATGGTGGTGTCGGTGACTTCAATTCTCCTCAGTTCTCGGATCTTGTCAGCCATTTCTGACGCAGTGAATTGGAATTCTAGATTGAGGGCTCAGAATGAAAGGAGGAAGCGAGATTGGAAGCAAGGGAGGACATATATCTAAGAATGGCGGTGGCTGAGGGGGCTCTGGTAAACTCAAGAGGCAAGTGGCCACAACCCTAAGACACCGTTGGGCTAAATAGCCTGCGAGATGGCAGTGAGGGTAATTTTGGGTAAGTTAAAATGCTCTCCATTTGGGCGCATTTATTTTGTCAGCCCAATGGGTGTTGTCCCAATATCTAGCCATTTTTTAGGGACCCAACCTGGAAAAAGAGACATTTCAAAATCAAACACAAATCTGAGTATGCCACGATATTCTTGGATCCTTTTTATCAAATTTGGGGATTTTGATTCAAGGCTCAGGAGCTACTGGGTATGTCCCACCCGAAATTCATTTTTCAAAACTCATTTGAAAAATAATTTAGTTAAATTCAAAATTGACCCTCAGCCTGAATCTCATGGATTTAACCTAAGGCTCGGGGGCTACTCCATATGGACTGCGATTTTCCATCGCACTCTATATCTGAAAGCTCCTTTCTATCCGAGGGCGTCAATACTACTCGATATGGAGCAACTTAGGAAGTACTCGGAAGGCCCGATCTAAGCGAAGTTCATGAACAAGCAACATGGTGATTGACTTCAGAGGAACACGAAGACTTGCAGCTGCTTGGCTACGTAGAGCTCGGGGGCTTGTCAGACCCGCGGCCATAGGGTACCCGATGTGGCACGAGTCAGTGCCATGTATAGGGTTGAGCATGCCTTGTACTTATGTGTCATATAACTTATCGTTTAGGCTTTAGAACTAGTCGGAGTGGTTGGAAACCACCTGAGTATTGTTCGGATAAGTCCTTAAGCCTCCACCGACTTAGGGTTTCCCTGTAACCCTGCTACCCCAGTCTATATAAGGGCGAGCAGGGACCTCCTCCATTCATCTATACGCATATCGCTACACCCATGGCAATACAAACTACACAGACATAGGGTATTACGCAACATCTGTGGTCTGATCCTGTCTAACCCCTTGTGTTGCTTGCACCATCGTCTTCTTGATCTCGGTGATTCCCCACGATCATCTCTCTACCTAAGGGTATCCCAAGTTAGATGTGACGGTAAAACACCGACACCAACCATGGCAGACCTGATAGCCATGGTTAAGCAGCTGTGTCTAGAGAATAGGCGCCTTGGAGATCAGCTGGGAGAGCAGAAACTAGAGACTGAAAATCTCCAGGATGATCTCCGCTCGCTGCGTCGTGGCCTGAGCGCTAAGCTTAAGCACTTGTATAAAGCAACAGGTCGGGAGGAGCTCTACTTTGAGTGAGCACATTTTCAATAGTTTTAGTTGAGTACTAGGATTAGTATAGGTTGGTTTGCCATAATTTCGGTTAGTTTTGATTCATTTATATGCACCCTAGGTTAACTGTGTGATAATAATAACATTTGGCTCCCCAGTGTTAATGTCGTCAGGGCCCCCCTCGGTTTTATGTTTGTTTTTTGTGTCTGATTGATGAGCAGGTCGAAAACAAGTATGGGGGAGATTCTCGTGATGTTCATTACTTACATGCTGCGATCATCTCCCTACGTCACGTACACGTCTCGCTCCATACCTCGAGTTTGCATGCTCTCACTCGTTTTCTCCCTCCATGCTTTAAACACGATCAACATTTAATGAAAACCTAAAATTGTATAAAACATGACATATTGATAATAAAAAGGGGTTCTTCACCTTGATAAGAACTTGTAAAAATTTTATTCTTTACTAAACCTAAGTTTGTGAACCATATTCTTATAACCCCATGTTGTTTAGATTGTTGACTAATGTGATATGAGATGCTCTTGAGTTACTTAACAAGCTTTGCTTGGGAGTTTGGAAATTTATTTTAAAAAGATAAAAAATTAATTCATGGTCCTTATTCCCGCATACGTACCTACCAGAACCATATGCTATTCTAAACAAAATAAACCATATTCATATGCACCTTGCGATCATGTTGAGCTTTATCAAATTTTGTGACCCATGATATATATGCTTAATTTAATTTCCTGATCAAGTTCATGTGCACAAATATTACCGTGTTTCACAATAAATGCTCCAAAATTACTGATTGATAATCTCTCTCTTCAAGGATTCGAAAAAAGAAGAAGAGAAAAGATGGCATCCCAAAGAAGCATGTCCCAAAAAATAAGAGGAAAGAAAATAAAATAAAGGAGAGAGGCAGTCAGTCAAGAAAGGAGTTCGTATTGACCATCCATCTTATGCACTTATTCGATCAGATAGTAAATATAAGTATTATCTCTAAGGATCCAATCTTTGATCGTGCAATAGGTGTGATGCAAGCGTGTGCCCCCGTATTCCCTACCGAGCTCCACTTCACCTATCTACAAAAAACTCTAGCATATAATGGAATAAATGCTAGCTTAGCATAGAATATTAATGAATTCCACAGATGCTTGTTTGAGAATGTCTGCAGGTGATTTTATGCTAAAAATGCAGCTAGATGGTGTGGCAATGATCTGAGGCTAAAAGTTTTAATGAATTAGAGCGCGACACATGTCATCACAAGGATTAGAGGGCCCACCTGAGCATCAAACAGACATAAACTCGGGGCCACTCACCTGGGGTTTGCATGAGGGCCCACCAACACAAATTGAGGTCGGTTGGGTGTTGGCATTTCTTAACGTCGCCACCAGGAGGGGTTAGTTCCCGGTAATGGCGCCAGAAATGTGTGTTGACTTTCCTTAGTGTAATCACTAGGAACAGGGGTGTTAAGCCCATCCCTAGCAACTGCACCAAGGACTGCCACTCTCATGGTATAGTCTATACGATTACAGATGGGATCCGCAAGCGCACGGATATATCATTGTAGCATTTCAACCAGAGAGTAAGGGTATTGCTATTTATATTTTCCCAAAGGATGGTAGTGGCAAAGGTATTGTACTTAACATTAATCATGACATCATTCCTCAAGTAATAGGCAAAACCCTAGCAGGGGTAAGCCATGATATAAAAGATAAAGTAGGGTAATGTGACACGATCACACATCCAACACCCAAGGAAGAAAGGGAGAAAGGAAGAAAAGAACAAAAGAACGAAAGAACGAACTAAACTATCCTATGTTAACTTAGCTGGAACTTAGGCTAGGTTAGGTGTCCTATTCTATCTATTCAAAGCAAAGGTTATGTTAGAACATGGTTAGGGCTGCAGACACCAGGAAAATGGGATAGCGGGGAGAAGGTCCCGCATTGGAGAACATCCAGTCCCGTTACCTTTTTGTGTACCTCCTACACCGAACCCAAACATTAGGGACTTCGCCAAACGCAACAACTGTTGTTACACCAGACAGAATGTCAGTGTTTACCGCCAAGCCTGCTCAGGGATACCCTTAGCAGTAGGGTTTGTAGGTAGGGATCGACGGCTCTGGAACTCGATGGTGCAAGGAACACAAAGATTTAGACAGGTTCGGGCCGCGAGTTGCGTAATACCCTACGTCCTGTGTGGTGGTTTGTATTGCCTTAGGTGTAGATGTGTTTCGAGGGGGTCCCTGCCCACCCTTATATATCCTAGGGGACAGGGTTATATGGAAAGTCCTAGCTGAGTACAGTTGGAGTCCTTCTACAACACGATCGGGTAATTTCCTTATACTACAGCTAGTTCTACGCCTATTTGGGTAGTTACAAAAGAGGTAAGGTACATCCATGAGCTATCCCTTACTCTAGAACATTCTATGTCTGTAAGCAGTCCCGCTGCCCCGGGTTTGATAAGCCCTCGAGCTCTTCATAACCGAGTCCTGCAGGCGTCGAGTACTTGGCTGGGCGTCTTCGAGTCCTTCGAGTAGTCAGAACATCCTTCTGGTTGCTTCTGACTCTTCCTTCAGATACGTCGAGTAGTCCTTCAAGTACTTCCGTTTACTTCGAGGCTGTGAGGTGCTCAAGCCCCAAAATCTTGATCATATATGGTGCGCAAAGTACTCGCGCTCCATATGGAGTAGCCCCCGAGCCTTAGGTTGAATCGTAGAATCAGGCTGAGGGTCACTTCAGTCATTTTCTTCTTCTTTATTTTTCAAAAAATTTGAAAAATAAATCTCTGATACATATATTCCGCAGCCCCCAAGTCTTGAATTGAAATCCTTCCATTTAGATTTCAGAATCAATGTAAACTCGTGGCAACAACCAAAAACTTCCCTGAGAAGGAGAGAATTCGTTGGCATCCCAAATATTCACAAAATTGCCCCTGAAGACCGTATAAAGCCAGTTGAAAACTTCTAAGGGTTTCACCTCTTGAACTCCTGGGCGCCATCAAACTCAGGTTTCACATTTGTCTCTTCTCAGTCAAAATCCAAAAGCCCCTCTCGTTGCCCCCGAGCCAAAACTCGTGACTTTGAGATGGCTCCCAAGAAGAACATATCCAAAGTTGATGAGGGAACTGTCGCCAATATGTCCACAGGTTGGCATAAAAGCAATATGTCTGAATCATTGGTCCTGGAGTTGGAAAATATGGGTCTCCTCCAAGAGCAGGGCGTGAGCCAATGGCGCGCTGGTCAAGGAGAAGATTATCCCATGGAAGGTACCCTTGAGACCATTATGTTTCGCAATTTTGTAGAACGTGGTCTTACTCTTCCCGTGTCAGAATTTTTCTATAGACTTCTTTAGTTTTGGGAAATTCAGTTACACCATATCACTCCCCAATCCATCTTGCATCTTTTAATTTTCACTCATTTCTGTGAGGCATTCCTTGGACTTCTCCCCCATTTCCATCTTTTCCAACATTTCTACTTTCTTGTTCCAATCCCTAATGCCACCAATCCCGCCATTGTTGGGGGATGTGAATTGGTACTCCGCCTTGAAAACCGAGGCGAGTACTTGGCTTATGATCCATCAGGTCAAGGAGCCGAGTGGAAGAGATTCTGGTTCCATGTTGGGAACTTTGAATCCCCTCTTGCAGAAAGGACTGCTGGTGCCACCCAAGTCCAGGAGAGCTGGTAGAGTAGAGGACCTGGTGGCAAGCAAGTTGAAGCCATTCTTCATGCAATTGCCATTATTAAGAAAAAAGGAGTCACTGGAGATCATGTGCTCTTCTCATTTATCAGTCGCCGGACGCAGCCTCTCCAGCTGCGAAAGCATCCTGCCTTTAGATATGAAGGTACACAAGATCCCACTAGGATGTCCTCAGAGCCATTGGCACAGTCTAAAGTAATAAAGAGATGTTGTACTCGATAACTTCGAAAAGTCTTTGATGCTTCCAACACTCTTCTCGGCACAAAATCCTCCCGAGAATGCCTGGGTATGTGCTTTGGATACCATGTCGAGTACTTGTAGTTAACCAGTTTTGATCTTCTGACTAAGTATTGACTTCTTTCTGCAGAAGAATTATAAATCCTGGTATTGTGCCTCCGACTTCCGCAAATGCTGATTTTGACGACAGCAAGAAATGGAAGGTGGCACCCGGATCAATATTGCAGAGGAAAATTCCTCGTCTTGATGCCGGTGAGTAAGTATATAATATTTTCTTGATTGTATCCCATTTGCCTCAGCTTTTTATTCGAAATCTTGCTTGGCTTAGGGTCCAACATCTTTCGTCGCATGAAAAAGATCAAATCCAAGACTTCCGCAACTGGGTGTCGAGTGGTTCGGAAGAAACTAGTCGATCGGCCCTTGATTCTCCTATAATTGGATTAACCGAGACTCCAGCTACCAGTTTTCCGAGTGTAGACACAGCTGAGAAACCAAGCGCACCAAGCCCAGAAAAATCTGATACTCCTGCGGCTACTGAAAGATCCTCCAAAGCTGGTGGATCTGGGAGTAGTGAAGCAGAAGGGTCAAAAGGTCCTTCCATTCGATTGGTGCCCTTCCAGTCTATGCTTCAGTCAACCCAGGAAGAGTTGGGAAAGTAACTATTTGATGATCCGCTGTTGTCTCTAGACAACATGAAGAAACTTGCAGATTGTATGCAGTGGAGCTTTAAATTTACCAAGGTGAGACTTCTGGCACTATTTGTCTTCGTCGAGTAGTTGTTGATGTCTGACCAGGTTTGCCTTGTATGCCTCAGGATGTAGCCAATTGATCTTTCTTGAAGTCTCATGCTTTATATAAGACTGTAGACAATCGGAAGATCTTAGTGGAGCAAAAGGCCATGATTGCCAAACGACTGGATGAAGCCCTTGCTGCTCGGAACAAACTTTATGAGGCAAGTCAGCAGCATCATCTGGAGGTTTGTGACATGAAGTGCTAGATTAAGAATCTTGAGGAAGAAAGATCAAAGCTTCAAGAAGAAAATTCCAAGCTTTTGAAGCAATTGCCGACTGCTCAAGCCTGTAAGCACTCGATCTTTTGTCCTGATTTTGCTTTGTCATATCAATATCTAAGATATCTTCCCATCAGGTTCTCCAGAAGACCATGCTTGACTAATAGCAGCAGCTCAGGCTCTTGTGGATGTGGTTGATACTGAAGAAGAGTCGTCGAGTAGCAAGTCCTTGGTGGAGCGTTTGGAAGAAGCTCCCCAGAAAATTTTTGACATTATGATAGCTACTTCCAAGAATTATCTAACCCACATGATAGGAGTTGTCAAGTCATACTTGCCTCAGTTTAGTTTAGCTCCGATAGCTAAAGGAATAGCTCCCAGTGCCTCAGGAGTGATTGCGGAGGAAATTCTAAAGAACATGGCAGAGTAGACTGCTTGTAACAACTCTTATAATCTTCAGTGAGCTTTTGTCGTTGTTCATAGCTTGTATCCTATTGGTGTGTCTTCAAAAGCATAATCTGATACCGTAGGATAAGTATAAACTAGTCGATCAATAGAGTAGAATACCCGCATGGAGTAATCCTTAAAGTTAATTAGTTAGGATGAGTCCCATTTGGATTATCCAAATAGAAAAAAGTTGTAAAGATTCCCATAAACTACTCGATCAGGCGAGTAGTGTGTCCTTACCAAGGACTGGAGTAATCCGTAAGATAAAACTGTTAGGTACGAACCCCGTCGGGCTGCCCAAGACGTAAATGTCATAGGGATATCCAAGGCTTACTCGAGCAAAGCGAGTAAGGTGTCCTTTAATCAAGGACTGAAGTAATTCTTAAGGCAAAACTGTTAGGTACGAACCCCATCGGGTTGTCCAAGACGTAAATGCCAGAAAGATATCCAAAACTTACTCGAGCGAGGCGAGTAAGGTGTCTAACTTGTAGACTGGAGTAGCTACTAAGATTGACCTATTAGGGCGAACCCCGTCGGGTTGCCCAAGATGAACAATATTGTAACACCCGGTTTACAAAAGGACATAAACCGAGCAATCATATACGTGCCAGGAACGAGTCACACGTATATACAACAGAATGAACAATATATCACAGCACATATCATGTAATAAGATATAATAAAGCGAATACGAATGTTATTTATTACATGAATGACAAAAGGTCTGATACAGCGGAAGCGTAAAAACATATACGTAAACTCTCGGAATCTGGGCGCCACAGGGACGTCGACTGGGAGATGAGCACCTAGAAGTCCTCGTACTCCTGGTAGCTTTGGGTGAACTCCCTCGCGGCAGCAGGAACTGAGCAGCAATAGAGTATCCCAAAAAGAACAAGAGGAAAAAGTAGAGGAGGCAAGTGTGAGTACACAACTCGTACTCAACAAGTATAACACAAACTATGAGGCTCTAAGGTTGGCTGACTCAACTACATTAGCTTTTAAGTCTTGGCAAAATTTTATTAAAGCTAATTACTACAAGTTGATGATTTACCATAAACCCAGTTACATAGTAATTAATCAAAATTAATTATGAACTACTGAGAACCAAATCAAACCAAGCCACCCGGGGAACCCTCCTAATCAAAGGAAGATAACCCCACTAATCAAAAGGAGGATCTGGGCCACTCATGACCGTGAGCACGGCTAGTATACCAGTTTTACACTCTGCAGAGGTTGCACATCTTTACCCACAAGTCGTGGGCTACGCTAGTTGTTCATCACACTTCCTTAGGTGAGATGGCTAGCAAGCACACTATGAGGCCGTTACAAAGACTCTCGTTGGAAAGGCATAACCGCGAAGAGTTGGATTAGCGACAATGGGGCCCACCTCACGGGGGTACAAGACACGGAGCACAGACCAAGCCGGAGGAGCAGGGACCATTGAAGCTTACCACCCTTCGCCCCGCAGGTAAGTTACCCCAAACCAAAAAGACCTAATTAGTAAGCCAAGACCGTCCCATTCCAGTCTTGTGGTAGCGCTGTTGTCCCAGGTTGTCGCTCTATGAACCGGTCCTTATGGAGAGTGGCCAACCAAGCACTAAGCACCGTGCTGGCACCCTAAACCATGTTTCTAGAAAAACCAATTTTTAACGAGACGTGAGCCACTCAAGCACAGATCACAGAGGGCCACTCCCAGAATTAAGTTGCATATACCATTAATCAAATTAATTAAAAGGACCAAGTGTGTTATAGCGCAGCAACCTAGCACAACTATCCAAAATGCAACCCAAGGGATATATATAAAGGATATAAAGTGGCTAGGAAAATCCTTATAGCCATACAATATTAAAATGCAGTATGAAATTGTATTAAAAGTGATTGGTGTTGTTCATGTTATACTTGCCTTCCTCAAAGTTCTCCTGCTGCTCAAACTGCTATGAAGACGGTGGCTGCTCCGAGTACTGGTACTCTTCCGAAGGATCAACGTCTACTCACAATCGCAACGCCAAAACAAGTCTAGCACATACACATACATGCAAACAAAGGAAAACACTAAGAAACAGTACAACAATACATAAAAACAGCAAACAAAACTAAGCTAGAACTGTTCTACGTGTTACAACGATCGCGTGGACATAAAGAATGCCTAAAATGGAGCTAGAACGCGAAAACTAGGCTTAAAACAAGGTCTAGGGGCTTCTGCGCAAAAACCAGGGCCTAAAGCATAATTAAACTATAGATCTGGGGTCTGACATGCAAAACTATGCTGGCTGGACTGCGGGTTCTAAAAGGGAAAAGAGCAGGGGTCTAAATGAATAAAACAGGGTCTGGATGTAAATACTTTTGAACGCGCCTGGACCGCGGGTTAAAAACCTAAAAGGACAAGGACTCTTTAGCAAGAATCCAGGCGCTGACCGGTATCTCTGTATGTGGGCCGTTGGATCGTGATCGCGTGGCTCGGGGCAAAGCGGTTCGCCAATCTAATCTCGGCCGTAGGCTGCGGATCGGGTGGTTCAGGGGATTTGGGCGCGCGGGCGGCGGAGCTGAAACGCCAATGACCTATCCCGCGGTGGGGCTCGCCGGACTTGGACAAAATGAGTGCTCCGGGCCTCGATTCAAGCAGAGGTTTGGCCTGGGAGCAAGTTAGTGGCATGTGTAAACCACTAGGTGGGTTGCGCGGTGCTGCAGGGTACGGAGCAGGGTGCACTGCAGTGGGTGCGGCTCGGCGGCGACGGAGCTCATCGGCGCACGCGTTCACGCGTGGCCGGGATCCCACTCGGGGCGCTAGCGGGTCTGTGAACACGTGCAAGACCAGACTCCCCCACTGGGGCGCTCCGCAGGCTCCAAGGTGCAACGGAGTAAGGGCTCTCCGTGGCGCGGCGGCTCTACAGTCTCTGGTGAGGATGCTTGCGCGGACAGGAGGAAAACCAGGGTCTAAATCTACCTAGTTCTAGGGGAAAAGGTAAAGAGGAACAGGGCGGAGCTCACCAAGGGCTCGATGCGGGCGGAGCTGCAGTGCAGCAGGCCGGCGTCGAGGTCAGGCGGCGGCGCTCGGCGCGGTGCTTGTTGACGGGGCCATTGGCGTGCGCTCCTGGCCTGGTCTCCACGATCCGGCTCATGGCAGCCCTGCGAAGCCCGTAGATAGGTTAGAGGGCACGGAGCGGCACCGGAGGCGGGTAATTCCGGTGAACAACGGCCTTACCGTGCGGCGGGTCTGAGAGAAATTCCCGGCGATTGCTCGGGTTGCGGTTGAGGAGAATGGCTCTAGGGTGATACTGGACTCATGGAGGAGCTGCTGGAGTGGTTTGCAGGGGTTCGGGGGTGATGGTTCGGCGTGCCCACGGCGACACAGAAACTAAGCGCGACGGAGCAAGGGGGACCGGTGGTGCTCGGGGTCTAGGGCGGCGGAGGCGTGGTGAGATGGATGCGCATGGGTGTGCGGTGGTGCCAATTAAAGAGAACCGGGGATCTTGGGGAGGTGTGTACCGCGTGTGCGCGGCGGTCACAGCCGTGATCCGCGCGCAGAAGAAGTGGATCGCGGAACGGCTCAGCGTGATCCGCCCTGGGTGGAGCTTCTAGAAGGCCGGGCGAGGCTGACCGGTGGGTCACGGGGGTCGGGGTCGGTCCACGGTGCGGGGAAGGTCCACTGTGCAGTGGCGGGGTGAGCTGAGCGGAGCAGAGAGCACTCGGTGCGGGGAAGAAGAAAGGAAAGAGATGACAGGTGGGGTCACGGTGGCAGTCGGAGGGGAGTGGGACGCGGCGATGCGGAACGTGGCTTACGGTTGGGCCCGCCTTGTTAGCGGCAGGCAAGGGAACGGTGCTCGGGCGAGCGGAGGGCGCGGGGAGCATGGAGCGGGCTGAGCGGGGAAAGAAGGGAGCTGGGCCGTGGCGCGCGGCACTTGGTCCGGTGCGGGAAAGGGAAAGAGAAGGAAAAGGCTGGGCCGCCTGCGGTTTGGGCTGGGCCGACTGGTTTCTAGTTTCTTTTTCTTTCTACTTTTCTAACTCAACTTAAACTAACTCAAATCTAATTGAATTCAAATTCAAATTTGAATTCAAAACTCCTATGCATTCAAACAAAATAAAACCATGCACCAACATGAATGCACAAACATGTTGAGCCTAGAAAATTTTAATTACTTATGAAAGAAAATTAATTAAAATGCAAGACTAAGCATATAAAACCTTAGAAAATTAAATAAAGCCAATTAAATTTATTATTAAATGTTGAAATTTAAATTAGAGTGTTACAAATATGTAGTAGTATCCATAACATACTCGAGAGAGCGAGTAGTTTTGCATTGGCAGCAATGCTGGAGTTCCTCATAGTTAACCTGTTAGGACGAACTCCGTCGAGTTATCCAAGATGGACAACTAGTAAAGGTATCCATTCACCTTGTCGAGCTACGCGAGTAGGTTGTGCCCTTCAAGGGAAAGGATGCGGCTTGTGTAGTTGTTCTGATGGAAAACTGTGTAAGCTTATCCCAGACTGGTGATGCTGTAAGATTGCCTTTAATGTAGTCGATATGTCGATAAAAATCCTCACTTTATTAAAGAAATCAACTGACACCACTAGTTTGCTTGGATCAAGGATAAAACTTGCGCAAGTGCTCAATGTTCCAGGAATTCGGTACCTCATTGCCATCTGCATCAGTGATTCTATATGAACCTGGTCTTGTAACCTTAGTTACGATGAAGGGACCTTCCCATCTGGAATTTAACTTGTGCAGTCCTGTTTCATCCTGAATCCGGCGAAGTACTAGATCTCCAATGTTGAAGGATCTTTGCTGGATGTTGCGGTCATGATAGTGTCTGACTCCTTGAAGATATCTAGCCGATTGAGTTAAGGCGTTGACTCTGGCCTCTTCGACTGAATCTAGCTCCAGTTGTCGAGCTTCATCTGCTTCTCCTTCTTGATAGGCTTCTACTCTTGGGGATCTCCACATGATATCCGCGGGTAGTATAGCTTCTGACCCATAGGTAAGGAAGAAAGGAGATTTTCCAGTTGCTTTGCTAGGCTGGGTTCGCAGCCTCTAGACTACATGAGGTAGTTCTTGAATCCACTTGCCACCTTTCTTGGTGTTGGTGTCGTAGAGTCTTTTCTTAAAGCCGTCGAATACTAAACCATTGATGCGCTCAACTTGACCGTTTGCCCGAGGATGAGCCACGGAAGGATATTTGACCTCGATGCGGGAGTTGTCACAGAAATCCCAAAATGATTGTGACGTGAAGTTGGAGCCAAGATCTGTAATAATGGTGTGAGGAAAACCAAACCGATGGACAATGTTGGAGATGAAGTCCACTGCTCTATCTGATGAGATCTTGACAATAGGCTTGTACTCGATCCACTTGGTGAACTTGTCGACTGCTACCAGCACATGATTGAATCCTCCTAGAGTGACAGTTAATGGTCCGATCATGTTCAAACTCCAACAGGCGAACAGCTATGATGGAGGGATTGTTATCAGGTTGTGTGCTGGGACGTGAGTCTTCTTGCCAAAGAATTGGTAGCCAGGGCACCGTCTGACCAAGTCTTCTGCGTCTGAAATAGCTATTGGCCAAAAGAATCCAGACCTATACGCCTTGCCGACTAGTGTCCTTGATGTCACGTGATTGCCGCAAACTCCTTCATGTATTTCTCGGAGGATATCTTTGCCTTCTTCAAGGGTAACACACTTCATGAGGATGTCTGAAGCATAGCGCTTGTATAGGTTGTCGCCGATGAGGACAAAACCCTTGCTGCGCCTGGTGATGCGGACAACTTCAGCGCTTTTAGGATCAACATGTGGTGGAAGCTTGAATTCCTTGATGAAATCAATAAACTGAGTTCGCCAATCTTCATCAATCATCAGCACTTCTCTGACTGTGGCCAGGGCCTCCGTGTCAGTGGCTTGTTGGCTTTGTTCCCTGACTGATGGATGGTGAAGTTCATGGACAAAAACTCCTGGTGGAATAGCTGCTCGAGTGGACCCAAGTTTGGAGAGGACATCAGCTCCCACGTTGTTGTTGTGATCGAAGTGGTGGATTTCCAATCCTGAGAACTTGTTTTCGAGCTTTCTGATTTCTGCAATGTATGCGTCCATTCTATCCTTGTTGACGTCCCATTCTTTATTGACTTGTTGAATGACGAGTAGAGAATCGCCGTAGACAAGTAGTCGCTTGATGCCGGGAGATACTGCTAGTCGGAGGCCGTGTAGCAATGCCTCATATTCAGCTTCATTGTTGGAGACCTTGAACAAGATTTGGAACACATACTTTAATTGTTCTCCCTTGGGGGAGATGAACAAAACTCATACGCCACCTCCATCGATCTTGAGTGAACCATCGAAGTACATCACCCAATGCTCTGGAATATCCTGGGGTGCTGGAATTTGATTTTCCCACCATTCAGCCAAGAAGTCGACTAGTGCCTGTGACTTGATTGCTGTTCTTGGCTTGAAGTTGATTTCCAAAGCTCCG
Source organism: Panicum virgatum (assembly GCF_016808335.1). Lineage (NCBI taxonomy): Eukaryota > Viridiplantae > Streptophyta > Magnoliopsida > Poales > Poaceae > Panicum > Panicum virgatum. Next base: position 14,377,465 of record NC_053151.1, read on the forward strand.
AGTTCAACTGCCCACTTTGAGATTTGTCCAGTGGCATCCCAATTGTGGAGTATATCCCCCAATGGGAAGTCAGTTATGACTGAGATCTTGTATTCGTTGAAGTAATGCCAGAGCTTCCTGGAGGTGATTAGAATTCCATACAGAAGTTTCTGAATTGATGGGTATCTAACCTTTGATTCAGAGAGTACTTCGCTGATGAAGTAGACTGGTCTCTGAACACCGTAGGTGTGGCGGAACCACCCAAAACTACTGGGCCCGGGTGCACTGATCTTCGTTGCTAAGCAACTCTGACCCAATCTGGCACTCACCGGTAGTTCCTCGAGTGAAGCCTCGATAAAAGCCACGCTATTCCAGGATCAGCAGACAACACTCACACGAAGGTGAGCCCAGAGATTACAACACAAACCATTTCATACATCTCAGAGTGATTGCAGCGGAAAGAAAATTTATTACAAACCATGTTCAGACTAGCGAAGTACTACGGAGTTCCAACTCCTCAAATTATTCAAGTCTCAAAGTTCAGCGGAAGCATTAAAAGATAACTAACGAAATAACGTGACGCATCGGTAAAGCCCGTACGAATGCGTCACTCAGCGGGAGGGTGATTAGCACCAGCTGAAGGGCCATCCCACTCAACAGACCAACCCGGAGGCAGAGTACAAGGCCAAGTAAGACTCGCAAACAGATCTTCAAAGTTAGTACCTGAAAAACAGTGCCACAAGCAAGGCTGAGTATACTAATACTTAGCAAGACTGACCCGTCTCCGGATATAACATAGTCCGATAACTAGACATGCAAGCTTTTCGGTTGGTAGGGTTTGTTTGCCAAAAAATGCCGCTAAGTGTTGATCCTTACTTTCAGGTTTTACTTAGCCAGATTCTAGTGGAATTAACCATTCTAAATTTGCAACTAACTCTACTCAAACATGGTAGAGCAACCATTTAATTAACCAGCAGTATTTTCATCATCGTATTCCACTTGTTACTCTATGTGACCGAAATCATTAAGCAATCTCATGCCGTGAGAGGCGGACGATTCTGAATCGAATTTCAACCTGGCCAGGGGAACCTAGACCACACGCATGGGGATCGACTTTGCTCCCGCCCACGCTACTTTTCCCCTTTCTTTCCAGTCCGTGGATCCGAAACACCCTCCCCGACTACAGAGTCCGACCACTCTGCACCCGTACGTCGCGACATAAAAATAAACCCTACTTCTACCAGGAGGGTGCGAGATCGTTCCACTCGCCGGTCCAATCAGGTACTTAAGCTTACCGATTACCATATTTCTCGGTATGTGGCTAGTACTTTCAAACGCTTAACAAAATGAGCCACACACCGCGACCTTAGCCATTTTTGACTACACCAGCGGGGTATCACAACTACACAACCCCGCCCGTTGTCCTTACATTTCAACAGGAATTAAAGTCAGTACAATTCCTATTTGCTCGCGAGAGGCAGGAAACCACTCGACTTCTACCGTGCCTATTTAGCATGGCAACTAGTCGACAAAAAGATCCGGTATCAAACATAGGTTCCTATGGATCATGCATCTAGGGTTTTCGATCAACGCCTAGAGAACTTAAATGCAGAAAAAAACAACTGTTACCATACATTAATAAATAGATAGCAGAATGATAATTCGGAAAAATAGTGGGATTATGCTCTGGGGCTTGCCTTCTTGGGCACTGTCAGGCAGAAAAACTTCGGGGGCTTGGCCCAGGTCTTGAGACAAGTTAGTACAGTTCAGATTAACCTCCTGCTCCGCACGAGAGTCCGCGGGCACCAGTTCGTAGTCTCCGTCCGCGAGGTTAACCGTTTCTATATGCAATGCAAGATTTTGAGTTATTCAGGGATACAATTTCTTTCCTTCACGATAAAGTTGTAGTCCACGAAAGTTAATTTAGTGATGATTTCACATTTCATTGCATGGGCAAACATTTATAGAGTAGCAAACATAACTACGGTTATTCATGAATGAGTGGGGTTTTGGGTTTTCATTTTTAATTTTAACACATAGCATGCTTTCATTATTCCTTAACAACCCAACTACTAAAGATCTAGTGATGAAACACTAAAGTAACTCAGATTCAAACTTGAACATTCATGGTATAAATTTCAGCATCTACCATAGAGCAAAAACTATAACTAATCATGCAAATGGATTACTCTAGTTACTTCATATTTTTGTACAGAATGTTCCACATGGATTCTGGTGCTACAAATTTTATGCAAGCAACTTCAAAGCATAAACTCAGTACTGAAATTTTTCCAGATTTTATACACTTATATAGCAGAGGTGATAAAAAGATTAAAAGCAGCAAGCCATCAACAAAGATTAAATCTACCGAAAGTTTTACTAAGGATTTGGTTCTCAAATTTTTACCAGAGACTAGTCCTGAGTTAAACATACTACAGAAAATTTTTCAAGATTTAACGCACTATACTAAATTAGTTATTCAGTTAACTTAACATGAGTTTGCATAAATTTCTCAAGATGCATCTGACCAGCATTGCATCTGAACTTTTTATCACGGGTAGAACATACTCTAAGAAAGATGATGCCCAAAAATAAAGATCAGAAACATTGTAGATTACTCAGAACAAAAATAGTAAATCTAGCCCTAAGATGCTAAGCATGATTATTCGACAAAGCCAAACTCAGTAACTGCAGCTCAAAATTTTTAGACAGGAACACAGAGCTAAAAAGAGACTTCAGAAATAAATATGGATTTTTCTGAGCATAAAAACTATATATAAGGAATTAAGTTGATTAAACAAGCATAAATCATGGTATATAGCAAATTAACTCTAATAAATTTGAAATTTAGAGATTTGCAGGGATTCAGTGGCACAAGGCTGTAGTAAAATTTTCAGAGCAAGTTAATGTACATATTTTCCAGAATTAAATCGAGAATGCTAACAACAGATTAGAGAATCTTGATTGTTCTAGCCTGATAACTGTTTTGGTTTGGTGTCATCTTTTTACTGTGATCTTAGCATCCCATTAGTTATAACATATCCAAAAATCAAGGTCATCTGATGAGCATAACTTCATGAACATGCATAAGGTGATTTTCTCAATCTTTTCCATAGATTAAATTAGGTTGAGTTTCTGCAAATGTGAATGTTACAAAATTTGTAGATTTTGTTACAAGGATTCCAGATCAGTTGAGTTTGCATTTTTCTGATTTTTCTGTGATTTGTTTCGCATTTTAGAAGTTCACTGGTATACACTGTAAAACTTGCAGAGACACCCTTGAACGAAAAAAAGAAATTACAACCGGGTCCTTCGCCGGCCTTCTCCGCCGTGGCATCTTGCCGGTGGTGTTCTGCGGTGCAGGGCTTACCGGGGCTGCCACGGGGAGGCGCGTGGGGGAGAAAGGATCGAGGAACACCTACCCTGGTCGACGTTCGAGCGTTTGGTGCACGGGTTCAAGCTCGTCGGCGTTGATGGCGGGTCGGTTGTTCGGTTCGCCGGCACTGGAGGCGAAGGAGGGCTCGGGGTAGGGGAACAAGGCACGCACGAGCACCGCGTGAGCTCGTGGATGCTTCTGGGGTAGCTGTCGGGCTCGGTCTTCCCCGGAGCTGGCCGGTCCGCGGTGAGCTTGAGCTCGCCGGCGGCGGCGCAAAAGGGGAACGGCTTCTGGAGGGGGTTTGGGTTCGATTCCGCACGCGTGGAGCTTAACTGGGAGGTGGCGAAGCTGCTGCGGTGGTCGGAGGGGGCAATGTTGTAACACCCGGTTTATAAAAGAACATAAACCGAGCAATCATATACGTGCCAGGATCAAGTCACACGTATATACAACAGAATGAACAGTATATCATAGCACATATCACGTAAAAAGACATAATAAAGCGAATACGAATGTTATTTATTACAATAATGACAAAATGTCTGATACAGCGGAAGCGAAGTACAAAATACGATAAAGCTCTCCGAAGCTGAAGCAGGGCGCCACAGGGACGTCGACTGGGAGACGAAGCACCTAGAAGTCCTCGTAGTCCTGGTAGCGCTGGACGAACTCCCTCGTGTCGGCAGGAACTGAGCAGCAGTAGCGTAGCCAAGAGGAAAAAGTAGAGAAGAGGCAAGGGTGAGTACACAACTTGTACTCAACAAGTATAACACAAACTATGAGGCTCTAGGCTGGCTGACTCAACTGCATTAGCTTTTAAGTGTTGGCAAGATTTTATTTAAGCTATTTACTACTAGTTGATGAATTACCATTAACCCAGTTACATAGTAATTAATCAAGATTAAACATGATGCTAATGAGGACCAAACCAAAACCAAGCCACCAAGGTAAACCCCGAGAAGCACCTCCCTCGTCGGAAGGAGATAACTTCACTAATCAAAAGGAGGATCTGGGCCGCTCATAACCGTGAGCACGGCTAGTATACCAGTTTTACACTCTGCAGAGGTTGCACATCTTTACCCACAAGTCGTGAGCTACGCCAGTTGTTCATCACACTTCCTTAGGTGAGATGGCCAGCGACTCACTACGAGGCCTTTAGCAAGAATCTCGTTGGTAAGGCGTAACCGCGAGAGATAGGTCGGCGACGATGGGGCCCACCTCCGGGGGTACAAGCACAGGAGCGCAATCCAAGCACAGACCAAGCCGGAGGAGCAGGGACCATTGAAGCTTACTACTCTTGCCCCGCAGGTAAGTTACTCCAAACCAAAAAGATCTAGTTATTACGCCAAGTCTATCCCATTCTAGCCTTGTGGTAGCGCTGTTGTCCCAGGTTGTCGCTCTATGAACCGGTCCTTATGGAGAGTGGCCAACCAGGCAGTAAGCACCGTGCTGGCCCCCTAAACCATGTTTCTAAAAAAAACATCTTTTAACGAGAAGTGAGCCACTCAAGCCACACAGAGTGCCACTCTCAGAATTAAGTTCAAGTAAACCATTAATCAAATTAATTACAAAGGACCAAAGTGTGTTATAGCGCAGCAACCTAGCACAACTAACCAAAATGCAACCCAAGGGTATATTTAAAGGATATAAACTGGCTAGGAAATCCTTAAAGGCATACAGTATTAAAATGCAGTATGAAATTGTATTTAAAGATGATAGGTTGTTCATGTTATACTTGCCTTCCTCGTACTGCTCCTGCTGCTGCTCAAACTGATCCGAAGACGGCTGCTCCGGGTACTGGTACTGGGGCTCCTCAACTGGATCGGCGTCTACTCACGAACACATGGCCAAAACAATGCACAAAATAAGCATACAAGCAAATACTAACAAAAACTAAGAAACAGTACATCAATACATAAAAACAGCGCACAAAACTATTCTAGAACTATTCTACGCGTTACAACGATCGCGTGGATATAAAGAACGCTAAAAACGGAGCTAAAACGCATAAACTAGGCCAAAAACAAGTTCTAGGGGCTTATTTGTAATAAAACTGAAGTTCCAGGGGCTTTTCTGCTAAAACCGAGGGCTAAAACATAAATAAACATTAAATCTAAGGGCTAACGTGCAAAACCAACGGCTCTGGACGGCGGGTTTGAAAACCAGGAAGCTCAGGGTGTTAAGTGCTAAAAACCGGACCTGGATCTAATTGTTTTTGAACTACCAGGGACGGCGGGTTTATTTCTGGAAAGTTGGGGGGTTCTTTAGAAAGATTGCCAGGCCGAACCGTTATCTAAGGATATGGGCCGCTGGATCACGATCTGATGGATCAGATCGAAGGGGTACGCGCTTCTAATCCTGGGCGTCCAAAGCGGATCGGGCGGTCAGGGGCGCGGGGTGGCGGCGCTGCTCGCCGGCGGCGTTCTCCGCGGCGGGGGATCGCCGGCGTTGAGCAATCCGGCACTCTGGGGGCTTATTCGGGCCGGTGTTTGGCCGTGGAGCACCGCCGTGGCATGTGTAGTCCACTGGCGGGCTCGGACAGGCAGTGCGGGGCTGGGAAAAGGCTCCTCGACGGCGAGGGCGGCTCGGCGGCCACGGAGCTCGCCGGAGCACGGTGCCGGGACGCCTAGAACGCGCCAGGGTCTTATGGGATCTAGCGCAAGGGAGCAGGAGGTCCGGGCGGTGCTCACCGAGGTCCGGAACGGTCGGAGTTGTAGCGGAGCGGGGCCGATGTCGAGGTCCGGCGGCGGCGGCGGCGTGGATGTCGCGGACTGATCGCAGGGGTGGTGCTCCGGCCTCTGGATCTTCACGGTTCGTCTCGCGGCGGTGCTGCGGAGGCCTAACGGGGGTCAGGGCGGCTAGATTGTCACCAGCGGCGATGAAAACTAGCGGGCGGCGCATCTTACCGGAGATGGCTTCGGGGCTGATTCCGGCCGCTGCACCGGCTGAGATCGCGAGCAGGGACCTCGAGGGGTTTCCTGGCGTTGGGGCGAAGCTCGGGCGCAGCTCGGATGGGGCTTAGGCGCGGCGGAGCGGCGGGGCCGCGGCGGCGCAGTTCCTCTGCGCGGCGGAGCAGCACGGGGGCGGCGTGCTTAGGGTTCGCTGGCGGCGCGAGGGTGGATGGGGTGAAGGGCTGGGGCCGTGGGGAGCCAATTTAAGGGCCTGCGGGGATCATGGGGAGACGTGCCGTGGGGGATGCGGACGTGATCCCCGGCAAGAAGCTCGGGTTCTGTTGGCGCACCGGAGGAGGGAAGGAGGAAGGAGATGGCGCCGACAGGCGGGCCCGGACGGTCAGTGAGGGGGGTGGGCGAGCGTGGGCGGGCCGGGCGCGAGGCGGAGGCAGGCCGCGGGCGAGCTGGGCCGAAGTGGGCTGAGCGGGGACTTGGGCCGCGGGGAGCTGGGTTGGGCTTTTTGGGTTTTGGGTTTGAGCTCCTTTTCTATTTTCCTTCCTCTTTTCTATTTCTACTCATTTCTTAATCTAATTCAAACAAAGTTTGAATTCAAATTTGAATTTGAATTCAAACCACACTCAAATAAAATTATGCACCAGCATGAATGCAACAAAAATTTAAACCTATGATAAATTTTAATCAATTAAGGAACAAAAATTAGATTAAATGCCAACTAAACACAATAAACCTTAGAAAATTAAATAAAGCCAATTAATTTATTAATAAATACTGAAATTTAAAATTAGGGTGTTACATACCCTACCCCCTTAAAGAAATCTCGTCCCCGAGATTTAGCTGGGCTGGCTAGCAAAGAGATCTGGATATGTCTTCTTCAACTCATCTTCTCGCTCCCATGTAGCCTCAGCTTCACTGTGATGACTCCACTGAACTCTGCACATCTTGATGCGCTTGTTCCGAGTGACCCTCTCTGATGTTTCCAGAATCTTCACCGGATGCTCAGTATAAGTCAGATCCTCCTGGACATCGACTCCATCCAGGGGTGCCTGCTCCTCGGGTACTCGCAGACATCTCTTCAGCTGAGATATATGGAAAACATCATGAACTCCTGAGAGGCTGAGAGGTAACTCCAGGCGATAAGCAACTTCGCCTTTCCGCTCTAGCACCTTGAATGGCCCCACATACCGAGGTGCTAACTTCCCTTTGACATTAAATCTGCGGATTCCTCTCATCGGAGACACCTTCAGGTACACATAGTCACCAACACTGAAAGTCAAATCTCTCCGTTTGCCATCAGCATAGCTCTTCTGTCTGCTCTGTGCAATCCTCAGATTTTCTCGCACAGCCTGAACCATCTGCTCTGCATCATCTATGATCTCAGGGCCAAAGAGCTGCTTCTCACCGATCTGATCCCAATAGAGAGGAGTTCTACACTTTCTGCCATACAATGCCTCAAAGGGAGACTTCTTCAGACTGGCCTGGTAGCTGTTGTTATATGAGAACTCAGCAAATGACAGGCACTTATCCCAACTAGTACCATACTGAATAGCACAAGCTCTCAGCATATCCTCCAACACTTGGTTGGTTCTCTCTGTCTGCCCATCTGTCTGAGGGTGATAAGCCGTACTGAAACGCAGCTTCGTATCCAGAGAATCATGGAGCTGCTCCCAGAACCGAGAAGTGAACTGAGACCCCCTGTCAGATATGATCTTCTTCGGCACACCATGCAAACAGACAATCCGAGAGATGTACAACTCTGCAAGTCTAGCACCGGAGTAAGTAGTGTTCACTGGAATGAAGTGAGCAACCTTCGTCAATCGATCCACTACTACCCAAATAGAGTTGTACCCTTTCTGAGTACGAGGCAGTCCAACAATGAAGTCCATAGTGATCTCCTCCCATTTCCACTCTGGAATCTTCAGCGGCTGTAACAGACCTGCTGGCCTCTGGTGCTCAGCCTTGACACGCTGACAGGTGTCACAAATAGCCACGTACTCTGCCACTGAACGCTTCATCCCATACCACCAGAAACGTTCCTTCAGATCATAATACATCTTCGTGCTGCCCGGATGAATAGAGTATGCTGTATCATGGGCCTCACTCAGAATCAACTTCCGAAGATCCTTCACATCTGGAACACAGATCCGGTTCTTGTACCACAAGGTACCCTGATCATCCTCTCTGAAATGAGGAGCCTTGCCCTTCTTGAGCAACTCACGGATCTCCTGCAGCTTCTCATCATCTTCCTGATGCTGCCTGATCTCTGACTCTAAAGTCGGTACTGCCTCAAACGCTGCACTGGAAGTATGATGCAAGAAGCCCAGACTCAGCTGCTCGAACTCCTCGCATAACTCTGGAGGCATCTGGAAAGCCACGGCCATGTTGACATAACTTCTTTGCTCAGAGCATCTGCTACAACATTGGCCTTGCCCGGATGATAGTGAATCTCCAGATCATAATCCTTGACCAACTCTAGCCATCTTCTCTGCCGCATATTCAGCTCATTCTGTGTGAAAATGTACTTGAGGCTCTTGTGATCAGTGTAGATATCACACCGCTGCCCATACAAGTAATGCCTCCAAATCTTCAGAGCATGCACAACTGCGGCTAACTCAAGATCATGAGTAGGATAATTCAGCTCATGCCGACGTAACTGCCGTGAAGCATAAGCTATCACTCTGCCCTCCTGCATCAGAACACACCCAAGACCATCCTTCGAAGCATCACAATATACCGTGAACCTCTTCGTCTGGTCTGGCAGAGTCAGGACTGGCGCCGTAGTCAACCTTTTCTTCAGCTCATCAAAGGCCATCTGACGCTCATCAGTCCATACAAAAGCCACATTCTTCTCTAGCAAAGAAGTCAAAGGCTTCGCGATCTTGGAGAAATTCTCAATGAACCTCCGATAATATCCAGCTAAGCCCAAGAAAGATCTGACTTCCTTCACTGTCTGCGGTGTCTCCCACTCGAGCACATCCTTCACCTTACTCGGATCAACAGCAATGCCTCCCTGAGAGATAACATGACCGAGGAATGGAACCTCGTCAATCCAGAACTCGCACTTGCTGAACTTGGCATACAGCTGATGCTCTCTCAATCTCTGCAACACGAGCCTCAAATGCTCCTCATGCTCTTCTTCTGTCTTGGAGAAGATCAGAATATCATCAATGAAAATCACCACGAAGACATCCAGATAATCCATGAAGACCATGTTCATCAGATGCATGAAGAAAGCCGGGGCATTAGTCAAGCCGAAGGACATGACTGTATACTCATATAGCCCGTATTTGCAGGTGAATGCCGTCTTCGGAATATCCCCAGGACGGATCCTCAGCTGAAAATAGCCCGAACGAAGATCAATCTTCGAGAATATACGAGCACCTCGAAGCAAATCGAAGAGATCCTCAATACGGGGCAGTGGATGCTTGTTCTTGATAGTAACTGCATTCAGCTCCCGATAATCCACACACATCCTCTTCGAGCCATCCTTCTTATCTACCAGCAGCAACGGAAAAGCCCAAGGAGAGAAGCTGCGACGGATATAGCCCTTGGCTAGCAACTCATCAATAGTTTTCTTGACCTCTTCATGCTCTATAGGTGCCATGCGGTAGGGCCGCTTTGCAATAGGAGCTGTGCCAGGCAAGAGATCAATACAAAACTCAATGGCGCGTTCAGGCGGCATACCTGGCAGATCATCCGGAAAGACATCCGGGAATTCAGACACCACGCGAATACCGCCCGTGGGTCTAGCCTCCATCTGATGAAGAAATCCAGAAGGCTCTACTGCACTGATAACAACCTCTTGGCCACTGGAAGCTGATAGCAAGACTGTCCTCTGAGCACAATCTATCCGAACTCCCCATTTGGCCAGAGTCTCCATTCCCAGAATGACATCAATGCCCTTGGTGTCTAGCACCATCAGATCAGTACAGAACTCTACTCCCCTCAAGGAAATACTGACTCTCGGGCAGTAAGTGTGAGACCTCAACTGTCCTCCCGGTGAAGATACTAACAGGCACCTCTTTAATGTGCTAGTATGAATACCATGATGCTCGACAAAAGACTGAGTAATGAAGGAATGCGTAGCACCAGTATCAAAAAGCACTGTAGCTGGATATGAATTAACCATGAACGTACCAATGACCACGTTGGGAGCCTCGGCCGCTGACTCGGCCGTCACGTGGTTCACCCTGCCCTGTGCTGGCGCCCTGGGCTGAGCTGGGCGCCCCTGCTGTCCCGCCTGCGCCTTCCGGGGGCAAGCGTTGGCGTAGTGCCCCGGCTGGCCGCAGTGAAAGCAGGTGCGAGGGGGTCCCTGAGCCTGCTGTCCGGTAGGAGCTGCCGGACGTGGAGCCTGCGGTGCCGGTGGAGCTGGTGGAGCACGAGCCGGAGGTGCTGGTAACCTCGGGCCCTGACCTGCCTGCTGCTGTCGAGGCGGGTACTGCTGCGGTGGCCTCTGCTGGTACTGCTGAGGAGGCCGGTACTGAGGCTGGTACTGCTGGGGCTGCTGGAGTCGAGGACGAGTGTTGCTGCCGGAAGCAACGGGGACAACCTTCCTCTTCTTGTCCTCCATCTCCAGGTGCTTACGCTCAGTGTTGAGCGCACTGTCAACCAGATGGTTGAAGTCGTCGAAGCGGAGGTTGAGCAGCGCGTACTGGAGGTAGTCCTCAAGACCCTCCATGAAGTGCTCCTGCTTCTTGCGGTCATCCGCAACCTCGGCAGGGGCGTAGCGTGCCAGCTGAAGAAAGCGATCACGATACTCCGTGACCGACATAGTCCCCTGAATTCACAAAGACAGATAGATATCGGAAGATTAACTCAAGATTCATAAGGATAGAACAAGGGGCATTAGCTCAAAAGAAAACGCTGAATGATTATTCTTAAGATTACCTGCTTCAGTGCAAGGAACTCCTTCTGTTTCATCTTCATAACGCCCGCGGGGACGTTGTGGCTGCGGAAACGCTCCCTGAACTGGAGCCAAGTGAGAGACTCGCGGTCATGGACCGGGTGGGACTCCCACCAGTCCAAAGCTGCCCCTCGCAGCTGTCCTGCTGCGTACAAGACGCGCTCACGGTCATCGCACTGGGCGATGTCCAGCTGACGCTCCACTGCACGGAGCCAGTCGTCAGCCTGAAGAGGGTCGGACGTGTGAGAGAACGTCGGCGGGTGACCCCTCAGGAACTCAGCACGCCTGTCGCGAGGCTGCGGCGGTGGAGGAGGCGGAGGCTGAGTGTGAGCGTGCTGAAGAGCCTGAACGGTGTTGTTCAGGGTAGCCATCATCTGCATCTGGAGCTGGAAGTACTGCTCCGGAGTCAAAGGCGGCGGCATCGGGATCCCAGTACCCTGGTTGTTCTGACCCTGCTGTTGGCCAGAACCGGAACCGGTGCTCCTGGTGTTCACCATCTGATTTGAACAAAAGATTTCACGAGTAAGGATATTGCAGGAATGAATTCAGATGGATATGATAACTCTTTGCGGAAAAAGACTCAGCCATGATAAAGTAGACAGGATAGAGTTGACTGTTTTACCCCCAACGATCTAACTCATTTTATTAATTAGTTAACTTTAACATCCGAGTGATTTTCTTTAAACAAATTTAAGCTACTAAGCTATGCAATCAGTCAAAAATCCAAATCAACCATGAAGCATAATAACAAGCAGACAATTTCACGACTTAGCCGAGTTTAACATACGACTCGACTAACACAACGCGTCGCAGAACGTGCTATCGTTTTATTATAAAAGGGTCACCTAGCTATGCTCATGGTGGTCAGATGACTGATTCAGGCCAAAATCTACGAAACTATTCTTCAGAGAGAGAAATCAAGGCAAGAAAGGTAAAAGTCATAGAAGTCAAGGGGTATAATAGTAAAATAGTTTCAGCAGACAAGGATTGGTGAGAAGAAGTCCTAAAACTCGACCAGTTCTATCTAGGCTTCGTCCTACAGTCGATATGGCTCTGATACCACTCTGTAACACCCGGTTTATAAAAGAACATAAACCGAGCAATCATATACGTGCCAGGATCAAGTCACACGTATATACAACAGAATGAACAGTATATCATAGCACATATCACGTAAAAAGACATAATAAAGCGAATACGAATGTTATTTATTACAATAATGACAAAATGTCTGATACAGCGGAAGCGAAGTACAAAATACGATAAAGCTCTCCGAAGCTGAAGCAGGGCGCCACAGGGACGTCGACTGGGAGACGAAGCACCTAGAAGTCCTCGTAGTCCTGGTAGCGCTGGACGAACTCCCTCGTGTCGGCAGGAACTGAGCAGCAGTAGCGTAGCCAAGAGGAAAAAGTAGAGAAGAGGCAAGGGTGAGTACACAACTTGTACTCAACAAGTATAACACAAACTATGAGGCTCTAGGCTGGCTGACTCAACTGCATTAGCTTTTAAGTGTTGGCAAGATTTTATTTAAGCTATTTACTACTAGTTGATGAATTACCATTAACCCAGTTACATAGTAATTAATCAAGATTAAACATGATGCTAATGAGGACCAAACCAAAACCAAGCCACCAAGGTAAACCCCGAGAAGCACCTCCCTCGTCGGAAGGAGATAACTTCACTAATCAAAAGGAGGATCTGGGCCGCTCATAACCGTGAGCACGGCTAGTATACCAGTTTTACACTCTGCAGAGGTTGCACATCTTTACCCACAAGTCGTGAGCTACGCCAGTTGTTCATCACACTTCCTTAGGTGAGATGGCCAGTGACTCACTACGAGGCCTTTAGCAAGAATCTCGTTGGTAAGGCGTAACCGCGAGAGATAGGTCGGCGACGATGGGGCCCACCTCCGGGGGTACAAGCACAGGAGCGCAATCCAAGCACAGACCAAGCCGGAGGAGCAGGGACCATTGAAGCTTACTACTCTTGCCCCGCAGGTAAGTTACTCCAAACCAAAAAGATCTAGTTATTACGCCAAGTCTATCCCATTCTAGCCTTGTGGTAGCGCTGTTGTCCCAGGTTGTCGCTCTATGAACCGGTCCTTATGGAGAGTGGCCAACCAGGCAGTAAGCACCGTGCTGGCCCCCTAAACCATGTTTCTAAAAAAACATCTTTTAACGAGAAGTGAGCCACTCAAGCCACACAGAGTGCCACTCTCAGAATTAAGTTCAAGTAAACCATTAATCAAATTAATTACAAAGGACCAAAGTGTGTTATAGCGCAGCAACCTAGCACAACTAACCAAAATGCAACCCAAGGGTATATTTAAAGGATATAAACTGGCTAGGAAATCCTTAAAGGCATACAGTATTAAAATGCAGTATGAAATTGTATTTAAAGATGATAGGTTGTTCATGTTATACTTGCCTTCCTCGTACTGCTCCTGCTGCTGCTCAAACTGATCCGAAGACGGCTGCTCCGGGTACTGGTACTGGGGCTCCTCAACTGGATCGGCGTCTACTCACGAACACATGGCCAAAACAATGCACAAAATAAGCATACAAGCAAATACTAACAAAAACTAAGAAACAGTACATCAATACATAAAAACAGCGCACAAAACTATTCTAGAACTATTCTACGCGTTACAACGATCGCGTGGATATAAAGAACGCTAAAAACGGAGCTAAAACGCATAAACTAGGCCAAAAACAAGTTCTAGGGGCTTATTTGTAATAAAACTGAAGTTCCAGGGGCTTTTCTGCTAAAACCGAGGGCTAAAACATAAATAAACATTAAATCTAAGGGCTAACGTGCAAAACCAACGGCTCTGGACGGCGGGTTTGAAAACCAGGAAGCTCAGGGTGTTAAGTGCTAAAAACCGGACCTGGATCTAATTGTTTTTGAACTACCAGGGACGGCGGGTTTATTTCTGGAAAGTTGGGGGGTTCTTTAGAAAGATTGCCAGGCCGAACCGTTATCTAAGGATATGGGCCGCTGGATCACGATCTGATGGATCAGATCGAAGGGGTACGCGCTTCTAATCCTGGGCGTCCAAAGCGGATCGGGCGGTCAGGGGCGCGGGGTGGCGGCGCTGCTCGCCGGCGGCGTTCTCCGCGGCGGGGGATCGCCGGCGTTGAGCAATCCGGCACTCTGGGGGCTTATTCGGGCCGGTGTTTGGCCGTGGAGCACCGCCGTGGCATGTGTAGTCCACTGGCGGGCTCGGACAGGCAGTGCGGGGCTGGGAAAAGGCTCCTCGACGGCGAGGGCGGCTCGGCGGCCACGGAGCTCGCCGGAGCACGGTGCCGGGACGCCTAGAACGCGCCAGGGTCTTATGGGATCTAGCGCAAGGGAGCAGGAGGTCCGGGCGGTGCTCACCGAGGTCCGGAACGGTCGGAGTTGTAGCGGAGCGGGGCCGATGTCGAGGTCCGGCGGCGGCGGCGGCGTGGATGTCGCGGACTGATCGCAGGGGTGGTGCTCCGGCCTCTGGATCTTCACGGTTCGTCTCGCGGCGGTGCTGCGGAGGCCTAACGGGGGTCAGGGCGGCTAGATTGTCACCAGCGGCGATGAAAACTAGCGGGCGGCGCATCTTACCGGAGATGGCTTCGGGGCTGATTCCGGCCGCTGCACCGGCTGAGATCGCGAGCAGGGACCTCGAGGGGTTTCCTGGCGTTGGGGCGAAGCTCGGGCGCAGCTCGGATGGGGCTTAGGCGCGGCGGAGCGGCGGGGCCGCGGCGGCGCAGTTCCTCTGCGCGGCGGAGCAGCACGGGGGCGGCGTGCTTAGGGTTCGCTGGCGGCGCGAGGGTGGATGGGGTGAAGGGCTGGGGCCGTGGGGAGCCAATTTAAGGGCCTGCGGGGATCATGGGGAGACGTGCCGTGGGGGATGCGGACGTGATCCCCGGCGAGAAGCTCGGGTTCTGTTGGCGCACCGGAGGAGGGAAGGAGGAAGGAGATGGCGCCGACAGGCGGGCCCGGACGGTCAGTGAGGGGGGTGGGCGAGCGTGGGCGGGCCGGGCGCGAGGCGGAGGCAGGCCGCGGGCGAGCTGGGCCGAAGTGGGCTGAGCGGGGACTTGGGCCGCGGGGAGCTGGGTTGGGCTTTTTGGGTTTTGGGTTTGAGCTCCTTTTCTATTTTCCTTCCTCTTTTCTATTTCTACTCATTTCTTAATCTAATTCAAACAAAGTTTGAATTCAAATTTGAATTTGAATTCAAACCACACTCAAATAAAATTATGCACCAGCATGAATGCAACAAAAATTTAAACCTATGATAAATTTTAATCAATTAAGGAACAAAAATTAGATTAAATGCCAACTAAACACAATAAACCTTAGAAAATTAAATAAAGCCAATTAATTTATTAATAAATACTGAAATTTAAAATTAGGGTGTTACAAATGTGGGGCTGGGCTAGCCGGTCCGCGCGAGCTGGATCTCGGCGGCCATGGCGGAGCGGCGGGAGGAGGAAGAAGGGGAAGAAGGGGCGCGACTGTGGGGTGCTGGGGGTCTTTATAGGCCAAGGAGCTCCTGGGGGAGGAATGCAGTGACTGGGGGCGGTTGATTTGGTCCTGGGTGGCTCAACGGCGAGCGGGCGGAGGAGGCAGCGGCGCTGCGCCGGCCGGGGTGTCGTGGCGGCTCGGGAGCGGCCTGGGACGCGTGTGGGCGTTGGAGGGCGCCAAGGGGCAGGCCAGGTGGCGTGGAGAGGTTTCCCGGGTCCATTTGGCCACGGGCGCGCGGTGGACGAAGTCCACCGGCGGCGTACGGCGGGCGGCGAGTGAAACAGAGCCAGCCGGGAGAGAGAGATGGAGATGGGGGCTCTTTTGCGATTTCTGAAATTTCCAGGCACCTCTCGGTAAACTAAAAATATCTCCTAATTGGAGGGCTCAAATGGAAAAGTATTGAATACCACTTTTGCATAACTTTTCAAGATCTACAACTTTTGTGTTATGCAAATTTTCATTTGAAACTCACATTTTGAACTATTGGTATATTTGCATATTTGCACAAAAGGACTTTAGTTTTATTCAGTTTTTGACTAGATTTTGGCTGAAGTTCAATTGAGCACATGTCAATTGAAACACCTCTCATGAGCAACTAAAATTTTGTGCACAATTTTTTAAATAAATTTTGAGTTGCTTCCCACTCCTTTTTTTTCCTTTAATTTCTTTTGTATGATTTGTCTTTTATTTGATCCTTTCTTTTTGAATTAATTTCTCAAATGTTTCTTTTAACTTTAACTAAGGTACCTTGATTGTATTAGATGTGCTAACACCTGAGGTGTCACAACCTACCCCCCTTAACAAGAATCTCGTCCCGAGATTGGATGATTGAATTGAGGTGGGGAAAATGATATACCTGAGGTTGAGCTAAGGAAACCCGGATAGTGTCGATTAAGATAACCCTCCGTCTCCCAAGTGGCTTCTTCTTCATTGTGATGAGACCACTGAATTTTATACATTTTTACCACCTTTCGACGAGTACCTCTCTCTTTTTGATCCAGAATTTTGAGTGGATATTCGGTATATGAGAGATCGGGCTCCACTAAAATTTCCTGTTGATCAATGATTTCCGTAGGAACTCGAACACATTTCTTGAGTTGGGATATGTGGAAAACATTATGGATGGCGGCAAGTCGTGAAGGAAGTCGCAAACGATAAGCCACGGGTCCACATTCCTCAATGATTTCGTATGGCCCGACATAGCGAGGTGCGAGCTTACCCCTAACTCCGAAACGTTGAACGCCTCGAGTTGGGGACACTCGTAAATAGACGTGGTTACCAACCATGAACTTCAAAGGATCCCTTCTTTTATCGAAATAACTCTTTTGCCGAGACTGAGCTGCTCGGAGATTAGCTTGTACTATTTTGACTTTCTCCTCAGCCTCGATCACTAATTCGGGTCCAAATATTTGACGTTCCCCAGTCTGAGACCAACTCAAAGGAGTTCGACATCGTCGACCATACAAGGCCTCGAAGGGTGCCATCTTCAGACTGGCCTGATAGCTGTTGTTATAAGAAAACTCCGCCAAGGATAAACATTTGTCCCAGTTCTTGTCATAATGGATGACACATGCTCGAAGCATATCTTCAAGAATTTGATTAACCCTTTCGGTCTGTCCGTCAGTCTGTGGATGGTAAGCTGAGCTTCGAATTAATTTAGTTCCGAGAGCCTCTTGGAGTTGCTCCCAAAACCTTGCCACAAACTGAGGACCACGATCCGATATAATTGTTTTGGGTATACCGTGTAGGCAGACAATCCGATCAATATAGATCTCAGCATATTTCTTGGCTCGATATTCAGTATGTACTGGAATAAAATGAGCGGTCTTTGTGAGCCTATCAACAATGACCCAAATGGAATCATGGTGCTGAGAAGTATTTGGTAAGCCTACGATGAAATCCATGCTGATATCTTCCCATTTCCAAGACGGAATTGGTAGAGGTTGGAGAGTTCCAGCAACTTTCAAGTGACTAGCTTTCACTCTCTGGCAGGTGTCACATTCTGCGACATATTTGGCAATCTCTCTCTTCATGCGAGTCCACCAAAAATTTTGTCTGAGATCTTGGTACATCTTGGTGCTACCCGGATGAATAGAAAATTTAGAGAGATGTGCTTCGTCCAGGATTTGTTTCTGCAGCTCATGATTCTTTGGAACGACTAGGCGATCCTCGAACCACAAAATTCCTTTATGGTCCACTCAGAAACACTTATATTTATTTTCACCTTCTACTACTTGCTGCTTGATGATGCCAACACTTTTGTCGTGTAATTGTGCCATGATGACCTAGTCATAGAGTGTCGGTTCCACCGAAATATGATTCAAAGAACCTTGAGGGATGATTTCTAATTTCAGCCTTTGCATTTCAGCACACAATGTGTCATTATATGACTCCATTGATAGGCAATTGCAGTGAACCTTGCGACTGAGCGCATCGGCTACAACATTCGCCTTGCCCGGATGATAATGAACCTCCAGATCATAATCTTTAATTAATTCCAGCCATCTTCGTTGCCTCATATTCAGCTCACTTTGAGTGAAAATGTATTTGAGACTCTTATGGTCGGTATAGATATTGCAATGAGTACCCATAAGATAATGTCTCCAAAGCTTGAGAGCATGAATAACGGCGGCTAGTTCCAGATCATGAGTGGGATAATTCAGCTCGTGTGGCCGAAGAGCTCGGGAAGCATAAGCTATCACCCGATTGTCTTGCATTAGAACACAACCAAGACCAGTGCCTGAAGCATCACAATAAACGTCGTATGGTCTATTGTTGTCAGGTTGAGCCAAGACTGGTGCAGTGGTTAGATGTGCTCTCAATGTATGGAATGCTTCATCACACTTCGTGTTCCATTTAAACTTGACATCTTTCCTTAGTAGTTCTGTCATGGGCTTAGCAATTCTGGAGAAGTCCGGAATAAATCTGCGGTAATACCCCGCCAAGCCGAGAAAACTGCGGATCTGATGAACTGAAGTAGGAGGTTTCCAGTCCATCACTTCTTGTACTTTGCTGGGATCAACTGAAATGCCTTCACTAGATATAGTGTGACCCAGAAATTTGACTGTGTCCAGCCAGAATTCACACTTGGAGAATTTTGCGTACAGCTTATGATCTCTGAGACGTTGAAGAACAATGCGCAGATGTTGCTCATGTTCTGCCTCATCTTTGGAATAGATCAGAATGTCGTCAATAAAGACCACGACAAACTTGTCAAGTTCCGGCATAAATACCGAGTTCATGAGATACATAAAATAAGCCGGAGCATTGGTGAGACCGAAAGACATAACCAAATATTCATAGAGACCATATCGGGTTGAGAAGGCGGTCTTGGGAATATCGCAAGGCCGGATTTTAATTTGATGATAACCCGAACGAAGATCAATCTTGGAGAAAATCTTTGCTCCAGCCAATTGATCAAACAATACATCAATGCGGGGAAGTGGATATTTATTTTTGATGGTCACCGCATTGAGAGGCCGGTAATCAACACACAACCTCAGACTATCATCTTTCTTCTTTACGAACAATGCTGGACAGCCCCAAGGTGAAGCACTTGGGCGGATAAAACCCTTGTCCAACAGTTCTTGTAGCTGGATTTTTAGTTCAGCCAATTCTTTAGGCGGCATCCGGTATGGCCTTTTTGAAATAGGTGCTGTACCAGGCTGAAGTTCAATGACAAATTCGATATCCCGGTCTGGCGGCATACCAGGTAAATCCTCCGGAAAAACATCTACATATTCACGGACTACCGGAATATCTTCGAGACGAATATCTTTCATGGCATAGGCACAAGAGTTGTTGTATTGGTGATGAGGTAAATATAGAACCGAATGACCATGAGTTGGAGAATTTATTTCAACGGCTCGGGAAGAGATATCTAACATTACCCCATGTCTTTTCATCCAATCCATTCCCAGAATAATGTCCATACCTTCTAGTGGCAACAAGATTAAAGTGGTAGGAACAGTTTTACTACCCAAACTAAGTGGCGCATTATGAACGATTTGGTTTGATGCGACTTTACCACCCGGGGTAGATATCATGAATGACCCTTTTGTGTGACAGAAATCTAACCTAACCCTTGCTCCGAATTTAGAACTAATGAAGCTATGAGAGGCACCAGAATCGAATAAGATAACTGTGGGGTGTTGGTTTATAGAGAATGTACCCGACATGATTGGTGCTCCCTCGGGTAGTTCAGCAAGGTTGGTGAAGTTAAGTCGGCCCTGCCTGACTTGAATGGTTTGCCTCTTGCCCTTGTTCTGATCATTTCTGCGAGAAGCCTGCCCTTGAGATTGTCCCGCCTGGGGGCATATCTTGGCAAAGTGATCCGGACTCCCGCATCTGAAACAGCGGTTATTATTATCGGGGCGAGCGGCTGGCTGAGCATTCGGCCTAGGGCCGTTCTGCTGCTGTTGAGGTGCAAATCGAGCTTGCTGGGAAAGCCCGAATCGAGTCTGCTGCTGCTGTTGAGGAGGCCTAATAATCCAACGCCCTGGCTGAGGGGCCTTCTGAGAGGATGCGGGTGGGTTATTTTGCACAATACGATACCTCGGTGCAGAGGCACTCGAGGGTCCGGCAGGTGCCTTGCGCTTCTTTTCAGCGCGGTGTGCAGAAATCAGATCCTCCTGAGATATAGCCATATTCACCAATTCATTGAATGAATCTGCTCGGACAAGATTTAGCCTCTCCTGTAATTTGGTACTAAGGCCTCGACGGAAGCGTTCACGCTTCTTAGCGTCCGTATCGGCATGATGTCCAGCATACTGACACAATTGATGGAATACTTGAGCATACTGCACCACGGTACGAGTGCCCTGAGTCAAGGCCAAGAACTCGTTGAGCTTACGGTCAAGAAGACCAGCTGGAATATGATGATCTCGAAAAGCCAATTTGAATTCATTCCAATTCACCACATGATCAGCCGGTAGCATCCCGTGGTAATGATCCCACCACATACGAGCTGATCCGCGAAACTGCTGCGCAGCATAGCGAGTCTTGTTCGCTTCGGAACAAGGAGTAGTCAATAGAGAAAACTTGGACTCGATCGTGCGAATCCAAGCGTCAGCGTCCAGAGGCTCATCCGCTTTATTGAACAGCGGAGGCTGAGTGCTGAGGAAATCTTGGTAGCTCGCCTCTTGTGCGTGATGAGCATGATGCCCACCCCGCGGTTGTTGCTGAGCTTGAACCAACTGCCGCAAAATCTCTGTCTGGGCAGCAAGAACCTCAGCAATACCCACTGGTGGAGGAGGTGGAGGTGGATCGCCATTCCCTCCGGCTCCAAAACCACTAGGGGTGCCTCGAGTTGATCCAACCATCTGAAATGTGAGTACTTTTGCATTAGGCTCATCATTATCATCATTTCAAATGGAATATACATCTCAAAATGACATGGAAATACTGGAAATTGCTTAATCAGGTTGTGCAGCAAAACCAGCGATACGAAAACGCTCATAACTGGAGTTCGGTACATGATATGGACTTGAAATTTTTACAAGAGATAGGAAATTTTATGATCTACAACTTTGGTAGTCATCACAAAGTCAGATTTCCATAGTAGGTTAGTCGAAAAATTCAATTACTCCTCCTCTGGTTTTTCTGCTTCTCAGAAAACAGAGCTTCTGTAATTTGCGATTATCTCCTGCAATACCAATCCGTTTGGGCTGAAATTTTGCGAGCAGGTTCCTGGTGAAATTTGGAACAACTTTGGTATTCAACTCAGGAGCTAAATCCGAAAGGAAAAGAGGATAAAAATTCGAACTAACTGCTGCCTTCAGCTTTTTGCAGATCACTGATAATTAACACTAGTAGCATTAGGGGTTCATTACATCCATCGTTCTCTCCTTTCTACTTGGTCACTCCTAACATCAGTACTAAGGGGGTTACTCAACTCTAAGTTAGCCTAGTAGCCATGATCCAAAAGTAGGCCACACTAAGAGGAGTCTACAAAAGCTAAGAAACAGCGCCTCGGTCTACATGTTGACCGATGCCTCACTCGCCGCGGGAGTGTGAACCTCCACCGGAGCGGGCTGCGGCGCCTGGTCCTCGGAGTCCATCTCTGAAACGCCCTCTATCTCCTGGGGCTCGTCCTCCTCGTCCACCTGCATCTCGTCGGGAGGTGCGTGAAGGGCATCCTGCGCGTGCTGTATCGCGTGGAGCTGCCCCTGAGCCTCATCCATCTCAAGCTGCAGGTCGTGAAACTGGTCCTCCAAGAAGTTGATCGTAGCGTCACGATCCGACACAGTGTCCTGAAGCTCGTGAACCTGGCCGTGGAGCTGGGCGATAAGAGTAGCCCTGCTCTCGAGCTCGGTACTAGCCTCCTGAAGCTGCCCATCTCTCAGCTGGACCGCCAGGTGCAAGGCCTGAGCGTGGTCCACCAACTGAGCGACGGCGTAACTCTGGTAAGTGTGAAGTCTGTAAAGGCCGTCCAAGCACATCGCTGTCGTCCGAAGTGCCCCGACCGGGTCAAGGGTAGCGACCACGTCCACGTGTGCCATCCGGTCGAGCCAAAGCGGGTCTGCCGGGTCAGGTGCAGGGAACAACCCGAACGCGGTCAGAACCACCTCCAGAGGGTGCGAAGAGCAAAAAGCGGTCATCGCCCTCATGGCGGTAAGCTCCCAGGTGTCCAGCAGGTAGTGGCCGACCATCTGAGTCACGATCGGCTCCCACCCGTTGAGCGGGTGCTGTGGGATCACCATCGTCACACTGCAACGACGAACTCCGTCCTCCACAAACTCGTGGCCATCGTAAACCGGTGGCTGGAGGTAACCGGCTGCACTCAACAGCTCCCAAAGACGGCGGGGAAACCCGTCCCAGTGCAGGCAAGCGGAGTGCACGTGCCCCTGCGCGTCAACGACCAGCAGCTCTTCCATCTGTCCCAACAAAAGACCGATGGATCAGCTGATGGTAACAAGAACTACTAACTCTGGAACAGTGAAAGAAATGGCCAAAACTGTAGAGAACTTGCTTCAAAAATTCTCAAAAATTTACACAAGATCCCTCTGATATTAAGGAACAATTCATCTAGTCACCACTAAGATCAATTCGGACTCCATGGGGGTGATATGATCAGGTATTCGGAGTGACGTCAACCAGGAAAACTGAGTGTCCAGAGAGCGGTGTATTTTGACTATAACTCTCAACCAGACGTCAAAAATTCTTCAAATTTTTATGGTAAGCTCATCACTTAGTTGTCTACAACTTTCATGTTGAACGATTTTTAGTTTGAACAACTTATAAAGGTCGAAAAATTTCAGTTGTATAGACTGTTCAGAGTTAACAGTTTTACACAGGGTTGATCCAAAAATACAAATACCATGCTAGAAGGCTTCAAAAATTCTCAAATTTTTACAGCAGCTTGATAACTTAGGAAACATCATTTAGTCTTACTACCCCAAGTCGATTTGAGTAACTTATCAGAAGGTTAAAATTCGTGGAAACCAGGTTGCAGACTTTCTGGATACTCCCTAGGATAGTGTTTTAACGGATTTGCTTGCGATTTCCCCAGAGATTTATTTGCTAATCTTTTTGAGAATGAATGCAGAGCCTATACGTCCTCACCAAGGAAAAATTGCCAAGTAATCTTGGTCTTACGCAATGACTTTGGTGGCATACATATTACGTCTCTCACTATATAGCTACTCGATATAGCTAGATAGCCTATAATTCGATTTCGAGTTAGCGTACCTGCAGAAGATTGACAGTATAAAAAATGAACCTTTCGTGCCAGCACTCACGAAAGGGTCCCCATACATTACCGATCACTATAGAATCGGCATCCATACCATTACCTCCGTATGGACAACGTTAAGCATACGTTATCGAAACAACGTATTGACTGAGTACCGTCTTTGACGGGGAATTGAATTCCAATTTCGAACCATTACTCCCCATATACTCAACCGAAGTTGGTATATGGGCAGCAGCTCAAGTAGGCCACTGCTTGAGCTCCAGCGTTCGGCTCGCATCACCGACGGGAAGGTCAGACTCCCTCAGCTGACTGAGTAAGCATACCTCCGCGGCGACGATGTAGTTGCAGAATTTAAATTGCGGAAATTAAATACTGAAAAGTAATGTGCTGGAAGTTAGCCATACAAAATAAGCCACCTGATTATACCCATAAGATTCCCTAGGGCTTTACATCCTAGACTTGTCCTTGGAGATCCTAAACTCTTTCAAAAACTTTAGTAGCTTTGAAGTCAAGTTTTAAATTGTTGTTTTGAAAACCGAGGTTGCCATCTCTGGTAGGCTGTCTGCGAGCTCTGATGCCAGCTGTGGCGGAACCACCCAAAACTACTGGGCCCGGGTGCACTGATCTTCGTTGCTAAGCAACTCTGACCCAATCTGGCACTCACCGGTAGTTCCTCGAGTGAAGCCTCGATAAAAGCCACGCTATTCCAGGATCAGCAGACAACACTCACACGAAGGTGAGCCCAGAGATTACAACACAAACCATTTCATACATCTCAGAGTGATTGCAGCGGAAAGAAAATTTATTACAAACCATGTTCAGACTAGCGAAGTACTACGGAGTTCCAACTCCTCAAATTATTCAAGTCTCAAAGTTCAGCGGAAGCATTAAAAGATAACTAACGAAATAACGTGACGCATCGGTAAAGCCCGTACGAATGCGTCACTCAGCGGGAGGGTGATTAGCACCAGCTGAAGGGCCATCCCACTCAACAGACCAACCCGGAGGCAGAGTACAAGGCCAAGTAAGACTCGCAAACAGATCTTCAAAGTTAGTACCTGAAAAACAGTGCCACAAGCAAGGCTGAGTATACTAATACTTAGCAAGACTGACCCGTCTCCGGATATAACATAGTCCGATAACTAGACATGCAAGCTTTTCGGTTGGTAGGGTTTGTTTGCCAAAAAATGCCGCTAAGTGTTGATCCTTACTTTCAGGTTTTACTTAGCCAGATTCTAGTGGAATTAACCATTCTAAATTTGCAACTAACTCTACTCAAACATGGTAGAGCAACCATTTAATTAACCAGCAGTATTTTCATCATCGTATTCCACTTGTTACTCTATGTGACCGAAATCATTAAGCAATCTCATGCCGTGAGAGGCGGACGATTCTGAATCGAATTTCAACCTGGCCAGGGGAACCTAGACCACACGTATGGGGATCGACTTCGCTCCCGCCCACGCTACTTTTCCCCTTTCTTTCCAGTCCGTGGATCCGGAACACCCTCCCCGACTACAGAGTCCGACCACTCTGCACCCGTACGTCGCGACATAAAAATAAACCCTACTTCTACCAGGAGGGTGCGAGATCGTTCCACTCGCCGGTCCAATCAGGTACTTAAGCTTACCGATTACCATATTTCTCGGTATGTGGCTAGTACTTTCAAACGCTTAACAAAATGAGCCACACACCGCGACCTTAGCCATTTTTGACTACACCAGCGGGGTATCACAACTACACAACCCCGCCCGTTGTCCTTACATTTCAACAGGAATTAAAGTCAGTACAATTCCTATTTGCTCGCGAGAGGCAGGAAACCACTCGACTTCTACCGTGCCTATTTAGCATGGCAACTAGTCGACAAAAAGATCCGGTATCAAACATAGGTTCCTATGGATCATGCAACTAGGGTTTTCGATCAACGCCTAGAGAACTTAAATGCAGAAAAAAAACAACTGTTACCATACATTAATAAATAGATAGCAGAATGATAATTCGGAAAAATAGTGGGATTATGCTCCGGGGCTTGCCTTCTTGGGCACTGTCAGGCAGAAAAACTTCGGGGCTTGACCCAGGTCTTGAGACAAGTTAGTACAGTTCAGATTAACCTCCTGCTCCGCACGAGAGTCCGCGGGCACCAGTTCGTAGTCTCCGTCCGCGAGGTTAACCGTTTCTATATGCAATGCAAGATTTTGAGTTATTCAGGGATACAATTTCTTTCCTTCACGATAAAGTTGTAGTCCACGAAAGTTAATTTAGTGATGATTTCACATTTCATTGCATGGGCAAACGTTTATAGAGTAGCAAACATAACTACGGTTATTCATGAATGAGTGGGGTTTTGGGTTTTCATTTTTAATTTTAACACATAGCATGCTTTCATTATTCCTTAACAACCCAACTACTAAAGAGCTAGTGATGAAACACTAAAGTAACTCAGATTCAAACTTGAACATTCATGGTATAAATTTCAGCATCTACCATAGTGCAAAAACTATAACTAATCATGCAAATGGATTACTCTAGTTACTTCATATTTTTGTACAGAATGTTCCACATGGATTCTGGTGCTACAAATTTTATGCAAGCAACTTCAAAGCATAAACTCAGTACTGAAATTTTTCTAGATTTTATACACTTATATAGCAGAGGTGATAAAAAGATTAAAAGCAGCAAGCCATCAACAAAGATTAAATCTACCGAAAGTTTTACTAAGGATTTGGTTCTCAAATTTTTACCAGAGACTAGTCCTGAGTTAAACATACTCCAGAAAATTTTTCAAGATTTAACGCACTATACTAAATTAGTTATTCAGTTAACTTAACATGAGTTTGCATAAATTTCTCAAGATGCATCTGACCAGCATTGCATCTGAACTTTTTATCATGGGTAGAACATACTCTAAGAAAGATGATGCCCAAAAATAAAGATCAGAAACATTGTAGATTACTCAGAACAAAAATAGTAAATCTAGCCCTAAGATGCTAAGCATGATTATTCGACAAAGCCAAACTCAGTAACTGCAGCTCAAAATTTTTAGACAGGAACACAGAGCTAAAAAGAGACTTCATAAATAAATATGGATTTTTCTGAGCATAAAAACTATATATAACGAATTAAGTTGATTAAACAAGCATAAATCATGGTATATAGCAAATTAACTCTAATAAATTTGAAATTTAGATATTTGCAGGGATTCAGTGGCACAAGGCTGTAGTAAAATTTTCAGAGCAAGTTAATGTACATATTTTCCAGAATTAAATCGAGAATGCTAACAACAGATTAGAGAATCTTGATTGTTCTAACCTGATAACTGTTTTGTTTTGGTGTCATCTTTTTACTGTGATCTTAGCATCCCATTAGTTATAACATATCCAAAAATCAAGGTCATCTGATGAGCAGAACTTCATGAACATGCATAAGGTGATTTTCACAATCTTTTCCATAGATTAAATTCGGTTGAGTTTCTGCAAATGTGAATGTTACAAAATTTGTAGATTTTGTTACAAGGATTCCAGATCAGTTGAGTTTGCATTTTTCTGATTTTTCTGTGATTTGTTTCGCATTTTAGAAGTTCACTGGTATACACTGTAAAACTTGCAGAGACACCCTTGAACGAAAAAAAGAAATTACAACCGGGTCCTTCGCCGGCCTTCTCCGCCGTGGCATCTTGCCGGTGGTGTTCTGCGGTGCAGGGCTTACCGGGGCTGCCACGGGGAGGCGTGTGGGGGAGAAAGGATCGAGGAACACCTACCCTGGTCGACGTTCGAGCGTTTGGTGCACGGGTTCAAGCTCGTCGGCGTTGATGGCGGGTCGGTTGTTCGGTTCGCCGGCGCTGGAGGCGAAGGAGGGCTCGGGGTAGGGGAACAAGGCACGCACGAGCACCGCGTGAGCTTGTGGATGCTTCTGGGGTAGCTGTCGGGCTCGGTCTTCCCCAGAGCTGGCCGGTCCGCGGTGAGCCTGAGCTCGCCGGCGGCGGCGCAAAAGGGGAACGGCTTCGGGAGGGGGTTTGGGTTCGATTCCGCGCGCGTGGAGCTTAACTGGGAGGTGGCGAAGCTGCTGCGGTGGTCGGAGGGGGCAATGTGGGGCTGGGCTAGCCGGTCCGCGCGAGCTGGATCTCGGCGGCCATGGCGGAGCGGCGGGAGGAGGAAGAAGGGGAAGAAGGGGCGCGACTGTGGGGTGCTGGGGGTCTTTATAGGCCAAGGAGCTCCTGGGGGAGGAATGCAGTGACTGGGGGCGGTTGATTTGGTCCTGGGTGGCTCGACGGCGAGCGGGCGGAGGAGGCAGCGGCGCTGCGCCGGCCGGGGTGTCGTGGCGGCTCGGGAGCGGCCTGGGACGCGTGTGGGCGTGGGAGGGCGCCAAGGGGCAGGCCAGGTGGCGTGGAGAGGTTTCCCGGGTCCATTTGGCCGCGGGCGCGCGGTGGACGAAGTCCACCGGCGGCGTACGGCGGGCGGCGAGCGAAACAGAGCCAGCCGGGAGAGAGAGATGGAGATGGGGGCTCTTTTGCGATTTCTGAAATTTCCAGGGACCTCTCGGTAAACTAAAAATATCTCCTAATTGGAGGGCTCAAATGGAAAAGTGTTGAATACCACTTTTGCATAACTTTTCAAGATCTACAACTTTTGTGTTATGCAAATTTTCATTTGAAACTCACATTTTGAACTATTGGTATATTTGCATATTTGCACAAAAGGACTTTAGTTTTATTCAGTTTTTGACTAGATTTTGGCTGAAGTTCAATTGAGCACATGTCAATTGAAACACCTCTCATGAGCAACTAAAATTTTGTGCACAATTTTTGAAATAAATTTTGAGTTGCTTCCCACTCCTTTTTTTTTCCTTTAATTTCTTTTGTATGATTTGTCTTTTATTTGATCCTTTCTTTTTGAATTAATTTCTCAAATGTTTCTTTTAACTTTAACTAAGGTACCTTGATTGTATTAGATGTCCTAACACCTGAGGTGTCACAGTAGGCGTGGCCTTCCTCCGGGCGTTCGACTACTATCGCTGTACTGACTACATGGGTAGTCACAGCGATGTAGAGGAGTAATTCCTCACCGGGTAGTGGAGCTATTAGAATCGGTGGTGACTGGAGATGTTGCTTGAGATTCTCGAGTTCTTCCGCGGCTTTTGTAGTCCACTCAAATTTATCTTGTCGCTTTAGGAGTTTGAAGAAGGGTGATCCATGTTCGCTAAGCCTGGACAAGAATCGGTTCAAAGCTACCACGCAGCCTGTAAGCTTCTGGACGTCCTTGATGGTAGCTGGGGCGTCCATGGCCATGATGGCATTGATCTTCTCTGGGTTAGCTTCAATTCCTTGGTTGCTGACGATGAATCCGAGTTGTTTTCCAGAGGGTACACCAAAGACGCACTTGGTTGGGTTGAGCTTCCAGCGGAATTTTCGGAGGCTGTTGAAGGTCTCTTCCAGGTCTGTAATGAATTGATCCTGGGTCTTCGTTTTGACAACGACGTCGTCAACATAAGCTTCAACATTGCGATGTAGCTGGTCGGAGAAGCACAGCTGTATCGCGCGCTGGTAAGTAGCGCCAGCATTCTTTTAGGGTGATCTGATGATACCCTGAGTAGCAGTCGAGGAAGGATAACAAGACACATCCTGCTGTCGAGTCGATTACTTGATCAATACGTGGTAGCCCGAAAAGATCTTTTGGGCAATGCTTGTTTAGATCAGTGTAGTCGACGCACATCCTCCACTCGTTGTTGTTCTTCTTCTGGACGAGCACAGGGTTGGCCAACCAATCGGGGTGGTAGACTTCCTTGATGAACCCAGCTGCGAGTAGTTTTTCCAGCTCTTCCTTGATGGCTTCTCGCTTGTCCGGTGAGAACCGCCGTAACCGTTGCTTCTTTGGTGTTGCTTTAGGGTCAACTTTCATGGCATGCTCGATCAACTCCTTGGGCACCCCTGGCATATCCGCTGGTTTCCACGCGAATACGTCTCGGTTGGCCCTAAGGAAGTTGACGAGCTTGAGTTCCTATTTGTCACCCAGTCCTGCTCCGATGATGGCTGTTTTTGAGTCGTCTCGCTCTTGTAGCTAGATAGTCTTGGTGCCCACACCATTGGTTGGTTTAACCGATGATTGGCTTGGCTTCTTGGAAGGCATCGACTCCTTGAGTGAGAGTTCTTTAGCAGCAGCAAGTATTTCGCTGATAGAGCTAGGAACCCTAATAGTAGAAGCATGATTTATTGCTTCCTTATTGCACTCGAAGGACTTGAGGAGGTCTCCCTGTAGTGAAAGGACTCCTTTGTTGCCTGGCATCTTGAGAAGCAGGTAGACATAGTGCGGCACTGCCATGAACTTGGCTAGTGCAGGTCTTCCCAAGATAGCATGATAAGAGGACTCGAAGTCGGCTACTTCGAATTTGATGTACTCTGTCTGGAAATTATGTTCTGTACCAAATGTGACTGGGAGGGTAACCGAGCCAATTGGAGTAGAGGAATTTCCGGGGATGATGCCGTAGAACGGAGCCTTGCTTGGAGTAAGCAGACTCATATAGTTGAGGCCCATCTTTACCAATGTGCTTGCAAAGATTAGGTTGAGCCCATTTCCGCCATCGATGAGTACTCGAGTAAGCTTGGAGCCCTGAACGACTGGATCGAGTACTAGCGGGAACATTCCAGGTTCAGAGAAGCTGGTCCACAGATCCTCCCTGGAGAAGGTAATGGGGACCTCGCTATATTTGAGTGGCCTCTGAATTGCTGGTTCGACTGTGAGGATCTCTCTGAGTAGGAGCTTCTGAGCTCGCTTGGAGAAGGTAGAATCTCCTCCAAATATGACGTTGATGACATTTTGCTGCTGTTGGAAACCGTCATGGTCTTTCTTGTCATCTTCATCATCTTTGTCTTGTTCTTTCTTTGGAGCAGTTCCAGGTGCTGACTGGAAGGATTTGCGCAGGATCGTGCACTCCCACATCGAGTGGTTGCTCTTGGGGTGGATTGGGCATCTTTTGTTGTGAAGTATCTTGCCGAACTGGTCCTGCGGTTTGTCGCCCTTCTTACCACGCGGTGTGCGATCCATAGTGCCGATAGTGTCGTCAGGCTTACACTTACTCGTAGGATCTCGCTGGTTGCTAGGCCCTCCACGGTCGTTGTGGCGCTTCCCGTTGTTGTTGTTATTGCGATGGGGAAAGCAACTGCGTTCTTGCTCCTCTTCATCTGCCCAGCGCTGCATCATGTCACGTAGTTCTACCACCGTTTTGGGCCCATTACGCCCAAAGTCGCGGTATAGTGACTGAACGGTGATGCCGCTCTGGAAGTAGTCGATGACATCGTCGTCGGCGACGTTGGGGATGGTGGCTCTTGTGTCGAAGAAGCGCTTGACGTAGGGTCTGATCGACTCGCCTTTCTCCTGCTTGATCATGGATAGGGCGTGAAGAGTAGCTACTCGATGTAGCAACCCTTGGAAGTTGTCGACGAACGCCTTCTTGAGGTCCTCCCACGAGTGGATTGATTCGCACACCAAGCTTTCAAGCCATGTGAGGGGTGTGGGCTCCAGGGCCATCGGGAAGTAGAGGACCTTGGTGTTGGTGGCTCCCCCTGCAACACTAACAGCAGTCGAATATAAACATAACCATTGAGCAGGGTCTTGCTTACCATCGTACTTTTGGATGTTTGTCGGCTTGAAATCCTTTGGGTACTTGATGTTGTCGAAGACATTGCTGAGGGCGGGGAAACGATTGGAGTTGTCTACAAGCTGTGCTCTGCGTCTTGCGTTGATGATGTCCCATGCGTCCATGATGGAATCGGCTACCTCTTCCCTGTTGTTCCCATGGTTGTTGTTGTTGCGGTTTGGCTGAGGGCCAGGAGCTTGATTTGCTTGTGGTTGGCCACCTCTAGGGCGATGACTACTCGCAGCTTCCTGATCCTCTTGGTTTCTTCGGCTATGCGGTTCCTACTGCTGCTGACGCTGGTGGCCTCCAAGGGTACGGCTTGCTTGAGGTATTACTGTTGCAGTAGCCCATGATCGTGTACCGTGAAGCGAGGACAGGGGGTTCTGTTTCTCGAGTTGTTCAACAGCGTTTTTGATGAGATTTATGACTCGTTCCAACTCGGGATTCTGAGGCATCGTCATGAGTCGCAGGGTTGCTTCTGTCATTGCGGCGATTGGTGTTCTGAAGATGGGATCCACAACATTGTTGAATTCGTTGTTGAGGTTGCATGGCGGGAGATGAGCACGTTCGGCCGCACGAGTCCTGCACACTTCTTTGCGTTGATTCCTTTCTCTGCGAAGTGTACGAGTGAATTCATCTTCATCAGCTGGAGCATCTTGGGTCAGGTTGTCTGCTGAGATCTGATCCAAGGCTTCGTTTGGATCATGGTGGCTTGGAGCACCTCCGGGCTGGATGATTACCAGATCCAAACGCTCGTGAGAGAAGATTTCCAGGTCTGATTCATAATCAGCTAGGACAGTTCCACCGGAGCCAGTTTCCCTCTCAGTTTCGAGGGGAGTGCCGTGTTGAAATGGGAGATCATCAATGCTGGCGACTTCTCGCAGGTTGTCGAGTAGTTCTGCGAGACTATGACCTCGGCAAGATTTGAGTTGCATCTTAGCCAGCGCATTGGTGATGAAATCCGGGCTGTCTTGAGGTGACTCGACTGGATCTGAGTAAATGTCAAAAACGGGTGCCTCTCGGCTAGCGGTGGTTGATTGGTTTTTGACGTGAAGTATGCGATCCAAGCTATTTTCAAAGGAGGATCTAATCATCTATTTGTAAACAGACAATGAATTGCGCAAACCAAAGACAGGTTGCGCGATAAGAGTCCCAATCTGAGTGGATTTCGGTTTGAGATCAATTTGAGTCCGAGTAGAACTCGAGTTGTTTTCGAGTTCCGACTCGATCTCCTTGGCAAAGTCAGGAAGCAACATAACGCCGCGATCATGAGATCTGGCGAGCTTGTTGGAGTCTTCTAACGTGGAGCTCTTCAGTGTGGGAAAGTTGGTTAAGTGGCTATCGAAGCCGCCTGAACCATTGGCGACGCAGACCCACGAACCAAAGATGAAGGTGGCACCTCTGGGAGGCGTCATGGTGTTGAAAGCGAAAGTGGCCATCGAACTCACTGATGAACTCGCCGAGTCACCTACCTGGCACGCCAGCTGTCGGTGTTTACCGCCAAGCCTGCTCAGGGATACCCTTAGTAGTAGGGTTTGTAGGTTGGGATCGACGGCTCTGGAACTCGATGGTGCAAGGAACACAAAGATTTAGACAGGTTCGGGCCGCGAGTTGCGTAATACCCTACGTCCTGTGTGGTGGTTTGTATTGCCTTAGGTGTAGATGTGTTTCGAGGGGGTCCCTGCCCGCCCTTATATATCTAGGGGACAAGGTTACATGGAAAGTCCTAGCTGAGTACAGTTGAAGTCCTTCTACAACATGATCGGGTAGTTTCCTTGTACTGCAGCTAGTTCTACGCCTATTCGGGTAGTTACAAAAGAGGTAAGGTACATCCATGAGCTATCCCTTACACTAGAACATTCTATGTCTGTAAGCAGTCCCGCTGCCCCGGGTCTGACACGGACATGGCTGTCACCTCATGCCGTCTAACCCTTTCACACCGTGGAGCATGGGAATATCCGCTAGATCCCGCATACCCAAGCACCACGCTCGTGTACGAGGTCACTACTCTAATGCCCCTAGGGCTCCCACCCTCCGGATTGACAAGCAAAGCACTAGAGCAAGCCCGAAAGCACAACGAACCATTATCCAACCCCTGAACATCTGGCCTAACCATACTCGTCACAAAACTCATGATTAACATAAGCATGGATTGATAAACTATTAAGATAGCATAACAACCATGAACAAACTCTAGATTATGAATAGAGTACTGACAGAAAGAATACAAAGCCATACCGTGAGTCGAGGATCGCTCAACGACTCCGAGGACGACTTGATTCGCTAAAGGAAAACTAGCCTAGCTCCACTACCCTAAACTAAGAGCAAGAGAGAGAGAGCCTTGAGAGAGAGAGAGGGGGTCTGAAATGGTGTGTGTGTGTTGTGAGGGGTGAGAGGGCGCCCTATTTATACTAGTGGAGGTCGGTTTCCCACCATCTGCACATATGAAAGGTGATCAGGTGCCTTGACCGCGACTCCTCCTCTAAATGCACCTAGACGGGAGGCCGGCCAGGTGCGGCCGACCTGTGGGGTCGGCCGGACCCACCTTGCCACCTCTCTTCCTCATCCTTCTCTGGCAGGCTGATTTGTGGGCCCACATCCTTATCCTCTTGTGCATATTTCGTGGCACCCCTGTTTGCTCTGCCAGGTGGGCCCTTCTTATAAGGGAGTGATGCCGATTGTGATCTTCTATGTAGTTGCGTGGCGTCTTTGTCGTGTTTTCTTCTTATTTGGCTCTTGCTCCTCTGAAATCATACAAACTCTAAAATAACTGTGGAACTAGGTTAGTGAAACATAAATGTAAGTAAGGTGCATTGTTTTCCTTTATTATTGAGTCTAGTTGACGGTCAGGAATGGCACTTAACGACCGTCAACATTGGGGCCCATGGGCGCTCGGCCGACCACCCTGGTCGACCGACTGGCCCAAGGCTCCACTGGCTTTGATCTTTGATGTGGCGCTTCATGGATGGTTCCTGAAGTCTATTTGGACAGTATTGACGGTCATTAAGTGCTAAATTTTACCGTCAACTTAACTCAATAATAAAGGAAAACTATACACTTTACTTGGATATTTGTATCACTAACATAGTTCCACAGCTTTTTTTGGAGATTTCATGATTTTAGATGAGCAAGAGTGAAATAAGAAGAAAACACGATGAAGACACCACAAAATTACACAAAAGATCGCTTCTGGCGTCATCCACTTACAAGGAGGGCTCACTTGGCAGAGCAATTGGGGGCGCCACGAAAGATGCACAAGAGGATAAGGTTGAGGGCCCATCTGTGAGCCTGCAAGAAGAGGATGAGGCTGGGGGTGTGCCACATGGGGTCGGCCGACCCCAGGGTTTGGCCAAACCAGGACGACCTCCCGTGCAGGTGCATTATGAGGAGGAGTCACAACCAACGCACTTGATCATCTTCCATATGTGCAGATGGTGGGAATCGACCTCCAAAAGTATAAATAGGGCCTCTCCAACCCCCTCTCAACACACACACACACACAAACTCTCTCTCAAGGCTCTCTTGCTCTAAGTATAGGCTAGTGGAGCTAGGCAAGTTTTCCCTTAGCGAATCAAGTCGCCCTCGAAGTCTTAAGCTATCCTCGGCTTCCGGTATGGCTTTGTATACTTTTTGTCAGTACCTTATTCATAATATAGAGCTTGATCATGGTTGCTATGTTATCTTGAGAGTTTATTAATCCATGCTTCTGTTTGTCATGAGTTGGGTGACAAATATGGTTAGGCCAGATGATTCGGGTACGGATACCGGTTCATTGTGCCTTCGAGCTTGCTCTAGCATTATGCTCATCCATCTTGAGGGTGGGACTCCTGGGGACACTGGAGTAGTGACCTCATACACGAGCGTGGTGCTCGGGTATGTGGGATCCTTCGGATATGACCATGCTCCACGGTTTGACTGGGGTAGGAGGCAGGGTGGTGACAGCCCTGTCCGTCTACCGTAATAGCTTCATTGCGGTTCGCGTAGTCCCCGACGTTCGGGTTCGGTGTAGGAGTTCATGCAAAGCGGTAACAACCCTAACTGTACTTTGGCTGGGACCTTTGTTGGGTATTTTAACGACTATGAATAAATCCGCAAGTGCATGGATACCGTCGTAGCTTTTACTTGTGAGTATTCAAGGGTATCATTTCCACAGGCAATGCGTGTGCACTAACTCCTAACTTAGTTGGTCCAAGGACACACTAGGATGTGTGGCAAGGATGGAGAGGATTCTTGCAGTAGCACTAATGATGAGTTAAAGGCCGATCTCTCAGGCAGAATACTCGCTTACCCCTAAAATGGTCAGGAGACTCCGGACAATAGCTCTACGCTATATCCGAACATGGAGGATTACAAAGGACTGACAGGGCTGTCAGCACCTGCGGCCTACCTCAACTACCGTGGGATATAAGGCAAACAAAGGTAACCCTTAGCCTAGACACAATGTCTATGCTACTGATTTCTACCGCAGTCTAACTATGTCTAGATTCCTATAGCAAACTACAACACTCTATATAAATATAGAGCGACGAACCCGCGAGTAAGAGAACTGATCTCACTCAAGCAAAAGTACTATGCAAGGCAGGAATCATAAATACTAACTTACTCGTACCAGTGAAAGCCACCATCCGTAGAGGTACATGATCGGAGACGAGCACCGACAGGCCGGCGCCCCTCCGAAATACCCCTCACCTTCATCCTACTCTAAGCGCTAGCCTAGGCAGGGCCTCGCCTTTGCATTGGAGCATTACAGGACTACATCTTCAAGTGAAGATGTTGATCCAAAATGGTGGTGTCTTGAATGGGGGGTCTCCTCCACCTTATATAGCCTTCCAAGGGTGGATTCTTCAGTGAACTTCCGAGCTGGAACGATTCAGGGCTAGCGTAGGCAGTGCGGTGGGAGTTTGCAGGCAAAAGATGGGTCTATTTGGGCCCAGTAGGGGGATCGAGCGATCCAGTGGGTCGGCCGACCCAAATGGTGCCCACTCAGGCCCTCCTTGCTCTGGACAACTAATAGGTGGGTCCTCATCTTGGGTATGTGTGTTCTCGGGCTTGGTATGTCGGTTTGTTCTGCCAAGTGGGCCCTTTTTGTAAGTGTGATGCAGGATGGGATCTTATGTACATTTCTGTTGCGTCTTCTGTGTGTTTTCTTCATATTCCGAAATTGTGTACCTACGATCAACAATTCACCAAACTTGTGGAATTCGTTAGTAATAACTCCTGCCACTACTGTTCGTGTTTATGCAGGAGTTGATGGCATATATTTTGTACTTAACAGCCGTCAACAACACCCCCACACTTAGCCTTTGCTCGTCCTCGAGTGAAGGAGAAAGGACTAAGGCGGATGCAACTCATTGGATGTAACCTTCATACAAGTTATTCCAAGCTTTTTCTAGACCTGTGAACTTTGCAAGTGTCTACCACACATATCATGGTGATTGAAAATTGGAATGGTTTAAACTTCAGGTTCCTTAGCTCTCCTTGCATAGAAACTTGGGTTTTATTTATTTTCAAAATCAAATATAGCCATCTCCTCAAATTGTTCTCTTGGATCTCTCTTTTTGAGTTTTGGATTCCTCACCAAGGCAAAGTAATGCCTTCTTTTTTGCCTACCTCTAATCAGGCTTATGTGGAGCTCAGGGTAGGGATAAGGTTGAAGGCATGCCTGCTTCTCATATTTTGCTAAGTCAAAAACCAGATCCAAAGGAGAAGCAAGTCATAAACCTTGATCAAGATGTGAATGTGTGGGTATGTATCTTTTTGTGGATGGTGTATAGACTCCTTTTCATGAACCACCTTTATCCATTTCTTTGGACATGGGCAATCTTTTATTCTTCTTTTTTTTCTAGGACCTTCATGGGCCCAATTCTTTTTCTCTCTTTTTTTTCTCTTCTTTTTTTTTCACATGCCTTCTTGAGCATGTCTTTCTATTTCTTTTTGCATAGCCCATATTCTATATGATGGTAACTTTGGAGGGAGTGGTCATGTCATGGCATGGAGTTTTTATTCTATGGGTGGATGGATAAAGAGCTATCTTCCAGTATGGAAGCATAGTATGTGGTGGAGGTGTGTAAGTGATCTTGATCATGGGAATATGAAATATATCTCACAAAGGGTCACAACAATTTGACAAAGCTCAATGAGAAAACAGGCTGCATATGTGGAGAGTTTTCAGAAGGATAAACATATGGCCTTGGATAGGAATTTCATAACAATTGAAGAGCCATGCTATTGAGTTTTTTGTTTTGATAATTTTATAAAAGAATCCCATGTACTTTGCAAGAAAGAACTAGGTTCCATTCATCCAACCATATCACAAAAGTCAATCATTAGATAGCATGGGTTCCCTATAGATTTTTTTGTTCACAAGATCATGGTGAAAGACAAGGAATGGAGTGTATGCAAGTTTATCATGAAGCACATGGAGTGCAATAGGCCTTTAGCAACATTTTTTTTAATAAGGAGGTGTATGTGTTTGCAGTGTAAATTAGAGTGAAGGACGAAGCGGGGTTCATTGAGTTTAATTTTAATGATCAACATGCAATATGTTTAAACTCAAGAATCAAGGAGTTTGAGGGTAGTGTTTCACAAACCATCGTTTGTAGAGGAAGAAGAGGGAACTAAGGGAAGTCAGAGGTGGTCTGGTTGAACTAGAGGTTTGACCATCCTCCTCTAAGTTCCATGTGTCCTTGTCTTCATCGTGCTGGATCGTCAATGTTGTGAAACATGTTTGGGGAAGATCTTGATTGTCGAGATTGATAGTTCTACCCCACACTTATTCTTGTAACTGTTTTATTAAATAAAAAATAGAAACAAACAAGGGCTCTACCGGGGAGTCTAAATTTATTGAATCAAAGAGCAAGAAGTGCTTGAAGCACCATGTTTTATTTTTTATTATGTATATATATATATTTATATTATTATTTGCTTTTTATTTATTTATTTATTTTTGTATTCTTTTGACGACAAAGTGTATATTATGGGTAACTTAGCAGGATGGAGACATGAGCGAGGATGCATGAGGCGTGTGGGATACTTACCATATGAAGTCACCTAACATTGAACAAAAATGCGAAGGTTAAGCTTTATATGTATGAAGCAAAGCTTTGCATTTGTTCGGCTTGGTTCCTCATGCATCTGTCTTCCCATGGGATCAAGGAGCATTGTGTGGATGATGGAGTTATTGTACGCTGCTCCTTGGTTGTTATTTTCTTTCCAGCAAAAGGTTAGTGGACAACAAATACACTAGGAATGTTTAAAGAATTTTGAAATGATTTTTTTAGATTTGTTATTCACATCCATGCTTCAAGGAAAAATCAAGTTTAAAGATGTAAAGAGCATGGATCCCAAAATGATTGCCATCATTTTATTTCATCATTTTTTCGAAGAGAGATTTTTTTTAACAAAGAGTTTTTTTTCAATTTATTGTTCACCAAATTTTTATTATTTCAGCATAACTCAAACAAGGCTAAGATACAACTACACAAATCATAAGCATAGAGGCATTTTCGGAAAATACTCATGGTGAACCCTTGAAATCTAACATGTGCAGCCTCTTTTGTATGTTGTGCAAAATTTATTATTGGAAGCTCAAAAAGGGCCTTGCCTTATCTCAAACATGAATTTGAGGACTTTACCCATCAAATTTTAAAAAAACTCTCAGGATTAGTCCACAAATGATTTGCATCCAAAGTCCTTGAAAACATTAACTCTTGAGTTCATCAATCAAAATTTGACACCATGTCTAATTTTGATTAAAGAAGGCTATTTAACCTAAGAACCATGCTCAATTTAAAAAGCCTATGGTTGTACTAATTAAATACAACCAAACTAGAGCATATTTTCAAAGACAAAGGAAGCATGAATTTGCTCGACAAAGCTTTGTTCATATGGAGATAAGTATGAGTAACATATCGGTGAACCATACCTTTGCTTACCTTAGTATACTTACGGCTAGCATATAGGATGGATGTGTCGAAATTGCTGCAGTGATAGCGTGTCTTGCTAATGCCTGGTGTATGGGAACCATGTTCTTTGGAGACATGATCCGTTGGCACAATACTTTATGATTGTAGACATAAGGAACGTCTCCCTTTGTACATGTGAGCAAGTGCCAATTGGGGTGGAGCAGCAAAGGCTTGGAAATGAAGAAGAGCAGCCTCTTGATTGTTTGTGTGCATCAGTTGCTTTGAGTGAAACTGTGTGGAGCTAGGGCTTGATAAAATTTTAGGTGAAGGTTGCCGGCTCTCACACTCTTTCCTTCTTCCTTTCTCCTTTTTTTCTTCTTTTTTCATATATCTCTCTCTTCATTTTTTTCAGTCATTTTTTTTTCTCTTCTTATTATTTTTTATATCTCTCTCCTTGTGTTTTTTCTCTCTTTTTTTCTTTTTTTTTCAAGCAAGACCGAACTGACACCTTTTTAAAACTAGGATATGCCTTGGCATAGCTGGAACTTGCTGTAAGACGCTCAACAATTTCCCCCACACTTTGACTTCTGTGTAAGAGCCAAGTGTGCAAGGTCGAGATCTCCTTTCTGAGTGAGTTCGAACACCAAAGAGCGTGAAAGTTATAATTGATGCAGCCCCGTTGTTTTCGAGCATCATATGTACCCGGATCTTCTTAATCTTACCCTGAAATGGTAAGAACCAAGAATACCCGAAGGTGCACACTATGCTTGAAAACATGTTCTTGCTTTTATTGTTTAGGAGAAAGAAATATTTTTTTTAAAAAAAAGATAATCCAGGCTTTCTCCCGGCAGTGCTTTGTTTAAGGTCTCAAGCTCGACCATGGGGATTCCTCCTGCAGCTTTCAATGGTGATGAAGTTCCCAGTTTCACCATCATTTGTTGATTCATCATCATTCAAGTTGCAAGATTAGTGCACAATACAACTACGAGCCCTGCAAAGATATTAAGATAAGCAGAACCAAACACAACCATCCTAAAGGGCATCTATGATGGGAAACCCTAAGATAATCGTAAGACTCACAGCGACATGGCACACCGGATGAAATATATCAGAGATATCAAGGGTGAGCATGACTTTTGTGAAGAATCAGAACGGAACTTCATGCTCATGGAGTGAGTGGCTTGATCTCCGGATAGAGAAACTCGACAATGTTCAGGGCCCCATAGTGAAAGGGGATGTGTAACTCTATGGGCCAAATAAACAATTCTGAGTTTCGGTCACGAGGGAAATGAGTTTCTTTCAACTCATCCCCTCCTTAGGAATGAGAGGGATGGTTAGCGAACGGAAATTAAACAAATGGAACTCCACATTGGGTAGTGGAATCTCATTTGTAAAGCCCAAGTAGAAGAAAATCAAAGAGTCATCCGGGCCTTTCTTGAGTGTGTGACCTTGGATCAAATAAGCCTCATCGATATACGCACGATCGCCCTTAATGAAAGGAATAGAATTCCCCTCTATGGCACCGACACGTGTAGCGATGCGAGTAATCAAAGAAGTGCACTCAATAGGACCCGTCATCTTGAAATTTGATGGCCATTGCTTAACCAAAGCTTGCGCGGGTGAGATTTTGATCTTGTTGACCATGGCATATAAAATGAGCAACTCATCGTTGCACACGGATCGGACATCATCTCTAGGAAAGAGAGTGATGGTTAACCACTTGTGCATCAACTGAAGAGTTGGATTATGAATATTGTTGCGCCGAGGTGCAAACTTGCCATGGACAACTTGACCCAAAATCTGGCCCCAAAATTCATGATGATTAAAACCGCAGCAAGCTTGCTCAAGAGAAATTGGCCAGCGTTTGTTGAAATCAAGGTGGCCAGCAAAAGTTTTCCAAGAAAGCAAATACTCTTTCCCAAAAAGTTGAAAATAAACCCCGTTTTCCACCTCTCGAAGAGTGCAAAGAAATTGGATGGTGAGGAGTCGAGAACCATACTCCTCAACAGGAATGAAGTTATCCCATCCAATTGCATGCCAAACATTAGAGAAGTCTTCGTACATACATGTTTTGATGAGGAGATCCGGATCGAACGCTCGGGTCAGGACGAAGATTCAGTTCTTGACGATGGCGTAGCCTTGTCATTCACGATCATCTCACAAGTCGAGGTAGGGAGCATCTTCTGCGCCAATTTCTATGGTCTTGGCTTGTGGTTCGGCTTGCATCTCTTCGTATTGCTCTTCTTCTTCATAGTCTATCGTGCTTGGTGTAGGTGTAGGTTCGGGTGTGTATGAGCTTGAGCCACCCCGAGAACGGGATGAACTTCCACCAGTCATCTTCTTGAATGCGCCGGAGACCTTCCGCCCTATGCCTTTCATGATGGAGCAAAACAAACACGTCAACTCGAAACGGGTTACATTAGTGAAATCGAAATGAACGTTCTTACCCGCGAGTTACTCCTTCTTTCTTGCAGCAAAGAAATGAGAGAGAGAGGCTTCTTGAAATCAAATTTTGAGCAAAAATCTAATGAAAACCCGAGGGCAAAGTTTGAGAGAGTTTGAGAGGGAGTGAGTGAATGAGAGTTGAGTGTTGAGAGCTCAAAACTCACCCCTCGGCCTCTATTTAAAGAGAGAATGGCCGGGCACCATTGGAGGAGACAAGCCTCAACGACTAGTGACCGTTGGAGAAGGATGGGCCCACTAGCCGTTGGCCAGGGGCCGGCCGACCCTTGGGTTCGGCCGAACCCTAGGTGGCCCACCCTGTTGACAGCCAGGGCCCACTATCCTTCTAACGGTCATATTCTTTTTAAACTTTGGTGCTGGCCAATCTTTGCTTCGAAAAGATGTTCAAATTTATTTTTCAAAGGATTTTAATGCTCGGAAATATTTTTGGATTTTTGTGATAAACAGAAAAAGTGCTAGAAAAGTTTCTAGCATGCATGAGTGTTTTGAAAATTCAAATATGCAGTGGGAAAAATCGAAAAAGTCGAGAAAAGCAAAATGGTGGAAAGTAAATATGAGATACATTTCGATTTATCTTCGCAAGGGCTCGTCGTTTTGAGTCTGACGAGCAGGACCTTTCTCCTGCTTTTGTTACCACTGTTTGGCTCGTCCTGGAGAATTGGAAGAGGACGAACTTTCGACCTTATGCCACATCTTCTTAGCACGTCTTCTCTTAGAGCGTGTGGTCGTAGGTTTTGGTTGTTGGGATTCTGGTGTATCCCAAAGTGTCTGCCCTTCATCATCCTGTTGGTTCAGAATGTGCTGCTCTTCCCTTTGCTTGAATCTGAAGAACATGTTCTCCTTTCCAATGCGAAAGCGGATTTCTCCTCTTCCCACATCTATCCTTGTTCTGGCGGCCCTCAGGAATGGTCGCCCAAGAATGAGCTCGATTTCGAGGTCACCTTCTATGTCCATAACTACGAAGTCTGCAAGGATGAAGGAGTCTCGCATGCGGACCAAGACATTCTTGGCTATCCCTTCGGGATACCGCATTGTAGAGTCTATGAGCTGCACACACATATATGTTGGGGAAAGAGTAGGGTATAAGAGTTTTTCGTATATTACCATGGGCATAATGTTGACACTGGCCCCCAGGTCGCAGAGTGCATGCTCATAGTATTGATCGAAGATTGAGTAGTTGATCATAGGGATCCCTGGATCTTCTTGAATTGCTGCTATCAGGCCCTCCCAAGTGTCATTCTTCGGAGCATTGTACCTGCTTGCATGGTTAGAGTAGAGAGTCTGCCGGGGAAGGTTGCCCGACCCGGTAGACACCATATTTGCAGTTTCAACAGGAGATTTGGGTTGTTCCGGAATCTTCCCGGACTTAGAAACAGGAACAACAGTAGCGATTTGCGCAAGTTGTGTTTCTATCATTTTGTTGAAACTTAATTGATTTTTAAGAGCAGAAGAAAGAGTTTCAACTTTACTACTTATACTTTCCAAAATTTTATCATTGGCAGCAAGCTTTTTGTTTAAAGATTCGTTGATTTTAGCTTGGCCAAAGACTAGATCTCTCAAGGAGGATTGGTTCCAATTAAAATTCGAATTGAATTTTGAGTTGAAATTGTTACCTCCTCCTTGGAATGGTGGGCGTGCTTGACCCCACCCCTGGCCTCCTTGTGGACAGAACCCGGTGTTGTTGTTGTCGACGTAGGCTGAATCTTCTCGAGTCTCGGGGCAGTCATTCCCCGAGTGTCCACTGTCACCACAAACCTCCCACATTGTGTATGAGTTCATGGCATGGACGGGAACATGCATCTGTTGCCGGTTTCCTTCATCGAGTTTCTTCAGTAGGAGGTCCAGTTTGGCAGCGAGCATATCCGTCTCCTTAACGGTATGCATTCCGCCCTTGGTTCTGGGCTGGGAACGTTCCTCGTTCCAGCCCTGGTTGGAGACCATATTTTCAATTAAGGTCGTAGCCTTGGCAATTGTCAAGTCCAGATAGGCTCCTCCAGTAGCAGCATCAAGATGGGCTCTGGATGTAGTCGTTAGCCCATTATAGAAGCTTTGAAGGACGAGCCACTCATCCATCTCATGATAAGGACAGGCGAGTATGTATTATTGGAGTCTCTCCCAAGCTTCTGGGATGGATTCCATCCCCATCTGCTGGAAACTTGAAATTCTTCCGCGTAGGGCATTTGTTTTGCCCAGCAGGAAGAATTTGGCGAGGAACGCCGTGGAACACTTGTCCCATGTGCTGACGGCTTCCTTTTTCTGATAAAACCACTATTTTGCCTTCCCCAGGAGGGAGAAAGGAAACAGGCGGAGCCTGATGGCGTCAACAGTAATGCCTCGTATGGTTACGGTCTTGCATAACTCTAGGAAGTTCTGGAGATGGGTGTTGGCGTGCCACAGAATGGGCTATCCTGCACCATATTAATGAGGCTGGACTTCAGCTCAAAGTTCACGTCCCCAACATCAACATTGGGTCCAGTTGCCACATTGGCAGCTAAGGGGACGGAGAAGTCGCGGAGAGCCTTCTTAGCCATGGGTTCGGTGATTGTTGATAGTGCTTGAGAAGCTGGTTCGCTTGTCGACTGCGAGAGTGGAGGAGGGACAACGCGAGGTCAGATCCTTCTCACGAGCTTCTCGGGATTTTCAATGAAGTTTGTCGGCAAGGAGAAACTAGACATACACTACCCTATTTTCATCCAATCAGGAGAAAACAAAAGGATAAACACATTAGCCTGTATAAGCAGTAGCTACCTCTTACTCATATTGGCTGGTTTTT
Organism: Panicum virgatum; assembly: GCF_016808335.1. NCBI lineage: Eukaryota > Viridiplantae > Streptophyta > Magnoliopsida > Poales > Poaceae > Panicum > Panicum virgatum. Next base: position 14,421,591 of record NC_053151.1, read on the forward strand.
GTGCTTAGTAAAATCTTTACACCAAGTGCCATCCCCGGCAATGGCGCCAGAAATGCTTGTTGACATTTCTTAGCACAATCACTAGGAACGGGGGTGTTAAGCTCATCCCTAGCAACGGTGCCAGAAATGCTGGGTTGGTATGTCTTAACATTTATAGAAAGATCCACAAGCGCACGGATATACCGTTGTAGCATTTCACCCTGAAGTATTCAGAGTATCGTTATTTATATTTTCCCAAGGGATGGCGAGGTTGTGTAAAGATATTTACTAGTTACATAACCATGACTTTATGAAATAAGGTGCAGACTGCTGATTATATAGGGATAAGTGATAAATGAAGGATAATCAGGGGTAATGTGACACACACAGAATAGCCAACTCTCATGAATAAAGAATAAACAAGCACACCTAAGGTTAGTGGGAGCATAGGCAAACAGATCCTAGTATACTATTCATGTTAGCAGATAAGTTATGTTAGCCACATGCTTAGAGCTGCAGGTGCCAGGAAATTAGGGACATCGGGGAGAATGACCCGCACTGGAGAACATCCAGTCCCATTTCATCTTTGCATGAACTCCTACACGATACCCAAACGTTGGGGAGTATGCTAACCGAGAAGCAGCATCCCGGCGGACCGACAAGGCTGTCACCACCTGCGGTCTCCCCAAGTCAAATCGTGGAGCACCGTCATATCCGACGGTTCCCGCATACCCGGGCACCATGCCCACATATGAGGTCACTACCTTAGCACCCCCGGGTCCCCCAACCTTTGGATGGACAGGTAAGATGCTAAGGTAAGCCCGAAAGCACAATGAATTGATATCCTTACCAAGATCATCTAGTCTAAGCAAGCAACTAGAATAACTTGATAAAGCACAGATCAAGGCTAAGCATGCTAAGAACATAGCAAGATAACCAAGAACGAACTCAGTATGAATAGCATAACGAGAGTCGGAATACAAAGCCATACCAGAGGCCGAGGATTGCTCGCCGACCCCGAGAACGACTGGATTCGCTAAAGAAATGAAGTACTAGCCTAGCTCCACTACCCTAAGGAGTACAAGTCACAATAGAGTGTGAGAGAGAGGCCTTCAAGTGGTGTGTGTGGTGAGTGGTATAAGAAACCCCTTATGTAGCTTGTGGAGGTCGGTTCCCGCCATCTTCATACATAGAAACATGCCAAACCACCATCAGGAGGATAAGATCAGCCTTCCCGCCAAAATGCATCTGGACAGGTGCTTGTCTGGGTTTGGCCAAACCCCTGGCTCGGCCGACCCGACCTTGCCGCCTCTGGCCACCGTCTTCCTCTGGTACACTGCCTGGTGGGCCCTGATGTTGGTATGTCGGTGCCGGGGCTTCATTGGTCGGTTTGGTCTGGTTAGTGGGCCTCTTTTGCATGTGTTACACAGGACGCGATCTTCTGCAACATTGTCAGCGTATTCTTCGTGTTTTCTTCTTATTCGGGACTTGTGCTCCTGAAAACATAAATCTTTGAAAACAACTGTGGAGCTAGGTTAGTGATACAAATATGTGAGTAAGAGGTATGTTTTTCCTTCTTTTATGAGTATAGTTGACGGTCATATTTCGCACTTAACGACCGTCAACACATAGCCGGATCCTGTAGGCTTCTCCATCCTAAATGCCTTGGGTTCCTTGACACTTGGGGGCTGCGGATGCTAAGGATTTTGCGGATTGCTAGCTTGGATTAAGAAGGTAGCGAAGCAATAGGTAGAAGGGAATGGTGGTGGCCAAGGTAAAAGGGGAAAGTTACTAGTTCTGGTTTTATAAACTTCACCAGTGGCAATTCCTTAAATATATGGAATACCAAACTGTGCAATCCCTATTTGGACTTTTATTGGGACACCGTTTCACTGATACTATCCCAAAACGGGTAAGCACGATTTAAAATGTGCTGTTACCCTAGATATGCCACGCCATCTTGGATCCTTCTTTCCAAATTCTGGAATTAGGACAAAAGGCTCGGGGGCTGCTGGGTATGTGGCAAAAGGGAATTTGTTTTTCAAAATGATTTGAAAGAACATTTTGATGAGGTCAGAAGACTTTAAAATTGACCCTCAGGCTAATTCATCGATTCAATACAAGGCTCGGGGGCTACTCCATATGGAGTGCGATAATTTGTCGCACCCCATATATGAAGATCTTTTTCTGAAAGATTTCAAGACTACTCGAGCAAGGGCACCTCGCAGCATCATCACAACTCTTGATGTACTCGAAAGACATGTCTTGCACGAAGGTTCAAGAACTACTCCACGACGACCCAGAAGTACTTGAAGATCTGCGACTACTCAGCTAGGAAGGGCTCAGGGGCTTGTTAGACCCGGGACCACAAAATATCCCACATGGTGTGACACCCTAGGTGTTTAAAAGGAGCAATTAAGCAAATCAAATTAAATTACATTATGAATGTGAGAGCAAGAAGTTAAATAAAATAATAAAGGTCAATTCAAATTCAAACCCATAAATTGAATAACTCATGTGGAAATCATTTACTCAAACCTAAATCATGATACAAACAAGTTACAAAAATAATGGTGGGCTGATTTTGGTCCCTTTAGTGACATGTTCCTAATAGTGGTCTCAGCCACATTCAATTAAAAAATGTGTAAATCTTGAGGCTCTTTAATGCAAAATGGTAATTAAAAAATAGTTTAAAAACTAAATCTCAAATGAAAAAGTGCCTAAAACAAAAGTTGTAGATCATAAAAAACTGAACAAAATTAGTATTCAAAAGCCCTTGCCACATGCTGGGATAATATTTCTTCAAGTATCTTCCATTAAGAGCCCTTGGAAAACATTCTCCTTGCATCGTCTCCACCATATAAGAATTACCGAAGATAGCCTTGATGATCTTGTACGGTCCTTCCTAACTTGGCGACCACTTGCCAAACTTGTTGCTCTTTGTCCCAAGAGGCAGTATTGTCTTCCATACCAGCTCACCAACCTGAAAAGATTTGGCTCTTACCTTCTTATTGTAAGCTCTAGCCACCCGAAGCTTGTCCTTCTCAATTTCCTTCAAAGCTTGCAACCGCTTGTCACTTACTTCATCAATATTGTCCATCGTCAAGTCACAGTAATCAATAGAGGTAAGGTCATTTTGTTTAGCTAATCTATAAGCGTCTAGATTCACCTCAACAGGCAAAACGGCCTCTTGACCATATACAAGCTCAAAAGGAGTAACCTTAGTAGCACCATGTCTAGATATACGATGAGCCCACAATGCTTCAGATAAAACCTCATGCCACTTGGGATTCTCTTCTATCTTCTTCTTGATAAGCTTTATCAAGATCTTATTACTAGACTCGGCCTGACCATAGTATGGAGATGAATTGAGTATCTTAATCTTATAAGATTCGGCAAAATCACGCACCTCCTTTGAAATAAATGATGAACATTGATCCGTTGTCAAAGTTTGAGGAATGCCGAATCTATGAATAATATGTTCTGTAATAAACTCAATTAGCTCCCGATGTGTCATATTCTTCAAAGGAACTGCTTCGGTCCATTTAGTAAAGTAATCCGTAGCAACTAACACAAAGTGATGTCCCTTCGAAGAAGGGGGATTAATTTGACCAATGAAATTCAACCCCCAACCTCTGAATGGCCATGGCTTGATGATAGGATGTAATAACGCAGCAGGCACCAACTGAACATTACCGAACCGCTGACATTCTTCACACCCCTTATAATATCTGAAACAATCCGCCATCATAGTTGGCCAATAGAAATCGGCTCTCCTAAGTAACCACTTCATTTTAGGAGCCGATTGATGTGTACCACAGATGCCTTCATGAACTTCTCCCATAGCAACACGGTCTTGATCAGAATCCAAGCACTTGAGAAGCACATCTTCCGCCGTCCGATGATAAAGCTCATCGCCAATCAAAATATATTTAAATGCCAAACACCGAATATTCCTCTCTGCACCATGACCAGGGTCCTTTAAATATGTCATAATAGGGACCCTCCAATCAGCAACCTCAACCTTCTCTTTGGAATTAGAGACAATGGCCGATTCGCTATTTTCAGCTGCTCGACCGGTCAGACCGGTCTTTGGACCGGTCAGACCGGTCTGGGTGGTCAGACTGGTCGGAGCATCCGGTCTGACCGGTTTGTCTAGAATCAGTAACTCGGTTGATGCTCGCATCGGCTTTCTTATGTTAAAATATTTCTTAGTAACATTGTATCCAGATGCTTGCTGAGCCAGAGCATTTTTCTTCTTATTACTATCTCTTGGATTATGTCAAATTACAAATTCATCAAAGCAAGAGATAATATCAAGGCATCTATCAAGATATGCATTTAATGATCCATTGTAACATTGGCATACCTTGGATATTTGCTGTACCACCAGAAGTGAATCACCATAAGCTTCCACATGTTTAACGCCGATTGATTCCAAGAATTCCAAGCCAAATAGAAGTGCTTCATACTCAACTTGGTTATTCGTGCGTTCTTCATCCAATCGGTTTGAGAATTCAAAAATAGTGCCACTCGGAGAAATAAGGACGGCACCAATCCCTTGAACATCATCACAAGCCGATCCATCAAAGAACAACTTCCATGGTGTACAAGTAACATAGCCGACTTCCAAATCATGCTCATCATTAATCCGATGTTCAACATTGAAATCCACCACAATTTAGCCTCTAATAGCTCTTAAAGATTCATAGGCCAAATCATATTCAACAAGTACACAAGCCCACTTTCTGATTTTTCCACTCAAAATCGGCTTTTGTAGCATATGCTTAATAACATCGGTGTTGGCGGTTGATTTTGATGATTTTTACCGCCAACATTCCTTCGGATTTCATACTTTTGGAACTATATTACTATGATTTTTACTAGCATTAACAAGTTCCATAAGTTTTGATGATTACTTGAAGTTAGGATCAACACCTGCAAATTTGGGCCAAAATGGGGCAAACCCCAGGCCGGCCGGCCTAGGTGTTGACGGTCACTAACGACCCATTTTGACCGTCAACTATTGTGCAAAAGTCGAGCTTCAGAAGGAATAGATGTTAGCATAGGATGATTATTTGACAAATTCCACAGATGCTGGTCTGAAAATGTGTGCAGGTGAATTTGGGCTAAAAAGACAAAACTAGCAAGAATAATCCAAGGTACAAATGCCCAATCACTCATGGGAGAGCCCAAGTGTAACACCCGGTTTATAAAAGGACATAAACCGAGCAATCCTATACGTGCCAGGATCAAGTCACACGTATATACAATAGAATGAACAGTATATCACAGCACATATCACGTAAAAGATATAATAAAGCGAATATGAATGTTATTTATTACATTAATGACAAAATGTCTGATACAGCGGAAGCGAAGTACAAATACGGTAAAAACTCTCCGAAGCTGAGCAGGCCGCCACAGGGACGTCGACTGGGAGACGAATGCCTAGAAGTCCTCGTAGTCCTGGTAGCGCTGAGCGAACTCCCTCGCGTCGGCAGGAACTGAGCAGCAGTAGAGTATCCCCAAGAGGAAAAAGAGTGGAGTAGGCAAGAGTGAGTACACAACTTGTACTCAACAAGTATAACACAAACTATGAGGCTCTAAGGTTGGCTGACTGACTGCATTAGCCTTTAAGTGGCTAGGACAACTAACCAAAATACAACCCAAAGGATATATATATAAAGGATATAAAGTGGCTAGGAAAGTCCTTATAGGCATACAGTATTAAAATGCAGTATGAAAGTGTATTTAAAAGTGATAGGTTGTTCATGTTATACTTGCCTTCCTCGTACTGCTCCTGCTGCTGCTCAAACTGGTCTGAAGGTGGATACTCCGGGTACTGGTACTAGGGCTCCTCCGGTAGCTCAACGTCTACTCACGAACACATGGCCAAAACAAGGCACAACAATAAGCATACAAGCAAACACTAACACAAGCTAAGAAACAGTACATCAATACATAAAAACAGCACACCAAACTAGTCTAAAACTATTCTATGCGTTACAACGATCGCGTGGACATAAAGAACGCCTAAAACGGAGCTAAAACGCATATTCTAGGCTCAAAACAAGTTCCAGGGACCTAATTGTAAGAAAACTGAAGTTCCAGGTTGTTTCTGGGCAAAACCGAGGACTAAAATGTGATTAAACATTAAATCTTAGGGCTAGCATGCAAAAACACTGGGCCTGGACTGCGGGTGCTAAATCTAGAAAGGTCAGGGGGCTATGCGCTAAAATCTGGGCCTCAGTGTAAATATTTTTACACTATATAGGATCGCGGGTTGAATTATATAAAACAAAGGGGCTCATATGCAAAAATGCAAAGGCTGACCGGTATCCATCTGGGTTGACCCGGGCTGGATCTATTTTGGGCCGTCCGATGGGGATCGTGCGGCTCAGGGCGGTTGGGCGCACGGGGCGGCGGCTGGACGTCGCCGGAACTCTGCTCCCACGGCGGAGCAGTGCCGGACTTCACCAAAACGGCGTTTCCCGGGGCCGTTTTGGCTCGTGTTCGGGTCGGGGAGCGAGGGTGCGCAACGGCGAGCTCGTCCAGGTGTACTAGGGGCGTGTGGGGCTCTGGCGTGGCACGCAGCAGCGCCAGGCGGTGTTGCACGGCCGCAGGCTCGCCGGCTTTCGCTAGAACGGCGAGCTAGGCTTCGATTCAGCTCGCGTTTGGGCCAAGGGTCGTGTGCGCGGCATGGGTAATCTACCCAATGTATCAGCGCGGGGTTTGCAGCGGCAGAATGGAGTGCGCGGAGGTGGAGGCGGTGCTACGGCGGCGAACTCGTCGGCTTGCGCGGCTGGGCCCCTAGGATGCGTCACAAGCGAGGTTATCTAGCGCAAAAAGGAACGGCGGGGCTTGGGGTTCTCACCGAGGCTCGGAATTGAGCGGAGTCGCCGTGCAGGGGTGCTGACGTTGATGACGGGCGGTGGCGCACAGCGAAGCTCGAGGAGGGGTTGATGCGGTACTCCTCCAGGCTTCTGGATCCATTGGCCTGACGCAGCGGCCTCGGGCGGTGTTGGCGAAGTGGGCAGCGCGGCCGGAGGGGCACGGGCAGTGGGGAAACGAGGCTGCGGAGTGTAACACCCGGTTTATAAAAGAACATAAACCGAGCAATCATATACGTGCCAGGATCAAGTCACACGTATATACAACAGAATGAACAGTATACAACAGCACATATCACGAAAAAGACATAATAAAGCGAGTACGAATGTTATTTATTACATTAATGACAAAATGTCTGATACAGCGGAAGCGAAGTACAAAATACGATAAACTCTCCGAAGCTGAGCAGGGCGCCACAGGGACGTCGACTGGGAGACGAACGCCTAGAAGTCCTCGTAGTCCTGGTAGCGCTGAGCGAACTCCCTCGCGTTGGCAAGAACTGAGCAGCAGTAGCGTAGCCAAGAGGAAAAAGTAGAGAAGAGGCAAGAGTGAGTACACAACTTGTACTCAACAAGTGTAACACAAACTATGAGGCTCTAGGTTGGCTGACTGACTGCATTAGCTTTTAAGTCTTGGCAAAATTTTATTAAAGCTATTTACTACAAGTTGATGAATTACCATTAACCCAGTTACATAGTAATTAATCAAAATTAATCATGTTGCTACTGAGATCCAAACCACAACCATACCAAAACCCCGAGAGGCACCCCCTCGTCGGAAGGAGCTAACCCCACTAATCAAAAGGAGGATCTGGGCCGCTCATGACCGTGAGCACGGCTAGTATACCAGTTTTACACTCTGCAGAGGTTGCACATCTTTACCCACAAGTCGTGAGCTACTCCAGTTGTTCATCACACTTCCTTAGGTGAGATGACTAGCAAACTCACTACGAGGCCGTTACAAAGGACACGTTGGTAAGGTGTAACCGCTAAGGATTCAGGCAATGCAACGATGGTACCCACCTCGAGGGGTACGCAGACCAAGCCTCGTAGCCTGGGCACCATTGAGGCTCGACTCCCCTCTTGCCCCGTCGGTAAGTTACTCCCGAACCAAAATGGCCTAATTAGTAAGCCAAGACCGTCCCATTCCAGTCTTGTGGTAGCGCTGTTGTTCCAGGTTGTCGCTCTATGAACCGGTCCTTATGGAGAGTAGCCAACCAGGCAGTAAGCACCATGCCGGCCCCCTAAACCATGTTTCTAACAAAACCACTTTTAATGAGAAGTGAGCTACTCAAGCCACAAAGAGGGCCACTCTCAGAATTAAGTTGCATATACCATTAATCAAATTAATTAAAAAGGACCATTATGTGTTATAGCGCGGCACCTAGCACAACTAACCAAAATGCATCCCAAGGATATATATAAAGGATATAAGTGGCTAGGAAATCATTATAGGCATACAGTATTAAAATGCAGTATGAAAGTGTATTTAAAAGTGATAGGTTGTTCATGTTACACTTGTCTTCCTCGTACTGCTCCTGCTGCTGCTCAAACTGGTCAGAAGACGGCTGCTCCGGGTACTGGTACGGGGGCTCCTCCGGTAGCTCAACATCTACTCACGAACACATGGCCAAAAACAATGCACAACAATAAACATACATGCAAACACTAGCAAAAACTAAGAAAAAGTACAACAATACATGAAAACAGCACACAAAACTACTCTAAAACTATTCTACGTGTTACAACGATCGCGTGGACATAAAGAACGCCTAAAACGGAGCTAAAACGCAAAAACTAGAGCTAAAACAAGTTCCAGGGACCTATTTGTAAGAAAACTGAAGTTCCAGGGGGTTTCTGGGCAAAACCGAGGACTAAAACATAATTAAACCTTAGTTCTAGGGTCTAACTCGCAAAAGATCAGGTGCTGGACCGTGGGTTCTATAATTGAAAAACTCAGGGGCCTAAACAATAAAACTAGGGGTGGTTTTGAAATTAGTTTTCAACTGGTGTGGAGCGCGGGTTGATTTCAAAGAAAGGCAAGGACTCTTTAGCAAAAGTGACAGGCCGAAGAGATACAGGTGGATCTCAGCCGTTGGATAACAATCCGATGGCTCAGATCTGATCTGGACGCGATCTAATCTCGTCCGCAGAAAACAGATCGCACGGCCAGGCTCGAGCGGGTGCGCGGGGCGGCGGCGGTGCTCGCGCGGAGCTCTGCTCCGCGGCGGCGAGCTCTGCTCCGCGGCGGCGAGCTCTGCTCCGCGGCGGCGAGCTCGCCGGAGCAGGCCGAAACGGCGCCCCAGGGGTCAATCCGACCCGGATCTGGGTCTAGGATGGACTACGCGCCATGCGTAGTCCACCTAGGGTCTTTACAGGCCTCGGGGTGGTCCGCGGTGGCACGTGCCGCGATGGCGGCGGGTCGGCGCGGCGGGGGATCGCCGGCGAGCGCGGCCGGGGCACCTAAAGTGCGCCACAAGTGAGGGTTTCTATCGGAAAAGGGACGGCGGGGGCTTGGGATGCTTACCTATGCTCGAATTTGAGCTGGGGTGCCGTGCAGGGGCGTTGTCGTCGACGGCGAGCGGCGGCGCACGGGGCGGAGCTCAGGAACGGGCGCTGCAGTGGTCGGAGCAGAGGGCAGCGGTTCGGGGGAGATCCAGGCGTTGAGGCGGAGCCAGGGCGCTGCTCGGCCGGGGCTCCGGTGTGGCGGAGTGGCGTGGCCGCGGCGGCGCGGGGCTCTGCTCTGGGCGGAGCAACGTGGAGGCGGCGGCTAGGGTTTCGGTGGGGATGCAGGGGGAAGGTGGACTGCGGGAGAGGATCAGGGGCACGTTTAAAGGGGGAAGCCGGCCTCGGCGTGCGGGTCCAGGAGGCTGTCGCGACGCGGAGATCACGGCGTGGACTTGGCCGGCCGTTGCGCGAGGTAGAAGGGGAGTCTGACGAGCGGGCCAGGCTTGTCAGCCAGAGGACGCGCGAGTGTGGGCGTGCGCTGCGGGCTGAGCGGGGGCGTTCGCTGGGCTTCGGCGCGTGGGGAACCGCTGGGTCGAGCTGGGCCGACCAAGAGGGAAGGGAGGAGGGCGCGAGCTGGGCGGAGCACCATGGGCCGTCCGCGGATCGGGCTGAGGAAAAGCGAGGGGAGAGGAGTGGGCCGCCGGGGTTTGCTAGGCCAAGAGGGGAGGGAAAAAGGAGGTGGCGGGCTGGGCCACTTCGGATTTTGGGCTGGATGCTGGGTTTGGTTTTTCTTTCTATTTCTCTCTTTCAAATTCTAATTCAAACTCAAGCTAAAAGAATTAAAAAAATTTGAATTCAAACTCTAACCAAACAACAAAAGAAAAGATGCTCCAGCATGAATGCAACAACACAGTTTAACCCTATGATAAATTTTAATTACTTAAGAAACAAAATTTTGATTAAATGCAAGACTAAACACAAATAACCTTAGAAATTTAATCAAAGCCAATTAAATTTATTATTAAATACTGAAATTTGAATTAGGGTGTTACAAATCCTACCCCCTTACAGGAATCTCGTCCCGAGATTCTGGGCTGGCTAGCAAAGTGATTAGGATATGTCTTCATTAACTCCTCTTCCTTCTTCTGGCAAGTCCTCCAAAAAGACATCCGGGAATTCAGACATCATGCGAATACCATCCGTGGGTATAGCCTCCATCTGATGAAGAAAACCAAAAGGCTCTGTAGCACTGACTGTCACCTCTCGGCCATTAGATGCTAACAGGTGAACTGACCGCTGAGCACAATCAATTCTGACTCCCCAATTGGAAAGAGTATCCATTCCCAGAATCACATCAATACCCTTGGTGTCTATCACCATCAGATTTGCACTGAACTTTACCCTCCCTATGGAAACATTGATTCTGGAGCAGAAGATATCCAACCTCAATTGTCCTCCAGGTGAATATACTAACATGCAACTCTTTAATGTGCTAGTACGAATACCATGGTGCTCGACAAAAGACTGTGAAATAAAGGAATGCGTAGCACCAGTATCGAAAAGCACCCTAGCTGGATATGAGTTGACTATGGACGTACCAATAACCACATTCGGAGACTCGGCCGCTGACTCGGCCGTCACATGGTTCACCTTCCCCTGTCGTGGCGCTCTGTGTTGGGCTGGGCGCCCCTGCTGTCCTGCCTGCCGTGGAGCCGGTGAAAGGTGCTTCTGTGGACAACTTTTGGCATAATGACCTTTTTGCCCGCATTGGTAGCACATGCGGTGGTGGTGAATGGCGCTACTTGGTTGACCTCCATGTGAACTTAGCATCACATCTTGCATCATTTCTACAGCTTGCTCTTTGGACTCCTTGCGACCGCGTGGCTGAATCACATTCATAGTGATAGTCAACCCATCAACATAATCATGGAGAGCTTGATTCTCGACCTGTGTATTTCTAGAGCACTTAGGATCCTTTCTCTTCTGGATGGTTTGTAGCTCATCGACCGATGGGGAGTCAATGAAAAGGGAATCATCTGCTAGCTGCTCTTGATAAGACCTCTTTCTCTTTGTACTGGAGAACAACCTCTGATTCCTTCTAGTTGTGGCTTCATCTTCAGTCACACGAGCTTGACGACAAGGAACGCCATAGAATTGGCAACACGGGCAAGCTTTCTCACCATTGTTCGGGTGGTATGTTGTTTGCGAGGACTGATCTTGTATCGTTGTCGACTGTTTCAAGGAAACTGTGGCATGAACACCATCACCCCTTGCACTACTTCCAAGGCTATTTTGTTCTGCTGACATCTGAGCTGGGACAAAAGGAAGCACAAGTAAGGTCAAGGAGGAGAGAAAAACCAAACTATTTAAAGTTCTATCTTACTTAGACAAAACTGCCCATGCATCACTGCTGCTAACTCCAGATAGATGATACATAAACCCGAGAAAAAGAACTATAGCATAACTCTTCTGCCTCGTCTGAGAGATTCTCAAATCCTTCTGTACTATCTGTATGCCGGGGTGTCACATCCCTACCCCCTTACAGAAACCGACGTCCTCGTCGGTGACGTCCTTGCCAGTGGATCCCTGGATATCATCTCTTCTTCGTGTTATCCTTCTTCTCAACAAGACAGAAACCCAAGGCATGATAAGGTAGAGAGGATAGAGTGGATGGTTTTACCCCCAACGATCTAACTCATTTTATTAATTAATTAACTTTAACTTAAAACTGATTTTCTTTAAACAAATTTAACTACTAAACTATGCAATCAACCAAAAATCCAAATCGAACATGTAGCATAATAATAAGCATACAAATTTCACAATTTAGCCGAGTTTAACACACGACTCGACTAGCACAACACGTCACAGAACGTGCTATCGTATTATTATAAAGGGTCACCTAGCTGATACTCATGGTGGTCAGATGACTGATTCAGGCCAAAATCTACGAAAACTATTCTTTAGAGAGAGAAATCAAGGCAAGACAAGTAAAAGTCATAGAATTCAAGGGGTATAATAGTAAAATAGTTTCAGCAGTCAAGGATTGGAGAGAAGAAGTCCTAAAACTCGACTAGTTCTATCCAAGCTTCGTCCTACAGTCGATACGGCTCTGATACCACTCTGTAACACCCGGTTTATAAAAGAATATAAACCGAGCAATCATATACGTGCCAGGATCAAGTCACACGTATATACAACATAATGAACAGTATATCACAGCACATATCACGAAAAAGACATAATAAAGCGAGTACGAATGTTATTTATTACATTAATGACAAAATGTCTGATACAGCGGAAGCGAAGTACAAAATACGATAAACTCTCCGAAGCTGAGCAGGGCGCCACAGGGACGTCGATTGGGAGACGAACGCCTAGAAGTCCTCATAGTCCTGGTAGCGCTGAGCGAACTCCCTCGCGTCGGCAGGAACTGAGCAGCAGTAGCGTAGCCAAGAGGAAAAAGTAGAGAAGAGGCAAGAGTGAGTACACAACTTATACTCAACAAGTGTAACACAAACTATGAGGCTCTAGGTTGGCTGACTGACTGCATTAGCTTTTAAGTCTTGGCAAAATTTTATTAAAGCTATTTACTACAAGTTGATGAATTACCATTAACCTAGTTACATAGTAATTAATCAAAATTAATCATGTTGCTACTAAGATGCAAACCACAACCATACCAAAACCCCGAGAGGCACCCCCTCGTCGGAAGGAGCTAACCCCACTAATCAATAGGAGGATCCGGGCCGCTCATGACCGTGAGCACGGCTAGTATACCAGTTTTACACTCTGCAGAGGTTGCACATCTTTACCCACAAGTCGTGAGCTACGCCAGTTGTTCATCACACTTCCTTAGGTGAGATGACTAGCAAACTCACTACGAGGCTGTTACAAAGGACACGTTGGTAAGGTGTAACTGCTAAGGATTCAGGCAATGCAACGATGGTACCCACCTCGAGGGGTACGCAGACCAAGCCTCGTAGCCTGGGCACCATTGAGGCTCGACTCCCCTCATGCCCCGTCGGTAAGTTACTCCCGAACCAAAATGGCCTAATTAGTAAGCCAAGACCGTCCCATTCCAGTCTTGTGGTAGCGCTGTTGTCCCAGGTTGTCGCTCTATGAACCGGTCCTTATGGAGAGTGGCCAACCAGGCAGTAAGCACCGTGCCGGCCCCCTAAACCATGTTTCTAACAAAACCACTTTTAATGAGAAGTGAGCCACTCAAGCCACACAGAGGGCCACTCTCAGAATTAAGTTGCATATACCATTAATCAAATTAATTAAAAAGGACCATTATGTGTTATAGCGCGGCACCTAGCACAACTAACCAAAATGCATCCCAAGGATATATATAAAGGATATAAGTGGCTAGGAAATCCTTATAGGCATACAGTATTAAAATGCAGTATGAAAGTGTATTTAAAAGTGATAGGTTGTTCATGTTACACTTGCCTTCCTCGTACTGCTCCTGCTGCTGCTCAACTGGTCAGAAGATGGCTGCTCCGGGTACTGGTACTGGGGCTCCTCTGGTAGCAAAACGTCTACTCACGAACACATGGCCAAAAACAATGCACAACAAAAAACATACATGCAAACACTAGCAAAAACTAAGAAATAGTACAACAATACATGAAAACAGCACATAAAACTACTCTAGAACTATTCTACGCGTTATAACGATCGCGTGGACATAAAGAACGCCTAAAACAGAGCTAAAACGCAAAAACTAGAGCTAAAACAAGTTCCAGGGACCTATTTGTAAGAAAACTGAAGTTCCAGGGGGTTTCTGGGCAAAACCGAGGACTAAAACATAATTAAACCTTAGTTCTAGGGTCTAACTCACAAAAGATCAGGTGCTGGACCGCGGGTTCTATAATTGAAAAACTCAGGGGCCTAAACAAAAAAACCAGGGGTGGTTTTGAAATTATTTTTCAACTAGTGTGGAGCGCGGGTTGATTTCAAAGAAAGGCAAGGGCTCTTTAGCAAAAGTGACAGGCCGAAGGGGTACGGGTGGATCTCAGCCGTTGGATCACAATCCGATGGCTCAGATCTGATCTGGACGCGATCTAATCTCGTCCGCAGAAAACAGATTGCACGGCCAGGCTCGAGCGGGTGCGCGGGGCGGCGGCGGTGCTCTGCTCCGCGGCGGCGAGCTCGCCGGAGCAGGCCGAAACAGCGCCCCAGGGATCAATCCGACCCGGATCTGGGTCTAGGATGGACTACGCGCCATGCGTAGTCCACCTGGGGTCTTAACAGGCCTCGCGGTGGTCCGCGGTGGCGCGTGCCGCGACGGCGGCGGGTCGGCGCGGCGGGGGATCGCCGGCGAGCGCGGCCGGGGCACCTAAAGTGCGCCACAAGTGAGGGTTTCTATCGGAAAATTGACGGCGGGGGCTTGGGATGCTTACCTATGCTCGAATTTGAGCTGGAGTGCCGTGCAGGGGCATTGTCGTCGACGGCGAGCGGCGGCGCACGGGGCGGAGCTCGGGAACGGGCACTGCAGTGGTCGGAGCAGAGGGCAGCGGCTCGGGGGAGATCCAGTGGCGTGGCCGCGGCGGCGCGGGGCTCTGCTCCGGGCGGAGCAACGTGGAGGCGGCGGCTAGGGTTTCGGTGGGGCTGCAGGGGGAAGGTGGACTGCGGGAGAGGATCAAGGGCGCGTTTAAAGGGGGAAGCCGGCCTCGGCGTGCGGGTCCAGGAGGCTGATGCAGCGCGGAGATCACGGCAGGGACTTGGACGGCCATTGCGCGAGGTAGAAGGGGAGTCTGACGAGCGGGCCAGGCTTGTCAGCCAGAGGACGCGCGAGTGTGGGCGTGCGCTGCGGGCTGAGCGGGGGCGTTCGCTGGGCTTTGGCGCGTGGGGAACCGCTGGGCCGAGCTGGGCCGACCAAGAGGGAAGGGAGGAGGGCGCGAGCTGGGCGGAGCACCACGGGCCGTCCGCGGATCGGGCTGAGGAAAAGCGAGGGGAGAGGAGTGGGCCGCCGGGGTTTGCTGGGCCAAGAGGGGAGGGGAAAAGGAGGTGGCGGGCTGGGCCACTTCGGGTTTTGGGCTGGATGCTGGGTTTGGTTTTTCTTTCTATTTCTCTCTTTCAAATTCTAATTCAAACTCAAGCTAAAAGAATTCAAAAAAATTTGAATTCAAACTCTAACCAAACAACAAAAGAAAAGATGCTCCAGCATGAATGCAACAACACAGTTTAACCCTATGATAAATTTTAATTACTTAAGAAACAAAATTTTGATTAAATGCAAGACTAAACACAAATAACCTTAGAAATTTAATCAAAGCCAATTAAATTTATTATTAAATACTGAAATTTGAATTAGGGTGTTACACGGAGCACCTCTGCTCGTCGGGGCGAGGGCGGCGGTACCACGCTAGGGTTTGAGGGTGGCCGCGAAGTGGATTGGTGGGCGCAGAGGGTACGCGGGGCGGTTTAAAGAGGAGGCCCGAGATTCTCGGCGTGCGGGATGGTAGGGGAGTGCTGGAGATCACGGCAGTGATGTCGCTTGCGGCCGGTGTGCACGCGGGGGAAGCGGGAGGTGGGGGATGACAGGCGGGCCCGGCCTATCAGCGAAAGGGGGCGAGGACGCAGGCGACGCGCGGGTGCGCTGACGTGCGGGCCCAGGCGGTCAGTGGCGAGGCCGGGAGCGCGTGCGGGGCGATGTGGCTGAGAGCGAGCGTGCTGGGCGCTGGCGCGCGTGTTTGGGCCGGAGTGGGGAGAGGCTGGGCCTGTGCGGGTTTCGGCGTGGGAGCGGGCCGAAGGGGAGGAGGTCGGGCTGCTCGCGAGTGGGCTCGGGGAGGGAAGGGAGCTGGGCCAGGAGGGGAGAGGGTGGGCCGACCAACGGGCTTTGGGGTGGTTTTGGGTTTCTTCTTTCCTATTTCTATTTCTAACTCCACCTCAAGCCAAATGAATTCAAATTTGAATTTGAATTCACTCAAGCACTCAAACAATTAAACAATGCTCCAGCATGATGCAACAATAAAAATTAAACCTAGACAAAATTTTAATTACTTATGGAACAAAGATTAGATTAAATGCAAGCTAAGCAAATTTAAATCATTAGAAAATTAAATAAACCAATTAAATTTATTATTAAATGCTAAAATTTAAATTAGGGTGTTACACCAAGGGCCAAAAGGGCCCATATGGCAGCCACACAAGAGGAGGAGAACCAGCCCATGTGTAATGCCACATCAACAATCCGAGGCAAACTCCTCTCGACCAATCAGACGCAAGCGCGAGGATCCATGGGCCCACATGCAGCAGCTAAACCGACTTACCAGAGGCAATACCACGTGCTAAAGACCGAGGGACCCATGTGTCAACCACTGGACGAAGGCTGAAGGCGGTTGGAAGCTGGGCCAGGTCGGCCGACCCCTTGGTTGGCCGACGGCCCAGTGGGCCCCACCACCTCAAGCTTCGACGTGGCGCTTCCTCATTGGTGGAGAACGTCAGTTTGAGAGATAGTAGCTGCAGCTCGGCGACGCAAGACCCCTGGCTCCCTCATATAAATACAAGGGGAGGGGGTAAGGAATGGAACACACACACACACACATCACACCCTCTCAACTCACCTTTCTCCCTTGGAGCTTGAGGCCTTCATCCTATATGCTTAGGTAGACTAGGAGGTGTAGAAGAAGAGGAGGAGAGTGAGGAGGAGTCAGGGGATGTGCCGGGTCTGTCGGCACTCTTCTCCGCTTGTACCTCGACGGATGCTTATTCAGTTGTAAGTGTTCCAGACTTTCTTTGTTTGTTTATTTAGAATCAGAGTTTAGATCGCAAGTTATCATCTCTACCTTATATTAGTTGATGTGTATGCTAGCGAGTAGCATTTGATCTTAGCTTAAGACACCAGATAGAAAAGGGTAGTCTTGGCCAGGGCTAAGGTTAGTAGGGAAAGACGTAGACGTGGTGTCTAGGCTGGACTATACCACTCAGTTGTCTGATAGTCCCATGGTTTGTAGAGGTAGCCGGCAGGTGGTGATAGCCCTGTTCGAGCCTTTTAGTAATCCTCCACATTCGGATATCAGATAGAGCACATATTGGAACTACCGATTTGCATAAGTCGGTCGATACCTTTAGCTCGAAGTATAACGGCGACGTGATCTCTTCTTCCAGGCATAGATTATAGATATAGAAAGTCCTCTCTCCTGTCTTCTCCACAATGGCGCGTGTGTCCTTGGATGAGCCTGGACCTGTAGATAGCGTACTCACGTTCCACAGTGGATACGATACCCTGGAATACTCTTGGGTGAAAGCTACAGCAGTATCCGTGCGCATGCGGATTCTATCCGTGATGTTGCAAAATACCAACAAGCTTTCTGGCGCCGTTGTCGGGGAACGGTAGCTACATTATCTACGGATTCAATCATCCTCGTATCTTCTTCTTTCTTTTTCTTTCCTTCTACCTTTACCCCTGCTACCCATGGAGCAGCCATCCCTTTCACGGCTCTCTAACCCCAAGGGCGAGTCCTGGAATCCATCATCCTCATCGAATCCATTTCTTACGGCAAGCGGTGAACCCCATCCTGCCTTCAAAGCCATGGTTCGAATTCAACTCTTTTCCGGAACAATTAGTGAAGATCCCGGCAATCATTTGAGAGTGTTTGAGGGACCGTGTTCAAGCTCGGTAATCCCAGGCATGACACAGGAGGCTGTGTGGTGGAAGTTATTTCCTTTCTCTCTCACAGAGAGGGCAGAGCAATGGTACACCCGCACGATAGGAAGTACCAGCGGTGATTGGGAGGAGCTTCGATATGACTTTTGTTACTCGTTCTCCCTCACCGAACGCATAGACTCCCTACCGACCGACATCCTCGATTTTGAGCAATTAGAGGAGTCCATAGGTGCAGCTTGGGCTAGATTCTTACGCCTTTTGGCGTCTAGCCCAGACTTGTCTCTACCCGACGATGTATCATTGAACATCTTCTGCTCGGGTCTAGACATGGAATCTGCCCTCAAACTCGACATCACCGCCGGAGGTTTGTTTGCTCAGATAATTCCAATGGAAGGAAGAGAGATCTTAGATTTTCTCTTAGCAAACTCGTCCTTCCCTACCGACCACAAAGAACCCATCCAACAAGAGTGCGAGTCGCGCCAAGAGGAGCTTCTAGCAGCTGAATCTAGTCCTTCAACTTCTACATCCGTAGATTCAGCCATAGGACTCACGCCCGACACAGGAACATTGGGGGAAGAAGAAATTCAACCTCCAAAGTTCTGTGTTAGATTCAAGGATGAACCTTTACGAAACATCCAAAACACCTCGAATCATCTTAGGCATGAGGAGCCTATGAAATCGATGTGTCTTTATGAGACCCTTGATATAATTTCCTGCCATACACCTGCAATTGATTGGTTGAAGGAGGCAAAGCGTGCTTCCAAAGCAATTCAGATTAGCCCAACCTCTGCAACCATCACTTGTTCTATGAAAGAAAATATCGTAGAAGCTCTTCATGACCCTGCTGCTAAGGATTGCATTATACCCGAGTACCTTTTGGATACTCTTGTGGGAAACAAGCCTTTAACCCCGACCGACAAATACCTTAAAAGTCCATCCGGACTGTTCTTTGAATGTCGGGGGATTACAAGGGACGTGCCTATCACAATAGACAAAATCGAGGTGCATTTGGATTTCTACATCTACGATATCCTCAATTTTGATCTTCTCCTAGGCTACCCGCTAGAAAACCTTTTAGCATCTCATGGGAGCCTAGATGAAATGCTAAGGGAAAATGCTTCTGCCACTACTGCCCCTTGTTTAGAAAATTCTATGGCAAAGCATTTCCCTGAGCAGAACTTGCTCGAGGAGATGGTGCATACATCTCCATTCGTATCATCCGACCCCGTCCTCTTGGAAGATGTAGAATCTTCTAAAGAGTACGACTCGAAAGATAGCCTTCACTTTTGTGAAGACGAACGTTCATCGTCCCTCTCGATCGAGTGTGAGCCTCTTCCCGCTGGCCCTGAATACGTTGTTCTCAGTCTTTATCGAGATACAACTATGAGCTTCCACGATAAATCTCTTGAGATGGAGAAATCATTGGCCAAGGAATTTTGTGAGACGCCGACACTGGAGTCCAACGAAAAGGATTTCTCACATGAGCATGGGAACTTCACTCTAGATATAGCACATAAACCATGCTCATTCAATGCAACTCCAGAGTCAGGCATGCTTAGTGCACCATGCACACACGAGGACTACAACCACCTTATGGTCCTCTTCTGCAAAATCTTCAAAAGGTTGGTTGTAGATGTATATATTTATCGTAAACATTGCAGATTTCGTGGGTGCACCGTGGCACTAGCCTTGTAGCTAGCTTCAACAATCGATGGTGAAACAATGACCCATCACCAATGGTGGCTACAAGAATTATCATGGTCGAGCTTATGACCGGAAACAAAGCACTGCCGGTAGATAGAGCAGACTATCATTTTTTTATTTACTTCTTTATTTCCCTTTCAATAAAAAGCAAGCGCATGTTCTAGGATGTATTTTTCCTTCGGGTATTTTCGGTCGCTAACCTTTCTAGGGGAAGATCAAGAAGAATGATGGATAAACAACACTATGAACATGAGAGCTACACCGACTACAACACCTCGATATGTCTTGATGGAGGAACAACTACTGAAGGAGACTTGAACTCCATACACTTGCAGTTTTGCAAACTCCAAGTGTGGGGGAGGTATGTGAGTACCCCAAAGCACGTTCTTTTTCTTAATTCATATTTTGTCTTGGAATTGGTGTATGTCCTCGCATCTTGCTCTAAAAAAATGAAAAAAATGAAAAAAATGAGAGGAGTTGCCATGGTGACAATATTATCTCCATCAACAAAACGCCATGGTAAGTACTCTCAATGTCCTGCTTTTGACATTAAACAAAGCCCTGCCGGGAGGTCACCCGAGGATCACCAGGTATGTGCTCATGCCTATCTCTCTTTGAATAAAACTTAAGCATGCTTCGTGCTCCCTTTATATGTCCTCGTACGCTCTAGTTTGAATGTGTGTCATGAAACACATTCATAGGCCTTTTAAATCAAGCATGGTGTTTGGGTTAAAATGTCCTCTTCAGTCAAACTAGACTTTGTATCAAGTTTGATTGATGTTCTGGAGTTGATACTTGTATAGATATTGGTTGCATATGTTGACTAACCCCTGCAGGAAAATCAAATCCAATTGGGTGAGTCGATGAGCTGAATTCAAATGGAAAGGTAAGACAAGGTTTTGGATTAATGTTGCACAACATACTCATGTTGATGCAATGTTAGTTCTGCCTTGCTTGAGTAAGTATCTTGGTGAGATTAAATTTTAGTTTCAAATAAATTATAGGAGCTCCCTGGTTCTTAAAACCGGTAGAGCTATTAGTTTGTTTCCATATTTTTGTTTTTGAATAAGCACCAGGTACAAGAACAAGTGTGGGGGAGATCTCTTAGAACTTTCATGCATATACACTCGAGATCTCCCACAACACGTGCACAACACCGAACGAACCAGAATGCAAAAAGCCAAGACAAATCAGAGCTCATACTGGGCAGTGGAACCTCAGGTTTGGCTGACTAGTACTAGCTCTAATCATCTTCATCGCGATGGTTTGTGCACTCTGCCCCTCATACTCCCCTCAACCAATGAGTTTAAATGAAATCTTTGATTAATCATTAAAATTAAACTCAAGGTATCCTCTAGTTCTTGTGCTTCTCTATGATTGGCTTGCATACCTTTTATTCTTTGCTAAGCCTGAGCTTGTGAATCATATCTTAGGGAACCCATAATTGTTAAGTTGTTGACCAGTGAGATATGGTTTGATGGAAGAATCCTTGCTTTCTCTGCTTTTATGTCTGGGAAATTTTTATCAAAGAGGAAAACCTCCATAGCTTTACAACTCCACGTGTTTGTCCTACCAAAGCCATATGTTGATCTTCATGACACAATTCTTTACACATATGTGCCTTGTTGTTACATTGAGCTTCATCAAACTTTGTGACCCTAGTGAGATGTCTTTTAATACTTGTTTGATCAAGATCATGTGCACTCCACCAACTAAACTTCTACACTAGAAGTTAGCTATGCCATTCCATCCACCCGCAAAATAAACTCCATGTTTAAAGATCTCTCTCTCTCTCTAGTATCCTTCAAATGAGGCATGTGCTATATATATGAAAAAAAAGAGAAAAGATGGCATGCCCAAGAAGCATGACCCAAAAGAAAAAACTAGGGGCACATGAAGGTCCCAATGTTGAAAAAAAAATTTGGACACATGAAGGTCCAAGAAAAGAAAAAGAGAGAATATATATATATATATATATATATATATATATATATATATATATATATATATATATATATATATATATCCATGCCCTCATGTTATCCAAATAAAAGGGAGAGAGATCCCTAGAAGGAGTATTCCATTTCCACCATCCACCTTCCACATATGTGCACGATCTTGATCAACTTGTGTGATTTGTTATCTCCATGGATCCATTGTTGATTTTGCAATATATGTGACTCAAGTGCATGCTTCCATTTTCCCTACCATGAGCTCCACATATGCTATCCTTAGAAGTAGGGTGAAAAGGAGCCATGCCTTGGTGAGGATACATACAGACTGAGTGACATGAGAGATCCTATGGAGAAGTAAATCTATGGTTGGTCCTTGCAAAAATATTTTCAAAACCCCAGTCATATAGCAGGAAAGTGGAGGAGACTGAAGTCAATACCGCTCCGTTCTTCAACTTCCCAAACAGTACATGGTAGACACATCAAAATTCACAGGTAAGGGTGAAGTTTAGAATAATCTGTATGCATGTACCATGTCATATGAAGTCGGGTCTGCCTTAGTTCTTGGCTTTACTTGAGGACAAGCAAAGAACTAAGTGTGGGGGATCTTGTTGACAGTCACTAACGACCCATTTTGACCGTCAACTATCGTGCAAAAGTCGAGCATCAGAAGGAATAGATGTTAGCATAGGATGATTATTTGATGAATTCCACAAATGCTGCTATGAGAATGTGTGCAGGTGAATTTGAGCTAAAAAGACAGAAAACTAGCAAGAATGATCCAAGATACAAATGCCCAATCACTAATGGTTGAGCCCAAGGGTCAAAAGGGCCCATATGGCAGCCACACAAGAGGAGGAGAACCAGCCCATGCGCAATGCCACATCAACAATCCGAGGCAAACTCCTCTCGACCAATCAAATGCAAGCGCGAGGATCCATGGGCTCACATGCAGTAGCTAAACCGACTTACCAGAGGCAATACCACGTGCTAAAGACCGAGGGACCCACGTGTCAACCACTGGATGAAGGCTAAAGGCGGTTGGCAGCTGGGCCAGGTCGGCCGACCCCTTGGTCGGCCGACGGCCCAGTGGGCCCCACCGCCTCAAGCTTCGACGTGGCGCTTCCTCATTGGTGGAGACAGTTTGAGGAGTAGTAGCTGCAGCTCGGCGACGCAAGACCCCTGGCTCCCTCATATAAATACAACGGGATGGGGTAAGGAATGGAACACACACACACATCACACCCTCTCAACTCACCTTTCTCCCTTGGAGCTTGAGGCCTTCATCCTAGATGCTTAGGTAGACTAGGAGGTGTAGAAGAAGAGGAGGAGAGTGAGAAGGAGTCGGGGGAAGTGCCGGGTCTGTCGGCACTCTTCTCCGCTTGTACCTCGACGGATGCTTATTTGGTTGTAAGTGTTCGAGACTTTCTTTTTTTGTTTATTTGGAATTAGAGTTTAGATCGCAAGTTATCATCTCTGCCTTATATTAGTTGATGTGTATGCTAGGGAGTAGCATTTGATCTTAGCTTAAGACCCCGGTGTAAGGATCGATGGACCAAGAGGGGGGGTGAATTGGGCCTTTTTCAATTTCTAAAACAAAGTAAGGCAACCTTAACCTGTGCAAAGCTAGTAGGGCACCAATTCACCAACCGGATAACTAAGCTACCTACACAAGCTAAGAGAGATAAAAACAAAGTAAAGCCTAACAAGGTAGAGCTAAGTTATGATCTCTAAGTCAAGCACATGAGTAAATTGCATGAAAGAAAATGCTTGAATAAAAGGAATGGACAAGAGACAACCGGATTTTTTCCCGTGGTATCGATGTGTTGGCACACACCCCTAATCCACGTTGTGACACTCACAAAGAGTCTTGTCACCTCCCAAGTCACCGAGACGAGGGCGCTCACTAAGAGTCTCCGTTCACCATCCCGGCGTGGTGGAGATCAAGCCACGTACAATCTTCTTCTCCGGGCTCCCACAATCCTTGGCAAGCTCCGCGAGAAACACCTCGATCACCAAGATCGTCTAGGTGCTGCCAAACACCAAGAGTAACAAGTTCCTAAGCCTTCACTTGACCTACACTCAGTTGGCCCTAGCTCAAGCACACTTGCTACACTTGCAATGGATGAGTTCTTCAAGGTTGAAGCACAAACTAAGCACTAGATCTTCTCTCTTTTGCTCAAAGCTCTATCTCTTCTTCTCAAGGGTGGCCTCAGGTTTTCAAGGTGTCAAAGGCAACTGAAATGAACCAGGGAGTACCCTTATATAGAGTGGAGGAGGTCACATAGCCGTTGGAAGTTTTCTGCAGAGAAACCGTGACCACCGGAAGAACCGACGGTATAGAAAATATAGGCATCGGTTCAACCGGTCTCTCTGTGTCAAAGAAGTAGCCGTTGAAGTTCTGACACAGTATCCACGCTTGCGTCATTGCACCGGTGCATGCTCCGTAGGGGCATCGGTTCAACCGGTGCTGAAGAGGTTCGCTGATCAACTCAAACAAGCGTTCTGGAACAAAGTACATCCAATGCACCGGTGCTTTGATTCTGAACCGTCGGTTCAACCGGTGCTGAAGAGAAGTTGGAGTCCACCAAACATGCTCTCTGGAACAAAGGACTTTCATTGCACCGGTGCTTTGATTCTGAACCGTCGGTTCAACCGGTGCTGAAGAGAGGTTGAAATCCATCAAAACATGCTCTCTGGAACAAAGGGCTTTCATTGCACCGGTGCTTATCTTCTTGACCATCGGTTCAACCGGTGCTTTACTTGATGTCTGCCTTCATCCAGAGAAGATAGACCGACAGGGCATCGGTCCTTCCGCCATGCATCGGATGCTCCGATGCTAGTGCACCGGTTCAACCGGTGCTACTGATTTTCTTTGTTTTCAGCTGTTTTGACTTGGATTCGAATGTGACTTTGATTGTTTCTTCTTCCAAGAGTTGTGTTGACTTCTGTTGACCATCTTTTGCTGTTTTTGAGTGAGTGTGTAATATTTCTAGGGCCAACTCAAGATTGATCAAGCTACTAACTCATGAACCCCTCTTAATAGTGCGATCACTACAAAACTATAAAACCTATACTAACCTAAGTGTCCTTCTCAACCTTGTGACACTTAGGACTAGAAAGATCCTTAGCCTTGACAAATATAAGTTAAAAGCCGAGATCGCCTTTTTGAATGATCGAAATTTGAGGGGCCTCTTTTGACATATGACCAAATGAGCGATAATGATCTATTAAGCTGCACAAACTCATTAGTCACAACAATGGTTGTCATTAATCACCGAAACATACCTTGAGGGCCTAGATGCTTACAATCTCCCCCTTTTTGGTGATTGATGACAACACAACCATAAATAACGAGAGAGCGAGAAAGATAAAGCAGGAAAAACACGAGCAAACCAAAAGCAGGACCAAAGAGCTCAACGGCTCAAACGAAATCCATAGATATGTCTCAAAGAGCGGCATACTCAAGCGACAAATGTACATATCCATGAATTAACACCAAATGTGATACAAAGAATCAAAGTCCTGATAACTACGAGCTCTCTCTCTAGCTCTACCCTCCCCCTAACTCTCTACCCTCCCCCTAACACCTCTCCCCCTTTGGCAACAAAGCACCAAAAAGGAAGGCGATCTAATCCTGAGCTGGAGAAGGCGGGGTCTTCCGGCTGGGTCCGGTGGAGAACTGAGCGGCGGAGTCGTCGGCGTCGTCGTCTGTCCAGTCGTCGTCGACCGAAGAAGACTTCTGCTCGACCGGAGTCGTCGGAGCAGCAGAAGTAGCTGGAGTAGCGGTAGGAGCTGGCGCGGCGACGATCGTGGAGTCCGTCGGAGGAGCAGACGTGACGGGAGTCAGGTCTGGCTGAGTGGGGCGCACGACGGACGGACGAAGCACCTCGGGCTGAGAAGGAGAGTCGAACGTGAGTGACTGAGCCGAGGGGTGCTGGAGCTGGTGTAGGATCTGCTGCTGTCTATGAAACTCTGCACGCTGCTCGGCTGTCCAGACACTAGGCTGTGGAGCAGGAACCGGGGCAGCAGTAGGAACAGGACTGGCAAACAACCCGGTCGGTAGAAGTGGTGACACCGGGAAAGATGACAAGGGTGTCTGCATGAATCCGCCAGCAGGTGGAGGAGGAGCAGTGGGGTCGAACTGGAGCTGCTGGGGTGTAGGGAGCTGAGGCTCTGGCAGTCCAGTGTGTCGGTACAGCTGACCGAAGCATCCCGAAAAAAAGGTAAACATCTGCTGCTGGATCTGGGACTGCTGCTGAAGCTGTAACCTCATGGCCTCCTGCTGCTGTCGAATCCCCTCAAGCACCAGAGTCTGGGCCTCCTGCTGGCGAGCCTGCTCGGCCTGCATGCTCAGCTGAGCTGCTGCAAATCTGTCCTGCTGATCTGAGAGCCGAGTAAGAATAGTAGCGAGTGCATCTGGCTGAGTGACCTGAGCGGTGGAGACTGGAGGAGCGGGGGCTCGTGCTGCACCAGAAGATCCTGCCTCATCATCATGAGCTCCTCGAGGGACGGTAACAGTGGGAATGAAGTCCTCGTCATCCTCCGAGTCCTCTGAGTCAGTGATCAGGTAGTGTGGGAGCTGGGCCTCTGCAGCTGCTAGTGAAGCGTCCTCGGCTGCTGTCGGATCATCTGCAACTCTGCCCTCAGCCAAGAAACGCTCATCCAGAACCCGCTGTGCTCGGCGCTGGCCTCTCGAGCCACGATGACCGTCTCGAGGAGTAGCTGGTGAGTAAAAACTGAACTGTGTCCTCGAGTGCTCCAGCTCATCCATACGCTCATTCTGACTTAGCTGAGCCAGAATCCAACAGATCCAATGAGCAAACGGATGCCGACGGTGAACTGTCATGCCATCCAGAATCACATCCTCTAGCTCGCAGATAAAGAAGTCGACTAGGTCAAAGTCACGACCTGTCATGATATGAAGTAGAAGCCACTGCTGCAGAGCTGTGATCCCCTCATTGTATCCAATCCGAAACAACAAGCTCTTCCTCAAGGCTAGATGGATAGTGTGTGCCATGGGAGTCAGCCTGTCCGGAGTCCTCGGTGTGCCAGGTAGGAAAGGCTGCTGAAACAGAACACTGATCTCCTCATCAGATGGAACTGTGAGACTCGTGAGGACGTCGAGGAGGTACCGTGCTGCCATAAGCCTGATAGTGTATGAAGTGTGGCTCCTCGGCAATCTGAACTCCAAGATAGGTAGCCAGTCGTGCTCGGGTCAAGCGATAGTGCCTTTCCTGGAACATGAAGTCTATAAACTGCCGGTCCTCCTCAATAAACAGAGTGGCGTAGAAGACTCGAACCCACTCTCGAATATACCTGGACCTCTCACTGAGTAGAGCAGGCAATCCAACATATCTCTCAAAGAGAGGAAGCACTGGAGTCCCACCTGCTGCTACACGCATAGCTACCCAGTGGAGCATCTTGTGCTCACTAATCTTGATGTCCAACTGGCAGTAGGTGTGGTAAAAAGACTCCTGAAGCAGAGTGTAAAAACGACGATCAACTCCGACATCCCTCTGCTCGGGAAACCACTGCTCTGGGGTCACATAACGCAATCTCTTGACCCTAGGTCCTGGAATGCCCCTGAGATCGAACAACTCAACCTCGGGCAGCTCCTCACCACTGTCCAGACCACCTGTCTGAGTCTGACTGTCGGTGTGCTGCTGCGGTGCATGACCTGCTCCCCTCTGAGTGCCACCACCTCGAGTCCGTGGACGTGAGCGGGACTCAGGTGTGGCCTGAGCTGTCTGAGTACGTCCTGAGCGACGTAACTGCTGCTGTGGCTCCCCCTGAGCCTGAGGCTCTCTGATCCTGAGTGAGCCCTGCCTGTCAGCTGCATCTGCCACTGCCTCGGCCTGCTCTCGCTCGCGGTCCTCACGGGTGCGCTTCTTCTTTTTCTGCACAACCATCTTGCTCTTGCCTTTCTTGTCTCCTGCCATCTGTCATAGAAGTAGTATGATGGGATATGAGCCTAAAACAAGAATTCTAGTGGATATCCTCGGAAAGAACACACTAATAAAGATCTTGAAGAGTTTGAGCAAGAGTGTGATTTGTGCAAGATAAGTAATATATGTGAGCATGTGTGTAACTGAAGTGAAACAGAGACACAACACATGACGAGGAGGTTAAGATCATACCCTGATAGATCAAATGAGGAAAAACCGACAAAAACAACACAAGTTGTCTTAGAGACAAACTGTCGAACACCTTGAGTGCAGATGAGCACAAGGTGGGAGGGGCACGGGAGCTCGGTTCCCTGCGCGTGAGGAGATACAGAGGAGGATGCACGGCGCGCGGAGAAGGCGTGCTGGCTTTACAGGCGGCGGCGCTGGGTCAGCGGCGCACAGGCGGCGCAGGTGCGGAGCAGGACGGCGCGAGCGTGGCTCGGGCGCGCGCGAGAGGCGGTGAACGGGCGCGAGGTTTGTGGCGCGGCGGCGAAGCGGTGCAGGTGCGGCGCGCGTGCGGCAGCAGAGGGGCGGCGCAGGAGTGGCGGCGGCAGAGAGGCGTACGGGCGTGTGTGAGGGCGGCGGTTTCGCGTGAAGGAAGAAGAACAGTGAGTGAGACTGACGCGTGGGCCCGCGGAAAGAGTTAAGAGGAAACAGAACGAGCGGGCCCGCCAACCCTAAGCACCGGAAGGTCCGATGGTATGGAGAAAAGAACGTCGGTGTAATCACCGGTGTAAGTTTGACCAGATTTGAACGAGATTGAAACGTGGTCAGAAGGGCACCGGAAGATCCGCCACTGAGGCACCGGAACACCCGATGGGCGTCGGTGTATCTGCAGGAGTAAGGTCCAGAGGCTATGCAAGGCCCATTTACTCCACGCAGTAGCACCGGTTGAACCGATGCTGAAGCGTCGGTTCATCCGCCATACATCGGAAGCACCGGTGATGCATCGGAGTAACGGCCGGAGGATGTTCCAGAGGCGTTGCAGAAACCTAGCCACGAAGACTTAAGCACCGGTTGAACCGATGAGATGAAAAGCAAGGCGTCGGTTTAACCGGTGGTTAAAGAAATTTTCTGCTGAACTACAAACTCTACTTCTGATCCAAAAACTTAAAGCCAAAGCCATAAACACTCAGTTTTGGATCATTTTCGAGAGACAACCTCACCCCTCAAACACTCAAACTAAATGCTCGCAAGCTTTTATATTAACTTAGGCAAATTAAGATCCAAGCGAGGTTTAAACACAAAAACCAAATGTATGAGCCACTTTGCCTATGAACTTAGAGATAGAAACTTTAAGTTCGATAGAACGTGACTCAATAGGCATGAAAGCACAACATTGATCTTATCACCCTTGTAGAGATGATATATCATATTTAGCATGAATATCTTTCTCGAAGTGTGATTTGCTCCCTTGTGATGCTACTAACGAGATGCAATGCCAATGCAAAGCGTGAAATTAAACATGGATGCATTCTATATGACAAGCACATGCATTGCAAAATTTAAATCTATCTTGTCAAGTTTGAACCCTCGTCAAGCTTCTTCATGATGAACCATTCTTCATGCCATGAGCAAAACCAAGACCACCGGCTCATGCAAGACCCATGTTCATCACTATCTTGACAAGGTTAGACAAGCCCCTAGCTCATGTACATATGAAATGCATCTATATGACAAGGCAATTATATGACGTTAGAAGCATCTAGAACGTTAAGCTCACTCCTTAGCCTAACAAAAGTACTCTCGTCTAAAGGTTTTGTGAATATATCCGCCAATTGCTCCTCGGATCTCACACCTTGTAGAGATATATCTCCTTTG
The DNA here is from genome assembly GCF_016808335.1 of Panicum virgatum. Classification (NCBI taxonomy): domain Eukaryota; kingdom Viridiplantae; phylum Streptophyta; class Magnoliopsida; order Poales; family Poaceae; genus Panicum; species Panicum virgatum. The sequence goes on from NC_053151.1 coordinate 14,450,953, forward strand.
GCTTCGTGATCACGCAAGAAGTGATGGCGAATATCAATGTGCTTTGTGCGAGAGTGTTGAACCGGATTTTTGGCAATTTTTACGGCACTTTCATTATCACAAAGGAGCGGGATCCTATCTAGTTTCACACCAAAGTCCAAAAGGGTTTGCTTCATATATAGGATTTGGGCACAACATGCACCGGCCGCTATATATTCCGCTTCCGCGGTGGACAAAGCCACGGAATTTTGCTTCTTACTTGACCAAGAAACTAGAGAACGCCCAAGCAAGTGGCAACCCCCGGAGGTACTCTTGCGATCCACACGGCTTCCGGCAAAATCCGAATCCGAGTATCCCAAGAGATCTAAACTAGCGCCTTTGGGGTACCACAGGCCTATGCTAGGGGTGTGCTTGAGATACCGAAGGATCCTATTCACAGCCGAAAGGTGTGACTCCTTTGGGTTAGCTTGAAAGCGGGCACACAAGCACACACTAAACATTATATCGGGCCTAGATGCGGTAAGGTAAAGCAAAGACCCTATCATTGAACGATAGAGGGATTGATCAACCGGTTTACCGTCCACATCCAAGTCGAGATGCCCATTGGTTGCCATGGGTGTCTTGATTGGCTTGCACTCATCCATCTTGAACTTCTTCAAGATATCTTTAGTATACTTTTCTTGATGGATGAATGTCCCTTCCTTCATTTGTTTGACTTGAAAACCAAGGAAGAAGGTCAATTCGCCAATCATGGACATCTCGAATTCCCTAGACATCATGGTAGCAAACTCATGGCTTAGTAAATCATTAGTTGAGCCAAAGATAATATCGTCAACATAAATTTGACAAATGAAAAGATCCCCGTTGACGTCTTTTGTGAACAACGTGGTGTCCACCCTCCCGATCTTGAAGCCTTGCATGATTAGGAAGTCACGAAGCCTCTCATACCAAGCCCTTGGAGCTTGTTTTAGCCCATAGAGTGCCTTGTGCAACCTATAAACATGGTTAGGATTCCTCGGATCTTCAAACCCGGGAGGTTGCTCAACATAAACAAGTTCGTTAATAACGCCATTTAAGAATGCACTTTTCACATCCATTTGATACAACTTAATGTTATGATGTGAAGAGTAAGCAAGAAGGATACGGATAGCTTCAAGTCTTGCGACCGGAGCAAAGGTTTCACCAAAATCCAAACCTTCGACTTGAGAAAACCCTTTTGCCACAAGTCTTGCTTTGTTGCGTATCACCACCCCATGTTCATCTTGCTTGTTTCGAAAGACCCACTTGGTGCCGATGATGTTCTTGTCTTTTGGAGGAGCTTCGAGGACCCAAACTTCATTGCGGGTGAAGTTGTTTAATTCTTCTTGCATGGCCATCACCCAATCCGAGTCCTCAAGCGCTTCCTCTATGCTAGTGGGTTCAATACAAGAAACAAACGAGTGATGTTCACAAAATGAAGCATGCTTAGAGCGAGTTCTTACTCCCTTGGAAGGACTACCAATGATTTGACCAATTGGATGATCCTTGGAGATGCGACCATGCTTCACTAGCGGTATTTGCGTGGATGGTTGTTGGGGTGGATCTTGTGTGACTTGTACTTGTTGTGGAACACTTTGCTCTTCTTGTTCTTGGACTTGGGGTGTTGGTGTTGGCACATCTTCTTGAGGTAGTGGATCATCTTTTTCATGATCTTTATCCACTTGGGGTGCCTTGGAGGTGCTTGGTGTAGATGAGGAAGGTCCTCCCCCTTGATCATTGCCTTTATGCACCTCTTCCGGCTTGATATCCCCAATGGACATATTCTTCAAAGCTTCATCAATCTCTTCATCACCTACATTTTCATAGCCAACAACCTCCTCTTGGGAGCCATTAGATTCATCAAACTCCACATCACATGTTTCTTCAACTAACCCGGAGGTTTGATTGAATACTCTATATGCTTTGGAGTTTGATGCATAACCAAGAAAGAAACCTTCATCACATCTACTTTCAAACTTACCGAGCCTTTTCTTCTTGTAGATGAAGCATTTGCAACCAAAGACTCGAAAGTATGATATATTTGGTTTCTTCCCGGTGATGAGCTCATATGGAGTTTTCTTGAGGAGTCGGTGAGGATATACTCGGTTGGATGCATGACACGCCGTGTTGATTGCTTCCGCCCAAAACTTCTCGGACGTGCCATAATCATCCAACATTGCTCTAGCTAGGGTGATGAGAGTCTTGTTCTTTCTTTCCACCACTCCATTTTGTTGAGGCGTGTAGGTGGCGGAAAACTCATGCTTGATGCCCTCTTCATCGCACCATTCTTCAATCTTCATGTTCTTGAATTCGGTGCCGTTGTCACTCCGGATCTTCACAATTGGGGAGTTGTACTCCCTTTGAGCTCTTCTTGCAAATGTCTTGAAGAGTTCCGGAGTTTCACCCTTATCGCCTAGAAACATAACCCAAGTGTAACGTGAAAAATCATCAACAATTACTAGGCAATAGAGGTTACCACCAATGCTCTTGTATGTAGTTGGACCAAAGAGATCCATGTGAAGTAGCTCGAGCGGCTTGGAGGTAGACAACATCGTCTTGATGGGATGATGTGTTGCAACTTGCTTCCCGGCTTGACATGCTTTACATAGCTTGTTCTTGTCAAAGGTGACGTCCTTCAAGCCGGTGATCATCCCTCTCTTGTGGGCTTTCTTGAGGTTGCTCATGCCAATATGAGCAATTCTTCTATGCCAAAGCCACCCAAGAGAAGACTTGGTGAAGAGGCATGTCATGGTACTTGTTTGCTTTGAAGAGAAATCCACTAAATAGATGTTGCCATGCCTAAACCCCGTGAATACCATTGACTTGTCTTCTTCAAGAGTTACTACAACACCATTCTTGTCAAAGGTACACGTTAGTCCAAGATCACATAATTGAGCAATAGAAATGAGATTAAAACTAAGTGCTTCCACAAACAAAACATTTGAAATAGATAAATCTTTAGAGATAGCTATTCTACCCAAACCTAAGACTTTCCCCCTTGAGTTATCACCATAGGTGACATGTTCATGATCGCCGGGGTCTTCAAGAGAGGTGAACATGCTATCATTGCCGGTCATATGTTGAGAGCAACCGCTATCAAGTACCCAATGTTTTCCACCGGCTTTGTAGTTCACCTACACACATGAGAATTCACTTTTGAGTTTTAGGAACCCAAACAAGCTTTGGGCCTTGCACATGTGTGACAAGAGCTTTTGGGACCCAAAGTTGCTTGGGGAGCTTCTTCTTTGACTCCTTAGTGAGTTTGCCAATGAATTTGGCCTTCACCTTGCCCTTCACTTTACTCAAGAGAAAATGGTTATTTTCAAACATTGAAGAGTAATTCTTGGGTAATTTAGGAAGAGGACGTGATGGTAAAGTGCACTCCCTAGTGTGGTGCCCGGTGACTTGGCAATGTTGGCAATATGATCCAACTTCCTTGATGAAGCTAATCTTGATCTCCGGAGAAGGAGTAGTAGCTATGTTTGGCTCCGGAAATGAACCAAGACCTCTCTTGCCATAGTCACGGGCATTGTTGAAGAGAATCTCCTTGTGGATGTATTCTCCTCTTGAGAGCTTCTCCACACTACTCTTGAGGCTTGCAACTTGATCCATCAATTCCTTTTCCCTAGAAGGTGCAAGCTTGGGCAAAGCATTAGTAGCATTTGCATTAATGAGTAGGTCATCACATGAAGTAGAAGCATTGACCTTCTCAATAGTTTCATGAGCAAAGTTCTCAAGACTTGGGTCAATTGCTTCATAGGCAAATTCAAGTTCTTGATATTTGTGAGCCAACTCCCTATGCTCTTGTTTAAGCTTTTTGTGGCTCTCTTCAACTTGCTTAGCAAGTACAAGTGACTCATTGTGCTTTTTGAGCAAGTCATTGTACTTGCCAAGCAAATCGGAGTGGGCAAGCTCTAACTTTGCACGAGTGCTCTCAAGAATCTTGACTTTGCCCTTTTCCCTCTTGATGACGGATGTATACTCATTAATGAGGTTAGCAAACTCATTAGGGTCAAGCTCATCATCACTATCATCTTCACTCTCACATACCTTAGAGTTACCTTTGGCCATGAGGCACATTGGAGGTGGAGGTAGTGATGGTTCTTCATTTGTGAGGGCGATGGTGACTATGTCTTCTTCATCACTTGAATCTTCGCTTGATGAGACATCGGTCACCCACTCTTGTTTTTCCACCAAGAAGCTTCTCTTGGTGTGCCCTTTCTTCTTTGGGAAGAGCTTGGTCTTCTTGTCATGGCTCTTTTTCTTCCCAAGTCTCTTGTTTTTGTTCTTCCTTTCTTCTTCTTCATCATCGCTTGAATCATGGCGATGCTTGCTCTTGTGATCCTTGTTTCTTTTGTCCGGCTTGGGGCAATTTGGACGGATGTGACCTTTTTCTCCACAATTGTAGCAAATTTTGTTCTTGACATCCATTGGCCGGAACATTCCCTTCTTAGAGTCAAAGTTGAACCCCTTCTTGTTGATCTTGTCATTCAAGCGGGTGAACTTTCTCATCATAAGAGCAAGCTCTCCATCATCTTCAACATCGGATGAGCTTTCATGATGATCATCTTCTTCATTGCTTGAGCTTGAATCTTGCTTGATCATCTTGAGCTTGCGGTGCTTGTTGGCCTTGGTTTTGAGAGCAATTGATTTGCTTGTTGTTGGCTCTTCGGTCATACCAAGGATACTCATTTCATGAGCGCGAATTTCGCCCACAAGCTCTCCCACTTCCATTGTATCAAGATTCTCCTTTTGAAGCATAGCATTGATAATGTTGTACTTGGGCTTCGGAAGGAGCATGAGAATCTTGCGGTTGATGGAGCCACTGTCAATTTTGGAGACTTCAAGAGCATTAATGTCCTTGACAATGACATTCAAGCGAGAGTACATATCATTGCAATTTTCATGAGCTAGCATTTTAAAGGAATCATACTTAGCTCTAAACAAGTGATATTTTTGTTCACGGACTTTTGTGGAGCCTTCATGAATTTCAATTAGCTCTTTCCATATATCACTTGCTAAGTCCATGCCATTTACTCTAGCAAAGACTTCCTCACTAATGGCTTCGAAAATTGCATTTCTAGCCTTTGCATTCCATTTTAATTGCTCGGCGGTGGGAGTTCCGGTGAATCCGGTCTTAGTGGCCAACCACACTTCGGGGGCAATCGCATCAAGGTATGCGGCCATGCGAACTTTCCAATAAGCAAAGTTCTTGCCCTCGAAGTGAGGTGGCGAACCACCCATCTTGGCCATAGCTCTAGGCGGTGAAGCCTAATGATCCAAATGAGCAACGAGGCTCTGATACCAATTGTAAGGATCGATGGACCAAGAGGGGGGGTGAATTGGGCCTTTTTCAATTTCTAAAACAAAGTAAGGCAACCTTAACCTATGCAAAGCTAGTAGGGCACCAATTCACCAACCGGATAACTAAGCTACCTACACAAGCTAAGAGAGATAAAAACAAAGTAAAGCCTAACAAGGTAGAGCTAAGTTATGATCTCTAAGTCAAGCACATGAGTAAATTGCATGAAAGAAAATGCTTGAATAAAAGGAATGGACAAGAGACAACCGGATTTTTTCCCGTGGTATCGATGTGTTGGCACACACCCCTAATCCACGTTGTGACACTCACAAAGAGTCTTGTCACCTCCCAAGTCACCGAGACGAGGGCGCTCACTAAGAGTCTCCGTTCACCATCCCGGCGTGGTGGAGATCAAGCCACGTACAATCTTCTTCTCCGGGCTCCCACAATCCTTGGCAAGCTCCGCGAGAAACACCTCGATCACCAAGATCGTCTAGGTGCTGCCAAACACCAAGAGTAACAAGTTCCTAAGCCTTCACTTGACCTACACTCAGTTGGCCCTAGCTCAAGCACACTTGCTACACTTGCAATGGATGAGTTCTTCAAGGTTGAAGCACAAACTAAGCACTAGATCTTCTCTCTTTTGCTCAAAGCTCTATCTCTTCTTCTCAAGGGTGGCCTCAGGTTTTCAAGGTGTCAAAGGCAACTGAAATGAACCAGGGAGTACCCTTATATAGAGTGGAGGAGGTCACATAGCCGTTGGAAGTTTTCTGCAGAGAAACCGTGACCACCGGAAGAAACCGACGGTATAGAAAATATAGGCATCGGTTCAACCGGTCTCTCTGTGTCAAAGAAGTAGCCGTTGAAGTTCTAACACAGTATCCACGCTTGCGTCATTGCACCGGTGCATGCTCCGTAGGGGCATCGGTTCAACCGGTGCTGAAGAGGTTCGCTGATCAACTCAAACAAGCGTTCTGGAACAAAGTACATCCAATGCACCGGTGCTTTGATTCTGAACCGTCGGTTCAACCGGTGCTGAAGAGAAGTTGGAGTCCACCAAACATGCTCTCTGGAACAAAGGACTTTCATTGCACCGGTGCTTTGATTCTGAACCGTCGGTTCAACCGGTGCTGAAGAGAGGTTGAAATCCATCAAAACATGCTCTCTGGAACAAAGGGCTTTCATTGCACCGGTGCTTATCTTCTTGACCATCGGTTCAACCGGTGCTTTACTTGATGTCTGCCTTCATCCAGAGAAGATAGACCGACAGGGCATCGGTCCTTCCGCCATGCATCGGATGCTCCGATGCTAGTGCACCGGTTCAACCGGTGCTACTGATTTTCTTTGTTTTCAGCTGTTTTGACTTGGATTCGAATGTGACTTTGATTGTTTCTTCTTCCAAGAGTTGTGTTGACTTCTGTTGACCATCTTTTGCTGTTTTTGAGTGAGTGTGTAATATTTCTAGGGCCAACTCAAGATTGATCAAGCTACTAACTCATGAACCCCTCTTAATAGTGCGATCACTACAAAACTATAAAACCTATACTAACCTAAGTGTCCTTCTCAACCTTGTGACACTTAGGACTAGAAAGATCCTTAGCCTTGACAAATATAAGTTAAAAGCCGAGATCGCCTTTTTGAATGATCGAAATTTGAGGGGCCTCTTTTGACATATGACCAAATGAGCGATAATGATCTATTAAGCTGCACAAACTCATTAGTCACAATAATGGTTGTCATTAATCACCGAAACATACCTTGAGGGCCTAGATGCTTACACCCGGATAGAAAAGGGTAGTCTTGGCTAGGGCTAAGGTTAGTAGGGAAAGGCATAGATGTGGTGTCTAGGCTGGACTATACCACTCAGTTGTCTGATAGTCCCACGGTTTATAGAGGTAGCCGGCAGGTGGTGACAGCCATGTTCGAGCCTTTTAGTAATCCTCCACATTCGGATATCAGATAAGCACATATTGGAACTACCGGTTTGCATAAGTCAGTCGATACCTTTAGCTCGAAGTATAACGGCGACGTGATCTCTTCTTCTAGGCATAGATTCTAGATATAGAAAGTCCTCTCTTCCATCTTCTCCACACCGGCGCGTGTGTCCTTGGATGAGCCTGAACCTGTAGATAGCGTACTCACATTCCTCAGTGGATACGATACCCTGGAATACTCTTGGGTGAAAGGTACAGCGGTATCCGTGCGCTTGCGGATTCTATTCGTGACGTTGCAAAATACCAACACTAGGCCAGGCCGGCCGGCCTACCCTTGCCACGTTTGGCCATGAAACTTTGTGGAGAACCACTGGAGTCCAGGGACAGGTCATACCAAGATGCGTTCTGCAGAATTCACAAGCTAAGACCGAAAGGCCTGAACCAAGTGGAGTTGAGCCCAAATCCAGTAATAACCCAAAGAATCAGGGCCTAATCCAACTTGTGAAGCAATGTGGGCCTAGAGAACAACAAGTTGGTGCAACACGAGCCTGAGCCAAGCCAGAGCCAGGTCGGCCGGCCTAGGAAAGGCCGGCCGGCCTCTAACTGTCGCCGTTGGAGCTACGCAACCGTTACCGACCTCCAGAAAAGATCCAGAACGTCCCTGCAAAGGCGGTGGCCACGCGGCCATATCCCCAGGCCGGCCAGCTTAGGGGAGGCTGGCCAGCCCCAGTTGGTGGCCTCTGAAGCTCTACCTTGGCGTGGAAGACAAGCGTAACCGTCTTACCTGCGTGCAACTGACGTTCAGCTCAGTACCGACCTCAGAGTAGTATAAATAGAGCACCATACGCCTCTTGTAACACACACCATTCCGTAGAGAAGAGAGTCTCTTGTACACTTGTGTTGAGTAGGAAGAGAGTGAGGTGAGTGCTCTGGTGAAAGATGAGCTGAAAGGAGCGGACTCGAGTTCTCTCGGTCTTACTCCACTTTGTATCCGCCTCGGAGGAATTTATTCGAGTAAATTCCTTGTCTCAACTTCAGTTTCTCGCTAGCTTTACTTTCTCTCTTAGTTACTTGTTAAGTACTTACTTTGATCTGCGGGATCCTGAGTCTGCATAAGTAGCAAGTTCTGCTTATTTGAAGTTGATTTCTATCTAAGTACGCAGTAGGAGCAAGTAGCTCGAGAGCTGTGGGCGTGGTGCCCAAGCTTGGTAGCTACCTTAGGTTGTGTTCCACCCCACGAAACCATTGTGGTAGTCGGTAGGTGGAGACAGCCCTATCCGTCCTTTGTTGTCCACCACATTCGGGTGTTTTCATAGCAGTAGTGCAGGTTGCCATTGGACTCCCCTCTCATCCCTTTCTGAAGTCCTTCCTCTTCAAGGCGCCGAAGCAGATCAAGTTAGTAGTTAGCTCGTTAGCTAGTCAGAGTAGTAGGTTATCTGGAGTTAGGCCCTCTTCCCGTATCTTCTTCTCGCTGGTTGTGTCTAGTTGACGATCTTTAAGTTTGGTTGAAGCTTTACCGTTCCTTGGATTCGATATCCTAGGTATACTCCCTGGTGAAAGCTACAATCGGTCTCTGTACGCTTGCGGAGTAATTCGTTAGGCTAAGGAGTGCCAACATGTTTTCTGGCGCCGTTGCCGGGGAACGATAGCAACACTAGGGTTAGAGCTAATCAGCTGTACGACTTTCCATCCATCCACATGGAGTATTCTCCTAGTTATCCGGCAGTTCCATCTCGCGGGTATTTCGAACCGCCACCATCTTTCCACCCCATCCTATCCGATGGTTACGAGATCCGTCCTAGTCTCGTAGCCATGGTTCATGCACAGTCTTTCTCTGGAAAGAAAGATGAGTGTCCCTATGCTCACTTGCAAATCTTTGAAGATAACTGCTCTCTTTTGATTATACCCGGTATGTCCCAAAACACCTTACGGTGGAAGCTATTCCCGTTCTCTCTGACGGGGGAAGCCAAGTTCTGGTACAACCGGACAACAAGGAGAGTCGGAGGAGATTGGATACAACTGAAGGATGAATTTTGCTTATTTTTCTATCCTATCTCCAAAGTGATTCCCCATCGGAAGCAGCTGCTATCATTCGAGCAGGGCGATGAATCACTTGGAGTAGCCTGGGCTAGATTCATGCATTTAGTAGACTCCGGGCCACCACATCAGATGCCGGAGGAAATACTTATGCAACATTTCTTCTATAGCCTTAAACTGGAAAGTGAACATTTCATGAATGTGGCTTCCGAGGGATCCGTCATGTACAAGACAGTGGCTGAGGTCAGAACTCTCATAGAGAAGGTTCTGAACAGCACTGAATACACCGGTATCTATGACGATCCACCAGAGCCTTTAGAACAGCCCAGCGAGACACAACAACTTTGAATCCTCTTAGCCACATCCTCTCCACCTCCACCACACATAGAGAAGTAACCGAACCACCAAAGTCCGCAGATCATGAGCCCTTCATCGAGGATATGCCTATGTTCATGCCCGACCTCTTCACAGAGGAAAAGTATTTGGAACTCGGCAATGTTGCGAGCATGCCGAAGGAACATAAATGCATTTGCTTAGGGTCTGAGGTGTTCATTCCCGAAGTTTCATCGCAGATAGAGGGTCTTTCTGCGATTATAAGTAAGGAATGGACAGAGGAAGCCGAGGCTAGTGGTAGCATCATTCAGATCTACTGTGATCCTAGAGTGCTCCTCTGCACTATTGGGGACACTGAACCACAAGAAACTTTTTACGACCCGAAGGTCAGGGTGAACGTGATGTCCAAAACCTTGGTAGATCACATTTCATCTAAGCCCTTGACCTTCTCTCGTAAGCACCTGAAGTGGATCGACGGCCAGATCGTGGAAAGTAAGGGAATTCTCCATGCTATGTCCCTCAAGATGGGATGTAACAAAGTTTTCCTGGACTTCCACATCTTCGATGTCCCGGAAGGTGAAGAGTTTGTCTTGATTGGTCAGCCAATAGAGCCCCTTGTCAACCCAAGTGGAGACCGAGCTACGCTCGAGGTCAAGGTTGGCAAAGAGAAAGTCCCGGTCAGCCTAGTCTGCTCATGCAACACCATTGCTGAGGCTAGGCCGGAGCAAGACCCATTGGAGGATGCAGTGAACATCAGCCAAGAAGAGCTAACTCAGCCCATTCTTGAGGAAGATGTCTCACACTTCGCCCAGGAAACAGATCCGGCCGGCAAAAGTAAGCTTGACGGAGAGGAGATTCCGCAACCTCCTCTACCTGAGCTGAAGCCGCTGCCCCCTGGTCTGAAGTATGCATTCCTCCACGACAACAGAGCCACGCCAGTTGTCATCAGCGACAAGCTGACAGAGAGTAAAACTCGGTAGCTCGTTGCAGTCTTAGAGAAGTATCAGTCCATCATAGGATACTCTCTCCAAGACTTGAAGGGGATCAGCCCCAATCTATGCACCCATCGCATTCCAATGGAGCCGGAACATAAGCCGTCATGAGAACATCAATGGCGGCTTAACGATGCGATGAGGGAGGTAGTCAAAAAAGAGGTGCTCAAGTTGCTGCACGCGGGAATCATATACCCCGTGCAAGACAGCGAGTGGGTCAGCCCAGTCCAAGTAGTCCCGAAGAAGGGAGGCATGACGGTAGTCCGTAATGAGAGGAACGAGCTCATACCTCAACGGGCAGTGACCGGATGGAGAATGTGTATCGATTACTGGATGCTTGAACGGTTAGCAAAGCACTCGTACTTTTGTTACCTTGACGGATACTCTGGTTATCATCAGATTCCTATCCATCCCGATGACCAGAGCAAGACTACCTTCACCTGCCCCAATGGTACGTTCACCTATTGGCGAATGTCCTTCGGTCTATGCAACACACCAGCATCATTCCAAAGGTGCATGATTGAAATCTTCTCGGACCTAATTGAGCACATTATGGAAGTGTTCATGGATGACTTTTCCGTCAATGGCAAAGACTTCGCTCAATGCCTTGAGAACTTGGAAAAGATCCTCAACAGGTGCCATGAGACACACCTAGTTCTCAACTGGGAAAAGTGTCATTTTATGGTTAGAGAAGGAATCGTTCTTGGACATAGAGTGTCTGAGCGAGGGATAGAAGTGGATCGGGCGAAAATCAATGTTATCGAACAGTTGCCACCCCCGACTAATGTCAAGGGAGTCAGGAGCTTTTTAGGTCATGCTGGTTTCTACAGGAGGTTCATTAAGGACTTCTCCCGTATAGCCAGACCCTTGACCAACCTTCTGGCTAAGGACGCCCCGTTCAACTTTGATGAGGAATGCCTCGTGGCCTTCTATACCCTCAAGAAGGCACTCGTATCCGCACCCATCATACAGCCTCCCGATTGGAAACTTCCTTTCGAGATCATGTGCGATGCAAAGCGACTATGCCGTAGGCGCAGTGCTCGGTCAATGTAGAGATAAGCAACACTATGCTATATCCTACGCAAGTAAGACATTTGACCAGACCCCAACTCAACTACGCCACAATGGAAAAGGAACTCCTGGCGGTAGTATTCGCCATGGACAAGTTCAGGTCCTACTTAGTCGGTGCTAAGGTGATTGTGTACACGGACCACGTAGCACTAAAGTACCTTCTAATCAAGAAGGACGCCAAGCCACAACTTATCCGTTGGATTCTGCTCCTACAAGAGTTTGATATGGAAATAAGAGACTAGAAAGGAGCAGATAACTATGTGGCAGACCATCTCTCAAGGATGCAAATACAAGGATTGGATCTCCTGATAAATGATTACTTGAGAGATGACACTCTCCTGAAGGTCACCTCATCCAGCCCATGGTACGCAAACTTAGTAAACTTTATGGTGATTGGATACATACCTCTGGGAGAAGACAAGAAGAAATTGATTCACCTCAGCAGATTTCATTTATGGGATGACCCATATCTGTTCAAAGTCTGCGCAGACGGTTTACTCTGCCGCTACATCCCGTTATGTGAGACCCGCAATATTCTAGAGCGTTGTCACTCCTCACCCTATGGAGGACATTACGGAGCCTTCCGGACCCATACAAAAGTTTGGCAAAGTGGATTCTTTTCGCCAAACATGTATGGAGACGCAAAAGAATTCGTGCGGCGTTGCCCAAGATGCCAAAAACACGGGAATATCAATTCCCGAGACGCAATGCCCCTGAAGGGCAATCTTCAGGTGGATATCTTCGATGTTTGGGGAGTCGACTTCATGGGTCCTTTCCCAATGTCAGAGCAATGCGAATACATCTTGGTGGCTGTGGACTACATGTCCAAATGGGTCGAAGCACTTCCTTGTGTTGCGGCCTACTCGAGGAGCTCCAGGAAAATGTTTCAGGAAATTATATTTCCTCGCTTTGGAGTTCCAAGAGTCGTGAGCAGCGATGGAGGCTCACACTTCATCGACAGAACCTTCAGGATGTACCTCAGCGAGCTAGGAGTGGACCACCAGGTTGCAACACCATACCATCCCCAATCGAGTGGTCAGGCAGAGACGTCTAATAAGCAAATCAAAAACATCCTGCAGAAGACGGTCAATGCCATGGGGAAGGGTTGGAAAAGCAAACTACCCGAGGCACTATGGGCTTATAGAACGGCTTACAAAACGCCGATTGGTATGACACCGTATCAGCTAGTGTATGGCAAGACTTGCCATCTGCCAGTTGAACTCGAGTATAAGTCACATTGGGCTATTAAGAGGTGGAACATGGATCTCCAATCAGCCGGAATCAAGAGGCAAATCCAGTTGGCTGAATTGGATGAATGGAAGGAGAAGGCCTACCATAGCTCTAAACTCTACAAAGAGCGAACAAAAAGATGGCATGATAAGCGTATCAAGATCAAACAGTTCAAGGCAGGAGACAAGGTACTCCTTTTCAACTCCCGCGTTCGTCTGTTTGGTCATGGTAAATTTAGAAGCAAGTGGGAAGGCCCCTTCTTAGTGTTGAATGCCGCAGACCACGGCGCTATAACCTTCCAGGACGATGACGGGAATGTTTTCAAGGCCAACGGCTGGAGAATGAAAATATTTCTCGAGCCCAAGATTCCCGAGCTCGAAGAAGTAGATGTCTACGAGCTTACCGAAATAGAATAATCATCTACGGTCGTCGCCGTACCTAAAACGTGCCCTATCTTAGGTTAGATTTCTTTTTCTATCTCTTCTTTCCATTTCTGGACAAAACCACCACCTAAATACCCGAGAAAGGAAAGGAATCAGAGAAGCCTCCAGAAGCTCGGGGCCCACACCTGACAAGGTGGTGTCGGCCGGCCTACCCTAGGCCGGCTGGCCTGGCTCTGCGGCCGTTCGGCCTCAGTTTTTCGTGCAACGTTCCCCGTGGTTCAAACTTTCTGATTCAAGGTGTTCGAAGCTCGAACAGTCAATTTAAACCGAAAGGCTCCCCTCTCTTCCTCAGTTCAGAGCCATTCACCAGATCTCATCCCGAACTTCGTTCCTTTCTCCGAGATCACCACCATGCCCTAGCAAACTTCTCCCAAAACTCCCAAATCCGAAGCCTTGGATACACCCACTCCCAAAGCACCCTCCAAATCCAGCCAAACCAGGGCTTCTTTGAGCAGCGTCAGGATTTTGGAGCCGATGGAGATCGCCGCGTTCTCGCCGTCGCCGCCGGCTGGCCAGGGGCGCCAGCCCCAGGCCTGCCGGCCTATGGGGGGCCGGCCGGCCTCACCCCGAGGCCGTCTGTCCCCCGGTTCGATAGAGACCTTGGTCCAGGGCCCTCGTGCGCTCCCGCACGCGCAGTCCGACACAACCTACCACGGGGGTTCTTTCCCCTAGGAAGGTCGTGACAAAGTGCACGGGGACGTTGTCGGGCGGGGCACGTGTTACACAGGTCGCTGCACTACAGGTGGTGGAGCAGGACCTGTCCACGTACTCCATGGAGAACACTCCCGCTAGCCCTAGCCCTCCACGCCACCGCATGACCGGGGCGAAAGTTGGCAGGGGCAAGGTGCTCACTCCCCCGTTGGATCGTACCGGCATGGATCTTACGCCGAGTTCGGTGCGCCGCCACATCCGGCTGCCACTGATCCGTGGACTGATCGAGGTCCGCGCCTACACTGACTCCGACGACGTGGAGGAGGAGGAGGAGGAGGAGGAGCCCAACGACGTCGCTTCACTCTGTGAGCAGTTTTCTTCTCTCCGACTATGCCTCAACAACATGGATGAGCACGTAGCCGAGACGGAAATAGATAGGATGGAATTGGGGGATAGGGTGGATACCCTTCGCAAGGCAGTATGTTCCAAGATCAAGCGCCTTGCGAAGGCAACCGGGAACGAGGATCTCTATAGATCACCGGATCCCAAGTAGATGTAGGTTTAGATTAGGACTAGTCTTGGGTGCTTTTATTTCTTTATTTCCTTCATTTATTTGTTTTTTAATCAGCAGCACCCCCATTTCCTTTTCGAATAAAATAAAGTCTCAAGTTTTCCTCCTAAGTGTTTATGTGGTTGGTGCACATGTGTGTGCCAACCACACCCCCCCTGCTCTCACGTTTCACTACCGCGCAGAAAAATCAAACAAGGGAGGTGTACACTAGTTGTCAGAAAAATTCGGATGAATTCCAGAGAAAACGCAAGCTGGGCGGCTTAAACCAGGCCGGCCGGCTTAAACCAGGCCGGCCGGCCTGAGATTCTCGAAGAAATTACCAAACCACCCTCACTGGAGCAGAACAGACCGAGCCTGGACCTGTGCAAAAATGCCACCGAGGATGACCACAGGCCCAGGCCGGCCGGCCTCTCCTAGGCCGGCCTGCCCCACCTGTCGGCCATTCTCTGGCCCCCTTCGCGTACTCACGGTTTGCCACTTCTCCTCCCTTAGCCTTCCTAGTTTCGTGCAATTTTATTCAAAATCATGCCAACTAAAATCAAATAAAATACTTGAATGAAATGACTAGGAAGAGTTGAAATCTTTTCACAACCATGGTATGCTAAGATTTATTTCTTATGCAAGTACCGAAATGCCTTCGGAACTCATGATTAGGATCTCACTTGATTGGTTACTTATTGATTTCTATGATATAATGACATGGCGTTATGTCAGCTCTTGACTCAAGGTCTTGGAAATTTTCAATTTGAAAATACAAAACTAGGCAAAACTCTTATGCTCAACTTTACCAGTACCCATTCCAGAGCCGCACTTATGAAATCCAGACACATAGCTATCTTATGCATTGTGAGCTTGCTCAAGTCGGGTGCCTCCAAAGAAATTTAGATTGATTCATCTTCTTGGGATCATTCACGTACACGTCCATCAAGTCGAATCCATGAAATGTGGTTGCAAAACAGTGTTACGCTCCCCTGAAAAGAAAGAAAAGATGAACAACATTCATGCCTTGTCTCAAAAGAGAGAGAGAGAGAGAGAGAGAGAAGAGAGAGGTATGTAGTGCTATACATGAAACCACCATAGATTGTATCCTCATCTATCACTTGCACTTGACCCATGAGATGAACATCTAGATTTCTAAGAGACACCTAGTTTGATCTTGCAATACAAATGTATGGATATGCAATATCCTTCACTTAGCTCCACATACTCTTTAGCAAAGCAAATTTTGGAAGGATTAGTGAAGGACAAAATTGAGTGAATGAGTGACTTGAGCAAAAAGAGTATGCCTTGGATTTATTTAAAAACAAAAGTCTTCCAAGTACTGCGAAACAAGAGCTAGCCATAATCTTCATCGATTTATTCTGGGGATCAATAGGTGAACATGAAGGTGTTGGCCACCCAGAATCCAAGGTATGAGAGGAAAGCTCTGAAGTAATTCTTATGCACACCTGCGTTCGTGAACCCCCAGACTTTGCTTGATCCTCAGGAATTTATATCGACTCCTTTTGCTCGGGACAAGCAAAGTCTAGGTGTGGGGGTGTGTTGGCGGTCGATTTTGATGATTTTTACCGCCAACATTCCTTTGGATTTCATACTTTTGGAACTATATTACTATGATTTTTACTAACATTAACAAGTTCCATAAGTTTTGATGATTACTTAAAGTTAGGATCAACACCTGCAAATTTGGGCCAAAATGGGGCAAACCCCAGGCCGGCCGGCCTAGGCCAGGCCGGCCGGCCTACCCTTGCCACGTTTTGCCATGAAACTTCGTGGAGAACCACTGGAGTCCAGGGACAAGTCATACTAAGATGGATTCTGCAGAATTCACAAGCTAAGAGCGTAAGGCCTGAACCAAGTGGAGTTGAGCCCAAATCCAGTAATAACCCAAAGAATCAGGGCCTAGTCCAACTTGTGAAGCAATGTGGGCCTAGAGAACGACAAGTTGGTGCAACACGAGCCGGAGCCAAGCCAGAGCCAGGCCGGCCGGCCTAGGAGAGGCCGGTCGGCCTCTAACTATCACCGTTGGAGCTACGCAACCGTTACCAACCTCTAGAGAAGATCCAGAACGTCCCTGCAAAGGCGGTGGCCACGCGGCCATATCCCCAGGTCGGCCGGCCTAGGGGAGGCCGGCCGGCCCCACTTGGCGGCCTCTGAAGCTCTACCTTGGCGTGGAAGACTAGCGTAACCGACTTACCTGCGTGCAACTGACGCTCAGCTCAGTACCGACCTCAGAGTAGTATAAATAGAGCACCATACCCCTCTTGTAACACACACATTCCATAGAGAAGAGAGTCTCTTGTACACTTGTGTTGAGTAGGAAGAGAGTGAGGTGAGTGCTCTGGTGAAAGCCGAGCTGAAAGGAGCGGACTCGAGTTCTCTCGGTCTTACTCCACTTTGTATCCACCTCGGAGGAATTTATTCGAGTAAGGTCCTTGTCTCAACTTCAGTTTCTCGCTAGCTTTACTTTCTGTCTTAGTTACTTGTTAAGTACTTACTTTGATCTGCGGGATCCTGAGTCTGCATAAGTAGCTAGTTCTGCTTATTTGAGGTTACTTTCTACCTAAGTACATGGTAGGAGCAAGTAGCTCGAGAGCTGTGGGCGTGGTGCCCAGGCTTGGTAGCTACCTTAGGTTGTGTTCCACCCCATGAAACCATTGTGGTAGTCGGTAGGTGGTGACAGCCCTATCTATCCTTTATAGTCCACCACGTTCGGGTGTTTTCATAGCAGTAGTGCAGGTTGCCGTTGGACTCCCCTATCATCCCTTTCTGAAGTCCTTCCTCTTCTAGCCGTCGAAGCAGATCAAGTTAGTAGTTAGCTCGTTAGCTAGTCAGAGTAGTAGGTTATCTGAAGTTAGGCCCTCTTCCCGTATCTTCTTCTCGCTGGTTGTGTCCGATTGACGATCTTTAAGTTTGGTCGAAGCTTTACCATTCCTTAGATTCGATATCCCAGGTATACTCCCTGGTGAAAGCTACAATCGGTCTCTATGCGCTTGCGGAGTAATTCGTTAGGCTAAGGAGTGCCAACAATCGACTTGACAAGTAACTATGCAAGTACTTGATAAAAGATAATGCCTCAACTTGGTACAAGCATAATACAATGATAAGCATAACTTCTCAATAAAGGTATACCTTGTTTCCGCATTAATAAGCCATCGGCCAACATATGTGATAATGTACTCCTTCCCTTCGGTCTCTTGAGTCAAAACAGCAAAATAACTGTCTTCTGCAGCCACATAAAGCCTAAAAGGAATACCTATCTCAGCGCCTTGAGAACTGGTGGTGAAGACGAATATTTCTTGATCTTCTCAAAAGCTTCTTGTTGTTCTGCCCCCCCAAGTAAATTTAGCTTCATCTGTCAACCGAAGAATAGTAGTAAAAGCATCTATCTTTCCAGATAAATTAGGTATAAATCTTCTAAAAAATTCACTTTACCAAGAAACTTTTGCAAGTCTTTCTTGCAAGAAGGAGCCTCCACTTACTTCATGGCTTCAATTCTGTTTGGATCGATCCCTATTCCTTTCTCATGAATAATGAAGCCTAAGAACTTCCTAGCCGATACACCAAAAGTACACTTGAGTAGGTTCATCTTCAATCCATACTGACACATCCTCTCAAGAGCAAGTCTTAAATCAACCAAATAATGACTCAAACCGGCCAATTTAATTACAATATCAATATAGACCTCTAATATAATACCAAGTAAATCATGGAAGATCAAATTCATGGCTCTTTGATAAGTAGCACCAGCATTTTTAATCCAAAGGTCATAACAATCCACTCAAACAAACCAACAAAACCAGGACATCTAAAGGCCGTTTTAGACGTATCTTCCTCGGCCATAAATATTTGATTGTAACCCGCATTACCATCAAGAAAACTGATAACACAATGTCCAGAAGCCTCATTGATCAATATATCGGCTATAGGCATAGGATATTCATCTTTAGGAGTAGCTTTATTAAGATCTCTAAAATCAATGCACACTCTAATCTTTCCCGAATCTTTCTTTTCAACGGGCACAATATTAGAGATCCACTCCGCATAATGACAACACCGAATAAATCCAGCATCTAGTAAATGATTAATTTCTTCTTTTATTTAGTCATACATAACAGGATTAAAATGCCTAGCAGGTTGTTTATAAGGTCTAAAACCGGCTTTAATCGGCAGCCGATGCTCAACCAAATCACGACTCAAACCAGGCATCTCAAAGTATTCCCATGCAAAGCAATTGACATATTCTTTCAATAACTTTATTAAATCGGCTTTACAATCATCCGATAAGTTTTCATTTCCAAAAGTCAGCCTAGGAATAGAACCATATCCAATATCTACTTTTTCTAATGGATCAGCCGATGTAAAACCTTGGCCTAAATTATCAAAGTTACCGAAGTCCTCAATAGCCTCGCACATATCGTTCGCCTTGTCCCGATAGTGCTCAATACACTGCTGCAGCCAGTCTGTGCTTGACCGGTCTGATCGGTCTGGTGCACTGGTCGGCCGGTCTGACTGGTTAGAGGCTGCGGTCTGACCGGTCTGCTCTGTGTCGCTGACCTGATGCATCATAAAAGTAAATGTAGTCGATTCTCCATCGGCTTTAGGACTGCAGACACAAAACCTTCTTTGGTGTAGCTGATCAAGTCGTAATTGGTCAAGTCCAGGCCCGATAAGCACTTGATGTTGTCATGTGCACCAACGAACTCGGAATCAGCAGTTGCAATGAAAGAAGATGCATCACCATGCACTAGTTCAATTTCATCACTGATCCACTGAATATGGAACTGATGCAAGGAAGATGGCACGCATTGATTGGCATGAATCCAATCTCGTCCAAGTATAAGACTGAAATTACCTTGCACCTCGGAGACGAAGAATGCTGTTGCAATCATCTTGCTTCCAACGGTCAGCTCCTTTGAAGCAACCCCCTTGGCACCAATGGGGTCACCTCCTCCAACGCCGCTGACCATCATGTTGGTCTTGATCAATTCTTCGTCCGTCCCGTTGAGCTTCTTGTAAAGTGAATAGTGCATCAAGTTCACTATTGCCCCACTATCCACGAGCATACGAGAAACTGGCTTCCCGTTTATATGCCCCCTCATGTAGAGAGCCTTCAAGTGATTACCTGACTCTTTGGGCTTCGGAAATATAGCCTCACATGGCCCAAAGTCCAGAAGAGTAGTCTTCTCCCCCGGAATCACCAAGTAGTCCTCGGAAAAGCGCACAACATTGATCTCCATATTGGTGCGCTCTGGAGATGCTTCATAATCCACCAGCTCCTCATCGTCTGCTATTGAAGAAGCTGCTGGAACCTCTGACACGCTAGGAGCCGAAGTGGGAATTTCTTCGGCTTTCTGCTCAGTTTCAGGTTGGACCGGTCTGACCAGTTGCTCTGAGCGGTCAGACCGGTCGGGGACATCGGTCAGACCGGTCAGCTAGAGCGGTCCAACCGGTCCTGTCGGCTGGTCAGCTGCTTTGACCTGGCACACCTTGCCTTGAGGGATCCTAAGTCTGTACTTCTCGAAGTGCTCATCCCTCAACTTCTCCGCCTCCTTTTCTTTCTGTTCTTGGCGGCAAAGACGCTGCAACCTTCTCTTCTGAATATGTGTCAACCCCGGTGGGCACCACCTAGGCTGAAAGTACTTCTCCTTGTCTTGGTCCTTGGGGTTGCTGCTGCTGGCCTCATGATCATTGGCCAACATAAGCTTCTGAGAAGCATTGACCGATTTCACAACGATCATCGGTCCCTCTTGTGCATCTTGAGTCTTGTCTTTCCCATCTTCAACTTACACAACTTTGATTGGAAGTTTCTCAGAATCAAATTGCATTGGCTCAGGTTCATCCTTTTTCTCCTTGATGCGATACCCTTGACGCACAGGATGAACTTGGGCCAGTCTCTGTTGAGACCTGTCTGACCGGTCGGGGTAGACCGGTCTGACCAGTCCAGGGTTTTGCCCCTGACCAGATCGGTTTTGTCCCAATCGGTCATGAACCGTCTGCTTCAGCCTGTCAAAGACAGGCCCTCTGGAACTTCCCTCCCGCTGGAAGTGTGGTGGGTACGGCATCAGGTATCATTGCATCCAAAATCCTCCGTTTTCCCATGTGGGAAATTGAGAATCCGATGCCGGTGGCGGCCAAGGCATGGTGGTATACATCGGCTGCATCTGCTGAGGAGGTAACAAGGTAACCATATCACCCCTGTGCTTGCTTGGTTCTCCCCTAAGAGATGAAGGTGCGCCTTGTCGCGGAGGTGACCTTGGTCTCTTTTTTAGGGGTCGATCATTTCAAACGGCCTTTGAGTACTTGTTTAGCAACTGTCCAAAGGTGGCCTTCTGATTTGCATGCTTGCCGTGCACCTTTGGCTAGTTTATCTTCCATGTACCCACTTCCGGACGTTTAGGCTTAAATGTACGGGGCTGACCTCTAGGGCGGTCTAACCGGCCACTAGGACCGATCTGACCAGTGTGACCGGTCGGAGTAACCGGTCTGACCGATCTCGACTGAGCAGCAGACCGGTCACCTGAAGAAGAACCTCCTTGCTCCCCGAGTGTTCGAGGCTTAAGTATTATCCTTAGATTCTTCTTCCCATCAAGAGCTTTCTCCTGAACCACCTCCCTGGCCAGAATCTTGTTATCAACAGTTAACGGCCTTTCATCACCAATGATCACATTCTTGCCTTTTGCCCCTTTGGCTTGATCCGGCCGAATAAGCACCTTAGAGTTGTTGAGATCAATGGTATGCACAGGGAATGGAGCTTTGTCTATCTTCATCTCTAGAAAGGTCAATCGTCCTTCATTTATGGCCGATTGTACCTGTTGATGAAATACATTACAATCGTTAGTTGCATGAGATGAAAAATTATGAAATTTGCAATAAGGCACCGCTTTAGATCCTCAAGCGGCGGTATAACATGAGTAATTTTTAAATGCCCAAGTCTTAACAATTCATCAAAAATGCGATCGCACTTGGACACATCGAAAGTAAATTTCATCTCTTCTTGCCGATTCTTTTGAGTCGGCTTAAGAGACGCACAAGAACATGGTTTGGACGTGGCTGGCCAAACAAACTCAGTAGCATATACCTCTTTGTCCTCATCGTCCGATGAATCAGAATCATATTCAACAATATGTGTGTTTGAACGATGGGACTTGTAAGTATCTTTTTCCTTTTTAAATTTTGCCTCTTGGCCTAAAGCTCTTACCTGAAGCTGATTTAAAGAATAATAACTTGAACAATCAAGCTCCTCTCTATAACTAGAACGTAAACCCGCAAGAGCTAAATCGACCAAATCTTTTTCAGAAAGTGACAAATTAAAGTATCTATTTTTGATATCTTTAAATCTCTTAAAGTACTCATGGATAGATTCATCTCTACCCTGTCTAACCGATCTTAAGTCTGTCAACTTAGTTTCGTTATCCCCACTATAAAAGTGATCATGAAACTTTTGCTCTAATTTATCCCAAGAACGAATCGAGTTTGGGGCTAACAACGAAAACCAAGAGAAAGCGGCTCCAGTTAATGATAAAGAAAATAAACAAACGCACAAAGACTTGCTAGAACCGGCTTCCCCAAGTTGAGCGATATATTGGCTAATATGCTCCCAAGTGGATCGGTTATCATCACCGCTAAACTTTACGAAATCGGGAACACGCCAACTAGCGGGGTAAGGAATCAAATCGAAAGTATCGACATACGGCCTTTGGTAAAGCTGACTCCTACCCACGTCTAAATCGAGTTTAGACTTGAACATACTAGCCAGATCCTCTCTTATCCTAAGAAGATCGGCCTCATAGTTGCCAGTAGATGTTTGGCCTAAATGATGTGTCGCAGGATCAGTAGTGGACATCGTTTGTGTGGCATATTGCGGATTTGACTTAAGCCAATCGTCCCAAACATCCTTGGGCAACAGTGGAGGAAACAAGGGTTCACCGTATGACTCTGTAGTATACTACGGCACAAACTCCGCCAATTCTTCTTCCAGGCCAGGGCCAGCTGAAGTAGGAAGAGGCATGAGTGGTGGGTGTGATGCAGAACCGAGCACCATGGCACTGGTCTGACCGGTCTGACCAACCGGTCTGACCAGTCCAGCCGCCAAGGCACCAGTCTGACCGGTCGGCTGGACCGATCTGACCGGTTCGGCCCTAGACGGCCGAACTATGCCTGGTGGTGGCATCTGTCCTGCAAAGTACTTAGGCGGCATACCATAATGATAACTCTCTGTTGGTGCAGCCGAAAAAACTAGCTCGTTTCTTACCCCTATTTTGTAGATTCAAATCAATAAGAAGATCTTGTGTAAGCTTTTGCGATTATTCGAATCTACCCAAAAAGGCTTCCACAAACTGCTTAACGGAATCGAATGTAAAACTTACATCGCTTGAAGTAGAAGCAGCTGTAGCCGTAGTAGATGGGTTCAGCGGTGGCGGTGTGAATGTAGGCATGACGAACTTCTCCATCTCGAACACACCTTGCCGAGTCTTCCCATAGCATGCAAGCAATCTTTTAGTGGCCTCCTCCTGCTCCTTCTTGAGCTGGGCCTCGAATTCCTTGCGGCTCTCCTTAGGTATGTCCTCAAACTTGACGTCGACGGGAGTCGATTCTTCCTTAGAGGGGTTAATCTTGTCACCGGTCATTGTAACCGATGGATGTAGATCTTTCCCCAGCGGAGTCACCAAAAAGTATGTTGACGCTAAATTGATCAACACACAAGTGCTAGAACGCATGAATCGCAATGATTAAATCACCAGTGATGAAACCCGGCGACCGGTCAGACCAGTCAGACGCAGAGAACACCGCGAAACCTAAAACCGCGAGCTCGGGAGGGACCCCATCGGAGCTTGCAGATCTAGGGTTGTCTTGAAGTCGATAGGCCACTCAAGACGCCCTTGAATGCCATAGAGACGAGCAAAGAACAACACAAAGGTTGGAAAAGCTAGGGTTTGAGGAAAAAGTAAATAGTAGATTGATTTTGATTCGATTGGGTAGAAGGACCTCAATCGGCCGTGGCCTTTATATTTATAGGCCGGGGAGGACGTACTCCTTCCAAATCGGGTTACAAACGGACTCTACAAATTAAATCTAACCTAATTCGGATTACACAGGACCAGACTGGTTAGACTGGTCGGTCCTCGGCAGTTGCCAATTTTGGCTGCCAACACACCTCACCTATAAAACCGAGCCGGTCTCCTGCCTCGCATGCGAAAAAGCTCTGCCGCTCTCTCCGTCATCGCCGGTGAGCTTTGCTCTGCCGTCGACGAGCCACCTCCACCCTTGTATTGCCTGAGCCCGAACTCCTGCCACCTTCCTCGAGCCCCAGTGAAGCTTTTGGACTGACCCGTTCCTGCTTGAGCTCGCCAGAGCTCGCTGGAGTTAAGCTCCCTTGTCCGCCGGTGCACGGTCTCCGCCGAGCTGCCTCCTCCGACCGCCTCAACCCCGCCGCAACCCACCTATAAGGATCACCGGGGTGTCCGACCCTAGAGGGGGAGGGGGTGAATAGGGTCGCTAATTCGCTTTCTAACCTAGGGCTCTATCTACTTGCATAAGATAAACCTAACATGTCCTACACATGCTAGTTATGACTAAGGTTTATCTATGCTACTCTCTACTTACCCCAAAAGACTTGCAACGTAAAGAGGTAAGGGCAAGAGGGATGCAAACTCCCGAGTAGACACGGTCATGTAACGTGGTTCGGCTCAAACGCCTACGTCCACGGGACACCGAGGCTCTTCCAATCACGGTCTTGCACTAGGCCACCAAGGCGCACCGACAAGCAAAGGCAAGTGCCCACAAGACACCGAGTCTCGTACACCGCCACCGTCTCTCTTGGTCACCCGGCCGAAATCCACTACAGAGCTTCTCCACCAAGGAGGGGGTCTCCTCTTCCCCCGTACAAAGTGTCGGTACCGCTCCACACCAAGTCGGAGGGTCGTCGACGGGAATGCTTTGCTTGCCTCGGCAAGACTTCTCTTAAGCTAGCTCTCTCAAGAACTAAGCCTATACAAGTGCACAAAACACTCTCTCAAAGCTTCTCACAAGCTAAATATGGCACTAAGCTCTACTAGGATGGTTGGTGATGTTAGTTTGCTTGGGCAACACTTCCTTCAACCTTTTTGGCGTCCAACCTTATGCAGCAACCGGTCTTGGGGGGTATATATAGCCACACACCCCAAAAGAGCCGTTGGAGGAAAGCTGACAGAAATAGTACGCAACATCGGTTAATCCGACGCTCCTCCAATAGCCATCGTTGGTTCAACCGGTGAACACAGTTTTCCAACTAGCCGTTATACTTCAACGGCTACAATAATCAACCGACGTAATCAACCAGTGAATGCATCTTCATTGCCGGTTTAACCGGTGAATGTAACTGTCCCAGAGTTCCCGAAAAACCAACTCTCTGGACAACTACACCGACGTAATTGACCGGTGTATCATCAGTTCAACCGATGTATGCATTTTCCTTGGTCTTCTTCTGCCGTTGCACCGACGTATTCAATATCTTCGTCGTCGGTTCAACCGGTCAGTGTATTTCCAGTTTCCAGCCTTTTGGACAACTGCACCAACATATATCTTTTGCCTTCATCAGTTTAACCGATGTATAGGAATGTTCTGCTTTTCTTTTGATGGCTTTAAGCGTTGAGTCTTCGTCGATTTCTTCAATTTGTTTTCTTCGTGTTTTGATCCCTTGGACCTAAAGTGTTGTATATAATCAACTAGAACACACACATTAGTCCAAGTGTTGGGTTGTCATCAAATCACCAAAACACATATGAGGAAATATGGCAACCATGGCATGAGAGGCCATTTCCCTAAAAGGGGCAATTTTCCTTACAATCTCCCCCTTTTTGGTGATTGGTGACAACACAACCAAAGCAAGCAAAATATGTAGATATTGAAAGAATTTAGACACTTGAGTTGAGAAAAAAAAAACTTAGCTTGCTTGGTTGACTACTCAATGTCCCATGCTTATTTTGAGAATGTGTTGAGTTGATCTTAAGCATTGGCATTATGGTATAACACTATGGTTCAAAGGATCATTGATATTTCACTTCTCCCCCATATGTGAACCATAGATACATACCTCCCCCTATCACCATGCCTTTCATTTGCCATTGCACTTCCTCTTGGTCTTCTCCCCCTTATTGATGGCCTTCTAGGATCTCTCCCCCTTTGTCCCACCCAAAGGTTATCCTAGAATTTTTCTTCTTAGATGCCTGAAGATGTGGGGTCTTTCCATTGTATGCTTGCTTTGAGACATCTCTCCCCCTTTGTCATCAAACACCCAAAAAGCGACCTAAACGGTGTACAATGGCCACTCACAAAGAAAGAGCATTAGTAGCAAAATGAATTAACTTGGTGAGAGGTGTTTTACCTAGCCATGCCTCCCTATATCATTTATCTCTTTAACCTTTGGGAGTTATGGCTTGGTTTCCTTCCCTTGTCCAATCTTTCTTGATTAATTGATACCAATTGTAAGGTTAATTGCAATGTGCATCATCATGATATCGAAGGATTGAGTGTATTACCATATGGACTAAGGGAGTGTGACTACAACAAATATCACTTTGAAAGCATGTTAGTCACAAAAACACAAGCTATAGAGTTAGCTCCCCCTAAATGTGTGCAATAGTGTTTGAATCACTTAACCAAATGTATGCACTTGTTTTTCACATAATGGGGATCAAACTCTACAACTTGAAAACATGGCACCAATTGAAACAACATACCTTTGTTGAATTTGAGATACCATGTAACACCCTAGTTTAAATTTCAGCATTTTATAATAAATTTAATTTGCTTTATTTAATTTTCTAAGGATTTTTGTGTTAGTCTTGCATTTAATCCAATTTTTGTTCCTCAAGTAATTAAAATTTTATCATAGGTTTAATTTTGTTGTTGCATCATGCTGGAGTATTGTTTTATTTGTTTGAGTGCTAGAGTGAATTCAAATTCAAATTTGAATTCATTTGGCTTTAGTTTGATTGGTGTTTGAAAATAAAAAAAAAAGGAAAAGAAAAACCCAAACCCAACCAAACCCTAAAAACCAGCAGCCCAAACCGGCCCAGGCCGCCTCCTCTCCCTTTCCCACCAGCACGGGCCGCTCCACTCACGCAAGCACGCGGCCCAGCAACGCCTCACCCTGCTCGGCCTGCAGCCTGCGCGCGCCCTCGCTCGACTCCGAGCCCAGCCCCGCTCGTCGCGCACACTTGCACTCACTGACCACGCTGGCCCACCGTCAACCTCGTCTTCCTCCTCCACCCGCTTTCCCCGCCCATGCCTCTGCTCCGCCCAGCCGAGCCCGCTTGCCCCGCCTCTGCCCATGGACCGACCCCGACCCTGTGACCCACTGGCCAGCTGCACCTAGCGCCCCTTCCCTCTTCTCGAAGCTACGCCCATGCCCGGATCATGCCGAGACGTTGCTCGCGATCCGTTTTCCCCGCGTGCGCTCGTCAATCCCGAGAACTTCGCGCGACCTTCCAACCGCATCACGCTTGCCCAGGATCGCCGCCTGGCCTTTAATTGGCCTCCCACGGACCCCTCGCCCCCCATCATACCGCCAGCGCCGCCACTAGCCCTAGCTAACCACCACCACCCTGCTCCGCCGCGCTAGGATCCTGCGCCGCCGTGGAACCGCCGCCCCGTAGCGCACGCCAGCAGCCGCACGACCTCACGCTGGCGAGCTGCGCCGCCCAGAGCCGCCGCCGTCACCATTCCCGCCGCCCAGGGCCGCTCCTGCCCAGGTATAGACCCAGGTGGACCACGCGCGCCGCGTAGATGCCCTGACCCTCTTTTCCGCTCGAATCCACCCCCAGTAGCACTCGATCCGCCAGCTCCGGTGAGTTTTTCCCCACGCGCCACCGTGGAATCGGCCGCCGGCGTCAAGCGCCGCCGCCCCGCGCGCCAGATCGGATCTGGTCCATCCGATCCAAAATCAACGCGTAAGATTAGATCGTCATACCCCTTCATCCGGAGCCCTTTGATCTCGATCCGACGGCACTAATCCGTACGTACCGCTTCAGCCTGTCCTTTTTCTAAAGAGACCCTGCCTTTTTTGGAATTTAACCCGCGGTCCAGGCGTGTTCAAAAGTATTTGCGTCTAGGTCCTATTTTTAACGTTTTAACCCCTGAGCTTCTTTAAAATAGAACCCGCCGTCCTGCTCTGGTAGATTTGCGAGTTAGACCCCGGATCTAATTGTTAATTATGTTTTAGTCCCTGGTTTCTTCCAGAAACCCCCTGGAACTTTAGTTTTCTTACAAATAGGTCCCTGGAACTTGTTTTTGGCCTAGATTTTGTGTTTTAGCTCCGTTTTAGGCGTTCTTTATGTCCACGCGATCATTGTAACACGTAGAATAATTTTAGACTAGTTTAGTGTGTTGTTTTTATGTACTGATGTATTGTTTCTTAGCTTTTGTTAGTGTTTGCTTGTATGCTTATTGTTGTGCATTGTTTTTGGCCATGTGTTCGTGAGTAGACGTTGATCCATCTGAGGAGCCCCAGTACCAGTACCCGGAGCAGCCGTCTTCTGACCACTTTGAGCAGCAGCAGGAGCAGTACGAGGAAGGCAAGTATAACATGAACAACCTATCACTTTTAAATACAATTTCATACTGCATTTTAATATTGTATGCCTATAAGGACTTTCCTAGCCTCTTTATATCCTTTATATATATATATATATATATATATATATATATATATATATATATATATATATATATATATATATATATATATATATATATATATATATATATATATATATCCTTGGGTTGCATTTTGGTTAGTTGTGCTACGTGCTGCGCTATAACACACTTGGTCCTTTTTAATTAATTTGATTAATGGTATATGCAACTTAATTCTGAGAGTGTCCCTCTGTGTGGCTTGAGTGGCTCACTTCTCATTAAAATTGGTTTTGTTAGAAACATGGTTTAGGGGGCCAGCACGGTGCTTACTGCCTGGTTGGCCACTCTCCATAAGGACCGGTTCATAGAGCGACAACCTAGGACAACAGCGCTACCACAAGACTGGAATGAGACGGTCTTGGCTTACTAATTAGGTCTTTTTGGTTTGGAGTAACTTACCTACGGGGCAAAGGGTGGTAAGCTTCAATGGTCCCTGCTCCTCCGGCTTGGTCTGTGCTTGGTTTGCGCACCTGTCTCATGGGCCCCATCGTCGCAGATCTAACTCTTCGCGGTTACGCCTTACCAACGAGATTCTTTGTAACGGCCTCATAGTGAGTCGCTAGTCATCTCACCTAAGGAAGTGTGATGAACAACTAGCGTAGCTCACGACTTGTGGGTAAAGATGTGCAACCTCTGCAGAGTATAAAACTGGTATACTAGCCGTGCTCACGGTCATGAGCGGCCCAGATCCTCCTTTTGATTAGTGGGGTTATCTTCCTTTGACGAGGCAGGTTTCCCCGGGTGGCTTGGTTTGGTATGGTTCTCAGTAGTTCTTAATTAATTTTGATTAATTGATATGTAATTGGGTTTATGGTAATTCATCAACTGGTAGTAAATAGCTTTAATAAAATTTTGCCAAGACTTAAAAGCTAATGCAGTCAGTCAGCCAACCTAGAGCCTCATAGTTTGTGTTATACTTGTTGAGTACAAGTTGTGTACTCACTCTTGCCTCTTCTCTACTTTTTCCTCTTGGATACGCTACTGCTGCTCAGTTCCTGCCAACGCGAGGGAGTTCGCTCAGCGCTACTAGGACTATGAGGACTTCTAGGCGTTCGTCTCCCAGCCGACGTCCCTGTGGCGCCATGCTCAGCTTCGGAGAGTTTTTATCGTTTTTGTACTTCGCTTCCACTGTATCAGACATTTTTGTCATTAATGTAATAAATAACATTCGTACTCGCTTGATTATATCTTTTTACATGATATGTGTTGTGATATACTGTTCATTCTGTTGTATATACGTGTGACTTGATCCTAGCACATATATGATTGCTCGGTTTATGTCCTTTTATAAATCGGGTGTTACAGAGTGGTATCAGAGCCATATCGACTGTAGGACGAAGCCTAGATAGAACTGGTCGAGTTTTAGGACTTCTCTCTCCAAATCCTTGCCTGCTGAAACTATTTTACTATTATACCCCTTGAATTCTATGACTTTTACTCGTCTTGCCTTGATTTCTCTCTCTAAAGAATAATTTTCGTAGACTTTGGCCTTTATCAGTCATCTGACCACCGTGAGTATCAGCTAGGTGACCCTTTATAATAATACGATAGCACGTTCTGTGACGCGATGTGTTAGTCAAGTCGTATGTTAAACTCGGCTAAGTTGTGAAATTTGTATGCGTGTTATTATGCTACATGTTTGGTTTGGATTTTTGAATGATTGCATAGTTTAGTAGTTAAAATTGTTTAATGAAAATCAGTTTTAAGTTAAAGTTAATTAATTAATAAAACAAGTTAGATCGTTGGGGGTAAAACCGTCCACTCTATCCTGTCTACTTTATCATGTCTAAGTCTTTCTTGCAGAAAAATATCGTATCCATCAGAATTTATTTCTGCAATATCCTTACTCGTGAAATCTTTTGTCCAAAAATCAGATGGTGAACACCAGGCGTGGTTCTGACCAGCAGGGGCAGAACAACCAGGGGCAGAACAACCAGGGTACTGGGATCCCGAGGCCTCCGCCTCTGACCCCGGAGTAGTACTTCTAACTCTAGATGCAGATGATGGCTACCCTGAACAACACTGTTCAGGCACTTCAGCAGGCTCACACTCAGCCTCCGCCTCCTCCACCGCCGCAGCCCCGCGACAGGCGTGCCGAGTTCCTGAGGGGTCACCCGCCGACGTTCTCTCACACGTCCGACCCTCTTCAGGCTGACGACTGGCTCCGTGCAGTAGAGCGCCAGCTGGACATCGCCCAGTGCGATGATCGGGAGCGAGTCTTGTACGCAGCAGGATAGCTGCGGGGGGGGGGGGGGGCAGCTTTGGACTGGTGGGAGTCCCACCCAGTTCAGGACCGCGAGGCTCTCACCTGACTCCAGTTCCGGGAGTGGTTCCGCAACCACAACGTCCCCGCGAGCGTTATGAAGATGAAGCAGAAGGAGTT
The DNA here is from genome assembly GCF_016808335.1 of Panicum virgatum. Classification (NCBI taxonomy): domain Eukaryota; kingdom Viridiplantae; phylum Streptophyta; class Magnoliopsida; order Poales; family Poaceae; genus Panicum; species Panicum virgatum. The sequence goes on from NC_053151.1 coordinate 14,481,574, forward strand.
CCTTGCGTTGAAGCAGGTAATCTCAGATATAATCGTTCAGCATTTCCTTTTGAGCTAATACCCCCTTGTTCTATCTTTCTGAATAATGAATTAATCCTTCGCTATATATATCTGTCTTTTTCACTTCAGGGGACTATGACGGTCACGGAGTATCGTGATCGTTTTCTGCAGCTTGCTCGCTACGCCCCTGCCGATGTTTCGGATGACCGCAAGAAGCAGGAGCACTTCATGGAGGGCCTTGAGGACTACCTCCAGTACGCGCTGCTCAACCTCCGCTTCGACGACTTCAACCATCTGGTTGACAGCGCGCTCAACACGGAGCGTAAGCACCTGGAGATGGAGGACAAGAAGAGGAAGATTGTTCCCGTTGCTTCCGGCAGCAACACTCGTCCTCGCCTTCAGCCGCCCCAGCAGTACCAACAGCAGCAGTACCGGCCTCCCCAGTAGTACCAGCAGAGGCCGCAGCAGTACCCGCCTCGACAGCAGCAGCAGGCAGGTCAGGGCCCGAGGTTACCGGCACCTCCGGCTCGTGCTGCTCCACCAGCTCCGCCAGCACGGCAGGCTCCATGGCAGGCAGCTCCTCCTTCCGGATAGCAGGCTCAGGGACCCCCTCGCACCAGCTATCACTGCGGCCAGCCGGGGCACTATGCCAACTCCTGCCCTCGGAAGGCATAGGGGGGACAACAGGGGCGCCCAGCTCAGCCCTGGGCGCCACTTCAGGGCAGAGTGAACCACGTAACGGCTGAGCAGCGGCCGAGGCTCCCAACGTGGTTATTGGTACGTTCATGGTCAGTTCATATCCAGCTATAGTGCTTTTCGATACTGGTGCTACGCATTCCTTCATAACTCAGTCTTTTGTCGAGCAACATGGTATTCGTACTAGCACATTAAAGAGGTGCCTGTTAGTATCTTCACCGGGAGGACAGTTGAGATCTCATACTTTCTGCCCCAGAGTTAGTGTATCCTTGAGGGGAGTAGAGTTCAGTACAGATCTAATGGTGCTAGACACCAAGGGCATCGATGTCATTCTTGGGCTTAGCAGGATACTATCGGAGGTTTATTGAGAATTTCTCCAAGATCGCGAAGCCTTTGACTTCCTTGCTAGAGAAGAATGCGGCATTCATATGGACTGATGAGCGTCAGGTGGCCTTTGATGAGTTGAAGGAGAGGCTGACTACGGCGCCAGTCCTTACTCTGGCAGACCAGAGCAAGAGGTTCACGGTGTACTGTGATGCTTCGAAGGATGGTCTTGGTTGTGTTCTGATGCAGGAGGGCAGAGTGATTGCTTATGCTTCACGGCAGTTATGTCGGCATGAGCTGAATTATCCCACTCATGATCTTGAGTTAGCCGCAGTTGTGCATGCTCTGAAGATTTAGAGGCATTACTTGTATGGGCAGCAGTGTGATATCTACACTGATCACAAGAGCCTCAAGTATATTTTCACGCAGAATGAGCTGAACATGCGGCAGAGGAGATGGTTAGAATTGGTCAAGGACTATGACCTGGAGATTCACTATCATTCGGGTAAGGCCAATGTTGTGGCAGATGCTCTGAGCAGAAGAAGCTATGTCAACATGGCCGTTGCTTTCCAGATGCCTCCAGAGTTGTGTGAGGAGTTTGAGCAGTTGAGTCTTGGTTTCTTGCATCATACTTCGAGTGCATCATTCGAGGCAGTACCCACTCTAGAGGCAGAGATCAGGCAGCATCAGAAAGATGATGAGAAGCTGCAGGAGATCCGTGAGTTGCTCAAGAAGGGCAAGGCTCCACACTTCAGAGAGGATGATCAGGGTACCTTGTGGTACAAGAACCGGATGTGCGTGCCTGATGTGAATGATCTCCGGAAGTTGATTCTGAGTGAGGCCCATGATACAGCTTACTCTATTCATCCGGGCAGCATGAAGATGTATTATGATCTGAAGGAACGTTTCTGGTGGTATGGGATGAAGCGTTCAGTGGCAGAGTACGTGGCTATTTGTGACACCTGTCAGCGTGTCAAGAATGAGCATCAGAGGCCAGCGGGTCTATTACAACCTTTGAAGATTCTAGAGTGGAAATGGGAGGAAATCACTATGGACTTCATTGTTGGATTGCCTCGTACTCAGAAAGGGTACAACTCCATATGGGTAGTAGTGGATCGTCTGACGAAGGTTGCTCACTTCATTCTAGTGAACACTACTTACTCCGGTGCTAGACTTGCTGAGTTGTACATCTCTCGAATTGTCTGCTTGCATGGAGTGCCCAAGAAGATTATATCTGACAGAGGATCTCAGTTCACTTCACGGTTCTGGGAGCAGCTTCATGATTCTTTGGATACGAAGCTACGATTCAGCACCGCCTATCATCCTCAGATAGATGGGCAGACAGAGAGGACCAACCAAGTGTTGGAAGATATGCTGAGAGCTTGTGCCATTCAGTACGGTACTAGTTAGGATAAGTGCCTGTCATATGCTGAGTTTTCATACAACAACAGCTATCAGGCCAGTCTGAAGAAGTCCCCCTTCGAGGCATTGTATGGCAGAAAGTGCAGGACTCCTCTCCATTGGGATCAGATTGGTGAGAAGCAGCTCTTTGGCCCTGATATTATAGAAGATGCAGAGCAGATGGTACAAGCTATGCGAGAAAATCTGAGGATTGCACAGAGTAGGCAAAAGAGCTATGCAGATGGCAAACGGAGAGACCTGACTTTCAGTGTTGGTGATCATGTATACCTGAAGGTGTCTCCGATGAGAGGAATCCGCAGGTTTAATGTCAAAGGAAAGTTAGCACCTCGTTATGTTGGTCCATTCAAGGTGCTAGAGAGGAAAGGCGAAGTTGCTTATCGCCTGGAGTTACCTCTCAGCCTCTCAGGAGTTCATGATGTCTTCCATATATCTCAGCTGAAGAAGTGTCTGCGAGTACCCGAGGAGCAGGTGTGGCGGAACCACCCAAAACTACTGGGCCCGGGTGCACTGATCTTTGTTGCTAAGCAATTCTGACCCAATTTGGCACTCTCCGGTAGTTCCTCGAGTGAAGCCTCGATAAAAGCCACGCTATTCCAGGATCAGCAGACAACACTCACACGAAGGTGAGCCCAGAGATTACAACACAAACCATTTCATACATCTCAGAGTGATTGCAGCGGAAAAAAAATTTTATTACAAACCATGTTCAGACTAGTGAAGTACTACGGAGTTCCAGCTCCTCAAATTATTCAAGTCTCAAAGTTCAGCGGAAGCATTAAAAGATAACTAACGAAATAATGTGACGCATCGGTAAAGCCCGTACGAATGCGTCACTCAGCGGGAGGGTGATTAGCACCAGCTGAAGGGCCATCCCACTCAACAGACCAACCCGGAGGCAGAGTGCAAGGCCAAGTAAGACTCGCAAACAGATCTTCAAAGTTAGTACCTGAAAAACAGTGCCACAAGCAAGGCTGAGTATACTAATACTCAGCAAGACTGACCCGTCTCCGGATATAACATAGTCCGATAGCTAGACATGCAAGCTTTTTGGTTGGTAAGGTTTGTTTGCCCAAAATGCCGCTAAGTGTTGATCCTTACTTTCAGGTTTTACTTAGCCAGATTCTAGTGGATTTAACCATTCTAAATTTGCAACTAACTCTACTCAAACATGGTAGAGCAACCATTTAATCAACCAGCAGTATTTTCATCATCGTATTCCACTTGTTACTCTATGTGACCGAAATCATTAAGCAATCTCATGCCGTGAGAGGCGGACGATTCTGAATCGAATTTTCAACCTGGCCAGGGGAACCTAGACCACACGCATGGGGATCGACTTCGCTTCCGCCCACGCTACTTTTCCCCTTTCTTTCTAGTCCGTGGATCCGGAACACCCTCCCCGACTACAGAGTCCGACCACTCTGCACCCGTACGTCGCGACATAAAAATAAACCCTACTTCTACCAGGAGGGTGCGAGATCGTTCCACTCGCCGGTCCAATCAGGTACTTAAGCTTACCGATTACCATATTTCTCGGTATGTGGCTAGTACTTTCAAACGCTTAACAAAATGAGCCACACACCTCGACCTTAGCCATTTTTGACTACACCAGCGGGGTATCACAACTACACAACCCCGCCCGTTGTCCTTACATTTCAATAGGAAATAAAGTCAGTACATTTCCTATTTGCTCGCGAGAGGCAGGGAACCACTCGACTTCTACCGTGCCTATTTAGCATGGCAACTAATCGATAAAAAGATCCGGTATCAAACATAGGTTCCTATGGATCATGCATCTAGGGTTTTCGATCAACGCCTAGAGAACTTAAATGCAGAAAACCAACTGTTACCATACATTAATAAATAGATAGCAGAATGGTAATTCGGAAAAATAGTGGGATTATGCTCCGGGGCTTGCCTTCTTGGGCACTGTCAGACAGAAAAGCTTCTGGGGCTTGGCCCAGGTCTTGAGACAAGTTAGTACAGTTCAGATTAACCTCCTGCTCCGCACGAGAGTCCGCGGGCACCAGTTCGTAGTCTCCGTCCGCGAGGTTAACCATTTCTATATGCAATGCAAGATTTTGAGTTATTCAGGGATATAATTTCTTTCCTTCACGATAAAGTTGTAGTCCACAAAAGTTAATTTAGTGATGATTTCACATTTCATTGCATGGGCAATCGTTTATAGAGTAGCAAGCATAACTACGGTTATTCATGAATGAGTGGGGTTTTGGGTTTTCATTTTTAATTTCAACACATAGCATGCTTTCATTATTCCTTAACAACCCAACTACTAAAGAGCTAGTGATGAAACACTAAAGTAACTCAGATTCAAACTTGAACATTCATGGTATAAATTTCAGCATCTACCATAGAGCAAAAACTATAACTAATCATGCAAATGGATTTCTCTAGTTACTTCATATTTTTGTACAGAATGTTCAACATGGATTCTGGTGCTACAAATTTTATGCAAGCAACTTCAAAGGATAAACTCAGTACTGAATTTTTTCCAGATTTTATACACTTATATAGCAGAGGTGATAAAAAGATTAAAAGCAGCAAGCCATCAACAAGGATTAAATCTACCGAAAGTTTTACTAAGGATTTGGTTCTCAAATTTTTACCAGAGACTAGTCCTGAGTTAAACATACTCCAGAAAATTTTTCAAGATTTAACTCACTATACTAAATTAGTTATTCAGTTAACTTAACATGAGTTTGCATAACTTTCTCAAGATGCATCTGACCAGCATTGCATCTGAACTTTTTATCACGGGTAGAACATACTCTAAACAAGATCATGCCCAAAAATAAAGATCAGAAACATTGTAGATTACTAAGAACAAAAATAGTAAATCTAGCCCTAAGATACTAAGCATGATTATTCACCAAGGCAAAACTCAGTAAATGCAGCTCAAAATTCTTAGACAGGAACACAGAGCTAAAAAGAGACTCCAGAAAATAAACATGGATTTTTCTGAGCATAAGAACTATATATAAGGAATTAAGTTGATAAGACAAGCATAAATCATGGTATAAAGCAAATGAATTCTAATAAATTTGAAATTACTTTGCAGAGATTCAGTGGCACAAGGCTGTAGTAAAATTTTCAGAGCAAGTTCATGTACATATTTTCCAGAATTAAATCAAGAATGCTAACAACAGATTAGAGAATCTTGATTGTTCTAACCTGATAACTGATTTGGTTTGGTGTCATCTTTTTACTGTGATCTTAGCATCCCATTAGTTATAAGATATCCAAAAATCAAGGTCATTTGATGAGCAGAACTTCATGAACATGCATAAGGTGATTTTCTTAATCTTTTCCCTAGATTAAATTCGGTTGAGTTTCTGCAAATGTGAATGTTACAAAATTTGTAGATTTTGTTACAAGGATTCCAGATCAGTTGAGTTTGTATTTTTCTGATTTTTCTGTGATTTGTTTCGCATTTTATAAGTTCACTGGTATACACTGTAAAACTTGCAGAGACACCCTTGAACGAAAAAAAAAATTACAACCGGGTCCTTCGCCGGCCTTCTCCGCCGTGGCATCTTGCCGGTGGTCTTCTGCGGTGCAGGGCTTACCGGGGCTGCCACGGGGAGGCGCGTGGGGGAGAAAGGATCGAGGAACACCTACCCTGGTCGACGTTCGAGCGTTTGGTGCACGGGTTCAAGCTCGTCGGCGTTGATGGCGGGTCGGTTGTTCGGTTCGCCGGCGCTAGAGGCGAAGGAGGGCTCGGGGTAGGGGAACAAGGCACGCACGAGCACCGCGTGAGCTCGTGGATGCTTCTGGGGTAGCTGTCGGGCTCGGTCTTCCCCGGAGCTGGCCGGTCCGCGGTGAGCCTGAGCTCGCCGGCGGCGGCGAAAAAGGGGAACGGCTTCGGGAGGGGGTTTGGATTCGATTCCGCGCGCGTGGAGCTTAACTGGGAGGTGGTGAAGCTGCTGCGGTGGTCGGAGGGGGCAATGTGGGGCTGGGCTAGCCGGTCCGCGCGAGCTGGATCTCGGCGGCCATGGCGGAGCGGCGGGAGGAGGAAGAAGGGGAAGAAGGGGCGCGACTGTGGGGGTTCTGGGGGTCTTTATAGGCCAAAGAGCTCCTGGGTGAGGAATGGAGTGACTGGGGGCGGTCGATTTGGCCTGGGCGAGTCGACGGCGAGCGGGCGGAGGAGGCAGCGGCGCGGCGCATGGCGGAGGGTGTCGTGGCGGCACGGGGAGCGGCCTGGGACGCGTGTGCGCGCGAGGAGATGCCAAGGGGCGGGCCAGGTGGCGCTAAACGGTTTCCCCGGGTCCATTTGGCCGTGGGCGCGCGGTGGACGAAGTCCACCGGTGGCGTACGGCGGGCGGCGCGAACAGAGCAGGCCGGGAAAGAGAGAGATGGAGATAAGGGCATATTTGTGATTTCTGAAATTCCAGGGACCTCTCGGTAAACTAAAATTATCTCCTAATTGGAGGGCTCAAATGGAAAAGTGTTGAATACCACTTTTGCATAACTTTTCAAGATCTACAACTTTTGTGTTATGCAAATTTTCATTTGAAACTCACATTTTGAACTATTGGTATATTTGCATATTTGCACAAAAGGACTTTAGTTTTATTCAGTTTTTGACTTGATTTTGGCTGAAGTGCAATTGAGCACATGTCAATTGAAACACCTCTCATGAGCCAACAAAAATTTGTGCACATTTTTTTTAGTTAAATTTTGAGTAGCTTTTCACTCCTTTCTCTTTTTCCTTTAATTTCTTTTGTATGTTTTGTATTTTATTTGGTCCTTCTCTTTGAATTAATTTCTCAAAATTTTTATTTCAACTTTAGCTAAGGTACCTTGATTGTATTAAAAGTACTGACACCTGAGGTGTCACAACCTACCCCCCTTAAAAAGAATCTCGTCCCGAGATTGGATGATTGAATTGAGGCGGGGAAAATGATATACCTGAGGTAGAGCTAAGGAAACCCGGATAGTGTCGATTAAGATAATCCTCCGTCTCCCAAGTGGCTTCTTCTTCAGTGTGATGGGACCACTGAATTTTATACATTTTTACCACCTTTCGACGAGTACCTCTCTCTTTTTGATCCAGAACTCTGAGTGGATATTCGGTATATGAGAGATCGGGCTCCACTAAAATTTCCTGTTGATCAATGATTTCCGTAGGAACTCGAACACATTTCTTGAGTTGGGATATGTGGAAAACATTATGGATGGCGGCAAGTCGTGAAGGAAGTCGCAAACGATAAGCCACGGGTCCACATTCTTCAATGATTTCATATGGCCCGACATAGCGAGGTGCGAGCTTACCCCTAACTCCGAAACGTTGAACGCCTCGAGTTGGAGACACTCGTAAATAGACGTGGTTACCAACCATGAACTTCAAAGGATCCCTTCTTTTATCGAAATAACTCTTTTGCCGAGACTGAGCTGCTCGGAGATTAGCTTGTACTATTTTGACTTTCTCCTCAGCCTCGACCACTAATTCGGGTCCAAATATTTGACGTTCCCCAGTCTGAGACCAACTCAAAGGAATTCGACACCGTCGACCATACAAGGCCTCGAAGGGTGCCATCTTCAGACTGGCCTGATAGCTGTTGTTATAAGAAAACTCCGCCAAGGATAAACATTTGTCCCAGTTCTTGTCATAATGGATGACACATGCTCGAAGCATATCTTCAAGAATTTGATTAACCCTTTCGGTCTGTCCGTCAGTCTGTGGATGGTAAGCTGAGCTTCGAATTAATTTAGTTCCGAGAGCCTCTTGGAGTTGCTCCCAAAACCTTGCCACAAACTGAGGACCACGATCCGATATAATTGTTTTGGGTATACCGTGTAGGCAGACAATCCGATCAATATAGATCTCAGCATATTTTTTGGCTCGATATTCAGTATGTACTGGAATAAAATGAGCGGTCTTTGTGAGCCTATCAACAATGACCCAAATGGAATCATGGTGCTGAGAAGTATTTGGTAAGCCTACGATGAAATCCATGCTGATATCTTCCCATTTCCAAGACGGAATTGGTAGAGGTTGGAGAGTTCCAGCAACTTTCAAGTGACTAGCTTTCACTCTCTGGCAGGTGTCACATTCTGCGACATATTTGGCAATCTCTCTCTTCATGCGAGTCCACCAAAAATTTTGTCTGAGATCTTGGTACATCTTGGTGCTACCCGGATGAATAGAAAATTTAGAGAGATGTGCTTCGTCCAGGATTTGTTTCCGCAGCTCATGATTCTTTGGAACGACTAGGCGATCCTCGAACCACAAAATTCCTTTATGGTCCACTCGGAAACACTTATATTTATTTTCACCTTCTACTACTTGCTGCTTGATGATACCAACACTTTTGTCGTGTAATTGTGCCATGATGACCTGGTCATAGAGTGTCGGTTCCACCGAAATATGATTCAAAGAACCTTGAGGGATGATTTCTAATTTCAGCCTTTGCATTTCAGCACACAATGTGTCATTATATGACTCCATTGATAGGCAATTGCAGTGAACCTTGCGACTGAGTGCATCGGCTACAACATTCGCCTTGCCCGGATGATAATGAACCTCCAGATCATAATCTTTGATTAATTCCAGCCATCTTCGTTGCCTCATATTCAGCTCACTTTGAGTGAAAATGTATTTGAGACTCTTATGGTCGGTATAGATATTGCAATGAGTGCCCATAAGATAATGTCTCCAAAGCTTGAGAGCATGAATAACGGCGGCTAGTTCCAGATCATGAGTGGGATAATTTAGCTCGTGTGGCCGAAGAGCTCGGGAAGCATAAGCTATCACCCGATTGTCTTGCATTAGAACACAACCAAGACCAGTGCCTGAAGCATCACAATAAACGTCGTATGGTTTGTTGTTGTCAGGTTGAGCCAAGACTGGTGCAGTGGTTAGATGTGCTCTCAATGTATGGAATGTGTCATCACACTTCGTGTTCCATTTAAACTTGACATCTTTTCTTAGTAGTTCTGTCATGGGCTTAGCAATTCTGGAGAAGTCCGGAATAAATCTGCGGTAATACCCCGCCAAGCCGAGAAAACTGCGGATCTGATGAACTGAAGTAGGAGGTTTCCAGTCCATCACTTCTTGTACTTTGCTGGGATCAACTGAAATGCCTTCACTAGATATAGTGTGACCCAGAAATTTGACTGTGTCCAGCCAGAATTCACACTTGGAGAATTTTGCGTACAGCTTATGATCTCTGAGACGTTGAAGAACAATGCGCAGATGTTGCTCATGTTCTGCCTCATCTTTGGAATAGATCAGAATGTCGTCAATAAGGACCACGACAAACTTGTCAAGTTCCGGCATAAATACCGAGTTCATGAGATACATAAAATAAGCCGGAGCATTGGTGAGACCGAAAGACATAACCAAATATTCATAGAGACCATATCGGGTTGAGAAGGCGGTCTTGGGAATATCGCAAGGCCGGATTTTAATTTGATGATAACCCGAACGAAGATCAATCTTGGAGAAAATCTTTGCTCCAGCCAATTGATCAAACAATACATCAATGCGGGGAAGTGGATATTTATTTTTGATGGTCACCGCATTGAGAGGCCGGTAATCAACACACAACCTCAGACTATCATCTTTCTTCTTTACGAACAATGCTGGACAGCCCCAAGGTGAAGCACTTGGGCGGATAAAACCCTTGTCCAACAGTTCTTGTAGCTGGATTTTTAGTTCAGCCAATTCTTTAGGCGGCATTCGGTATGGCCTTTTTGAAATAGGTGCTGTACCAGGTTGAAGTTCAATGATAAATTCGATATCCCGGTCTGGCGGCATACCAGGTAAATCCTCCGGAAAAACATCTATATATTCACGGACTACCGGAATATCTTCGAGACGAATATCTTTCATGGCATAGGCACAAGAGTTGTTGTATTGGTGATGAGGTAAATATAGAACCGAATGACCATGAGTTGGAGAATTTATTTCAACGGCTCGGGAAGAGATATCTAACATTACCCCATGTCTTTTCATCCAATCCATTCCCAGAATAATGTCCATACCTTCTAGTGGCAACAAGATTAAAGTGGTAGGAACAGTTTTACTACCCAAACTAAGTGGCGCATTATGAACGATTTGGTTTGATGCGACTTTACCACCCGGGGTAGATATCATGAATGACCCTTTTGTGTGACAGAAATCTAACCCAACCCTTGCTCCGAATTTAGAACTAATGAAGCTATGAGAGGCACCAGAATCGAATAAGATAACTGTGGGGTGTTGGTTTATAGAGAATGTACCCGACATGATTGGTGCTCCCTCGGGTAGTTCAGCAAGGTTGGTGAAGTTAAGTCGGCCCTGCCTGACTTGAATGGTTTGCCTCTTGCCCTTGTTCTGATCATTTCTGCGAGAAGCCTGCCCTTGAGATTGTCCCGCCTGGGGGCACATCTTGGTAAAGTGATCCGGACTCCCGCATCGGAAACAGCGGTTATTATTATCGGGGCGAGCGGCTGGCTGAGCATTCGGCCTAGGGCCGTTCTGCTGCTGCTGAGGTGCAAATCGAGCTTGCTGGGGAAGCCCGAATCGAGTCTGCTGCTGCTGTTGAGGAGGCCTAATAATCCAACGCCCTGGCTGAGGGGCCTTCTGAGAGGATGCGGGTGGGTTATTTTGCACAATACGATACCTCGGTGCAGAGGCACTCGAGGGTCCAGCAGGTGCCTTGCGCTTCTTTTCAGCGCGGTGTGCAGAAATCAGATCCTCCTGAGATATAGCCATATTCACCAATTCATTGAATGAGTCTGCTCGGACAAGATTTAGCCTCTCTTGTAATTTGGTACTGAGGCCTCGACGGAAGCGTTCACGCTTCTTAGCGTTGGTGTCCGTGTGATGTCCAGCATATTGACACAATTGATGGAATACTTGGGCATACTGCACCACAGTACGAGTGCCCTGAGTCAAGGCCAAGAACTCGTTGAGCTTACGGTCAAGAAGTCCAGCTGGAATATGATGATCTCGAAAAGCCAATTTGAATTCATTCCAATTCACCACATGATCAGCCGGTAGCATCCCGTGGTAATGATCCCACCACATACGAGCTGATCCGCGAAGCTGCTGCACGGCATAGCGAGTCTTGTTCGCTTCGGAACAAGGAGTAGTCAATAGAGAAAACTTGGACTCGATCGTGCGAATCCAAGCGTCAGCGTCCAGAGGCTCATCCGCTTTATTGAACAGCGGAGGCTGAGTGCTGAGGAAATCTTGGTAGCTCGCCTCTTGTGCGTGATGAGCATGATGCCCACCCCGCGGTTGTTGCTGAGCTTGAACCAACTGCCGCAAAATCTCTGTCTGGGCAGCAAGAACCTCAGCAATACCCACTGGTGGAGGAGGTGGAGGTGGATCGCCATTCCCTCCGGCTCCAAAACCACTAGGGGTGCCTCGAGTTGATCCAACCATCTGAAATGTGAGTACTTTTGCATTAGGTTCATCATTATCATCATTTCAAATGGAATATACATCTCAAAATGACATGGAAATACTGGAAATTGCTTAATCCGGTTGTGCAGCAAAACCAGCGATACGAAAACGCTCATAACTGGAGTTAGGTACATGATATGGACTTGAAATTTTTACAAGAGATAGGAAATTTCATGATTTACAACTTTGGTAGTCATCACAAAGTCAGATTTCCAGAGTAGGTTAGTCGAAAAATTCAATTACTCCTCCTCTGGTTTTTCTGCTTCACAGAAAACAGAGCTTCTGTAATTTGCGATTATCTCCTGCAATACCAATCCGTTTGGGCTGAAATTTTGCGAGCAGGTTCCTGATGAAATTTGGAACAACTTTGGTATTCAACTCAGGAGCTAAATCCGAAAGGAAAAGAGGATAAAAATTCGAACTAACTGCTGCCTTCAGCTTTTTGCAGATCACTGATAATTAACACTAGTAGCATTAGGGATTCATTACATCCATCGTTCTCTCCTTTCTACTTGGTCACTCCTAACATCAGTACTAAGGGGGTTACTCAACTCTAAGTTAGCCTAGTAGCCATGATCCAAAAGTAGGCCACACTAAGAGGAGTCTACAAAAGCTAAGAAACCGCGCCTCGGTCTACATGTTGACCGATGCCTCACTCGCCGCGGGAGTGTGAACCTCAACCGGTGCGGGCTGCGGCGCCTGGTCCTCGGAGTCCATCTCTGAAACGCCCTCTATCTCCTGGGGCTCGTCCTCCTCGTCCACCTGCATCTCGTCGGGTGGTGCGTGAAGGGCATCCTGCGCGTGCTGTATCGCGTGGAGCTGCCCCTGAGCCTCGTCCATCTCAAGCTGCAGGTCGTGAAACTGGTCCTCCAGGAAGTTGATCGTAGCGTCACGATCCGACACAGTGTCCTGAAGCTCGTGAACCTGGCCGTGGAGCTGGGCGATAAGAGTAGCCCTGCTCTCGAGCTCGGTACTAGCCTCCTGAAGCTGCCCATCTCTCAGCTGGACCGCCAGGTGCAAGGCCTGAGCGTGGTCCACCAACTGAGCGACGGCGTAACTCTGGTAAGTGTGAAGTCTGTAAAGGCCGTCCAAGCACATCGCTGTCGTCCGAAGTGCCCCGACCGGGTCAAGGGTAGCGACCACGTCCACGTGTGCCATCCGGTCGAGCCAAAGCGGGTCTGCCGGGTCAGGTGCAGGGAACAACCCGAACGCGGTCAGAACCACCTCCAGAGGGTGCGAAGAGCAAAAAGCGGTCATCGCCCTCATGGCGGTAAGCTCCCAGGTGTCCAGCAGGTAGTGGCCGACCATCTGAGTCACGATCGGCTCCCACCCGTTGAGCGGGTGCTGTGGGATCACCATCGTCACACTGCAACGACGAACTCCGTCCTCCACAAACTCGTGGCCATCGTAAACCGGTGGCTGGAGGTAACCGGCTGCACTCAATAGCTCCCAAAGACGGCGGGGAAACCCGTCCCAGTGCAGGCAAGCGGAGTGCACGTGCCCCTGCGTGTCAACGACCAGCAGCTCTTCCATCTGTCCCAACAAAAGACCGATGGATCAGCTGATGGTAACAAGAACTACTAACTCTGGAACAGTGAAAGAAATGGCCAAAACTGTAGAGAACTTGCTTCAAAAATTCTCAAAAATTTACACAAGATCCCTCTGATATTAAGGAACAATTCATCTAGTCACCACTAAGATCAATTCGGACTCCATTGGGGTGATATGATCAGGCATTCGGAGTGACGTCAACCAGGAAAACTGAGTGTCCAGAGTGGGTGTATTTTGACTATAACTCTCAACCTAGACGTCAAAAATTCTTCAAATTTTTATGGTAAGCTCATCACTTAGTTGTCTACAACTTTCATGTTGAACGATTTTTAGTTTGAGCAACTTATAAAGGTCGAAAAATTTCAGTTGTATAGACGGTTCAGAGTTAACAGTTTAACACAGGGTTGATCCAAAAATACAAATACCATGCTAGAAGGCTTCAAAAATTTTCAAATTTTTACAGCAGCTTGATAACTTAGGAAACATCGTTTAGTCTTACTACCCCAAGTCGATTTGAGTGACTTAACAGAAGGTTAAAATTCTTGGAAACCAGGTTGCAGACTTTCTGGATGCTCCTTAGGATAGTGTTTTAACTGATTTGCTTGCGATTTCCCCAGAGATTTATTTGCTAATCTTTTTGAGAATGAATGTAGAACCTATACGTCCTCACCAAGGAAAAATTGCCAAGTAATCTTGGTCTTACGCAATGACTTTGGTGGCATACATATTACGTCTCTCACTATATAGCTACTCGATATAGCTAGATAGCCTATAATTCGATTTCGAGTTAGCGTACCTGCAGAAGATTGACAGCATATAAAATGAACCTTTCGTGCCAGCACTCACGAAAGCGTCCCCATACATTACCGATCACTATAGAATCGGCATCCATACCATTACCGCCGTATGGACAACGTTAAGCATACGTTATCGAAACAACGTATTGACTGAGTACCGTCTTTGACGGGGAATTGAATTCCAATTTCGAACCATTACTCCCCATATACTCAACCGAAGTTGGTATATGGGCAGCAGCTCAAGTAGGCCACTGCTTGAGCTCCAGCGTTCGGCTCGCATCACCGACGGGAAGGTCAGACTCCCTCAGCTGACTGAGTAAGCATACCTCCGCGGCGACGATGTAGTTGCAGAATTTAAATTGCGGAATTTAAATACTGAAAAGTAATGTGCTGGAAGTTAGCCATACAAAATAAGCCACCTGATTGTACCCATAAGATTCCCTAGGGCTTAACGTCCTAGACTTGTCCTTGGAGATCCTAAACTCTTTCAAAACTTTAGTAGCTTTGAAGTCAAGTTTTAAGTTGTTGTTGTGAAAACCGAGGTTGCCATCCCTGGTAGGCTGTCTGCGAGCTCTGATGCCAGCTGTGGCGGAACCACCCAAAACTACTGGGCCCGGGTGCACTGATCTTTGTTGCTAAGCAACTCTGACCCAATTTGGCACTCTCCGGTAGTTCCTCGAGTGAAGCCTTGATAAAAGCCACGCTATTCCAGGATCAGCAGACAACACTCACATGAAGGTGAGCCCAGAGATTACAACACAAACCATTTCATACATCTCAGAGTGATTGCAGCGGAAAGAAAAATTTATTACAAACCATGTTCAGACTAGTGAAGTACTACGGAGTTCCAGCTCCTCAAATTATTCAAGTCTCAAAGTTCAGCGGAAGCATTAAAAGATAACTAACGAAATAACGTGACGCATCGGTAAAGCCCGTACGAATGCGTCACTCAGCGGGAGGGTGATTAGCACCAGCTGAAGGGCCATCCCACTCAACAGACCAACCCGGAGGCAGAGTGCAAGGCCAAGTAAGACTCGCAAACAGATCTTCAAAGTTAGTACCTGAAAAACAGTGCCACAAGCAAGGCTGAGTATACTAATACTCAGCAAGACTGACCCGTCTCCGGATATAACATAGTCCGATAGCTAGACATGCAAGCTTTTTGGTTGGTAAGGTTTGTTTGCCCAAAATGCCGCTAAGTGTTGATCCTTACTTTCAGGTTTTACTTAGCCAGATTCTAGTGGATTTAACCATTCTAAATTTGCAACTAACTCTACTCAAACATGGTAGAGCAACCATTTAATCAACCAGCAGTATTTTCATCATCGTATTCCACTTGTTACTCTATGTGACCGAAATCATTAAGCAATCTCATGCCATGAGAGGCGGACGATTCTGAATCGAATTTTCAACCTGGCCAGGGGAACCTAGACCACACGCATGGGGATCGACTTCGCTTCCGCCCACGCTACTTTTCCCCTTTCTTTCCAGTCCGTGGATCCGGAACACCCTCCCCGACTACAGAGTCCGACCACTCTGCACCCGTACGTCGCGACATAAAAATAAACCCTACTTCTACCAGGAGGGTGCGAGATCGTTCCACTCGCCGGTCCAATCAGGTACTTAAGCTTACCGATTACCATATTTCTCGGTATGTGGCTAGTACTTTCAAACGCTTAACAAAATGAGCCACACACCTCGACCTTAGCCATTTTTGACTACACCAGCGGGGTATCACAACTACACAACCCCGCCCAGTTGTCCTTACATTTCAACAGGAAATAAAGTCAGTACATTTCCTATTTGCTCGCGAGAGGCAGGGAACCACTCGACTTCTACCGTGCCTATTTAGCATGGCAACTAATCGATAAAAAGATCCGGTATCAAACATAGGTTCCTATGGATCATGCATCTAGGGTTTTCGATCAACGCCTAGAGAACTTAAATGCAGAAAACCAACTGTTACCATACATTAATAAATAGATAGCAGAATGGTAATTCGGAAAAATAGTGGGATTATGCTCCGGGGCTTGCCTTCTTGGGCACTGTCAGACAGAAAAGCTTCTGGGGCTTGGCCCAGGTCTTGAGACAAGTTAGTACAGTTCAGATTAACCTCCTGCTCCGCACGAGAGTCCGCGGGCACCAGTTCGTAGTCTCCGTCCGCGAGGTTAACCGTTTCTATATGCAATGCAAGATTTTGAGTTATTCAGGGATATAATTTCTTTCCTTCACGATAAAGTTGTAGTCCACGAAAGTTAATTTAGTGATGATTTCACATTTCATTGCATGGGCAATCGTTTATAGAGTAGCAAGCATAACTACGGTTATTCATGAATGAGTGGGGTTTTGGGTTTTCATTTTTAATTTCAACACATAGCATGCTTTCATTATTCCTTAACAACCCAACTACTAAAGAGCTAGTGATGAAACACTAAAGTAACTCAGATTCAAACTTGAACATTCATGGTATAAATTTCAGCATCTACCATAGAGCAAAAACTATAACTAATCATGCAAATGGATTTCTCTAGTTACTTCATATTTTTGTACAGAATGTTCAACATGGATTCTGGTGCTACAAATTTTATGCAAGCAACTTCAAAGCATAAACTCAGTACTGAATTTTTTCCAGATTTTATACACTTATATAGCAGAGGTGATAAAAAGATTAAAAGCAGCAAGCCATCAACAAGGATTAAATCTACCGAAAGTTTTACTAAGGATTTGGTTCTCAAATTTTTACCAGAGACTAGTCCTGAGTTAAACATACTCCAGAAAATTTTTCAAGATTTAACTCACTATACTAAATTAATTATTCAGTTAACTTAACATGAGTTTGCATAACTTTCTCAAGATGCATCTGACCAGCATTGCATCTGAACTTTTTATCACGGGTAGAAAATACTCTAAACAAGATCATGCCCAAAAATAAAGATCAGAAACATTGTAGATTACTAAGAACAAAAATAGTAAATCTAGCCCTAAGATACTAAGCATGATTATTCACCAAGGCAAAACTCAGTAAATGCAGCTCAAAATTCTTAGACAGGAACACAGAGCTAAAAAGAGACTCCAGAAATAAACATGGATTTTTCTGAGCATAAGAACTATATATAAGGAATTAAGTTGATAAGACAAGCATAAATCATGGTATAAAGCAAATGAATTCTAATAAATTTGAAATTTAGAGCTTTGCAGAGATTCAGTGGCACAAGGCTGTAGTAAAATTTTCAGAGCAAGTTCATGTACATATTTTCCAGAATTAAATCAAGAATGCTAACAACAGATTAGAGAATCTTGATTGTTCTAACCTGATAACTGATTTGGTTTGGTGTCATCTTTTTACTGTGATCTTAGCATCCCATTAGTTATAACATATCCAAAAATCAAGGTCATTTGATGAGCAGAACTTCATGAACATGCATAAGGTGATTTTCTTAATCTTTTCCCTAGATTAAATTCGGTTGAGTTTCTGCAAATGTGAATGTTACAAAATTTGTAGATTTTGTTACAAGGATTCCAGATCAGTTGAGTTTGTATTTTTCTGATTTTTCTGTGATTTGTTTCGCATTTTATAAGTTCACTGGTATACACTGTAAAACTTGCAGAGACACCCTTGAACGAAAAAAAAAATTACAACCGGGTCCTTCGCCGGCCTTCTCCGCCGTGGCATCTTGCCGGTGGTCTTCTGCGGTGCAGGGCTTACCGGGGCTGCCACGGGGAGGCGCGTGGGGGAGAAAGGATCGAGGAACACCTACCCTGGTCGACGTTCGAGCGTTTGGTGCACGGGTTCAAGCTCGTCGGCGTTGATGGCGGGTCGGTTGTTCGGTTCGCCGGCGCTGGAGGCGAAGGAGGGCTCGGGGTAGGGGAACAAGGCACGCACGAGCACCGCGTGAGCTCGTGGATGCTTCTGGGGTAGCTGTCGGGCTCGGTCTTCCCCGGAGCTGGCCGGTCCGCGGTGAGCCTGAGCTCGCCGGCGGCGGCGAAAAAGGGGAACGGCTTCGGGAGGGGGTTTGGATTCGATTCCGCGCGCGTGGAGCTTAACTGGGAGGTGGTGAAGCTGCTGCGGTGGTCGGAGGGGGCAATGTGGGGCTGGGCTAGCCGGTTCGCGCGAGCTGGATCTCGGCGGCCATGGCGGAGCGGCGGGAGGAGGAAGAAGGGGAAGAAGGGGCGCGATTATGGGGGTTCTGGGGGTCTTTATAGGCCAAAGAGCTCCTGGGTGAGGAATGGAGTGACTGGGGGCGGTCGATTTGGCCTGGGCGAGTCGACGGCGAGCGGGCGGAGGAGGCAGCGGCGCGGCGCATGGCGGAGGGTGTCGTGGCGGCACGGGGAGCGGCCTGGGACGCGTGTGCGCGCGAGGAGATGCCAAGGGGCGGGCCAGGTGGCGCTAAACGGTTTCCCCGGGTCCATTTGGCCGTGGGCGCGCGGTGGACGAAGTCCACCGGTGGCGTACGGCGGGCGGCGCGAACAGAGCGGGCCGGGAAAGAGAGAGATGGAGATAAGGGCATATTTGTGATTTCTGAAATTCCAGGGACCTCTTGGTAAACTAAAATTATCTCCTAATTGGAGGGCTCAAATGGAAAAGTGTTGAATACCACTTTTGCATAACTTTTCAAGATCTACAACTTTTGTGTTATGCAAATTTTCATTTGAAACTCACATTTTGAACTATTGGTATATTTGCATATTTGCACAAAAGGACTTTAGTTTTATTCAGTTTTTGACTTGATTTTGGCTGAAGTGCAATTGAGCACATGTCAATTGAAACACCTCTCATGAGCCAACAAAAATTTGTGCACATTTTTTTTAGTTAAATTTTGAGTAGCTTTTCACTCCTTTCTCTTTTTCCTTTAATTTCTTTTGTATGTTTTGTATTTTATTTGGTCCTTCTCTTTGAATTAATTTCTCAAAATTTTTATTTCAACTTTAGCTAAGGTACCTTGATTGTATTAAAAGTACTGACACCTGAGGTGTCACAGGAGGCACCACTGGATGGAGTAGATGTGCAGGAAGATCTGACCTATACTGAGCATCCGGCGAAAATTCTGGAGACGTCAGAGAGGGTTACGCGGAACAAGCGCATCAAGATGTGCAGAGTTCAGTGGAGTCATCATAGTGAAGCTGAGGCTACGTGGGAGCGAGAAGATGAACTGAGGAAGACATATCCAGATCTCTTTGCTAGCCAGCCCAGCTAAATCTCGGGGATGAGATTTCTTTAAGGGGGTAGGGTCTGTAACACCCTAGTTTAAATTTCAGCATTTTATAATAAATTTAATTGGTTTATTTAATTTTCTAAGGATTTTTGTGTTAGTCTTGCATTTAATCCAATTTTTGTTCCTCAAGTAATTAAAATTTTATCATAGGTTTAATTTTGTTGTTGCATCATGCTGGAGCATTGTTTTATTTGTTTGAGTGCTAGAGTGAATTCAAATTCAAATTTGAATTCATTTGGCTTTAGTTTGATTGGTCTTTGAAAATAAAAAAAAAGGAAAAGAAAAACCCAAACCCAACCAAACCCTGAAAACCAGCAGCCCAAACCGGCCCAGGCCGCCTCCTCTCCCTTTCCCACCCGCACATGCCGCTCCACTCACGCAAGCACGCGGCCCAGCAACGCCTCACCCCGCTCGGCCTGCAGCCCACGCGCGCCCCCGCTCGACTCCGAGCCCAGCCCCGCTCGTCGCGCACGCTTGCACTCACTGACCACGCTGGCCCACCGTCAGCCTCGTCTTCCTCCTCCACCCGCTTTCCCCGCCCACACCTCTACTCAGCCCAGCCGAGCCCGCTCGCCCCGCCTCTGCCCATGGACCGACCCCGATCCCGTGACCCACTGGCCAGCTGCACCTAGCACCCCTTCCCTCTTCTCGAAGCTACGCCCGTGCCCAGATCACGCCGAGATGTTGCTTGCGATCCGTTTTCCCCGCGTGCGCTCGTCAATCCCGAGAACTTCGCGCGACCTTCCAACCACAACACGCTTGCCCAGGATCACCGCCTGGCCTTTAATTGGCCTCCCACGGACCCCCCCCCCCCCCCGCCCCCCATCATACCGCCAGCGCCGCCACTAGCCCTAGCTCACCACCACCACTCCGCTCCGCCGCGCTAGGATCCTACGCCGCTATGGAACCGCCGTCCCGGTGCGCTCCGCTCCACTACGACCCGCGCAAGAGCACCGACAAGGTTCAGTGAAGCCCACTGATCCCTCCGCACCGACACCAGGCGCCCACCTCGCCGGAATCGAGCTGGACGCCGTCTCGGGTAAGGTTGCACTGCCCGCCCGATTTCATGCCGCCGGCGTTTCCCGTGCCTCGCTGACCCCCGGCCTGGCGTCACAGAGCCGCCACTCGTTGACCCAAGGTATCCCGGCGCCTGGAGGAGCCTTGCGCCGGCTGGACCACGAACGCCGCCCCATCACCGCCGCCGGTCGACGTCGTCGAGCCTCTACGCTGCAAGCCCGACCATCCCGCGTCCTCGCTGAGCACCCCCAAGACCCCGCCGTACTTTTACACAAGCTACTTTAGCCTGTAGCGCACCCCAGCAGCCGCACGACCTCACGCCGGCGAGCGGCGTCGCCTAGAGCCGCCGTCGTCACCATTCCTGCCGCCCAGAGCCGCTCCTGCCCAGGTATAGGCCCAGGTGGACCACGCACGCCGCGTAGATGCCCTGACCCTCTTTTCCGCTCGAATCCACCCCCTGTAGCACTCGATCCGCCAGCTCCGGCGAGTTTTTCCCCACGCGCCACCGCGGAATCGGCCGCTGGCGTCAAGTGCCGCCGCCCCGCGTGCCAGATCGGATTTGGTCCATCCGATCCAAAATCAACGCGTAAGATATCATCGTCATACCCCTTCATCCGGAGCCCTTTGATCTCGATCCGACGGCACTAATCCGTGCGTACCGCTTCAGCCTGTCCTTTTGCTAAAGAGACCCTGCCCTTTTTGGAATTTAACCCGCGGTCCAGGCGTTTTCAAAAGTATTTGCGTCTAGGTCCTGTTTTTAACGTTTTAACCCCTGAGCTTCTTTAAAATAGAACCCGCTGTCCTGCTCTGGTAGATTTGCGAGTTAGACCCCAGATCTAACTGTTAATTATGTTTTAGTCCCTGGTTTCTGCCAGAAACCCCCTGGAACTTCAGTTTTCTTATAAATAGGTCCCTGGAACTTGTTTTTGGCCTAGATTTTGCGTTTTAGCTCCGTTTTAGGCGTTCTTTATGTCCACGCGATCGTTGTAACGCGTAGAATAGTTTTAGACTAGTTTAGTGTGCTATTTTTATGTACTGATGTACTGTTTCTTAGCTTTTGTTAGTGTTTACTTGTATGCTTATTGTTGTGCATTATTTTTGGCCATGTGTTCGTGAGTAGACGTTGATCCATCTGAGGAGCCCCAGTACCAGTACTCGGAGCAGCCATCTTCTGACCACTTTGAGCAGCAGCAGGAACAGTACGAGGAAAGCAAGTATAACATGAACAACCTATCACTTTTAAATACAATTTCATACTGCATTTTAATACTGTATGCCTATAAGGACTTTCGTAGCCACTTTATATCCTTTATATATATCCTTGGGTTGCATTTTGGTTAGTTGTGCTAGGTGCTGCGCTATAACACACTTAGTCCTTTTTAATTAATTTGATTAATGGTATATGCAACTTAATTCTGAGAGTGTCCCTCTGTGTGGCTTGAGTGGCTCACTTCTCATTAAAATTGGTTTTGTTAGAAACATGGTTTAGGGGGCCAGCACGGTGCTTACTGCCTGGTTGGCCACTCTCCATAAGGACTGGTTCATAGAGCGACAACCTAGGACAACAGCGCTACCACAAGACTGGAATGAGACGGTCTTGGCTTACTAATTAGGTCTTTTTGGTTTGGAGTAACTTACCTACGGGGCAAAGGATGGTAAGCTTCAATGGTCCCTGCTCCTCCGGCTTGGTCTGTGCTTGGTTTGCGCACCTGTGCTTGTACCCCCGTGAGGTGGGCCCCATCGTCGCCGATCTAACTCTTCGCGGTTACGCCTTACCAACGAGATTCTTTGTAACGGCCTCATAGTGAGTCGCTAGTCATCTCACCAAAGGAAGTGTGATGAACAACTAGCGTAGCTCACGACTTGTGGGTAAAGATGTGCAACCTCTGCAGAGTGTAAAACTGGTATACTAGCCGTGCTCACGGTCATGAGTGGCCCAGATCCTCCTTTTGATTAGTGGGGTTATCTTCCTTTGATGAGGCAGGTTTCCCCGGGTAGCTTGGTTTGGTATGGTTCTCAGTAGTTCTTAATTAATTTTGATTAATTGCTATGTAACTGGGTTTATGGTAATTCATCAACTGGTAGTAAATAGCTTTAATAAAATTGTGAGAAGACTTAAAAGCTAATGCAGTCAGTCAGCCAACCTAGAGCCTCATAGTTTGTGTTATACTTGTTGAGTACAAGTTGTGTACTCACTCTTGCCTCTTCTCTACTTTTTCCTCTTGGATACGCTACTGCTGCTCAGTTCTTGCCGACGCGAGGGAGTTCACTCAGTGCTACCAGGACTACGAGGACTTCTAGGCGTTCGTCTCCCAGCCGACGTCCCTGTGGCGCCCTGCTCAGCTTCAGAGAGTTTTTATCGTTTTTGTACTTCACTTCCGCTATATCAGACATTTTTGTCATTAATGTAATAAATAACATTCGTACTCGCTTGATTATATCTTTTTACGTGATATGTGCTGTGATATACTGTTCATTCTGTTGTATATACGTGTGACTTGATCCTGGCACGTATATGATTGCTCGGTTTATGTCCTTTTATAAATCGGGTGTTACATACCACTTGTAAGATTTTATTTGTGGAAGGTGGTACCATTTTGAAGTACATGTGCCATGCAAGAGTGGTGCATTTCACACCAAGATTAAGCTCATGTAGAATGCTTCAAGAATAAACATTAGTACAAGCAAACTACCATATGTAAACTAGGAAGCACAAGTTTGAACAAAAAAAGATACCGACTCAAAAAAAAATGCTTGTGCAAACCTAGAGAGGTATTGAGCTATAATGATGCATGAAGGATATCAAATGAAATTGAGATCATCCTTTTACCTTGCTCATTACCTCATATGTAGGGGAGGGGAATTTGGGTCACTAATCTTTAATCCACAACTTGGCTTTAATTCAACTTTGTATGATGCATCCCTACTCATGCATCCCAAACTTTGCCAAGCCTCCAAATTCCCCGTAGTTCTTGTTTGGTGCCTAAGTTTTAGGGATCCAAACCTTTTGAGAGCCATCCATGGTATGAATAATATCCTTGGGCACCCAAATAGGCCGGTTCCATCCATATGTTCTCCACCCCCATGACATGAGCTACCACCTTGTCATTCTTCTTCTTTTCAAGTATGTAGTGGTTTCTCTTTTGCTTGTTCTTGTGGGTGGGCTTGGTGTACATGTATGAAGCCTTCAAGTATGGAGATGTATCTTTCTTGATCTCCTTAGCCTTCTTGTGTCCCTTCTTGCTCTTGTTCAAGTTCTTGGGCTTGCCATTTTCTTTACCCTTTGTGTTGCCCTCTTTCTCCTTGCATTGGTAGGACTTGTGGCCTTCTTTGCCACACTTGAAGCAAGTCACGGTTTCTCCCTTCTCAAGCTTCTTCACGCCCGCGGAGGTGTTATCTTGAGACGGTTGGACTTGCTCTTGAGTGTACTTTCCTTTGAGCCGCCTCAAGTCTGCCATTAGCCTTTCTACCTCTTGTTTGACCGCATCATTTTCCTTAGCAATGAGATCATCACATGTTTCTACAATCACATCCTCATTGCAAGGGGTTAGATCACAAGAGGTAGACGCATCTACCCTGATGATAGGTGTTGCACAAGGAATATTGCAAGGAAATGATTTATCCGATGATGATTCACTTTTAGATTCAAGACTCTTATATTTCATTTTAAGCTCTTCATGCTCATTGTCTAACAATTTGTATTTGTTTAGCAAGTTCTCATATCTTGAGACAAATGAGGCATGAAGTTTTTCTTTAGCCTTGAGAGCTTTGATTTCTTTATTTTGTTTAGTGAGATGTTCTTATTGATTATGGAGAAGTGTCATCATCTCACTAATTTCATCAGTTTCAACATCGGATTCATCATTGGAGGAGGAGTCATCACTTACATCATTATTACCTTATACCATGAGACACATGGGAGGTGGTGATGATCTCCGAGGGCGATGGGTGGTGGAGCTCTTAGAATTTTTCTTGTGACTTGAGCTTTCACCACTTTTCTTGGGCTTGTAGATGGCGGAGAGAGCTTGAGATCTTGATTTGTTTTTTTTCTTCGCCATCTTCTCCATCCCAACCACACTCCCTCTAATAAGACTTTTGTACCCAAGCTCATAGAGCTCATGTACATGTTCGGCAATCTTGCGGTGATGGTATAGCACGGCCCTTGGATATTCTTCATCGCTTGAACTTGATTCATCATCACTCTCATCCTCTTCTTCTTCTTCACTTGAGCTTGATGAGTCTTGTCGCCTTGGTTGATATTTGCATGAATGCTTGGCGGCAAGACTTTTGCGGCTTGAAGAAGAGGTGGACTCTTGCTCCTTCTTTGTCATTCCCATACTATACTCATGAGCAATGATTTGATTGATGACTTGGTTGGGTGTAAGCTTGACCAAGTCTTCCTTTTGCAAGAGTGTGTTAATGATGTTGTAGTCGGGCTTGCGAAGGCTTCGGAGAATCTTGCGGTTGATTTCTTCATCTTTAAGTTGATTGAGACCTAAGGCATTAATTTCATTGACAAGAGTATTTAATCGTGAGTACATGTCATGCGCATTTTCATTGGGAAGTTGCTTAAAGCTACTAAGCTCCTCGCCGAGAATATGATATTTTTGATTGGCAACATCCTTTGTGCCCTCATGATTCTCGACAATTTGCTTCCATAGCTTATGAGCATTTTCATTAGCAAAAACATGATTAAAAACACTATCACATAAAGAGGACAAAAGAATTGATTTAGCAATGGCATCATATTGTCTCTCGGCCATAGTCTCATTTTTCTTGCCTAATTCGGTGACATGCCAAACATCAAGCCCACGGGCTTGGAGATGTTCTTGCATAAGCACTTTCCATCGAGGAAAACCTGTGCCATCGAAAAACGGAGCCCTATCGGTACTCATCCCTTGACCGGACATGATACTCACTCGATGGTGAAGTCGACGGGTCTCCTACGAGCTTTCTCACATATTTACCAATGGAATTGGCTAATCCTCATAGGAGGTGTGAGACCAAGCTCTGATACCAATTGTAAGGATCACCGGGGTGTCCGACCCTAGAGGGGGAGGGGGTGAATAGGGTCGCTAATTCGCTTTCTAACCTAGGGCTCAATCTACTTGCATAAGATAAACCTAACATGTCCTACACATGCTAGTTCTGACTAAAGTTTATCTATGCTACTCTCTACTTACCCCAAAAGACTTGCAACCTATAGCCAATCCTACTCAAACTAACTAGGAAAGTAAAGGGACGCAAGATAGAGTAAATGCGGAAATGTAATACGGTAAGTAAAGAGGTAAGGGCAAGAGGGATGCAAACTCTCGAGTAGACATGGTCATGTAACGTGGATCGGCTCAAACGCCTACGTCCACGGGACACCGAGGCTCTTCCAATCACCGTCTTGCACTAGGCCACCAAGGCGCACCGGCAAGCAAAGGCAAGTGCCCACAAGACACCGAGTCTCGTGCACCGCCACCGTCTCTCTCGGTCACCCGGCCCAAATCCACTACGGAGCTTCTCCACCAAGGAGGGGGTCTCCTCTTCCCCCGTACAAAGTGTCGGCACCGCTCCACACCAAGTCGGAGGGTCGTCGACGGGAATGCTTTGCTTGCCTCGGCAAGACTTCTCTTAAGCTAGCTCTCGCAAGAACTAAGCCTATACAAGTGCACAAAGCACTCTCTCAAAGCTTCTCACAAGCTAAATATGGCACTAAGCTCTACTAGGATGGTTGGTGACGTTAGTTTGCTTGGGCAACACTTCCTTCAACCTTTTTGGCGTCCAACCTTATGCAGCAACCGGCCTTGGGGGGTATATATAGCCACACACCCCAAAAGAGCCGTTGGAGGAAAGCTGACAGAAATAGTATGCAACGCCGGTTAATCCGACGCTCCTCCAATAGCCATCGTCGATTCAACCGGTGAACACAGTTTTTCAACTAGCCGTTATACTTCAACGGCTACAATAATCAACCGACGTAATCAACAGGTGAATGCATCTTCATTGCCGGTTTAACCGGTGAATGTAACTGTCCCAGAATTCCCGAAAAACCAACTTTTTGGACAACTACACTGGCATAATTGACTGGTGTATCATCGGTTCAACCGATGTATGCATTTTACGTCCGGCATCGGAAAGTCTCTCAGACTCCGGCTCCAATGAGGTGAGCCACCACCCGTCGCGCGAGTGCCTCATGGCGGACACACCCGATAGGCTTGTGAGCGATGACTCCGAGGAGGCCACTCCCTCGGCTAGCCCAGGCCTCAATGCCGGGTGAGGCGCCTGCTCTCCCCTAGCACTACGACATGATTAGCTACTCAAGCGGCAGGAGGAAATCGATGAGTCCTTGTGTCAACTAGAGCAAGAGCATGATGAAGTAAAGCAACAATTGGGGCACCATGAGGGCGGTGGCTGCGCCCGCGCTTGTGCCCGCAACGTGAACCAGCAGATCACGGTTGAATGCGTGGACCTCCCTAACTTTGCTCGAGTGAGTTAGAACAACACCGCAGTGGCAGCGGTGCTCGCTACGCTTCTCGAGCCCGCGACATTGGAAGAGCGTCATGATCGCAACAAGCTCCGCGCTTTCCTGGATGATCGATCTTCTGGCCACGAGCCCTGAGTCTAGCCCAGCCCTCGCGACCAAGGTCGGGGCTCGGCATTGTCACTGTCAATCAGTCGTTGTCCAAAGCCCCGGTGCCTCCGATGGCACCGGTCAAGATACATCTCGGTTCGGATTGTGACGCACACCACACCATCGACACCTGCATATGTGGGCATGAGCACGACGAGGCCAAGGGCAGCAGTGAGTCGCACCCATAGCATGGTAGCCAGTCTGAAATCATGGAGGGTTAGAGCCCCAGCTGATTAACATCACGAGGTATGTTGGGGAGACAGACCTTGGCCTCTGGCTTGAGGACTACCTTCTCACCTGCCAACCCGATGGTGCGGATGGTGATTACTTCATCATCCGCAACCTTCCACTATTCTTGGCCGACACGGCACGAACTTGGATCAAGCACCTCCCACCGACCGGTTCCAAAACTAGTTGGACCTCAAGGAGGTATTCCTGGGGAACTTCTAGGGCAGATACGAGCATCCTGCCAACCTGTGGGACCTCTAGTGCTGCAAGCATAAGCAAGGAGAGTCTCTGCGTGAGTACATCGCTGCGGCTGAATGCAAGGGCGGATGAGCTCCCGACTCAGATCACTCCAACTTTTTCAAAAAGAAGCTTGAGAGTCTGTGTCCGAACCACACGTACCCCATCAAGCACACCAACAATGATTTATCCCTCTTTGGGCGGTTCCTATCGACTGGACCGAAGCATCAGGGACCAAGGAAGAAGGAGCTGGAAGCAGCCACAGGGGAAGCCAATGCGAAGAAAGACGACTTCCCTGAGCCAGACAGACGCATCGGAGTGCCGAAGGGATGGGCGGACACTGTTGATAGTTGTTAAGTACGAAATTTGACCGTCAACTAAACTCATTAACAAAGGAAAACTATACACATTACTCGCATATTTGTATCACTAACCTAGTTCCACAACTATTTTCGAGATTCTATGATTTCAGATGAGCAAGAGCAAAATAAGATGAAAACACGATGAAGACGCCACAAGATTACATAGAAGATCGCTTCCGGGATCATCCACTTACAATGAGGACCCACCTGGCAGAGCAAACGGGGGCGCCACACAATATGCACAAGAGGATAAGGTTGTGGGCCCACCTATCAGCCTGCCAGATGAAGATAAGGTCAAGGGAGGCTCACCTAGGGTCGGCCGACCCCATAATTCGGCCGAACCTGGACAAGCACCTGTCCAGGTGCATTTCGAGGAGGAGTAGCTACCAAGGCACCTGATCACCTTCCATACTTGTATTTGGTGGGAACCGACATACAGCAGTATAAATAGGCCTCTCCTCCACCCCCCTTAACACACACACATACACACACACACACACTTCATCTCTCACACCTCAAGGCTCTCTCTTGCTCTTGTAGTATATGCTAGTGGAGCTAGGCTACTATTCTCCCTTAGTGAATCAAGTCATCCTCAGAGTCATTAACCGATCCTCGGTTTCTGGTATGGCTTTGTATTCATTCTGTTAGTACTCTATTCATAATATAGAACTTGATCATGGTTTCTATGCTATCTTGATAGTTTATCAATCCATGGTTTGGTTTATCATGAGTTGTGTGATGGATATGGTTAGGCCGGATGATATTGGTACAGATACCAGTTCGTTGTGCCTTTGGGCTTGATCTAGTGTTATGCTCGTCCATCCTGAGGGTGGGAGTCATAGGGACGCTGGGGTAGCGACCTCATACACAGGCGTGGTGCTCGGGTATGTGGGATCCATCTGATATGACCGTGCTCCACATTTGACTAGGGTAGATGGCAGGTGGTCACAGCCCTGTCTATTCGCCGTAATAGCTGGGTTGCGGTTAGCGTATTCCCCGACGTTCGGGTTCGGTGTAGGAGTTCATGCAAAGAGGTAACAGCCCTAACAATACTTGGGCTGGGACCTGTGGCAGAACCGCCCAAATTAATCTGGCTCAAGTGCGCTAACCATCACCTTAAAGGTAATCCCGGCTAACACGCACTTGAAACGGAGTAATTCGGCAGTGCTGTCGGGTAAAGTCCCGAAGAATCCACCTAATCATCGATCGAACCCAAAGCTTACATGCAACTCACACGAAGGTGAGTCCAGAGAGTACAACATTTCACAAATATATTACAATACAGAGTCTTAACTTAATTATTACAACCAAGTTCAAAATCTCAGAAGGGTACTTGAAATTCAAATTGGAGGTAGTTCAGAGTTCAACCGCAGCGGAAATAAAGCGTGTTCTAAATGACGATACAAGATGTCACGATGAAGCCCGTACATGACATCACTCATTGTTGTCAC
Source organism: Panicum virgatum (assembly GCF_016808335.1). Taxonomy (NCBI): domain Eukaryota; kingdom Viridiplantae; phylum Streptophyta; class Magnoliopsida; order Poales; family Poaceae; genus Panicum; species Panicum virgatum. The sequence goes on from NC_053151.1 coordinate 14,510,906, forward strand.
CATCGGCCGGAGTCGTGTCCCACTCCACCGACCAACCAGGAGGCAAGTACACGGCCAAGTCAAACTAGCAACCAGATCTTCAAACGTATCACCTGAAAACAAAGTTGAGCCACAAGCAAGGCTGAGTATACTAATACTCAGCAAGGCTTACCCGATTTGGATATACTTAGCCCTCTAACTAGACATGCAAGGCTTTTGGCTTGAGGGGTTTGTTTTTGCCAAAAAGCAACAAAGAGTAAGTCCTTATTTTTAGATTTTAGCTTTCAAGTTCTAGTTCGATTAATCATTCTACATTAGCATCTATCCAATAGCATACATGGTGAAAAACAATTATTTTTCATCATTCAACCATATTCCTCATCATCATTGTGGCAAAAGGGTTAAGCAGTCTCAATATCCGTGAGAAATGGACGATTCGAATCGAATTTGTTAACCTGGCCAGGCAGAGCTAAACACATGTATGGGGAATGAAATCACCCACGCGACTTTTCCCCTTTTTCCCTGGGCATGGAACAGGCCCATTGCCCTAGGGTGCCCTGCACCCGTGCATGACCAAAGACCAGACAGTGGGGAGTATGTTCCACGGCCGGTTCCATCAGGTACTTAAGCTTACCGATTACCATATTCTCGGCATGTGGTTAGTATGTTCAAACGCTTAACCACCACTACCACACACCGCGGCCTTATCCATTTTCACTAAACAGACGGGGTATCACAAGAACAACAACCCCGCCCGTAAACCTTATGATTGCAGCATGTAGTAGACATTCAACTCCTATGAGCTCGCGAGTGACAGGAAATCACTCGACTTCTACCGAACCATTAGCATAGCCAACTAGCGACCTATACATGCTAGTATTCAAACATAGGTACTTAAGATTATGCAACTAGGATTCCAAACAATTCCTACAAACTTAAATGCACAAGTAGATAGGAATATAAGCAGTTGAATAAATTTAAAATAGGTAGGACATGCTCCGGGGCTTGCCTTCCTGAGCAGAGCTAGCCTTGGGCTCTTATGAACTTTGGTTCAGGTCTTCAGTAATTTCAGTTAGATTAACTTGAGCTTCACGCTGCTCACTCTCAGACTCCGGCACCAGCTCGTACGTACCGTCGGTGAGAGTAGTCAAATCTATATGAAATGCACATGCATGAGTTGTGGTGATGGTAACAAACTTAATTTAATTCACTATAGAGTTGTAAAATATTTTCTTTACATCTCCTTGGGCAATCGTTTATAGAGTATTATCTAGATTAACTATTTCTCATTAAGTAAGTGAGGGTTTTGTTATTTTTAGAAAGATTATTTTCAAGTGCAAGCATGGAATATTCAAAACAGCTGATGGGTATAGTTTCTGAAGATGGAATTTTTATGGAGAGCCAATTACTTAAGTACAAACCTGCCATAAAATTTTCAGCTATTTTCATTGAGCATATTAATTATTAAAAATACATTAAACAGCTACTGCCAGGATTAAGATTCATTTATACAGAACAAACCCTACAAGTAAAGATGCTACAATTTTTATTGAGTGCTCCTAAACTTATGGTAAGTCTACTGTAAATTTTTCAGATTTAAAGGAGCAAGTAAAAGAGCATGATAAATAGGACAAAATAAAGCTACATTAATCTAGTTTAAAACCTACAGACAGTTATAGCAAGTTCCAGAGCCTCATCTTTTACCAGCAGGGTTATATACTCAATGTTAACCCATAGAAAAATTATTAGAATTTTACATGTGCAGGAACTATTTTTCTTGAATTAGCACATTTACTCAAGCTATTAATTTGTGGGGCCAGTTACACTTAACTAAAAAGTTCCAAAATTTTTCTACCGTAACTATATCATGGCATAGATATACTGTAGAATTTTCAGCTGAAGAAACATAGCATAACAACTTGAATAAATAAATCAACTTAACCTAGGCATAAAGCAAGACTATGAAACTATAGCTAGGCATGATAACTGACTATGAAACTTTTACAAAAATCTACACATCTAGTGTCTAACTCACTGGCCAAAGATGGCTACTATAACATGCATAGAACTTGAGATCCAATAAAAACTACCTATTCTTTGTATTTTAAATAAAGCAAAAAACTATTGAGCAAATGAAAAAGTGAATGTAACAAAAGTTGTAGATCTCTTTGCTAAGATTCCATAATAGTTGAGTTTGCATTTTTCTGATTTTTCTGTGATTTATTATTGATTTTACAAGTTTGCTGTTTTTCAAAACAAAAGAAAAAGGAAACGGAACTTTGCAGTTGGGCCCCTGGAAGCTTAAAACAAATCGCAGGGAGGCCCCTGGCCAGAGCTAGAACAGAGGAGGCGGCGGGCGGCCGAAATCTCGGCGAGGAGCTCGTCGGCGGTGAGGGCTAGGTGGGGCAAAGGCAAGAGGGAGGCTTGGAGCAGGGCCGGTGGCCGGCGGCGGACTTCGGCGGCGCCGCTCCGGCTGTTCGGGACGGAGGCGAGCAGGTCTGGGAGCTTCACGGCGCCATGAGGAAGGTCTCTGTGGGGTCTATTGGGACCAAGGAGTACCAGAGGTAGGGGCTCCGCGGCGGCTTGGCTTGGCGGCGGCAATGGTGGCGGCGGTGGTGTTTTTGGCGCAGGGAGAAGCTCGGCTCTGGGGAAAGGGAGTGGAGTGGGAGGGAGAGGAGGCTTCGCCAGGAAGGAGAATGAGGGGGAGGAGAGATAGGCAAGGGAGGGTGAGGGTAAAGGCTGGGCGGCACTGATGGCTGACGGCGCCGAGAGCGCGTCGTGGAGCCGGCATCGTGGTGCGGCATTGAAGCCGGGGGAGAGCGCAGTGAGAAGAGCAGGGCTTGGGGTCAACAGCGGGGAAGGGCGCGTGGTGGCATGGCCGGGCGGCGAAGCAACAATGGCGCCGCAGGCGCGCAGGGGCGATGATGGCGAGCGGGTGCCGTGGCGGGCGGTGTGCACGCTCGAGTGGGGTAGTGATGGCAAAGCTCAGCAAGGTAGCAGTAGGGCAGCGAGCGCGGGCGGTGCAGCGGCGCAGCGAGCGTGAGCGTGCGCACTCGAGCGCTCTACGCGCGGCGTTAACGCAGAGAGGAGGAAGGGGGAGAGAGAAAGGGTACTTTGGTCAACGATTTTGACTCGATTCAAAATCAAAATTTTCAATTGAAACTCGAAAAACTTTGAATACGAAAGTTGTTCAAAATGTCGAAATCTACAACTTTTGTTTCAGGCATTTTCCCATTTGAAGTTTCGTTTGAAAGTTACAAATTCAAATTTAAATGCAAAAGAAATTACCCTATACACATTGTTTTTCGAATTTTTCTCCAAATTTTGTGTGCTAACTTGAAAAAGTTTGAACATGAAAGTTGTTTGTTATATGAAACTCTACAACTTTGGTTTTTGGTAAAAGTTCATTTGAGCTACGGTTTGAAATTTATTTTTAAAGCCGGTTTATTACAATTTGAATTAACTCGTCATTTTATGTGACATTTATTCAATGCATGTTTGAATATCCTAATGAATTTATGCAACATCATCTAGGGTGTGCATTGATGCATTTCATGGTAAGCATGAAAAGTATACTAGCTCTTTATAAAAGGTGCATTTCTCTTAACTACAAGCACATACATACATGCACACATGCAACTATTTAAATTTTTCTTGGTTAATGATGCATGATGACAGGTTTAATTCCTCTTGCTTAGTATTTTAATTACCTGGGCTGTCACAGGACCCTCTTACCATTATCCCATTTTCCTGGCACCTGCAGCCCTAATAAAAGTTCTAACATAACTTTTGCTTTGAATAGATACACTAGGACCCTCTAACCAAGCCTAAGCTCCAGCTGACTTAACATAGCATAGTTTAATTCTTTCTTTTTTCTTTCTTTCTTTTATTCCTTCCTTGAATGTGGCTATGTGCTGTGTCAAATTAACCTATTTATCTTTATATCATGACTTATTCCTGTCAAAGCTATGCCTATTATTTAAGGAATGTTGTCATGATTATTACTAAGTATAGTACTATTAGCACTCCTTAGCCTAAACGAATTACTCCGCAAGCACATGACTAGTGGTCTAGAATGATTCAGCTGGACCCGCCAAGGAAGAAGAGATACGAGGGCAGAAGGTTTAACTCCAGATAGATTACCTAATATGCAGCTATCCTGCTAGATTACTAACTTGATCTGCTTTGGTGGTCTCAAAGAAGGACTTAGACTTGGGTGAGAAGGGATTCCAACGACAGTCGACAACTACTGCTATGAAAACACCCGAATGTGGTGGACTACGAGGGACGGATGGGTGTCACCACTTGCTGCCTACCACTGATAGATAACCAAGCCTAGGCACCACGCCTACAGCTATTCAGCTACTTACTCCACCATGTACTTTGGCAGAAAGTAACCTCAGATAAATAGAATTTGCTTTAATACAGACTCAAGATCCCGCAGATCAATGAAAGTAACTGAACATGTAACTTAAGTAAAAAATAAAACTAGCGAGACACTGAAGATAAATGAGGAACTTACTTAGATAACTATATTCCTCTGAGGTGGCAACAAAAGTGGGTTAAGGTCGAGGGAACTCAACTCCGCCCCTTTAGCTCGGTTTCCGCCAAAGCTCTCACCTTACACTATCCCTATTCCACAGTAAAAAGTAACTAAACTTGACGACTATCCTTGCCCCAAGATGGTGTGTCTTGCATGTGCTCCAAGGACGGTTTTGACCCCAAGCTTCACTTGTACGCAAAATAGGTCAGCAGCTTAACTTCCACGCGAAAGCTAATCACCAGACGCTAACCTGTGGGGCCGGGCGACCTAGCCTAGGCCGGGCGGCCAGCGATTTGTGCCATCTGGCACCAACCTTCTGGTGGGTGGCTCTGATCTTTCCCTATATGTTGGTGGAGAAGGACTGGCTAATTTGTACGTGGTTAGAGGCCGGGCGGCCTGACCTTGGCACTTCTCAACTCTCCGTTGTATCGTCATACTCCTCAACATTTGCATTTTGTCCCTGAAGGCATCGGGCTTGACACGACTTGTTTCTCTGATTGTGGGCCCATGTTTCCCTTGTGCTTTGGGACTCAAGCTTTCCGGTCTTAATTGATGAATTTTTAGTGGATCCCTATTGGGTTGGCTTGGATTCGTCCTCAGGATCATTCTAGTAAAGTTTCATGCCTAAATTCCACAATTGATATGCCGGTCGGACGTGCTTAGGCCGGCCGGCCTGGAAGTTATCCTTTTTGGCTCAATTTTGGATATGTTGTTCCTGCTATCAAATGTGCACCAAAACTTATCTAACTCATTAGATTTGATAATTTTGGCATGATTATGGCCTATCTTTCATGAAATCAGGCGGTATGTTGGCGGTGAAAACCATCGAAATCGATCGCCAACACACACCCACACCCTCACCCCAACACCCAGACTTTTGCTCGTCTCGAGCAAACAAGTCGAACTAAATCGAGAGGATCAAGCAAAGCTTGGTCTCACGAATTCAAGATATTCATCAGAGTTATTTCTTAGCTTTCCTTTCATACCTTGGTTCCGCGTGGCTAACACCGTCACTTTCATTTATTGATCCTCAAAATAAATCACCAAGGATGAATGCAAGTCCTTCTTCTCAGAACTTGGAGGATTTTTCAAACTTTTCAAACATGGTGAACTCTTTAAGTGTTCAAACCACTCAGTCACTCATGGTGCTTGATCCTCACAATGCCTTTTGCAAAGCCTCTCTTATGACTATGGTAACAAAGGTATATGCATATCTTCTCCATTTATTTTGTGAGTTCAAACACTATGTCTCTAAGTAGCAAAGCCATTCATGTACTCTGATCATGTGCAAGTTTAAGCAGAGGTACATGTTCGTCAATTGTATTTTTTGCTCTTTTCAAACTTTCCCTGTCTCACTTTTTTTAAACGAGGAACTTGAGCATGATAACTCATTCCCTTTGATTCATTTTCTTTCAGGGGTTGACGAGCTTGTATGATAACCATGTTTGTCGGACAATATTTCGTGTCGTGTACATGAATGACCAAAGTACTGAATGAGCACATCATGACTAGAGAGGCAAACTGTTTGAACAAGCTCAAAATGTAAAAGATAGCTATGTGGAATCAAAGCGCGTTTCTCAAGTATGTATATGGCATTGGAATGGATTTGGGGAAATTGAGCATGAGAGTTGCCATGGTTTTATTTTCGAAATAAATTTTCTCCAAGACTTTGAATTCAAATCAAGCCTGAAACCGAATCAACATATCTTAAGGGCCAATAGACAAAAGATCAGGTAATCCTATCAAAAAGACGTTCCAAAGGCATGTAGGTACTTACATGAGAAATAAAACTTAGGCACAAGTTGAAACTCATGAAAAGATTTCATCTCTTTCTAGGTTTATTGTTTAAAATTTTATTTGAATTAATCCAGAAGCAATTTGAACTGAAAACTCAAACAATTGTGCTACAAAAGTTACAAACCTGCACTACAAGAAAAATCTCGAGGATTTGCTGACAGGTGGGACCGGGCGGCCTAAGGGAGGCCGGCCGGCCTGTCCCTATGCCCGTTGGCGTGGGTCCTTCTGCAGGGGTTCACGCTCGGTGCATGTGTTGCACTGCCACTGGAATTTGCTGAAATTTGCGAAATTTATAGGCCGTCTTGTCTGGTGTAGGCCTCCCGGCTTTGTTCCATGGTGAAACACGCTCATCTTTTTCTGGAAGCCCTCCAATGTTTTGTATGTTCAAATTTTCTAGGTACTCGATGTAACGTTAGAACAGGGGTGTGGTTGGCATATGTGCCCACCAACCACTAGCATCTCATAAGTAAATTCAAACTTTATTAATTCAAACCCAAGCAAATGAAATCTAGGTGCTGGTGTAAACAAAACTTTGGCCTAGAAAAAAAAATTTGAAAGGGAAAATGCAGCACCTAGTACTAAATTATGTCTAAATTTATTCCTAGCCCTACATCTAATCTCTCAGGTTCAGGGCCTTGTAAAGGTCCTCATTCCCGGTCACCTTTGCCAGGCATTTGATCTTAAAGCAAACGGCCTTGCGGAGGGTGTCCATCCTGTCGATCTCGAACTCCGCCACACGATCATCCTTGTTGTTCAGGCGTAGCTTGAGCGTGGTATGCTGCTCACGGAGCGCAGCAATGTTGTTGTCCTCCTCCTCCTCCTCCTTGCTGCTGGTGTAGGCATGGATCTCGGGAGGGCCATGGATTGGTGGCGGCGAAAGGAAATGCTTGAATGAACCCGGGTTGGAGTCAATTGACTCTCCCTCACCGCGATCCAAAGGTGGACGCCGCTCCTTCCCACGGCCGACCTTCCATCCAACCAAATGGTAGTGTCGCAAACTTGGGCTGCCCGGGGAGTACTCTGGCGACTTCGGCTACATTGCCTAAAGGGCGGCAGCCTACGTGACATGCCCTTTGGTGGAAGACAGTGGGACATGCTTGCCAATGGATTTCCATGGGGAAAGGACCCCCATGGTTGGCCAATTGGTGTGCTCTGGCACGAACGCCCGTTGCCCCATGGTCCTGGGCTCCTGGAGGGTGATGCAGTGCGAGACAGAGGCGACCGTCACGAGGGAGAGGCCGGGCGGCCTCCCCTAGGCCGGTCGGCCTGGGCAATGCACCACTGGCCCAGCGGCGAAGCGAGGGACTCGGCCGGAGCAATGAGTTTGGTGATCCAAAAACTGCTTGAAGAACTCTGACTCTGTCTTGATTGTTGCGGGCAGGAGGTAGGGAGCTCTCCATGGCACCTGAGTTGGGAGTTTTGGGTGAGGATTGTGATGTCATGGGTGTGATCTTGGGTGGAGATCTCATGGACGAAAGCTAGGATAGATACTGGGTTTAAAATGAACTTGGGGTGAAGCCTTCCGGCTTAAATCGACGCCTTTCACCCCAATTCTCTGGGATACAAACTTTTGAACAGAGAGGAGCATGTTACCATTTGGTGCGTGGCTGAACGAGTCAGGGGGAGGTCGGGAGGCCTGGATGAGGCCGACCGGCCCCACACCCTAAAGTGTGGCCCCCGATCTTCTGGAATGTTCGTCTAGACGCTCTCTTATCCCTTGTTTTCAAGGTATTGGGGCTAGGAAAGAAAAGGAAAAATAGAAAAGGAAAAGAAGAGGGTCCTAGCCTAGGGTAAAGCCCGTTTAAGGTCTGGCGAAGACCGTAGACTCATTTTATATCTCGGTTAACTTGAAGATGTCTACTCCTTCGAGTTCCGGCATGTCAGGCTCGAGGAACATTTTCAATCTTTGGCCATTTGCCTTGAAAATATTCCTGTCATCGTCCTGGAGGGTTATAGCACTGTGGTGGGCAGTGTTAAGTAATAAGTATGGGCCTTCTCATTTACTTCTATGCTTACCATGACTGAACAATCGAACGCGGGAGTTAAATAGTAGTACCTAGTCTCCCGCCTTGAATTGCTTGATCTTGTCGTGCCATCTATTTGTTCGCTCCTTTAAAGCTTGAAGCTGTGGTAGGCCTTCTCCCTCCATTTATCCAATTCAGCTCATTGGATTTGTCTTTTGATTCCTGCTGATTGGGGATCCATATTCCACCTCTTGATTGCCCAATGGAATTTGAACTCATGTTCAACCGAGGGATGGCAAATTTTGCCATAAACTAGTTGGTACGGTGTCATTCCTATCGTTGTCTTGAAAGCTGTCCGATATGCCCATAGTGCCTCGGGTAGTTTGCTTTTCTAGCCCTTCCCCATGGCATTCACTATTTTATGTAAAATGTTCTTAATTTGCTTGTTCGATGTTTGTGCTTGGCCACTTTTCTGGGGATGGTATGGTGTGGCAACCCAATGGTCTACTCCCAACTCGCTGAGACACTTCTTGAAGGTTTTGTCGATGAAGTGTGAGCCTCCATCGCTTATCACGACTCTCGGAACTCCAAAGCGGGGAAATATGATTTCTTGAAACATCCTTTTGGAGCTCATTGAGTCAGCCGCAACGCAAGGAAGTGCTTCAACCCATTTGGACACATAGTCCACTGCCACTAAGACGTACTCGCACTGTTCTGACATTAGGAAGGGACCCATGAAGTTGACACCCCATACGTCGAAAATCCCCACTTAAAGATTGATCTTAAGTGGCATAGCATCTCGGGAATTGATATTCTCATGCTTCTGAAAGCTTGGGTATTGCCGTACAAATTCTTTGGCGTCACCATACATATATGGCCAGAAAAATCCACTTTGCCAAACTTTTGAATGGGTCTGGAATGCTCTGTAGTGTCCTCCATATGGCGAGGAGTGACAATGCTCTAAGATCTTTTGGGTCACACAGAGCGGGATGGAATGGCGGAGTAAACCATTGGCACATACTTTGAAACGATAGGTGTCATCCCAAAGGTCACTACAAGGATTTGACCCTCTTAGCACCCTCATATACATGGGCCAAACATAAAAGGGGTAAGGCTTGCCAGCCCACTTGGGTGAGCGGTCGTTTTCCTCTTATCGGAACCCCACATGCATGTCCCATTGGATGCGACCTTCACTACTAGACTTGACCCCATATAGGTACGTTTTTTTAGATACAACAATGTAGGCACATTTTCATAAAAGCATGTTAGAAGGTCTTTGTAGGTACGGTGTTAGACTTTGTGGGGATAAATGATTTAGGCATAGCTAGAAAGGCAAAGATGATTTACATGGTAGCAGGCCCGGCTCTGGGCCTAGGCGGGAGGGGCGACCGCCTAGGGCCCACGGCCGAGGAGGGCCAGGATCAAATATATACTATACAACATTGATACACATGAGTATAGGCCCAACAGCAACTGGCTGCAGATCGCTTGGCTCGGCATACGGAAAAGAACTAACTGAAGCGTCGAGTCATCCATCCGTCGTTGTGTCGCTTCGCATCGCAGACTTCGTGCTCCTGCCTTTTTTGGCTGCCGCCGCCCGCCCGCCCGGCGTCCGTCCGACCGTCCGGCGACACTGGTGTCTGGCTGTCCGGTGATCGCCTGCTGCCAGCCTGCCTTGAATCGTGACGCATTGACTCATCCCCTCCAGGCCGCAGCAACCTTTTGCAATCAGCAACAGCAAATCGTCGGTGAGTAACTATAACTAATCTAATAATCTGTTACTTTGTGATTATCAGACTCTGTTAGATACTTAGATTTCTAGGTTTAAACTTCTAACTTTACTGTTTATTTTCCTTTACAATTTGTGTGTTAGAATGTTACCTAAGAAGCATTTGTCGGGATAATGTTATATTACAATTTAGGTTTAAACTTCTAATGTTCTAATTTTCTTATTATTTATTTATAAAGTATTTGAGGTAATTATATTAGCATTTTTCTATTCTTTTAGTTTGTATATACTATCAATAATGTTCTTCACAAATTAAATATATATTATTAGTACTAATATCTTTTTTATCATGTTACAAATAAAATAATATTTAGCCTAAAGGGCCCATAGCGTCTGGTTCGCTCTAGGGCCCTCGAATTCATAGAGCCGGCCCTGCGTGGTAGTGACTTGTGATACGGTTCTTTGTGAAAAATGTATAAAGAAGATGGACGGTGATCTGAAGCGTGGCCAGAATGCCAGATACTCCTGAACTTGCGGGGCACAGGGCGGTGATCACGTCAGTCATGGCGGCGCCGGAGTCGGATCGATTTCCCATGATCCACTGCACCCCAATGGCAGCGATGGTCGAGGCGCTTTCGTGGGTCGCGTGGCAAAGGGTTCTACGAGGGAGTGCGCGGCTGGGTTGGGGCGCCGCGGCTAGCTAGTGCGGAGGATTCGAGCTGGGATGGAAAAGCAGCAGAGGTGGGGGAGGGTCGGCGTTTTGGGAATTTCAGAGTGATCGAGATGGGAATTGATGGGATAATCCCGTGATTTCAGCAGATACTTAGATATGGAAATTGTCTACAATGGCGCAGAGATTGCCAGCCTTGATCCTCAACGCGAGCGGCAACGAAAGCGTGGGCACAACTCATTTCTAGATGCGAGAAGAGATATCAATAACTTCATGAAAAAGTATTTAGAATTGAAATTTTTTTACTGCCTGAAAATAATAACTTACTACACATATTGTTCAAAACTGAAATAATCTAATAAGCTGCTAGAAATGTATTATAAAAAACTAGATAACTACTTTTTTAATAAACAAATATATGAAATAAGGGTCATTAGGCGGGGCAAATAATTGTGCTGTAGGCCGGGGGGGGGGGGGAGGGGGGATTCATTCGAATTGTTTATTTACCATTAGACTAAATATTTACTGGTAAATATTTAGTTCAATGCACATGAACTTGCCAATTTACTTCATTTCTAATGTTGGAATGAAATTTTATTTGTCACGTATAAATCTAATTGTTTTCTTACACATGGCAAACAATTGAAATATTCGATTGTCATTTACCAACCTAATGATTTGATTCGGTTATTTTTTATAATTATTTTTCCATAGAATACAAATTAAATATGATTGTCATTTGCTAACCTAAGGATTTCATTGCTAAGCTAACAAATGGCCTTCCGAGGATGATGAACACGAAAAGATTAGTAATAAAACGGTCCATGATCCAATAGAGCAACTTGGATGATCAACATCGATAGAGCAAGTAAACGTGCTACACTTGATGTTGACTATGGCTTTTTGAACAATAAATATTTAAAATTAACAGCCCACCTCTAATCACACTTTTACAAATCCTCCCTTCCACTCCCCCTGCGGACCCCTCTTGGATGTTGATCTGGTGATCCAGATTAAAGTTTGCAGGGTTTGCACGAAGAGTTTAGTTTGCACCTGATATGTTCCCTATAAAATTTAATTACAAAATAAATTTCGTTTAGCTCAATTAAATATTAAAATCGTAGGAATCTCACAAATATTGTTAAACTGATGTGTTCAAACTAATCTTTTAAATATTGTTGCTTACCTAGTAGTATTTGTACTCTACTCTACCTTATTTGCATGAAATTGATGGTCAAATTAATTTGATTAATCGTGTACATCCAAAAAAACATGAGTCGGCCATGTTTTAAAATGGAATATTAGAGATGGCCGGTCAAGATTTCGATCAGATATAGTTAATACATACGAGAATATGTACTATTGGAACGACGACATATTAATTTCAATGGGATGACAATAAAGTGTTTGACAGAAGACAATAATTTTTTAAATAGATGTAATTATCTCTGACAAACATTTGAACCTATCTCCTATTTTAAAAATAATATGAGATAAAAGGGAACACACACATATATATATAACTTAAACAAATTTTCAAATATTAATTTTGATAAATTTAGTTCTAATTAGGACTACTTCCAATTAGTTTATTTAAATAATTCTAGTAGCACATATTAATTCATTTAAACTAAAGAAAATTGTAAATGAGTTCATCAACTATTGAACTCCTACATAAAAAAACATATATGTAGTCTATTATTGTAAAAAATATGTTGAAGTATATAAAATATTTGTTTTTGCAAAGGGTTTAACAAAGGTCCCTTAATTATTTATCTCAAAAAGTAAAAATATTTTTTTTTGCATATCAAGGACCACTACCAATTCACGTTCACTGATTGGAAGGTAGATATTAGGTTGTGTCTGAATTTGAAGTTTACATGAGCAAGAATAGGTATTAGGCTGTATAAACTTCCTAGTTTATCCTTAAGTTGGATATAGAGAGTGATGTATCCAACTATGAACAATGTATATTCTAGTTTTTTGTAAATCTTTAAAATTATTATGTTAAACTCGTGCACGTATCAAAGTAGCCTTGAGCATAAATAGGCGAACTTGAAACCGTCCCTGATGGAAATTCAAGTAGCTGAGATTACTCTATAGCCGAACCCGAATTTTCGAGTATTCTTTTTTCTGATAAATTTCAGGTAGCATTGCTGATTACCCGACGTGAGAATCATTCGAAGTTACATCAAAGTATTCCATATCAAGGTGCCTTAATAATTAGTTAATTAAAGAAATTAAAAATATTATATTAACGGAGTAAGACAACCTCAGCTCGGCCCACGACTTGAAATCGGGGTAGGCCCCAATTGACGGTCCGATCGGCAGATCAACGGCCAATATGGTCTAGGGCGGCCCACCTGACCTACGACTCCTTATCCAAGGAACGACGCTCGTCTCCATTCTTCGCCCACCAGAAACCAAACCCTAGCCATTACTCCGGCGGCGGCGGCTCTCCAGCAGCCCACAGCGGCGGACCACGCCCTGTCTGCCCTACTCCCCTTCTCTCTCTCTCGCTCTCTCTCTCTCCGGGTTTCGCAACCACAAGGGCCGTATCCTCCGTCCAGCTCGGAGGATCTTGGAGCGCGTGATGAGGGACAGGCGCGACACAGGTGTGAAGAGGTGTCGCTGTCCCGTGCTGCACCGAGGAGCAGAGGCGGTGCTGTGGGGAGGCCTGTCACCTTAATGAATCACGAAATGCAGGTGTAGACGGGAAAGGTGCTGCCTTGTCTCCTCTGAAAGTCTGAATCCACCTGAGATTTTCTGTGAAATAAGCAGTTTTCCTGCCTGCTATCGTGATATGCATCTTTGTTACCCTGGTATCCTCTGTGCTCTAATCCCTGTGTTGTCTCTGATGCTTGACAATAATTCTTTATGCTCCAGTTGTACTGCTATTGGTCGATTAATTTTCCAGCTATTAACATCGACATATCAACTGCATGCAAGTAGGATTTAAGGTTTCATGTTATTGTGCCAGTGGTTTTGTAGCCACAACTAATCAAGATTCCTCATTTGTAAGTAGGCAATTTGATACGACAGAGGAATATCAGGATTTTGTCATATTCCTTGCACACTGGCCCATACATGATAATAATGATATTAGAATTATAGCTGGGCGACGGTGAATTTCGGGTTGGTTTCCCAGCTGCTTATTTTTTAATCTACCAGCATATAAGCCTCTGTATAATTAATACGTGGAGTCTCTGAAAAAGATGCTGAACTTGGATTGTTCTACATGATCTTGGAAAGATGACAATATCTATATATATGATCCAATCTTGGAATTTTTGAGAACTTGGATTGTTATTCGTTTTCCTGTGTTGAAGTGTACAAACAGTTCCTGAAAAATAATTGTGTCTTCCTATATGATTTATGCTTGCAGGCTGGCTTGTTGTCATATGCTGTGGAGCACCAGAGGCTGCAGTCTGAGCGCCTGAACTCGGTATAGACTTTAGACCGACTTTAACCGGAAGCTGCCGCTATCTTTGTTAAACCTGGATCAGCTGACAACACTCTTTGCTGCAAACAACCTATTGCAGACTGACATGATTGCTTTATCTGGTAAGCAATATAATTAAATAGAAATTAGATCAACTCCCATCTAAATTATTGCTCCAACTACCTTATTCGTTTCAAGAAGGTTACCCCAACTATGGTACCAGTGTAAGTGCAAGTACAATTAACAGGCTAGATTTCCTTCCAGGCTCCAACACATACTTGTGTGTGCATTTTGTTTATACTCTTTTTTTTTCAATTTTTAAATCATTGTAACATTGCTGGCAGATGGCTCATCAACTTGTAGTAACTAGTAACATTTCAAATGTATTACTGTTTGTCTTTTGGTTATTTGATTTATATTGCCAAATATCACTGTAGTGTTAGCACATAAATTATACTAGAGTTTTAGCAAGTGCCACATGCAGGATCTAATTCATGTTGCCAAGATAATTTAGTTGTTTTTCTATATTAGTAGTCCTTGCTGCAGTATTTATTTTATTGCATGTGTGTTCATGAATTGCAGGAAAGCGCGGAAGCCAAAATACTTAGAGAAAGCTTTATGCCTATATAGTGGTGATGGAGTTACAAGAATGAAGAATTATAGAAAGGTTTATTGGTGACTACCGGTGCTGATGGGGCATGAAGAAATCTATAAGCGGAATCATATTTAGTTCTATTTTGTTATGCCAAACGTAGTATGCAAACTTGTAGTCAGAGGTGATGTTTTACTCTACTGCGTAGTCATGTTTATTTTAGCAGTACTCTGGTTATTATGTTATTTACTTTGGTTGAGACATGTATTTGAAGTTAATGAAGGTTTGAGTTCTTATATGCGATGATGAAATCTATACTCATGGCGCAATTATTATTTTGTAACACCAACTAAATTTGTAGCTACAAAATGAAATTGAAAAGGTGCTGACCAAAGGGCCCTTTGTTGCAACGAACTACTGTTACCACCAACAATAATATGTGGCATTTTCCATCTATTACCACCAATAATGATTCGTTGTGTTACCTTTTATTGCCACCAGCAAATGAACATGGCAATTGTGACTCGAGCCACCAATTTTGTTACGTTGTAATATTTCTTTGATGCAATGGAGCACACTACATGAAAATATGGCCATATTCCCACGCAACTGTGGGGTGGCAATAAAGCTATTTTGCAACAAGTTCATTCATGGCTATACTCTCATATTGCTGTTTGGGAAGAAAAATCCACCAAGATTTTCTCTGCGTGGAAAATAAAGATGCGGGCGTGCCAGTGTATATAGAAAATACACAATAAACAAAGATACGTGAACACAAGCTTTATTCATATTTTATAAAATAAAAATACAGATTCCCGTGTACAAGTGTGCGCTCCATAGCCTGCCGTTGGGCAGATCTGACTTGGGCGATAGTGGTCTTCTGGCTCCCGGGGCCTCGGAAAGCTCCCGGTTAATTACCTCCACAAGACTAGCTTGCCGGAGTACCTCCGATTAAGCTGCCGTGGTCGTCGTCTTCGGTCTTCGCTTCACGTTCTTCATGCATGATGATGGTGGTGGTGTAGATAAGGGTGTCAACATCGTCCATGGCCTCGTCGGTCCATGAGCCGGTGCGACGTCGCTGGGACATCAGCGGCGCCCGCCTGAGTCGTCCGGCCTCGTCGGTCTCGGACGGCGTCGTAGTAGTCGTAGTAGAGGTGGGTAGTCGATGTAGAGTCGGCGAGCTGGACGGAGTTGATGAAGTGTCGCGGCAGCAGATCGGAGGCGAAGTGATTCTGCGGGAAAATTCTCGTCCGCAGAGCACTTGGATCTTGTAGTTGTAGGGCATCTGTAGTTGTAGGGCATCTGTATGTGGATGCACCTTGTTCCTTTGGTGGCGCACGTACTCGTGCATGCGACTGTGACTAGCTAGCTTGCTAGTCGTGCAATGCGTGTGCACTTGCATCTATCTGGCAATGCATGCAGGGACATGCGTGCGAGCGCGTGCTCGGGTGCCGAGTTGCAGGTCAGCTCTCCGGCTCCACGCAGCTCATCGGGGTGGTCGGCCCGGCGGCGTCCTGCGACGGCGGGTCGGTGCCGGACTTGAACGTGAAGCGCCGGCCTCGTCGTCGGGCTGCACTTCGGTGTTCTTCGCAGTGATGGCGGCATCGGGTCGGTGCCGGGCTTGAACGTGAAGCGCCGGCCTTGTCGCCGAGCTACACTTCGGCGTCTCCACAGCGGTGTTGTCGTCGTCGGTCGATACTGGGCTTGAAGCGCTTGGCATGGATGTGCAGTGCTAGCCACGATGGTGCCGTCGCCCCGCCGGTGGCTGAGGCGAGGTGGTCGTCGATGATGAGGGGTGCCACCGCTCTGCTGGCGGCCGAGCAAAAGTAGTAGTTGACGAGGAGGGGTGCCGTTGCTCCGCCGGGGATTCCTCACTCCAGTGTGGTCGCCGTCTTCTAGCTTCCGTGGCTCGAGTGACAATGGCCGAGTGCACTTCCCTGCTTCCCCGCGCGAGTCTGGCCGTGGTGCTAGTTGGAGGCGCCATCAGCTTGGGCATGGCTCCTTGATAGACGTGGCTCGGACAGTGGCGTCGTGACAGCCGATCGTCGAGAGACGAAGTAACTCCGCGGCAAAAGTCCCGTTTGCAGAGACATCAATTAGTTGCAAAGACACCTGCACGTCCATGCACTTGCTCTCTATTTGCTCTTCATTGTGGCGCACGTGCTCCCCGTGCATGCCCCTGTAGTTTATTGGCTTCTCATCAACAGCACACCTACACCTATTGCAATGCACGCGTGGGCTCGCATGTGTGCAGATCGGCTCTTCGGCTCCCCGGAGCTCGGCATCTAGTGGCCGCCCGCCGCTGACATCGCTTGCCGCCCTGACGTCCCTTCTTGCCCCGGCATCTTCGCAGTGTCGCCGTCGTTGTTGGCTCGGTGCCGGGCTTGAACGTGCAGCCCCAGCCTCGCCGCCGGCTGCACCTGGCGCGCCTCTGAAGACGGACGGAGGCGCCATGGCCTAGCCTTCTCCTCGTCACTCGACTTGTTCCTCGGCCTCTGCTCGGCGCTGGTGCTGTTGCCGACTCTGGCTCCTTGCCGATGGTGGACGGTGGGCCTGAAGATGACGGGGGAACGAGCGTCGCCGCCGGCTTGGCGCAGACGACGAGGAAGACGAAGATGATGGCGGGGTCGTCGCCGTCGTGGTACAGCCTGCAGGCTTGACGAGGAAGACGAAGGCGCAGACGAGGTCGTTGTCGGCTCCTCTGGCGTCTACCCTCTTGACTCTCAGCTCGTCAGCCAGGCGCCGATCGACGGCAAGTCGTGGACGGCAGCCTCGTAGTCCATCTATCACCCATCTCTCCACGCATGCAATCTGCGAAAAGAAATGAGAGGAAATAGAAGATCAACCTGCACATCTTAAGATCGAGGTGGCCATGGCTGCCTTCTTGTTTCCTTGGCAATGTCCGTCCGGCTCCGGCGTAGTCGCTGGCTTCAGGCTTGCAGCGGTGACCGCGGACGGCGAGCTCGGTGACGGAGGTGAAAGGGCGCCGGCACGATAGGCAAGTGCTCCTTCTCGTCAAGGCGAGCAGGAGGCTCACGGCGTCGGCATCTCCGATGAGATCGTCGGGGGCGCCTCGCTTGACGACGATGGAGGCGAAGCTGCCGCCGGCGTGCTGCAGGCTCGGATGACGTCGACGAGCAGATGAAGGTGCAAGCGCCTGGCCGGCGCTCCTTGCGTGTCGGCCTTGATCTGATGATGGGCGACGAACTGCATGCCTTGATCTGATGATGGGCGACGAACTTGATGATGGCAGGCGACCCTTCACTCCGGCGTGAGCGCGCCCTCCTCCGCTCGTCAAGGCGAGCAGGAGGTGCATGGCGTCGTCATCTCAAATGGCGATCGCCTGGGGGGGGGGGGGGGGGGGGGCGCCTCGCCCCTGGCTCCTTCGCCTGGCTGCTCCCGATGGAGCCTCCAAGACCCCCTAGCGTGAGGGAGGTGTTGGCCTTTTATAGGCAGCAGGTAGGGCAGGGAGATGGACCCAGGCTACGCGTCGATCGGGCGCCGCCGGAATTCTGTTGGGCCGCTCCGATCCATGCAAAACGCTGTGGCCGTTCCGTATTAGTTGGATCAGATAAGGATGCTAGTAACCACGAACGGCTGCCTGATGGGCCAGGATGTACACTATGTTTTCCGTTCACACACTAGGAAATGTGCACTGCATCTTGGTTTATTTTGTACACGTAGGAAGGACGCCATGCACCATGGCTGTCATGTAGACTAATGATCAGCGCTACCTGATCTTGAGAATCAGAATCGGAATATACACAAAAGCATGCATGCACTCTTGTGCAATTAGCTTGTCATGTGTACGTGAAGCCCACGGGGTTGCTAGCTTCTTCTCCTTTCCTTTTCTTGTCTCTTCTTGTTTAGAGATATAGCACACATAACCCATATCAGATATATATAGCTCATATGGTACAAAATCTCATCAAACAATTGCAACCATGTGTTTCGTCGCAACAATAACTCATGCAACCATTCTTGTGCGTTGCAAAACCACTATATTGCAACACCACACTTAAAAGGATGCAAGAACCTATTGCACCGTTCCAAATGCAACCAAAAGCTAACGACCATACACAGATGCAATTGATTCATATTGCAACCAAAATAGCCATATTGCAACCCAATATAGGCGTCACGACAGGGCTGAATCCTAGTAGTGAAATCTGCTGAGGTGTATCAACTTCTTCTTGTCTTTTTCTAGAGGTATGTATCCAGTCACCATGAAATTCACTAGATTCGCATACCATGGACTGGATGAAGTGACCTTTAGAAGAGTATCATCTCTCAAGTAATCATCTATCGGCAAGTCTGATCCCTATGCTTGCATATCCTTGAGAGATGGTCAGCCACACAGTTATCTGCTCCTTTGTTATCTTTGATTTCTAGATCGAATTCTTGTAGGAGCAGAATTCAACGAATGAGTCGTGGCTTAGCATCCTTCTTGGTCAATAGGTACTTTAGTGCAGCATGATCCATATATACTATCACTTTGGCACCAACCAAGTAGGATATGAACTTATCTATGGCAAATACTAATGCCAGAAGTTCCTTCTCCGTTGTGGCATAATTCAACTGGGGTCCGGTCAGTGTCTTACTGGCATATGATATGGTGTAATGCTGCTTATCTCTGCACTGGCCAAGCACTACTCCGATAGCATAGTCGCTTGCATCGCACATGAGCTCGAAAGGAAAATTCCAATCGGGAGGCTGAATGATGGGTGCGGTAACGAGTGTCTTCTTGAGGGTGTAGAAGGCTAAGAGGCAATTTTCATCAAAGTTGAACGGGACGTCCTTGGCAAGGAGATTTATCAAGGGTCTGGCTATACGAGAGAAATCCTTGATGAACCTCCTATAAAAGGCAGCATGCCCCAGGAAACTTCTTACTCCTTTGACATTCGTCGGGGGTGGCAACTGTTCAATTACCTCAATCTTTGCCCGATCCACTTCTATCCCTCTTTTAGACACTCTATGTCCGAGGACAATTCCTTCTCTCACCATGAAATGACACTTCTCCCAATTTAGGACTAAGTGTGTCTCTTGGCATCTCTTGAGAACTTTGTCCAAATTCTCAAGGCATTCATCGAAACTCTTGCCGTCGACTGAGAAGTCATCCATGAATACTTCCATGATGTTCTCGATCATGTCAGAGAAGATCGCCATCATGCACCTCTGGAATGAAGCAGGTGCGTTGCATAGACCAAACGACATTCGCTTGTAGGTGAGCGTGCCGTAAGGACAGGTAAAGATAATCTTATTCTGGTCGTCTGGATGAGTTGGAATTTGATTTTAACCAGAATATCTGTCAAGGTAGTAGAAATATGAATGTTTTGCCAACCGTTTAAGCATCTCGTCAATGAAGGGGAGAGGGAAGTGATCTTTCCGGGTGGCCTTGTTGAGCATCTGGTAATCGATACACATCCGCCAACCAGCAACTGTCCGCTAAGGTATGAGCTCGTTTCTCTCATTCTGGAATACTGTCATGCCTCCCTTCTTCGGAACTACTTGAACTGGGCTGATCCATTCGCTGTCTTGCATGGGGTAGAACCTCTTTCTTTACTACCTCCCTCTTCACATCATTGAGCCGTCTCTAATGTTCTCTTGACAGCTTATGGTCTGATTCCATAGGAATGCAATGGGTGCATAAGTTGGGGCTGATCCCCTTCAAGTCTTGTAGAGAATACCCAATGACGGATCGATACTTCTCTAGGACTGCAACGAGCCGCCTAGTCTCTGTTGGCGCCTACCAATGTCACCTAGCGATGATGCCCGCAGACGCCAATTTGGGACGGCAGTATTCCATGAACCACGAATAGATCCGCAAGCGCACGGAATACCACTGTAGCATTTTACCCGGGAGTATACCGGGGTGTCATTTTTATTTCCGCAGGGAAGGCGATGAGTGAGAGAATATATAGATCAGTTGGTGAGCTCTATCTAGATTGTATATTCTCATGCATAAACATGGGTAAGATAATAACAAGGTAGGAGGTAGTATGACACACACACAAACTACTCTCTTGGATAAAAGAATAAAGGTTACTTTAGGCCGGGAGCAAGGTAAAAGTCAGAGTTTGAGCAGCTGTGCTAGGCTAGCTATATCTACACTTTCTCATTAGTCAGCTCGTCAGAGATTAAACTACACAACAGGGAGATCACTATCGAAGTAACGGGAGGAGCCCGTACACCCCAACGACTTTATGTACCTCCTACCCCCCATACCGAATGTGGAGGATTACTAAAAGGCATGGACAGGGCTATCACCACCTGCCGGCTACCTCTACAAACCGTGGGTATAGTTGACATCCAGCAACTCTTAGCTAATCTAGACACCATGTCTACACTAGTAAGGGATACTCTAGTGTCCCGCACGGAGCCCCCACCCTCCGGATGGACAGACATCACACTAGAGCAGTCATACGAATACTGGAGCAGTTGATAGAGTTCTAAGAACAAAAGACTAACCATCTCCAGCACAGGGTGATCATGCAATGCAAGCATTGAATAATAACGCAACCATGACAAGAAGCATATACTCGATAACTCAGAATATACTTCAAGCAGATATCGGTAACTATAGTCTAATTCTATCACAAACGACCGAATATTACAAGAGAGAGCTAGAGATAAACCCATACCAGACTCTCGAGCAACTCCGGCGACTCGATGACTCCTAGACTTCTCCTAAACTCCACTAAGCCTAAAGACTATGCAAGGAATGCAAGAGGGGAAGTGGGAGGTGTAGTGTGTGTGTGTCCTATTCTCTACCCCCCTTCTATTTATAGCTGGGAGCCACCAGCCGCAGACCCCAAACCGACATTGTGAGCCAATATGGAAGCGCCACGTGCCTTGGTTGAGGCAGTGGGGCCCACGGGCCGGGCCGGCCGACCAGGTAGGTCGGCCGGCCTGCCCGGGCCGCCAACCGCCCCCAACTTCCTGGACTGGGCTTGTCTTGGTCTCCCCTTGTCCTAAAGTTGAGGCATGGCCTGCCCCAGCTGGGTTTGCTTCAGTTCTTGGGCTTCACTTGGTCCATTTGAGCCCGAATCGGTACTCTGATATTTTCTGTGATTTCGTGTCGAGCCAAAGTGTGCTTGTAACCTGCATATTAGCTTGAAAACACAACTTGCATATTCTAAAAGGTAAAGTGTGATTTAGGGACTTTATTGGATAAGGATGCGTGTAAGAAATGCAAACTCTCATGATTTTTTTGATCAAGTTGATGCCTGGAAATGGTCGTTAGTGAGCGTCAACAAGATCACCCAAGCTGTCCTTTGCTCGTCCCGAGCAAAGTAGGACAAATCAGGTTGTTGATCAAAAAATCACTTTGATTCGTACCTTACCTGTCATGTCATAGTCTGAAGCAAAGAGATTCATCTATAAGCTTAAATAAGTTGGTTAGCATACCTTTGCTCAATTACCTTACTCCCTCATGGGGCTTTTTAGCTGTCTCTTTGTCTTTGGCTGTTGAGAGTTAGAATGATGCATAAAACATTACTTACTTGTTCATAGATTCTCAATCCATCTGGAGACACTTGTTTTTGAAAGATTTTTGAAAACATGGCAAAACTCCAGGATAACTCTCTCGAGGCACTCATCTTGTATTTCCTTACCAGGGCAGTGTTTGCCTTTGATCTTCCCTACTACTACAAGCCTTTGTGGAGCTCAAGGTAGGATATGAACAGGGCACACTTGTACTCTATTTATTGTAAAGTCAAAGAGAGGATCCATGGAGAAACAAGTCATGCAATCTCGATCAAAAGGTGCAAGTGTATGAATGGATGGATAGATGGATGAATATGGCTTACTCCTTGAGGTAATGGCTTTTCTCTCTCGAATCATCCCTGTCTCTCTCTCTTTTTCTTTTTTTTGAGACATGGTTACTCCCTTTTTCTCTCTCTTTTTTTTGGGGGTCATGC
The DNA here is from genome assembly GCF_016808335.1 of Panicum virgatum. Classification (NCBI taxonomy): domain Eukaryota; kingdom Viridiplantae; phylum Streptophyta; class Magnoliopsida; order Poales; family Poaceae; genus Panicum; species Panicum virgatum. Next base: position 14,533,541 of record NC_053151.1, read on the forward strand.
TTTTTTGGCATGCTATCTTTTCTCTTCTTTTTAGGGAAACCATAATCTGACTTTATTTTATTTCCGGAATGTTCTACGAGAGAGATCAACAAGACATGGAGTATTTATAGATGTGAAGTGGATGGTGGTGCTAATTCCCAGTGTAGGAATATAACAAATGGATGGGACGTGTACGTGTTTATGATCGAGAAAGCATGAAGAGCATCTTACTAGGGTCACCCAATTTGACAAAACTCAACAGAATATCAAGCAGCATATGTATAAGGGTTTTTCATGGAATATGACATATGGCTCTGGTAGGATATTGCATATCGCTGGGAAACTTGCCTTTTAATTTTTTTTTATATTTTCTTTTTTCAAAAACAACTCCAGACTTCAAGCATCACTAGAACAAGCTTGCATAACCTTATTTAACATATCTAAACTCACAACAACTTAGACTCGGATCAAGCATATGCAACCCACGGAACTTTCAGGTTTATTGGCAACATATTTGTATAACCATCGAATATAAACTCAAGAGAACTCTTATTTTAAAACTAGGCACAACAGACATGATAGAGCAAAGCAAAACTCACCCTTTCAACTTATCAAAAGGGAGTTAAAACATTCTTACCGCGCATCATGGAAAAGGGAAATAAAGCAGTAAATTTTTATTTTATTTTTGGAAGTTTTTATCAATTTTTATTGAAAGCAAATAAAGGGATACAATTGACTTAGGGGAGGGAACCTCCCCCAAGCTAGCTCTCAGTTTAGGGTCAAAAAGCAGGACCTTTCTCCATACCTGATCAGGTTGAGGTCGTTTCGTCCGTACCTGGAGAAGTAGTAGTGGTTGATGACGTCTTGTTCTTCTTGCGCCACACCTTCTTGGTCTTCTTTGGTGGTGTAGGCGGCATAGGAACAGGATCCTCGGATGTTGGATAGATGATTTCCAGATCTTTCCATACTGTATTGGTGATGAAATCAGGGATCTTCTAATCATCTTCCACTGGCTCGGTTGGTGGAGTATGAATTTCCCAATCCTCCCAAGCTGGCTTGGAAGAGGGGGTGATAGTCTTGATCATCCCAATCGGGCTTTGTCCATAGCCCTTGTTTCTTACTATCCTCATGAATCAGGAATACCTCTTTCTTGTTTTGGAATTTAAATTTCATGGTCTTTCCCACGATACGGAGGCTGATTCTTCCTCTCCCCACATCAATTCTGGCATTTGCATCCTTGAGGAATGGTTGCCCAAGTATGAGCGGAATTCCATGATCTCCTTCCATATCAAGGACTACGAAGTCCACCAGTATGTAGGTATTCTTAACTTTTACCATTAACCTTTCCACAACTCCTTCTGGATATCTTATCGCGGAATCTGCCAGCTGAACACACATAGTGGTAGGGGAAATTGATGGATAGCCCAGCTTCTCGAAAGTCACCTTGGGCATGATGTTAATGCTGGCTCCAAGGTCACAAAGGGCGTGATCAAATTCATAATCAAAGATTGAGCAGCTGATCACTAGGGTTCCGGGATCTTCTCTTATTGGGGCTGCCAACTCGCCCCACGCACCTCTTCTTGGGCATGTGAGCTTCTCTGCATAGCTGAGGGATGTCCTGCTAAGGGGCTCTTTCCACATAGCATTGATGACATTCACGCTTTCTAGAGTTGATTCGAGTTGCCCCGAAATCTTCCCTAGTTCAGCAGCAGGTGTAGCAGCAGCTAGTTGAGCCAATTGAGTTTCTAGTGCCTTATTGAAACTTAGCTGGTTCTTCATAGCAGTGGAGAATCTGTCCATCTTGGCATGGATGGTCTCCATAGATTTGTCTGTAGCGGCCAACTTCTTCTGAAGGGACTCATTGATCTTCGCTTGGCCGTAGACAAGATCTCTCAAGGTAGGCTGGTTAGGACCGAAAGAATTCGAATTCCCATTACCTCCTTGGTAATATGGGCGTGGTTGATTCCACCCCTGGCCTCCTTGTGGACGAAACCCATTGCCATTGAGGAATAGAGCTTCTTCTTGGGTTTCTAGGCAATTGTCGCCCGAATGTCCAACATTCCCACATACCTCGCACGTCATGCGAGTTTCCAAGGCTTGAAGTGTTTGCATCTGAGCCTTATCTTGGGAATAATCCTCAAATTTTTTGAGGAGGAGATCAATCTTCATAGCGAGCATGTCGGCCTCCTTGACGAAGTGTATACCTCGCAGTGCGGTTGGAGGCGATCATCACTCCAACCTTGCTTGGAAACCATCTTCTCGATCAATGATGTAGCTCTTTCAATGGTCAGCGAGAAGAAAACTCCACCCGTAGTGGCATCCACATGATCACGGGTGACTGTGTCAACCCGTTGTAGAAGTTCTGTAGAATGAGCCAATTATCCATTCCATGGTGCGGACACGCCACAATATACTCCTGAAGCCTCTCCCAAGCTTCCAGAATTGACTCATTTGATGCCTGCTGGAAGTTCGAAATCCAACCACGAAGAGCATTGGTTTTGCCCGTCGGGAAGAACTTCGAGAGGAACGTCTTGGCACATTTGTCCCAAGTATCCACAACAGCCTTGTTAGCATAAAACCATTGCTTCGCTCTCTCCAAGAGAGAAAACAGAAACAGACGGAGCCGGATTGCATCTTGCGATACACCCTTGATAATAAAAGTACTGCAGAGCTCCAGGAACTGTGGAGATGAGCACTGGCATCCTCATTGGCCCTGCCACAAAATGGGCTGGCCTGCACCATCGTAATGAGACCCGTCTTGATCTCGAAATTTTCTCCTCCGGTGTTAACCTCGGGTCCGGTCGGGACCTGGCTAGTAGATGGAGCAGAGTAATCACAGAGTGTCTTCTGGGCCATAGCTCTAGGAGCTGACGACAATGCGATGACTGGATCAACTGCCGAGAGTGATCTCCGAGGTGATACAAGACGAGCTCGTGTCCTCCTCAAAAGTGACTCTGGATCGGAATGAAAGTTTTGCGGCAAGTCGAAACCAGTCATACACTACCCTGTTTTCATATCAACGAAGACAAGAAAACAAAGCCAAGTTAACCTGTTTAGCAAGTGAATACCAATTTCAATTTTGTTCACAACTTTGTCTATATATTTCACTCTGTGCCTTCCCCAGCAACGGCACTAAAAATGCTTGTTGGCGCCTACCAACGTCACCTAGCGATGACGCCTGCAGACGCCAATTTGGGACGACAGTATTTCATGAACCACGAATAGATCCGCAAGCGCATGGAATACCGCTATAGCATTTTACCCGGGAGTATGCCGGGGTGTCATTTATATTTCCGCAGGGAAGGCGATGAGTGAGAGAATATATAGATCAGTTGGTGAGCTCTATCTAGATTGGATATTCTCATGCATAAACAGCGGTAAGATAATAACATGGTAGGAGGTAGTGTGACACACACACAAGCTACTCTCTTGGATAAAAGAATAAAGGTTACTTTAGGATGGGAGCAAGGTAAATGTTAGGGCTCGAGTTAGCTATATCTACACTTTCTCATTAGTTAGCTCGTCAGAGATTAAACTACACAATAGGGAGATTGCTATCGAAGTAACGGGAGGAGCCCGTACACCCCGGCAACTTTATGTACCTCCTACCCCCCATACCGAACGTGGAGGATTACTAAAAGGCACGGACAGGGCTGTCACCACTTGCCGGCTACCTCTACAAACCGTGGGTATAGTTGACATCCAGCAACTCTTAGCTAATCTAGACACCATGTCTACACTAGTAAGGGATACTCCAGTGTCCCGCGCCGGCTACCTCTACAAACCGTGGGTATAGTTGACATCCAGCAACTCTTAGCTAATCTAGACACCATGTCTACACTAGTAAGGGATACTCCAGTGTCCCGCGCGGAGCCCCCACCCTCCAAATGGACAGACATCACATTAGAGCAATCATACGAATACTAGAGCAGTTGATAGAGTTCTAAGAACAAAATACTAACCATCTCCAGCACAGGGCGATCATGCAATGCAAGCATTGAATAATAACGCAACCATGGCAAGAAGCATATACTCGATAACTAAGAATATACTTCAAGCAGATATCGGTAACCATAGTCTAATTCTATTACAAACGACCGAATATTACAAGAGAGAGCTAGAGATAAACCCATACCAGACTCTCGAGCAACTCCGACGACTCGATGACTCCTAGACTTCTCCTAAACTCCACTAAGCCTAAAGAATATGCAAGGAATGCAAGAGAGGAAGTGAGAGGTGTGGTGTGTGTGTGTGTGTGTGTGTCCTATTCTCTACCCCCCTTCTATTTATAGCAGGGAGCCACCAGCCACAGCACCCCAAACCGACGTTGTGAGCCAACAGGGAAGCGTCACGTGCCTTGGTTGAGGCAGTGGGGCCCACGGCCCTGGCTGGCCGACCAGGTAGGTCGGTCGGCCTACCCGGGCCGCCAACCGCCCCCAACTTCCTGGAGTGGGCTTGTCTTGGTCTCCCCTTGTCCTAAAGTTGAGGCACGGCCTGCCCCAGCTGGGTTTGCTTCAGTTCTTGGGCTTCACTTGGTCCATTTGAGCCTGAATCGGTACTCCTGATATTTTCTGTGATTTCGTGTCGGGCCAAAGTGTGCTTATAACCTGCATATTTGCTTGAAAACACAACTTGCATATTCTAAAAGGTAAAGTGTGATTTAGGGACTTTATTGGATAAGGATGCGTGTAAGAAATGCAAACTCTCATGATTTTATGATCAAGTTGACGCCTGAAAATGGTCGTTAGTGAGTGTCAACAGTCTCACTCTCTGTCAGCTTATCACTGAGGATGACTGGCGTGGCTCTGTTGTTGTGGAGGAAAGCGTACTTCAAACCAGGAGGCAGCGGCTTCAACTCAGGAAGGGAAGGTTGCGGTTTCTCCTCTTCATCGAGCTTACTCTGGCTGTCCGGATCTGTTTCCTGAGTGAAGTGGGTGGCATCTTCTTCAAGAATGGGTTGAGTTTGTCCCTCTTGAATGGTGCACACCGCCTCTTCCACTGGGTTTTGCTCCGGCCTAGCTTCTGCAATTGTGTTGCATGAACTTAGGCTGACCGAGATGGTTTCATTGCCAACCTTAACCTCGAGAGTTGCTCAATCTCTATTAGGGTGGACAAGTGGCTCTATTGGTCTTTCGATCAAGACAAACTTTTCACCTTCCGGGACATCAAAGTTGTGAAAATCCAAAAAGACCATGTTACTCCCCATCATGAGGGGGATAACTCGGAGGACTCCTTTACTTTCCACAATCTGGCCGTCGATCCACTTCAGGTGCTTACGAGATGATATGTGATCTGCCAAAGTTTTGGACATCACATTCACCCTGACCTTTGGATCATAAAAGATCTCCTGTGAAATGGCGTCCCCAATAGTGCAGAAGAGTATTTAGGCATCACGGTAGATCTAAATGATACTACTGCAAGATTCCGCTTCTTCTGTCCATTGCTTGTTCATAAAAGCAGAAAGACCCTCAACATGCATGTGGCTTCTGGAATGAACGTCTCAGATCTTGAGCATATGCATGTTGGTATTTCTTAACGTCGCTACTAGGAGGGGTTAGTTCCCAGCAATGGCGCCAGAAATGCCGACGGGCATTCCATAGCATAACCACTACGAACGGGTTAGGTTCATAGCAATGACGCCAAGAAGCGCCGTGCGGTATGTCTTAACGATTACAGAAGGATCCGCAAGCACACGGATATACCGTTGTAGCATTTCACCCGGAAGTATTCAGGGTATCGATATTTATATTTTCCCAAGGGATGGCGTGGTGTGTAAAGATGTTTTAGTAAATAGATAACCATAACAGTATGAGATAAGGTGCAGACTGCGGATTATACAGGGGTAAGTGATAGTAAAGATAATCAAGGGTAATGTGACACACAGAGATCAGCCAACTCTCATGGATAAAGAATAAATGAATACACCTAAGGTTAGTGGGAGCATAGGCAAACAAGATCCAAGTATACTATTCATGTTAGCAAATAGTTATGTTAGCCACATGCTTTGAGCGGCAGGTGCCGGGAAATTAGGGACATCGGGGAGAATGACCCACACTGGAGAACATCCAGTCCCGTTTCATCTTTGCATGAATGCCTACACGATACCCGAACGTCGAGGAGTACGCTAACTGAGAAGCAGCTTCCCGGCGGACTGACAGGGCTGTCACCACCCGTGGTCTACCCCAGTCAAACCGTGGAGCACCGTCATATCCGAGGGATCCCGCATACCCAGGCACCATGCCCGCATATGAGGTCACTACCCTAGCGCCCCCGGGTCCCCCACCCTTCGGATGGACAGGTAAGACGCTAAGGCAAGCCCGAAAGCACAACGAACCGATACACTTACCCAGATCATCTTGTCTAAGCAAGCAAATAATATAACTTGATGAAGAACTGATCATGGCAAAGCAAGCTAAGAACATAGCAAGATAACCATGAACAAACTTTGTATGAATAGCATAACGATAATCGGAATACAAAGCCACACCAGAGGCCGAGGATTGCTCGCCAACCCCGAGATGACTGGATTCGCTAAGGAAATGAAGTACTAGCCTAGCTCCACTACCCTAAGGAGTACAAGTCACAAGAGAGTGTGAGAGACAGGCTTCCCCAAGTGGTGTGTTGAGTGAGTGGTGGGAGGCTCCTTTTATAGCTCTTGAGGCCGGTTTTCGCCATCTTTATACATGGAAACATCAACAACCGACCTTGGGAGGATAAGATCAGACTTCCCACCAAAATGCACCTGGACGGGAAGCAGGTCAGATTCGACCGACCCATGGGGTCAGCCGGCCCCACCTCGCTGCCTCTGGCTACCGCCTTCCTCTGAGTCTCTGCCTGGTGGGTCCTCATGTTAGGTATTCGGTGCTGGGGCTTGGTTTGTCGGTTTGGTCTGTCAAGTGGGGCCCTTTTGGTTGTGTTACGCAGGATGCGACCTTCTACGACTTCTTTTGCGTATTCTTCGTGTTTTCTTCTTATTCCGGACTTGTGCTCCTAAAAAGATAAATTCTCCAAAACAACTATGGATCTAGGTTAGTGATACAAATATGTGTGTAAGAGGTATGCTTTTCCTTCTTTTGTGAGTATAGCTGACACTCAGATTTTGCACTTAAGGACCGTCAACAATGCACTTGTGCTCCTTCGGCATGGTAGAAACATTGCCGAGTTCATGTACTCTTCTTTCGTGAAGAGGTCAGGTATGAACATCGTCATATCTTCGATGAGTGGCTCATGATCTAGGGAGTTGGGTGGTTCGGTGTTTTCCTCTGTGTGGTGGAGGAGGAGAGGATGCATCTGATAGAATATGTAATTGCTGCTTCTCTTTGGGCTGATCTTCTGGCTCGGGTGGATCATCAAAGACTCCCATGTACTGAGTGCTATTGAGAACCCTCTCTAGGATGGTCCTTACTTCAGCCACTGTCTTGTACTTGATGAATCCCTCGGAGGCAAGATTCTTGAAATGCGTACTCTCTGGGTTGATACCATGAATGAAGTGTTGCATTAGCATTTCTTCTTGGACATTATGGGGTGGTCCAGAAGTTACTAAATGCATGAATTGTGCCCACGCTGCTCCAAGTGTTTCACCATGGCCTTGCATGAATAATAGTAGTTACATACAATGTGGAATCACTTTGGAGACAGGGAAGAAGAATGGGCAAAACTCATCTTTCAAGTGTATCCAATCTCCTCCAACTCTCCCTGCATTCTGGTTGTACCAAACTTTCACATTCCCCATTAGAGAGAACGGGAAAAGCTTCCACCGTAAGGAGTTTTGATTCATACCGGGTATGGTGAGAAGAGAACAGTTCTCTTCGGATTCTTGCAGGTGAGCATAGAGACATTCGTCCTTTCTACCAGAGAAGGACATTGCACGAACCATGGCTACGAGATTGGGACATATCTTGTAACCATCAGATAGAATGGGATGGCAAGATGGAGGCGGTTCCATATACTCGCGGGATGGAATTACCGGATAACTAGGAGAAAACTCCATATGGTAGGGTGGATAAGTGTATAGCTAAAAAGATCTAGTACTAGTGTTGCTACCGTTCCCCGGCAACAGCGCAGAAAAGCTTCTTGGCACTCCTTAGCATAAACGAATTACTCCACAAGTTCACAGAGACTGATTGTAGCTTTCACCAGGGAACGATAAGACACGACTAGTGGTCTAGAACGATTCAACCAGACCCACCAAGAAAGAAGAGGTACGAGGGTATAAGGCTTAACTCCAGATATATTACCTAATACTCAGCTATTCTACTAGATTACTAACTTGATCTGCTTCGACGGTCTCAAAGAAGGACTCAGACTGGATAGAGAAGGGAGTCCAACGACAGTCGACAACTACTGCTATGAAAATACCTGAACGTAGTGGACTACGAGGGACGGCCAAAGCTGTCGCCACTTGCCGCCTACCACTACGGTACCATGGGGTGGAACACCACCTTAGATAGCTAACCAATCCTAGGCACCATGCCTGCAACTATCGAGCTACTTACTCCTACCGTGTACTTTGGCAGAAAGTAACCTCAGATAAATATAACTTGCTATTGATGTAGACTCATGATCCCGCAGATCAATCAAAGTAACTGAACAAGTAGATTAACTAAAAAGTAAAACTAGCGAGAAGCTGAAGATAAACGAGGAACTTACTTGGATAAATATATTCCTCTGAGGTGGCTACAAAAGTGGGGTAAGGTCGAGGGAACTTAACTCCGCCCCTTTAGCTCGGCTTCCACCAAAGCTCTCACCTCACACTCTCCCTATTCTACACTAGGACATAACTAACTTTAGACTCTCCTTGCTCCAAATTGGTGTGTCTTGCAAGTGAGGAGTGGAGGTCCTTTTATAGTGCTCCAAGGACGGTTCTGACCCCAAGCTTCACTTGTACTCGAAGTAGGCCGGCAGCTTAACTTCCACGCGAAAGCTGATCACCAAAGGCTGACCTGTGGGCCGGGCAGCCTGGGATTTGTGCCATCAGGTACCAACCTTCTGGTGAGCGGCTCTGGTATGTCCCTGGATTTCGGTAGAGAAGGACTGGACAATTTGCACGTGGTTAGAGGCCGGGCGGCCTGTTCAAGGCCGGGCAGCCTGACCTTGGCACATCTCAACCCTCCGTTGCACCGTCATACTCCTCAATGGTTGTATGTTGTCCCTGAAGGCGGTTTCGGGCATGACACAACTTGTTTCTCTAAATGTGGGCCCATGTTTCCCTTGTGCTTTGGGACTCAAGCCTTCTAGACTTAATTGGTGAACTTTGAGTGGATCCCTATTGGGTTGGCTTGGATTCATCCTCAGGATCACTCTGGTAAAGTTTCATGCCGAAATTCCATAGTTCATATGCCGGTCGGCCGTGCTAAGGCCGGCCGCCCTAGAAATTATCCTTTTTGGCTCAATTTTGGATATGTTGTTCTTGCAATCAAATATGAACCAAAACTTGTGGAATTGATTAGATTTTATAATTTTGACATGATTATGGCCTATCTTTCATGAAATAAGGCGGAATATTGCTGGTGAAAACCATCAAAATTGACAGCCAACAACAACCTTTGCCATTCCCTTTAGGAAAAATATAAAGAACGATGCCCGCATACTCACGGGTGAAATGCTACAACGACATATCCGTGCGCTTGCATATCATTTTCTATAATCGTTGAGTTATACCCCAAGGCATTTTTGGCGCTGTTGCTAGGAACTAACAAACCTGGTGGCGAAGCTAAGAAATGTCAACAAGCATTTCTGGCACTATTGCCGAGGATGGCATGTGAATAAAGATACTGTACTGGTATTAATCTAGGCCTCGTACCTAAGATATACGCACTGCTTTTTCAGGATAATGTCACTTTATGTTTTCTTCTATCCTTTGTGTTTGGAAGAAAACAGGGGTAGTGTATGACCGGTTTCTCCCTGCTGGAAAACTATATAGAAAATCCAGAGAAGCTATTGAGAAGGTCACGACCTCACGTCGCCTCTCCTCCAGCCACTTTCCCGGTAAAGAAACCCAGTTTGAAAGCACCCACTGTTCTTGAGGCTATGGTTGAGAAGACTCTCCGCGAGTTCTCCGTCCCCTCCACTGCCAATGTGGCTACCAGAACCAACGCCAATGTTGGGGACGTGAATTTTGAACTCAAATCTAGTCTCATCAACATGCTGCAGACTAGCCCTTTCTATGGCAAGCCGAATGTGGACGCCAATGCACATTTGCTGAATTTTCTGGAGCTCTACGACACCATAGTCATATGGGGTGTCACCGCCGATTCTATCAAGCTTTGTCTGTTTCCTTTCTCCCTACTAGGGAAGGTGAAATAGTGGTTATACAAGGAAAAGGACATTGGCACCAAGGTAAATGCTCCAATGTGTTCCTCGCGAAGTTCTTCCCGCTTGGCAAAAAAATGCCCTACACAGGAAGATATCCAGTTTCCAGCAAATAGGGATGGAATCCATCCTAGAAGCATGGGAAAGGTTGCAAGAGTACATCATGGCCTGTCCTCACCATAGGATGGATGAATGGCTCGTCCTCCAAAGCTTCTACAATAGGCTAATAACGACATCTAGAGCCTATATTGACGCTGCTGCTGGAGGAGCCTTTTCTTGACATGACCATCACCAAAGCAAAAGAATTGGTCGAGAATATGATCTCCAAGGTATACTTTTATTGAGAAGTTGTGCTTGTCTTTGTATTATGCTTGTACCAAGTTGAGGTATTATTTATTATCTCGTACTTGCATAGTTACTTGTCAAGCTGATGTGATTAAGCATATGCTACAAAAATCGATTTTGAGTAGGAGAATCAGTAAGTGGGCTTATGTGCTTGTTGAGTAAGATTTGGCTATGAATCTGTAAAAGCTATGGGGGGGGGACAAATTATAGAGGATTTCACTGTTGAACATCAGATTAATGATGAGCATGATTTGGAAGTCATCTATATTAATTGCACACCATGGAAGTTATATTTTGATGGATCAATTTGTGATGATGGCTAAGGGATTGGTGTTGTTCTTATTTCTCAAAGTGGCACTATTTTTGAGTTCTCAAACCAGTTGGAAGAGGATTGTACTAACAATAAAGTTGCATATAAAGCACTTCTAATTGGCTTGGAGTTTTTGCAATCTATGGCCGTGAAGCATGTTGAAGCCTACGATGATTCGCTTCTGGTGGTGCAGCAGGTATTCAAGGTATGCCAATGCTATAGCAGATCCTTAAATGCATATCTTGATAAATGTCTTGAGATTGTTTCTTCCTTTGATGAGTTTGTTATTAGACATATACTAAGGGAGGAAATGGAAAGGATAATGCTCTAGCGTAGTAAGCATCTAGCTATGCAGTTGTGAAGAAATGTTTTCAAATTCGAAAGCCGATGCGAACAAGTGCCGAGTTGCTGAATATGGACCAACCGGTCTGACCAGTCTATGTGATCGGTTTGACCGGTCCTGAGACCGATCTGACCGTCGGGGATGCTGAGGACATCGGTTCGGCCAAAAGTCTTGATCAAGAGGCTAAGGACAAAGTTGAAGATTGGAGGGTGCCTGTGAAACGAACCGAGTTTTCGAAAGGAGAACCCGACTCCCTGTATCATCGTGATAGTCCCTGGATCAGTAGCTATCATATACAGAACTTATTTCAATTACATATCATAGTTGCACTTCTTGATAGAAGTCAGTACATGGGTTTAATCATACATAATCCAGAGGATTTGCAATACGATAATCAGAGTACAAGCCCCTAGGGCTAAAGGATTTACAAGAAAAACTCGGAAGCGATAGCTATTCCTCCAAGCATCCTCATCTTCAGCCTTCACTCCTCCACAAGCAACTTGAGCATAGCTCGACCCGTCCTTAGCATCCTTCATCGTCATCCAGCTTGATTGTCGAATCGGATCCTGCATCTATCAGGCTATCCCCAATATGAGATAGGCTCATGTCACCATCCGAATGCAGCTTTAAGTGGAATGCATGGGTATAAAAGTAGCCAAGGATAAGGCTAGGGTTTTCCTAAGCAGCAGCAGCATAAACATAGCATCAGCCAAATATCCCGACGCGGGCTACTCTGGCATCCCGGACTCCGGATCAACTTTCATCTCACTGACTAAGTATAACCCACCCAAGGCGGTACGAGAACTCCCACTCCTCGCACCTCAACTGCTATCCGAGCAGGAAAGAAGACTAGTGGGAGGTAGAAATCAAGTAACACTACTCTAGTTAGTGAAGCCGGTTCAAGAGTTGTACATGTTCGAGTATGCAACTATACGTATAGTTTTAACTCTGCAGAGCTTGTACACCAGTACCCACTCGGGTTGCAAGCCAAGGATTAACCGACTGAGACACAACCCACAACCATGACTTCCTAACTAAGACGATACCATCATACTCTCCTGGGGTTAGGGACAATTGGAACAATGAATGACCCGGGACTGTCAATCACTAACCTGGCCAATGGGCTTCGAGAGTCTCAGATATGAGTTCAGCGCAGCACGATCTCTCAGGGGTGCGCTTGCCACCACTCGCTCCTAACACATAACTCCTACAGTCGTGGTACCGCACAGTTAGGAATGGCTGGAACCTCCACCCATTGGGGTAAGTGGCATGTACATTTATTATAGTCCTGTCACTAGGTCCAGCTAATTCAGTCCTTACTTGTCGAAGCGAGCCTCTTCGTCACAAGTGCATTTTCGCCACAATGGTCAGCGAATGGCACCCATTATAGGTATCGCCCCTCAAACGCCTCCTGTATCCTACCATAGATCCCAAAGGATCGAGTTCCGCACAGGGAACACTGGTACCCACCACAGGTACTCGCAGGGTGTGCCCAACACACGCCCCTGGCCCTCGATCAACCGATCGAGTTAACTCGCTCGCTCCCGCGGTATATTCCTATCCACCAACTCCTCATATGTGGATCTCCAGTCATGCCAAGACTATCATTATAGAAACCCAATATCCCATATCACACTCATATTCTACTAACCATATAATGGTGGAGTAGGTGGTCAAGGAAAAGGAATATAAATGGGTCATGCAGGTTCACTCAAAAGATATGTAAAAGCGGTAGCAGATCTAGCAAGCGATGTCTATAGAAGTCAAGAACTGAGATGGGTGTGAACCTGGCGTGTCTTCGTAGTCCTCCTAGGCCTCCGGGGTCTTTTAGTCGTCTGGGACGTCGCACAGCTTCTCAGCAGCTGGGTCCTATTCGTAATTACGTATAATTGAAGGGGCCAAAGTGAAAATATTCAAAAAAGTGTCCAAACAAGTCCCAACTCACAACAAAACCTACTCTAATGCATAGATCATGATTTTAGAAGAATTATGAAACTGGTTTCATATTTTTCGGAGGTCCGGTTGATTTATTATGAATTTTTGAAGTTCAAATCAATTTCTAAAATAAATAAATGATTTTTGGAAAATAGAGAAATCCACAGGCTGACATGTGGCAGCCTCTGGGCACACCACGTGTCATGCTGACATCAGCATGATGTCAACAGGGGGTCGGTCATTGCTGACATCAGCATTGTCAGTTTCGGTTCCCACGTGTCAGCCACGTTGTTTCACTGACGGTAGGGCCCATTGGTCAATTTCGGTTTAAAAGAAAAAGGAGAAGGGCTCAGCTAGCTACTGGTCTCAAATGATCGGGCCGGCTCGGCTCGGCCCAAGAGTGAGTGGCTCGGGTTGGCTGGGCGGCTTCGGCTCAGCTCGGCCCAGGAGCCATCGGCTTGGCTAAGCAGATTGGGTCAGAGGTTTCAGCTTGTAACGGTGGGCCGGCATAGGGCGAAAAGGGTAACAGGCTGGCTTGGCGGGCCAAAGGGAAATGGGCCACAGCCCACTATCGGCTTGGTTCGACCCGGCCATGCTGACAAGTGGGGTCTGCATGACAGCGACACTGTGGATCCGCTATGGCCAGGGCCGATCCGGTGCGGTTGTGGGGGGCGCTTCCCGGCGGCGATGGCGATCTTTGGCGGCAAGCTTGGTCGGGGCTCAGTGAGGCGAGTGTGTGCGGGTCCAGCTCCATGGTCAATTCCAGGCGACCTCTACTCCCTTCCCTGGTAGCGGTGAATCTTCCCCTCCTCTGTTCCTCGGGCGGTGACGGCGAACTCGGCGGTGAGGCTCCTCCCTTCTTCTTCTCCCTCTTGTTGCTCCACTCCTTGGCGGCGGCGGTGGGTTTGGTTTGGCTGGGGGTTTGGGTACACGTGTGCGCAAGTGTGTGGGCCCGGGAGCCGGGGCCGTGCACGGCAGCAAGGTGGTGTGGCGCTCAGGGGACGCCGGCGAGGCGTGCGCGTGCGTGAGCAGCCACAACAAGGGTCGTGTGTGCATGCGAGCCAGCAAGGCACGCATGCAAGTGCATCGCAGCATGGCGCGACACGGCGTGCATGGCGGTGGCGGTGAGTAATGTCGGTGCAGGTCTCGTGCAAAGGCCTTCCACGACGAGCTCGGACGGCGAGGCTTGGCGCGTGTGGTGTGGTGCGTTCACGTGACCACCGCGCTCGGCACAGCCATGGCGAAGCCAAGCTGAATGTCCCGGGCCCACGGCGGCGATGCGGCGGAGGAAGGGTGATGATGGTCAGGGCGGCCAGAGCTAGGTCAGGTGGCGACGGGTCTGTGCGCGTGAACCTGAAAGGAGTGGCCTTTGGCCGGTGCGCGCGTGGGAACACCATCGCGAGGCATGGCGTGACGCGGCGACTCTTGCAAACGGAACGGTGACGCTCCGGCGAGGCAGGCATGCAGTCGAGGTTAAAGGTGAGGCCTTTCGGCCTGTGTGGTGTCGGCCTGCATGCGCGCACGAGGCACGACCACGGCAAGGCTGTGGCGCGGCGAAACGCGGCGAGGGCATGGTGTGCAGCACAAACGAGGGGGAAAACATGGCGATCGTGGCGGGCTCACCGGTTGGGTCCGGGGTAGAGGGTGCCTGGCGCAGTGGTGTGGCAGAACCACCTGAATTATCCCGGCTCAAGTGCGCAGACCATCATCATAAAGGCAACACCGGCTCAAACGCACTTCAAACGGAACAATTGTTGGTCTGTCGGGTAACGTCCCGATACAACCACCGGTTCTCGGATCAAACAAGCATACCCCGCATGAAGGCGAGTCCAGAGATATTACAACCACAATTTTTACAACACAGGCAAAGTAGTGATTACAACATGTTTCGAAGTACTTATTACAGAACTAAACTTTGTAAAACAGTTATACAAGCCATAAGGGTAAAGCTTCAGAGTTTAAACAGCGGAAGATAACACACGACGGCTACAACACGTCGCAAAAGTGTACCAGGCTAGCCCAAGCATGGTATCACTCGTCAGGGTCATTGCCGGCCGAAGACGTATCCCACTCTACGGACCAGCCAGGAGGCAAAGAGCAGGGCCAAGATAAACTAGCGATCTGATCCTCAAGACTCATACCTGAAAAAGGGTTTCAACAGCAAGGCTGAGTATTCTAATACTCAGCAAGACTTAACCGTCAATGGGTATACATAGCCCACCTAACTAGACTATGCAAGGTTCTGTGAGGCTCTGGTTTTCCTTTTTGCTGAAAAGCAATAAAGAGTAGGTCCTTACTTTCAAATTTAGCTTCCAAGATTCTAGTTGATTAACCATTCTATGTAAGCAACTACTATTCAACCATGGTAGATCTTTAAGCAAAACATCAAGATTGATCATAATACTGTTGCTCTTATTACTCTGTGTGGCAAAGAGATCAAGCAGTCCCAAACTGTGGGAAGTAGACGATTCGAATCGAATTTGTTAACCTGGCCAGGCAGACCTAACACACACGTTTGGAACACCGTCGGGTCGTTCCCAAACAACCGTTGACCTTTCTTTCCGGCTTGTGGATAGGGTCACTCTCCCCGACTACAGGGCTCCAAGGTCCAACCTTGTCCCTCGAAGTCGCAGTGTTGATCAACAATAACATTTAAAAACCTATCTCTAAAGAGAGAGTGATGGGTATATCCACTCCCCGGTCCAATCGGCAACTAGGCTTACCGCGTACCATATTTACGGCATGTGGCTAGTACGTTCAAAAACTTAACCAGCACTACCACACACCGCGACCTTAGCAAGTTCATCAACACAGACGTGGTCTCACACAAGGTCATGATATCGAACACAACCCCGTCCGTCGTCCTTATATTGATAACAGAAAGTAAACAAGCAGTTCCTATAAAGCTCGCGAGTGACAGGCAATCACTCGACTTTTACCGGTCCTATAAGCTTAGCAATTAATCGAACTCAGGTCTAGTGTTCAGTACATAGGTTCCTAGGATCATGCATCTAGGGTTTCAATTCACATCCTAAGAACTGTAAATGCACAAGTAAGTAATAACAATAAATGGTAATAATTTGAAATATAGGTTATGTCCGGGGCTTGCCTTCTCGGTAGTCACTAACTATTTCAGCCCTGGGCTCTTCCGAACTTTGGTCCGGGGCTTCAGTTAGTATAGCAGTGTTCACTAGAGCTTTGAGATCACCTCCTTCGGAATCTGGGATAAGCTCGTACGTCCCGTCCGATAGAGCAGACGTATCTATATGTGATGCAAGAGATGAAATTATAAACACGCTCACGATGTGGTGAAGCTAAGCAAACAAAATTAATACACACATGGGCAATCATTTATAGAGTAGTAACTCAACATATCTAACTACACAAGGCATCATGATCAACAGCACAAGAAAGCTATACTAACTTCCTAAACAAGTGGGAGTAGTTTCCTATAGCAATTAAATCATGGTTTGTTAATAAATCAACAACTCAGAGCACAAACAGTACTAAATTTAGAAAAAAATTACACTAAACAGAATATGAGCAGAGTAAGCTATCCTGTAAATTTCATGCCAAAACATGTAGCCATTTAATCAGAACAATTCATTCATTCAGACAACACCTAGAAGAAGATTGAATTATACAGGTTAAACCAGAGCAAAACAAAATCTCAAACTTTATTTAGCTACTGTAAATTTTTCATGATTTTATCTACATATAATTAATTATGAGAAAATAAACAAAACAGACATCAATCTAACAAGATTCATTTTAACTTCTGTTCTAGTCATGAACTGCGGCTCAAACGTCATGGACAAGCTAAACTACTCAAAGAGAACACTCATAAATATTTGCAGGATTTATCATCAATATAAACTATTTATCATAATTAAAGTCTACTAAACAAGCATTAAATCAAAGAAAAAACTACACATGAGAACTGACCACGGATTTTTTATAGAAATACTATATTCACATGAGTAATTCACCATAAAAAAAATTTCACTGCAATACATGGCTTCAAGCAATAGTTAAGAAAAAGATAAAACAACTAGTCTTTATATACCTAGTGACACAAATCAATTTGTACAACAAAAACTTTCAACAAACATCCATCATATTTTGATTCTACTGCATAGATCTGTACACAAGGATTCCAGAACAACTGGATTTGCTATTTTACGAATTTTCTACGAATTTCTATTGAATTTCAAAGCTTACAGCTAGAAATAACAAATAAGTCCCTATTAACACTATTCAATTGAGTCACTGACTAAGCAGATAGCCCTCTGGAATTCTTCGAATTCCAACCCGAGGTCCTTGACTGGAGAAGGAAAACAGAGAAGGGTTGGCCGGCCTTTACTGGCGCCTCGGCTCACCGGCGGCGAGGGCTGGGTTGGGGGAAACGAAGAAGAGGTCGAGCCACACCCTCTGGTGCTCGTGGCGCGACGAGAGATGGTCGGAGGAAGCGGATCGATGGAGGAGGGCGGTCGGTAGCGGAGGAGCTCGTCGGCGGGGGTACTCCGGTGGCACTGGGCGGCGATGGTCGAGTCGGTGAGCACCGGTGGGAGTGTGGGATGCTCGTGGGAGGGTTGATTTGGACGGAGGAGGGACGGAGCTAGGAGCTCCACGACGCTGGGGCGCTGGGGGCGCCCGTGGAAGTCTGGCGATGGTTCTGGGCAAGCTGGGGCGAGGTCGGTCAGCAAGGCTTTGCCGAGAAGTAGCAGTGGTGGGTCAATTCGAGTAATGGATGGCTAGGGTGGTGGCTCCACGGCGAGACCCTGCTCGGCGGCGGCAATGGTGATGGCGGGTGGTGTTCTGGAGGTTCGGGGCTGGAAAACAGCGCGTGAGCTAGTGGAATGGAATGCGGAAACATTCCTGAGGTTGATGCGCGCGAGAGAAAAGGGTTCGGGGTCCTCTCCTGGGCTATCCTCGGCGGCGTCGAGGTGGCGGCCTGGGGCGCGTGGCAGAGCGGAGAGGGCACCAGCGCGAGGGCAAGAGCGGCGAGGAATGCTCAGGCGCGACGCGTGGACGCCAGCGCGAAGCAGGAGGTGGCTCGGGGGCGGCCCAGAGCGGCGGGCGGTGCGGCAGTGCGCCGATGGCAGAGCAAGCAGGAAGGCAGGCATGAGGTGGAAGACAAGGGCTGGTTTGTAATTTCTGAAAATTCCAGGGACCCAAATGTAAAACAACAATAACTTTTAAATTAAAGCTCAAATGAAAAAGTGCCCAACATGAAAGTTGTTTAACTTTTCAAGATCTACAACTTTTTGAGCTATTTTTGAAAACATAGAAGGATTTTGAATTCAAAGGACTTTTGTCTTTTCCCTTGTAAATTCAACTCAAATGCAGACTAAAAAGTAAGATTTTCTGCCAAGCAATGATTACACTGAAATTTGCAAATACACCCTCCACAAAAGTAATAATTGCACACCCTATTCAAATTAAACTACAGAAAGGACCTTGCATAAAATCATATTTACACATATAACCTTTTATACTTACAAAAAGATCCTTTTTCAAGCAAATCAAGCACATGATGCATAAAATAGATACACAACTACTGTGCAGACACCTAGGGTGTCACAAGCGGTGAGTCCATGCATGCGAGAGCGATGCCGTGCAGTGTGGCGCAAGTCCACTGTTGTTGACATACGGGCGCCGGGCGGTGGAGGTCCTCGGCGGCGGCGGCGTTCTCCTCCTCGGCGCAGCAACACCGGCTCGAGGTGGTGCCCTCCTTCTTCTCGCCCGATGGACGGGGCTCGGTCTCCTCCCTCTTCCCTCCCGCCAAGGCTTCCTTATCTTCTACCCCTCCACTAGCTCCGTGTATTCTCTACTCTGCTAGTGTGGCGGCAGCACTCAATTGGAGAGTGGGAGAGGCCTAGAGGCGGCTAGAGTTAGGAGGTGACAGCAGGGGTTTTATAGGTGGCTCCGATTGGGGTTTCCCATGGTCGAGGCTGGCGGATTTCGCCGTCTGGGCCGGGGCCCATAGAAGGGTAAGTTTCATGAGGAAGAAATGCAACAGGAGGTGGCGCTTACGTGTGGGGCCGTGGTGTCAGCGACGGGCCGGCGCGCGGAAATGGGCCGGTGGCGGCTGTTCGTGCGATTCGGGACGACACACGCGTGGTCGGGCTGCTTCGGGGGCTGGTAGAAGAAAAAAATGGTTGGCGGGCAGGCGAAGACAGCTAGCAGGCCGAGTGGCCGATTTGGGCTGCGCAGGGGTGCAGGGTCGGGCCGGTATGGGCCGTGTGCAGGGGTTTCGGGGTAAGCCGAAAACAGGCCGGGTCAAGGTGGGTTAGGTGGGCTGGGTCTTGGACCAAGTTAGTTCGTGGGTTAAGTTAGCTCTTGGAATTAATTTGAATGGCTTGGTTCAAAGTAATTCCCAACGAAATTCAAACAAAAATGATTCAACCCAAATTTGAATCAAGGGAGTTTTCACAAGATCCAAATAACTCCAAATATGGCACACTAGCAATTATAACCCTTATGTTTAATTGATTTTTAATTTGCTAGGAAATTTTGAGCTGGGAACAGAGTCCAACCTTAAATTGTTTTTAGCTATTACCACATGTACAAGAAAAGTTTTGAAAACTCACATTTTTGGAGTATATAACATTTCGTAAAAATACGGGATCTTACAGCCAATCATGGCATATTTAAGGGATCCTAGTCGCGGTGCAGAGAGGAACATTCGGCATTTAGCATTCAAATATATTTTGATCGACGATGTGCTCTATCGTCGGACTACTGAAGATTTACTCAAGTGTTTGGATTATGATCAGGCTCGAGTTTCTATGGGAGAGATTCATGAAGGCATCTGTGCAATGCATCAATTAGCTCCCAAGATGAAGTTGTTGCTTAGGAGGGCTAGTTTTTATCGGCCAAGCATGTTGGCGGATTGTTTTAGATATTACCAAGGGTGTGAAGAATATCAGCGGTTTGGTGATATATAGTTGGTGCCTGCTGCATTGTTAGATCCTATTATCAATCCTTCTACGCGCCAGGATGGGGTTTGGATTTTATTGGACAAATCAATCGTCCTTCTTTAAAGGGGTATCACTTCGTGTTGGTTGCTACAGATTACTTTACTAAGCAGACCGAAGTGGTTCCTTTGAAGAATATGACACACAGAGAGGATATTGAGTTTATTACAGAGCATATTATTCATAGATTCGATATTTCTCAATCCTTGACAATGGATCAAGGTTCTTTATTCATATCAAAGGAGGTGCGTGAATTTACTGAATCTTATAAGATTAAATTGCTCAATTTATCTCCATATTATGCTCAAGCTAATGGTCAGGCAGAGTCTAGCAAAAAGATCTTGATAAAGCTTGTCAAGAAAAAGATAGTGGAAAATTCTAGGAGGTGGCATGAGGTTTTATCCAAAGCTTTGTGGGTTCATCGCTTATCAAGACATGGTGCTACAAAAGTTACTCCCTTTGAGCTAGTATATAGTCAAGAGGCCGTTTTGCCTGTTGAGGTGAATCTGGACGCTTATAGATTGGCTAAACAAAATGACCTTTCTGCTATAGATTACCATAACTTAATGATGGATAATATTGATGAGGTGATTGACAAGCATTTAAGTTCTCTAAAGGAGATTGAGAAGGACAAGCCTCGGGTAGCTAGAGCTTACAATAAGAAAGTAAAAGGTAAATCTTTTTAGATTGGTGAGCTGGTTTGGAATAAAATTCTACCTCTTGGGACCAAGAGCAACAAGTTCGGCAAGTGGTTGCCATGCTGGGAGGGTCCGTACAAGATTGTCAAGGTTACCTTCGGGAATTCATATATGGTGGAGACGCTGCAAGGAAAGAGTTTACCCAGGGTGCTTAATGGAAGATACTTGAAGAAATATTACCCCAGCGTGTGGCAAAACACTTAAAGATGTGTATGGCCGATATTTGAATATCGCCCTGATGAGGACATGACATCCATGGATACAGTCATGGTTGGAGAATGGCATGGAGTCCTACAAGGCCATCTATGGTGTCCAAATCAAGAAGGAGGTCTGAGGTTGATTTGGCTCGAGTCTCCAAGGTGGAGGCCCAAAGAAACTCAAGTTCGAGTCCATCTCGGAGTCCAGGAGCAGTCCGCACGAAAATCGATGCCCAAGTCGCATACAGATTCCGTTTTGGATGCTCTTTATATGGATGGAAAGATAATTTCAAGGAGCTTCCAATGGAACTGGATTGTGGCCCAAAATCATTCAGAGTCGACAGGAATCGTCGAAACAATTCAACATCCAGAATCTATCAGGCTGCAGCGACACAATCTTTTGGGCCGTTCGCCTATGTATCATCTTGGAGCCCATAGGGGCGTTTCTAGGGGGGTCATCCACGATCTAGCCCTCATAGCGTTTAGTTTTCCATTGAGAAACTGAATCGTTTATTATCACTGTGTCTATTAATCCTTTTACAGTGATCTAGGGCCCCTGTTTTTGATTCTTCACGACTGTGTCGATTAGTCCTTTCATGCCAAGATCTTGAACCTATTTTTATCATATTTTACCTCATATAAATCTGCAATTTCAGATTGCTTTCTTATCATTCTTGTTTGTGTTCTTCGATTCACTTGCAAGACTGTCCATTGAGTGTGCTTCGTTTATAACCTTCGGAGAAGCAGTGTAATGATTGTTAGGGTTTGAATCCTTGCTGATTTGAAGCCTTGATCGTGACTTGAGTGTTCCACCAATCGAACTTATCTACCTCCTGGAAGATCTCCGCGCGCGACTCTATCAGTTGGTATCATATTTGACTGGGTTTCCTGTGAGGTATATTGCTGTTTTCCCCACTTTAGATTAGTTTTGTTTCAGTACCTAAAGTCCACAAAAATCCCTAAAAAAAGATTTTTTTCCCTGTCCTATAACCCCTTTGTGCCGCTGCATTTTTTCTTTTCAGATTGCTTTTCTGAATTTTAGTCCCTCGCGTGTGTCCTTGTGTTGGTGAGTCTGGATCGATCGATTCTAGTTTGAGTGAAGTCCTAATCCTTGTATTGCATCAGACCAGATTGGTTTTTGATATGTGCACATGAACATATTGTTTTACTCACTTATTTGCATGTGCATAAATAAATCTAGGACTGCATGTTGCTTGCTGTTTTCTCTACGACAAAGAATTCCTTAACTGTGCTGCTGAACCGTGAGATTTAAATTGCTCACATGTGCAAATCTTTTGTTCCTAGAACTTGTAATTCCTACTATCTTGCTGCAGCTCTGAATTATACAAAAGAGAAAAAAAAGAGAGAGAAAGGAAAAGGCAAAGAGGTGCTAAAAGCCGCATCCAAAAAAAAAGATGGAAAAGAAGAGAAACTTAAGAATTGCATTGCTTCCTTTGAGTCCATGGTTTATTCCTATCATCTTTGCTTGCTTGAACTAGGTCTCAAACAAGTCTGGACCGGCAATATAGACTAGCTTGGGACTACTTTTCTGTTTTGCAATTTCTGAATTGAATTAATGCCAATCCTTGCTACAGAATATTGTGCCTATCCAAGCTCCACATCCTTCTAATCAGTACAGGTTCACCTTACGATTGTTACACTCAAGCGACAACGGTGTCACAACCAGCCACCGTTTGCATCTCCTGTTGCTTTGGTAAGAACACTTGGAAGCGCGTGGTAAGATGCTTGAGAGTTGAGTGCCTTGTTTCCTTGTCCACATCCTAGTAGATTATAGGAAAACATACATTTGTGTGTTTTCTTGTTTGCTACTAACAATGACAGGTTACAACACTCATGGGTACGAGACATCAAAGAAGCATGAGATATGGTCTATGCCTCCTATACCTTCTGCAGGTCATTCTATTCTTTCTTCTCCGCCCACTTATGATGGTATTGGTGCTGATGAGTATATTCAGTGGGAAGTTGCAATTGATAATATATTTTTACTATGTCGAATGTGTGAACAGAGAAAAAATAAGAATGCCATTAGTGTTTTAACAGATAATGCATCAATTTGGTGGGATAATTTGTGTTAATTTGATAAACCTAGATCCTGGAATGACATGAAAACTCTTATGCGAGAAACTTTTGTTCATGTATCTAGTTGTGAGGATAAAGAGGATTCTTTAGAGGAGGACAACCATGTGGTACCTCTTGTTTTGCCTAACCTTTTGTAGGACATTCATCCATATAAGGCTGAGGACGAGCCTGACATGCTCATTGCTTCATGTAAAAATTCAGAAACTTCATCTCATGATGCACCTTCTTTTCCCACTGCCAAGGATAGCAACGGTAATGTTCCTAGTGCTACATTCACGGAAGTTGGGAGTTCTCTTGATGTGCTGAAATTTTTCACCAATCATGATATGGTAGAGCAAATATTAGTGGAACCTTCGCTTGACACTTGTGCTGAAAATCGATATTTTCTTCACATCGCTAGTGATGCTGATGAGCTAAAATTGTTGTCTTCTTTGAATACTTTGGGCTACATTGAGTTTGATGTTTCGTGTAACCTTAGTTATTTGAAGGAGAAACTTTATGCATATGTTGATCTGCCATGTTTGTCTCGCCATACATATCATGTTATTGGTAGATATAGCAACATTGGGCAATACATGATACACCGGGTTTACATTTGTGCAAATCTGAATTCTCCTTTTGTTGAGCACAATTATGATCCAATAGAGGACTGTACAAGCAATAATCTTGTCATGCCATGTTTCTCTAATTTTTCTTTAACAACACAAGTTAAATTCAAAGAAGGGTAGCATATTTTTCTTGTTAGTACTAATCTTTTGCAGGATAGTATTGACAAGGACGGTGTGCATCATGATCTCGGAGCTTACAAGTTTGCTAACATCTATATTAGACAAGACATCCAAACCAACTGGATATATGGTCATGGTTCACCTCAAAATGTCAGTTTCCATTATTTTGGCCACCCCTTTTGCTCTCGTGATGTACAACATCAGTTCCAAACACTATCAAAGCCAAGGACGGCTTTTCGTCAAGAAGGGGAGGATGATGAGGACATGTGACATCCAAGGAATACAGTCATGATTGGAGAATGGCATGAAGTCCTATAAGACCATCTAGGGTATCCAAATCAAGAAGGAGGTCCGAGGTTGATTCGGTTCGAGTCTCCAGGGTGGAGGCCCAAAGAAACTCAAGTTCGAGTCCATCTCGGAGTCCGGGAGCAGCCCGCACAAAAATTGACGCCCAGGCCGCACATATTGTCCATTTTAGATTATCTTTATATGGATGGAAAGATAATTTTAAGGAGCTTCCAATGGCAGTTGTTTGAGGCCTAAATTTATTCTGAGTCGACGGGAATCATCGAAACAAGTGAACGTACAGAATCTGTCAGGCTGCCACAACACAATCTTTTGGGCCGTTCACCCGTGTATCGTCTTGGATCCTTTAGGAGCGTTTCCAAGGGGGTCAGCCACGACCTAACCCTCATATATTCATTAGCTGCTGCCAATTTTGGGTTCAGGTTTTGTTTTGAGTTTAGTTTTCTATCGAGAAACTAAATCGTTCATTGTAACTATGTCGATTAGTCCTTTTATGTGATCCAGGGCCCATGTTTTTTTATTCTTCGCAACTGAGTCGATTAGTCCTTTCGTGCCAAGATCCTGAATCTCTTTTTATCATATTTTACCTGATATATATCTGCAATTTCAGATTGTGTTCTTATCGTTCTTGCTTGTGTTCTTCGATTTGCTTGCAGGACCGTCAGTCGAGTGCGCTTGGTTGATAACTTTCGGAGTAGCGGTGTAACGATTGTTAGGGTTTGAATCCTTGCTGATTTGAAGCCTTGATCATGAGTTGAGTGTTCCACTAATCGAACTCATCTACCTCTTGGAAGATCGCCGCGTGCGACTCTATCACGCCCTTAGAACTATTTTATGAGCCTATACTTTTGTGTAATATATGTTTTTGGGGCTAGGTTTGGTACTTGTTTTTTGGCTTGCAAAGCTCAACAAAAAAGGCAGAGGGCATATGTTGGTAGCCAAAATTGACAAATACCAAGGCCGATCAGTCTGACTGGTTGGGCCGACCGGTCAGATTGATCCTGGGCCTCTGTAGCCCGATTGGATAAGATTTGAAATCTAGAGTCCTTTTGTAACCCAATTTAGAAGTGGTACGTCGTCCCCGGCCTATAAATATAAAGGCTACAACCCATATTGAGGGTTTTTCTTAAACCACAATCGAATCAAATCAATCTACCTTTTATCTTTTCTCAAACCCTAGCTTTTCCAATCATTTTGCTGTTCTTCTTGCGTCTCTTCGGCGTCTAAGGGCGTTCTGGGTGGCCTGCCGACTCCAAAACAACCCCAAATGTTCGTCCTCCGATGTGGTCCCTCCAAGCTTGAGGTTCTAGGTCTTACATGATCCTCTCTAAAGAACTGGTCAGACTGGTCAAGCCAGGCGGTCAGACCGCTTAGCGCTGGGAGATTGTCGGTGACAATCATTGCGACCTATGCGCTTGAGCAATTTGTGTGTTTACCTAAACTGCGTCAACAACTTGTCAATAAGGTTTTTAATGAAGCAACAAGTGCAATACAACTTGGAGCGACAATGTACTCTTTTCTCCATTCCTTTTTCCCCCTGGATTTTGGGAGGGAATTTTGATGAGCCATGTGTTGGTCGCAATATACGGCCAAGGGTGAGTGTTGAGAAACCCTGATTAGGGTTATGTGACACCTCAGGTGTCAGTACACTTAAATACAGACCATTGTACCCAATTAAAACTTAAAAGAAAAATGTGGGAAATTAATTCAAAGAGGAGAGGTCAAATAAAAGTCAAAGTATACAAAAGAAATTAAAAGAGAAAGAAAAAGGAGTGAAAAGCTACTCAAAATCCAATTCAAAAATGTGCGCAAAAATTTAGTTGGCTCATGAGAGGTACTTTAAATGACATGTGCTCAATTGAACTTCAGCCAAAAACCACCCAAAACTGAATAAAACCAAAGCCCTTTTGTGCAAGTTTGAATATTAAAAAATAGTTCAAAATGTGAATTTCAAATGAAAATTTGCATAAGACAAAAGTTGTAGATCTTGAAAAGTTATGCAAAATGGGTATTCAACACTTTTTCATTTGAGCCCTCTAAGAAGGAGATATTTTTAGTTTACTGAGAGGTCCCTGAACTTTTAGAAATCACAGATAGGCTCTCACCTCCATCTCTCCCCTCTCTGCTGCTCTGTTTCGCCCGCCGCCCGCCATACGCCGCCGGTAGACCTCGTCCACGGCGCGTCCGCGGCCAAGTGGACCCAAGGGAGCTCTCCAGCGCCACCTGGCGTGCCTCTTGGCACCTCCCCACGCTAACACGCGTCCTCGGTGCACTCCCGAGCCGCCACGCCGCACCGCCATGCAGCTCGCCGCGTGCTCCTTCCGCCAGCTCGCCGTCGAGTCGCCCCGGACCAAATCAACCTTCCCCAGATGCCGCTCCCCTTGCCCAGGACTCCTCTCGCCTATAAATAGCCCCAGAACCCCCGCCGTCGCGCGACTTCCTCTCTTTCTCCCTTCTTAAACCGTCCACCATGGCCGGCGAGATCTAGCTCGCGCGGACCGGCCACCACAGCCCCGTATTGCTCCATCCAACCACCCCAGCAGCTTCGCCACACTCCAGTTAAGCTCCACGCGAGCTGAATCGAGCCCAAACCCATCCCCATCGCCGTTCCCCTTCCACGCCGCCGTCGGTGAGCACGGGCTCACCGCGGACCGGCCAACCCAGAGGGAGACCGTGCATGAGAGCTACCCAGGAGCTTCCTCACGCTCTCGCGGTGCTCGTGTGCGCGACGTTCCTCTACCCCGAACCCTGCTTCGCCTACAGCACCGGCGACCGAACTTCTTCTCCGCCATTAGCGCCGACGAGCTCGTCTCCGGCCATCTTCCACTTGAACGTCTACAAGGGTGGGTGTTCCTCGAACTCCTCTCTCTCACGCGCCTCCCCGTTGCAGCCCCGGTAAGCCCTGCCTAGCAGAACACCACCGGCAAGATGCAACGGCGGAGAAGGCCGGTGAAGGACCCGGTTGTAATTTATTTTTTTCACTCGAGGGTGTGTTTGCAAGTTTTCCAGTATTTTGCAGTGAACTTATAAAATGCATAACAAATCACAGAAAAATCGAAAAAATGTAAACTCAACTGATATGGAGTCCTTGTAACAAGATCTACAATTTTTGTAACAACCAAATCTGCAGAAACTCAACCAATATTTATCTATGGAAAATAATAAGAAAATCCATTAATGCATGTTCAGGAAGTTCTACTCAACAAATGACTCTAATTTTTGGATATGTTGTTCCTAATGGAATTTTAGGCTTACAGTAAAAATATGGTGTCCAACTAAAACTTTTATCTTGTTAGAACAATCAAGATTCTCAAATCTGTTGATGACTTTCACGATTTAATACTGGAAAACATATACACTAACTTACTTTGGAATTTCTACTACATGCATGTGTAACTGAAACCATGTTAATACATAAATTTCAGAATTAGTAGAGTTTATTTTCTATATACCATGATTAATGCTTGTATAATCAACTTAATTCATCATATATATTTTTTGTGCTCAGAACAATCTATATTTATTTCTGATGTCTCACATTGGTTCTGTGATCCTGACTGAAAATTTTGAGATACAGTTACTCAGTATTGCTTTAGATAAAAATCATGTTTAGTATCTCTTGGTTAGAATTACCATTTTTGTTCTGAGTAAACTAGGCCATATATAATCATGATTTTTGGACATTTTCTTAGTTAGAGTATATGCTCGCTATAATAAAAATTTCACATGCAGTACTGATCAAATGAACTTTGAAAAATTATGCTAACTCATGTTAAGTTAAATGCATAACTAATTTTTTTGGTTGATATAAAGCCTGATATTTTTCTTCTGGAGTATGTTTAGCTCATGAATAGGCTCTGGTGAAAATTTGAGAACCATATCCCTAGTATAACTCTCTGTAGATTTAATCTTATTTAATAGCTTGCTAAATTTGTTCATTTTGTCACCTCTGATGTATAAGTATATAAAATCTGGAAAAATTACAGTACTGAGTAGATGCTATTTATATACTCCCATAAAATTTGTAGCACCAGAACCCTTGTCAAACGTTCTGTGCAAAAAGGTGAGGAAACTAGAGTAATCTACTTACATAAATTGTTATGGTTAATTGCTTTATGATTAGATGCTGAAAATTATACCATAGATGCTAGAGTATCTGATCTGTGTTACATTAATTTTTCATCACTAGCTCATGAGTAAATTTGTTATTATGAAATAGTGAAAGCATGCTAGGTTTTAATGATAAAAATGAAAATCAAACCCCATACTCATTTACGAAGAAACCAAGTAATTAGTACTACTCCATAAATGACTGCCCATGGAATGAAATTTTGAGATCATCACTGAATTAACTTTTATTGGACTACAACTTTATCGTGAAGGAAAGAAAAAAACATATCATGTCATAATAACACATATTTGCATTTGCATATAGAAACGGTTAATCTCGCGGACGGTGACTACGAATTGGTGCCCGCGGACTCTCGTATTGATCAGGAGGTTATTTTGAACTGTGCTAACTTATCTCAAGACCTGGGCCAAGACCTGGGCCAAGCCCCAGAGGTTTTTCTGCTTGACAGTGACCAAGAAGGTAAGCCCCGGTGCATGATCCCATTATTTTCGCGTTATTTACATCTAACTATTCATATATGTTGTAATAATTTTATTTGCGCATTTACGTATTCTTAGGCATTGTTCGAAACCATAGATGCATGTCTCCTAGGTACCTATGTTTGTTATCCGGATCTTTTTCTCG
This sequence comes from Panicum virgatum, assembly GCF_016808335.1. Lineage (NCBI taxonomy): Eukaryota > Viridiplantae > Streptophyta > Magnoliopsida > Poales > Poaceae > Panicum > Panicum virgatum. The sequence continues at coordinate 14,562,529 of NC_053151.1, forward strand.
ACTAATTGCCCCGCTAACTAGGTACGGTAGAAGTCGAGAGGTTTCCTGCCTTTCGCGAGATTATAGGAGTTGACTGACTTTAATTCCTGCTGAAATATAAGGACAACGGGCGGGGTTGTGTAGTTGTGATACCCCGCTGGTGTAGTCTAAAATGGTTAAGGTCGCAGTGTGTGGCTCATTTCGTTAAGCGTTTGAAAGTACTAGCCACATGCCGAGAAATATGGTAATCGGTAAGCTTAAGTACCTGATTGGACCGGCGAGTGGAACGACCATTCACCCTCTTTGTAGGAGTAGGTTTTATTTTTGTCCGGACGTACGGGTGCAGAGTGGTCGGACTCTGTAGTCGGGGAGGGTGACCCGGATCCACGGACTAGAAAGAAAAGGGGAACAGTAGCGTGGGCGAAAGCGAAGTCGATCCCCATGCGTGTGCGTTAGGTTCCCCTGGCCAGGTTGAAATTCGATTCAGAATCGTCCGCCTCTCACGGCATGAGATTGCTTAACGTTTTCGGTCACATAGAGTAACAGGTGCAACTTGATGATGATAATACTGCTGTATGGTTAAATGATTGCTCTACCATGTTTGTATAGAGTTAAATGCAAACTTGGAACGGTTAATTCAACTAGAATATGGTAAAGTTAAAATCTGAAAATAAGGATCAACTATTAGTGGCATTTTTGGCAAAACAAACCCCACCAACCAAAAAGTCTTGCATGTCTAGTTATCGGACTATGTTATATCCGGTGACGGGTAAGTCTTGCTGAGTATTAGTATACTCAGCCTTGCTTGTGGCACTATTTTTCAGGTACTAACTTCGAAGATCTGTTTGCGAGTCTTACTTGGCCGTGTACCTTGCCTCCGGGCTGGCCTGTTGAGTGGGATGGCCCTTCAGTTGGTGCTGACCACCCTCCCACTGAGTGACGCTTTTCGTACGGGCTTTATCGATGTGTCACACTTTTCGCTAGTAGTCATTTACTCCTTCCGCTGCAATAATAAGACATGAATAATTTATGTAGTTCGGACTTCTATAGTACTTTGCTACTATGAACATGGTTTGTAATAAATTTCCTTTCCGCTGCAAACTCTGAGATGTATGAGATGATCTGTGTTGTAATCTCTGGGCTCAACTTCGTGTGAGTGTTGTCTGTGCGATCCTGAATAGCGTGGCTTTTATCGAGGCTTCACTCGAGAAACTACCGGTGAGTGCCAGTTTTGGGTCAGAGTTGCTTAGCAACAAAGATCAGTGTACCCGGGCCTAGTAGTTTTAGGTGGTTCCGCCACAGGTTAATGGGGTTAATACCGATGTCAGGACGCAAGCACCTGAGGGCGTATTCGTGGTGGACGGGAGGCCGGGGACTCGGCTCCCGGCGGCGGCGAGGACCCAATGCCGTCCTAGCGGCCGGCGTCCAGCAAGAACAGGGGAAACATGCGCTGGGACAGAAGCAAGGAGCGTGTAGGATGCCCAGAGATCTAATTGATCTCTAGCATAACTGCATTAGTCTCAGGTTCAGACCTTTATGGCCAATTTACATAACTGACTCGAGATTACAAATTCAAACTAAAAGTAGTCATGACGATCTCTAGCAGGTTGAGCGTCATGGGCACATGCCCTGTACTAGTCATGACGATGCCTCTGATACACATTGCTGTACATAACATCTCTCCCCTCCTCCAGGAACAGCTCGTCCTCGAGCTGGAAGGAGGGATGAGCTATGTTGCAGCTTCCGAGGAAAGACCTGTCCACTTCACTAAAATAGGCCAGGATGACAAGACCTTTGTAAAACTGTTAAGTGCCTTAGTTGCAACTGCTGTCCACGAGAAACCCCCTGTGTTGAGAACAAATAATTCCTCCATTATTGGAATAGGGAGTTTGTCCTTGACTGTCTGATCCTTAAGTGCCTTATAGTTAGTGCAAGTGTTGTCTTGTATCTGGACGAGGAAGACTGGGGCTGAGAAAGGTGAATTACTTGGCTGGATGACACCCTGCTTGATCATAGTAGCACACTGAGGTTCCAACTTCTCTTTCTGAATTTGGTGATAGCTGTAGGGTCTGACAGCTACTGGTGCGGCAGTAGGAAGCAGCTGGATGCTATGGTCACACGGTCTGGACGGTGGCAGCCTTGATGGTTCAGCAAAAACATCTGCAAAAGATGAAAGGAGATTGTCCAACAAGGGCCGATCACCATTGTTAATGGAATGTAGTCTGCATGTTGACACGATATCCCATCTTGTAGATCCAAGTCCCTTCCAAAGAACTCGTTTGCCATGATGCCAAAATGCCATGCATAGGTCATCGAAGTCCCACAAAATTGGCCCTAAGGTGCGAAGATACGATACACCGAGGACCATATCGTAACAGCTCAACAGAATGGTGTAACAATCCACTGTGAAATATTCCGCACCAATGCGTATATCGATTTCTTGCGCCAAGCCACTGCAGGCGACACGATCGCCATTGGCCACAATGACAGTGGCACTCTGGCTGGCTGTGAGGCAAAGTTTGACATGCTGAGCTGCTGATTCACTAATGAAGTTACGAGTAGAACCTGAGTCAAGTAAGGCTGTGAATTGATGATTTCCGATCCCCACTTTAACTTGCATTGTATCTGCTGAGCGGATGCCTGTGATGGCATGGAGAGAAATGAGAGGTGGAAGGTCACCAGGGTTAGATTCACTTCCTTTTGTCTCTGGAACTTGGTCATCGAAGTCTGAAACTTCCAAGTAGAATAGGCGGGGCCACTTGTGGCCCTTGACATACTGCTCATCACAATTATAGCATAAGCCTTGCCTTCTGCGCTCAGCCATTTCAGATGGTGACAATGTTTTGAATGGCCGAGGTGGTGCTTGTGTAGTTGTAGTTGTTGGCGTTGTTGCAGGGGATACTGAAGGAGCAACTGGTGACTGTGATGCTGGTTGTGGAGGAAAACGGGAATGTCTGGTTGCTGTTGGTGTTGTATGCATGACACTGCGTCTTTCATAGGCGCGAGCAAGATACATGGCTCTCTGCAGGTCCTCTGGAGATTGTAGTTCGACATCAATGCGAATGGAGTCAGGAAGTCCACCTGTGAAAAGTTGCACTTGCTGTGCTTGGGACAGATAACCAGCATGAGCCATTCTTGCCTGAAAAGCTTCTTGGTACTTAGCGACTGTGCCGTTGTATTGCAGCCGTGCAAGGTCGGCGAGATGGTTTGTACCCAGTGGTGGTCCGAAACGTTGTTGGCACAGAGTGCGGAACTGGGTCCATGTGATGGCATGGATGCCGCCCATGTCGCGCTCCAGCATATAGAACCAATGTTGAGCAATACTAGTCATGTGAAATGAGGCTAGCCAAACCTTGTCACTTTCACGAGTGTGCTGAGCCCTGAAGAAATGCTCGCAGCGATTCAACCAGCCCAAAGGATCTTCTTTGCCGTCGAATGTCGGGAAGGAAAGCTTGTGATATCTTGGAATGCCGAGAGCTTCATCTTGGTCAGCGGCAGGGGATTGGTGAAGCGGATGTTGGTGTGGGAGTGGGGGAATTGGGGATGGGGAGTGAGGAAAGGGAATCTGTGTAATTGGGGTGGGGCGCCTGGTTGTGGGTGCGTGGATGACGACAGAGGTGGCCGGCGGCGGAACTGAAACAGAGGCCGAAGGATCACCTGGTGTCCCAATGGCAGTGTTGGGGACGCCCATGGAGTTCAGCGGCGACAGGGACTGGTTGAGCAGGGCCGGCGGCGGGCGAGCCTCGATGTGTAGCGGAAATTGAGGGATGGGTGACGGCGATGGGGGAAATTGGATCTGTGTGATGGGAATTGGGGGTACGGTTGCTGTGGTTGAGTGGGCAACAACAGAGGTGGGAGGTGGAATCGGAGGAAGGCCGCCGTATCCCGGTAGGCCTGTGGTTGGGAAAGGTGGCGGCGGAAGTGATGGCCCGGCGCTAGGGGCGGCGGCAAGTGGGTCGGTGGTGCCACCAAGGGGTAGGAACGGCGAAGGAGCAGCACCTGCAGCAAGGACAAAGGGAGGCGACGGCGGAAGGCCACCAATGGCCACGGCGGCGCGGCTCTCGACGTCGGACAGGCGCGCGGAGAACTGGCCCATCTGCCGTTGGAGCCCGTAGATGGCCGTCGTTAGGGTGTCGAGGGCGGCCGCCGGAACGGACGCCGTGGCAGACGATCGGCATGCTGCGGCACGGAACTGGGCGGTCCCAGAGTGGGGGCGAGCGGAGGTGTGGTGCTGTAGGTTGCGAGAGGAACGGAGGTAGCGGGGATGGCGGCGGATGCGGCGGCGGCGGTGGATGCGGCGGCGGTGGTGGATGCGAGGTGCCCAGACATCGTAGTAGCTTTGATACCAGATTGTCAGGATGCAAGCACCTGAGGGCGTATTCGTGGTGGACGGGAGGCCGGGGACTCGGCTCCCGGTGGCGGCGAGGACGCGACGCCGTCCTGGCGGCCGGCGTCCAGCAAGAACAGGGGAAACGTGCGCTGGGACAGAAGCAAGGAGCGTGTAGGATGCCCAGAGATCTAATTGATCTCTAGCATAACTGCATTAGTCTCAGGTTCAGGCCTTTATGGCCAATTTAATTTACATAACTGACTTGAGATTACAAATTCAAACTAAAAGATACAACTGCTCTAGCAGGTTGAGCATCATGGGCACGTGCCCTGTACTAGTCACGACGACGCCTCTGATACACATTGCTGTACATAACAACCGAAGTTGCACCTGGAGTGCCCAAGTCTATAAATAATATACATTGTGCTCTATATTGATGTCCAATGAGAATACACTCCACCTTCATGATTGTCTCTCATGTGCTTTCTGTTGTGGTTTGAAATGGGATACTAGATCCAATCTACAATCTGCTTGACCCCTCTTTTTGAGATCGGGAATAGGAAAAACGGATCAAGTGATCCGTGAATAGGTTATAATTCAGCAGTAACCTTATCCATCTTCCGTTTGATACATAGGAACCCGGCTCTACGTGGGGCATGCTGGAATTTGGGACCATTTTTCTCCGTTCGCAAGGAAAAATGGTTGCTTTCAGCCAGCGCAACGGTGCCGTGCGGAGCCTGCATAATTGACAAGGATGTCATTGACTTGTTGTCGATTCTCTTCCACGGCAGCAGTTGGACACATCATTATAATAAAAACAGTGAGTTGGCTAAAATGTTTTAAGTATTTCTTAGTTTACTTCATGCATGACCGTCGCCCTTTTCTAAGCCAGCTCTGGTTGGTACGTAGTTTGTTACACTGTCTAGTTGAAGGGCTTTTCTTTATGCGCGTTCACGACCCAATCGGACGCAGAGAATCTTACAGTGAGATACAGGAGTATCAAGTGGCAGGCTGTTCCCACGTCGGTCCATCGTACTGTGTCTTGTGATGGTGGAAAAAAAGATTTAGTTACGTAAACATTGACGTGACTAGTTCTTACATACAGTATTTATTAGTTGTTACTGGAAAATTAGAAAAAGAAAACTTCCTTCAAAACCTTTTACAAAATTCTGGAAAATGACCTGAAAGCAAAAAATTTCCTGACACCAAACCTCGACAGTCTGACTGACAGTCACGCTAATTCGTTGAGGCACAAAATATGTAGTCTGCCATTAAATTCTAACAGTAGACAAGCTACGCAGATTACCAGTAATCAAATTTAGGCGCTTCGGAAAATTTGCTGCACGGAAACTTAGAACAAAGTAATAAAAATATAAAGAAAAGGATATCTCACTCGACCTCACATGTTCGTCACTACCACACGAGGTTAATTGCCCTAAACCGTTGCTTCTAACAGTGCCACTCCAAACCGTCGTCTACTACATCCATCCCTAGGGGCCCTCAGCTCCAAGAACAGACCAAATTGTCTGACCTTTTATTGTCTTGCCACCCATATATATCCATGTCTAATCAAGTCTCTAAAACAGACTTTGTCTCAAACTCTCTTTTATCGGTGGGCCAGACGCCCTTGCTCCAGCAACACGCCCCTACCATTAATTGAAAGTCCAAAATCCTTTTAACTCTTAATTACAATCATTATAGGTCACTACTACTAAACAAAGGTACAATTTGGATTTTGTACTTCCCATGTTTATGATGTCTTTTTTTGAAGTCCCAAAAGATGTACTAAAAAATCTTGACCATTTTAGATCGAGATTCTTTTGGCAAGGTTCTTCCGATAAGCACAAGTATAGACTTGCCAAATGGGACATCTTATGTCGTCCTAAAGATCAAGGGAGACTTGGTATCTTAAATCTGCAGCTGCAAAATAAATGCTTGCTGGAAAAATAGTTACTTAATTTGTTCAATACTAATGGTATTTGGCAAACCACACTAACGAATAAATATCTAGGATCCAAGTCCCTCACGCAGGTGCAGGCAAAGCCTTATGACTCTCATTTCTGGAGAGGTCTTTTGAAGATCAAAGATGAGGTTCTTGCCAAAGGCTCCTTCACGATTAAAGACGGGAGCAAAACTAGATTCTGGGACGACGTATGGGAAGGTCAAATGCCATTCAAAGATAAATACCCATCACTTTACAACATTATGAGGCATCCTCATGCGACAGTGACCAGTGTTTTGGCTACAAGGCCACTCAATTTATATTTTAGTTGGGCGTTGGTGGGTAACAAGCTAGTCGAATGGCAAAACCTTCTAGCTCAGATCGCGCATATTCAACTGGTGGGTGGGTCGGATACGTTTAAATGGAATTTGACTATTTCAGGGTCCTTTATTGTTCCATCTTTGTATCTACACTGTCTAGATACATAGCCGCCTTTTAGACATAAGCTGATCTGGAAATTGAAGATTCCTCTAAAGATTAAGATTTTACTCTGGTTTCTTCAAAAGGGGATTTTATTAACTAAAGACAATCTTGCTAAGAAGAACTGGGCGGGAAGCCAAAAATGCTGTGGATGTAATAGTAATGAGACTATAGAACATCTTTTCCTGCTTTGTCCTTATGCAAGAATAGTTTGGAGGATTATCTTTTATGCTACTGGTTTAACGCCACCTAGATAAATTCGTCATATGTTTAATTTTTGGCTTTCTAATCAATCTAAAAAGATTAGAAATATCATCTGGGTGGGGGTTGCTACTATTTGTTGGGCGATTTGGAGATGTCGCAATGATATTATTTTTAACAAAATCAAAGTTACCTCGATTTTGCAGGTCATCTTCAGGGGAACATATTGGTTTCGTTTCTGGGCTCAGCTACAGCATGAGGAGCATGCCAAGGACGCTTTCTCCAAGTTGAGCAGACTTCTTGAGACAGTTGCTCTTGATTTAGTTAAAGGAAGGTGGAAGCATGTCTATCGCTTCCAATAGTTCTGTGTCTTTCTAGAGATTGGTGTGCTCTTTTCAGTTTTTTGCAAACTTTGTTTCTTTGGCTATGCTTTATCTAAAAAAAATTTGGATTTTGTACTCGCAGACTCCAAAAGGCGCTGCTTACGGAGAGAGCGGTTGCATGATTGTGCTGTAAGGGCTCCCGTAATGCATACTCAGCAATCATTGGCGCCACATGCTGCCGGGGCCAACGTCCATCGCCACGCATAATGCCTCTCGGCTGGTACACATATATATTAACGTTGCGGCACATACAATCATACGTAATCCATGACCATGTTAGGTGTGCTCCGGGACTGTTGTGTGCTGCTTGGACCTTTGCCGGCCGGCTGGCAGTACAGCTCCAGCATGACGCTTGACGCACGGAGGTCGCATCCCAGATCAAATCGCGAGGAAATATTGTGACACGGACGGCGGCGGCTGCCTCTCGCGCCCGCCATAAACAAATGGGCATGTGACTTGCCAAGGAAAGATTCGAGATGGACACGCCTGGAATAATACTCGCGGCGGCAGGGGTCAACGTACCTTCGTATTAGTACGCGACATGCATACGTAACGCAATTATTGGAGTTGCTGATAATTTCCGCAATTAATTTTGTTGCCATTTATAGTTAGAGGCTTAATTCATGCGCACAAGGTATGCATCTTGCAGCCTTCCAATTTATGAATCGAGTGACAAATACTATCCGCGCTCTAAACATGGGTTGTGGAAGATTATTGACGCAAAATATTGACAAGATGTAGGTGTTATGAAGAAATAGATTAATGATCAATTTCTCTAATAGTTTATTAGATTAATGATATTATTAGGATATCATTAGCAGTTACAATTGAAAAGGCCAACCCGAAGGGGCATGTATAAAAGTAAGTGGTCCCTCCACTAATTAATACAATCAATTCATTTGTCCATCTCTCTCACACTTCACGATTAACACGTGTTGACGCGGAATTAACCAACACACAAGAGCTAGAATGCACAGGATCGCAACCAAATGAAGTTCTCCGGCGACCGGTCAGACCGGTCGCGCCAACCGGTCAGACCGGTCGGACGCAGAAAGCTTCGCGAAGACCTAAAGCCACGAGCTCGTGAGGGACCCGTCGGAGCTCACAGATCTAGGGTTGTCTTGAGGTCGGCAGACCACCCAAGAAGCCCTTGAATGCCGTAGAGATGAGGAAAGAACAGCACGAGATTGGAAAAGCTAGGGTTCGGAGAAAAATAGGTCGGAGCATCCGGCCTGACCGGTTCGTCTAAAACCAGCAACTTGGCTGTTGCTCGCATCGACTTTCTCATGTTAAAATATATTTTAGTAACATTGTAGCCAGACGCTTGCTGAGCCAGAGCATTTGCCTTCTTATTACTATCTCTTGGAATATGTCGAATTACAAATTCGTCAAAGCAAGAGATAATATCAATGCATCTATCAAGATATGCATTTAACGATCTATTGTAACATTGGCATACCTTGGATACTTGCTGCACCACCAGAAGTGAATCACCATAGGCTTCCACATGTTTAACACCCATTGATTCCAAGAATTCCAAGCCAAATAGAAGTGCTTCATATTCAACTTGGTTTTGTGTGCATTCCTCTTCCAATCAGTTTGAGAACTCAAAAATAGTGCCACTCGGAGAAATCAGAACGGCACCAATCCCTTGACCATCATCACAAGCCGATCCATCAAAGAACAACTTCCATGGTGTGCAAATAACATAACCGACTTCCAAATCATGCTCATCATTAATCCGTTGTTCAACAATAAAATCTGCTACAATTTGGCCTCTAGTAGCTCTTAAAGATTCATAGGCCAAATCATATTCAACAAGTGCATAAGCCCACTTTCCGATTCTACCACTCAAAATCGGCTTTTGTAGCATATGCTTAATAACATCTGCTTGACAAGTAACTATGCAAGTACTTGGTAAAAGATAATCCCTCTACTTGGTACAAGCAGAATATAATGATAAGCATAATTTCTCAATAAAGGTATACCTTGTTTCCGCATCAATAAGCCGTCGGCCAACATATGTAATGATATACTCCTTTCCTTCGGTCACTTGAGTCAAAACAGCACCAATAACCTTGTCTTCTGCAGCCACATAAAGCCTAAAAGGAATACCTCTCTTAGATGCCTTGAGAATCGATGGTGAAGACAAATATTTCTTGATCTTCTCAAAAGCCTCTTACTCTTCTGCCCCCATGTAAATTCAGCTTCATCTTTCAACCGAATAATAGGAGTAAAAGCATCTATCTTTCCAGACAAATTGGATATAAATCTTCTCAAGAAATTCACTTTGCCCAGAAACTTTTGCAAGTCCTTCTTGCAAGCTGGAGCCTCCAATTTTTCATGGCTTCAATCCTCTTTGGATCAATCTCTATGCCTTTCTCATGAATAATGAAGTCCAAGAACCTCCCAGCCGATGCACCAAAAGCACACTTGAGTGGGTTCATCCTCAATCCATACTAACGCATCCTCTCAACAACAAGTCTTAAATCAAACAAATGATGACTCAAGCCGGCCAATTTAATTACAATATCATCAATATAGACCTCCAATATAATACCAGGTAAATTATGAAAGATCAAATACATAGCTCTTTGATAAATGTTGACGGTTGATGGTCCTTAAGTGCTAAAATTAACCGTCAACTCTTGCAGCTTTTCAGGATAAATAATCACCAAACTTAGATATAGGACTTGTAACTAATCAATTCCACGAGTTTTGGTGAATTGTCATCTGCAGGCACCCACATCTACAAAGAAGGAAAAACACAGGAGAACACACGATAAAATGCACAAAAAACTGCTACAAAGAAATGCCACTTACAAGGAGGGCCCACAAATCAGAGGAAACGGGCGCGCCATGCAAGATACACCTGAGGATAAGGCTCAGGGCCCACATGTCAGCCTACCAGAGGAGGTAGAGCCGAGGAACCTTCACCTGGGGGTCGGCCGACCCCCAGGTTCAGCCGAACCTGGACAAGCATATGTCCAGGTACAGCTCGACGTGAAGTAACCCCTAAGCAACCTCATCCCGGGGAGATATGGTTTCCATGTAAAGAACCACGTAGAGTAGCCCCTACTCCACCTCCACCACTATATAAGGGGCCCCCTCTCCTCCTCTCATTCATTCATTCCACCACACACCATTTCATTGTGAAGGAGTAGAGTAGAGAGGCTCCCACTCGTATCCTTAGCCTAGGGAGTGTGTGAGGAAGAAGTGCGGAGAAGAGCTGGACTTGTCGGCGTCTCTTTGACCTTGTACCTCTATGGATACGGTACATTTAGAGTACATATCTGGGTTCTTCTATTCGGTGAGTTCTAGTTAAGTTCTTCTTTTGTTCTCATTCGTTCGCGGGTTCATCGTCCATTCTAGTAGCGGATACTCTAGAAGAGGGCCCCTGATAAAGACGGGATAACCCTGTACAACTCTAGAGTAGTAGTCGAAGGCATAGACGTGGTGTCTGGGCCTTACATTACCTTTGTTTGTCTCGTATTCAGCTGGTATCGTGGGGTAGACGGCAGGTGGTGACAGCCCTATCCGTCCGCTACGTAGACAGTCTACGTGGTTAGTGCACTCCACCCCTCCCCCCGCCTGGGTACGACATAGAGCAATACCGGATATTCCTTGGTAGACCAGGGTCAAACCGGTGCCTGAAGTGAGCGAGTGGAAACATTAGTGTATCTTCGCTTGAACCTATCCATAGATCAGAATCACACTACCCTAAGGTCTCTTTATCTCTTATCTTCTTCGGGGTAATCTAGATAGAAGACAGTTACACACCCGTTCCTCGTGGAAAATACCATACCCTGAATACTCCCGAGTGAAGTGCTACAACGGTATTTCCGTGCGCTTGCGGACTTCTCTGTAAGAGTTAAGAAATACCAACAAGCATTTCTGGCGCCGTTGCCGGGGAACGGTTGCCGTCGTTGTCTTCGAACCTAGTTGCTCATGTGTCTTTTCTTTTATCCTTTCTTTTCTTTATATCCTTATACCATGTCACACCCTTCTATCCACCAACTCTATGCTCCCTCGGGCGAGTTCTTAGAGCCACCACAGTCATCTAAGCCAATCACAGCTTCTGGCTTTGAACTCCACCCTGTCTTCATAGCCATGGTTCGGAAACAACCCTTCTTAGGTTATGAACTAGAAAATCCCTACCACCACCTACGAGAGTTCGAGCAGATGTGCTCTTGCTTGTCAATTGCAGGCATGGCACAAGAAACAATTCGGTGGAAGTTGTTTCCTTTCTCCCTTGCTGAGAAAGCAAAACAATGGTACACCCATAACGTAGGAAAGGTAAACGGAGAATGGGAAGAGTTGCGAAATAGGTTCTGTCTCGCATTCTTCCCCATTTCTCACATCGCTTCCCTACGAAAAGAAATCCTCGACTTTCGTCAGGATGAGAAGGAAACCCTTGGTACAGCCTGGGCTAGATTCACACAACTTCATACAACTTGATATATCCAGGTACTGCTTTAGCACTTCTGGTTAGGGCTAAATAATGAAACAGCCCTACAACTTGATATCACTGCTGGGGGATCTTTTGCATACAAAACCACCTCCGAAGGGATGGCACTCCTGGATCGTATCCTAGATAATACTTCCTTCATAGAACTTCTCCCAGTAGTGGCACCTTCAAGCCAGGAAGAAGCTCCGATAGCTGAGTCTACGCATTCCCTAACTACCCATGATGACTCACCAGCCGAACCTTCTCCCAAACCAGAAGACCAAGAGGAGGAAGAAATCCTTCCTCCAGAATTCCTTTTCATTATTGAGGAGGATATATTTTATGACTTTGGCAACACCACATTATATCCCCTCCAGAAAAGGCCTCCAGTTCCTCTAGACCCTCCAAGCAGTCTCGATAAGATTTTCCTTAAAGAGACTGTAAAGAAGGTAGTCGCTGTCATGAATAGCAAATGGGTATAGGAAGGGGAGACTTCGCCTGAAATAATCCAGTTTCATGCCCCATCCTTAACCATTCCACGTCTCATAGAAGGGAATGCAGTCTCAGCTCACTACAATCCCATAGTTGGGGTAAACATAATTTCCGCCTCATTCGCTTCCGATCATTTGGGCGAAAAACATGTTACTCCAACCATCAAATCCCTTAGAACTGGACCATGTTCCATTATAAAAGGGATTGGGATTATGCACGATGTTCCAGTTTGGCACATGGACACGGAGATCGCTCTAGACTTTCATGTCTTCGAAGTCCACAACTTCGACATCCTCATAGGGCATCCCGTAGAAAAGTTTTTCCTAGATGTTTCTACTCTAGGGAAACTAGAAGTATCTCTTGGGGGGAGATCTTACACCTTGCCCATCGGCCAAACCAAGAACTCCTTGGCCGAACCAGCTCCCCAAGAAGAACCATTCGAGGAAGTGTTGGCAGTCATGCTTGACGACACCTCTAAACCCTCCTTAGAGCAAGATGCCGAACTTTTCATTCAGGAGGAGGACGAATTAGAGGAAAATCTTAAACCTCCTATCCATGAACAACCAACACATCCTCTGATAGAGCTAAATCCTCATCCCACTAGCCCGCACTTTGTAGATTCTGATCATAATCGGGATACAACCATGATCTTCCATGATGAACCTCTTGAGACAGAGAACCCTTGGGCTAGGGAATTTAGTGAGGCACTGTCTCTGGAGTGCGAAAAAAGCGGTTCTATAGACGAGCATGGCAGCTTCATCTTGGAATCACCACCACCATGCTCTTTTAGCATCCCTCCAGAGTCAGCCACTTGTTGCGCCATGAATGCCTTCGCAAGCTGCAACCTCCTTATAGCTCTCTCTAGCAAAACTTTTAGAAGGATGGTTGTAGATGCCTTTGTTTATTGTAAACATTGTAAATTTTGTGGTTGCGCTATCACACTAACCTTGCAGCTTAAGCACAATTGACGGATGGTGGTGAAGGCTGGGGTTACATCACCAATTGATAGCTGTAGGAAGAAGCCCCCTTGGTCAAGCTTGTGACCTTAAACGAAGCGCTGCAGGGAGACAGCCCGGATTATCAAAAATTCCTCCTTTATAATAAGCATGAACATGTTTTCAGTTTAGTATGCACCTTCGAGTATTCTTGGCCCTAACCATTGCAGGTTAAGATTAAGAAGAACAGGGGACATACGATGGCCGGAAACATGGGGATTGCATCAACACTTTGGTATATCTGCGATGGAGCACATTCTGAAGGAGGCACCAACACCGCACACTTGATTTAGTGTCGTATGACACAATCCAAGTGTGGGGGAGATTGGTAATCACCCGACAATAAGATCCATCCGTACCAAGGTTGGTATTAGCCTACTCTTCTAAAGAAAAAAAGAGAGATGAAGAAAAAGAAGGAAAACAAAAAAAAGAGTGAGTGAAAAAAAGAAAAAAAATAAAAAAAGAAAGAGAGAGAGAAAAAGAGAGGGTATATATAAAAAAAGTGGAGAGTGAAAGGGAGTGAGTGAGCCAGTTAGCTCTACACACTATGGCATTACACTTCAGCAGAAAAACATTTCACCGCCTGGCTCTACCCAACCTTGCTCTCGTGCGCCTACAAAGCCTTGCCATAACTCTCATCCGCTGCCAGCTTTGCATAGCGTCGCTAGTAGCCCCAACACATGCAAAGAAGAAGAGTGTTCCTCTTATGATCCGGGGCCTTGCTACTCCACCTTGTTTGGCACATGCTCATATGCAAAGAAAGGAGACGTACTTTGCACCTCCAATCCCAAAGAATTGTGCCAATATATCATGCCACCTAAGTCCACAGTTTCTACACACTAGCCGTGAGTGCAACCTGGCCTTCTTGTTCACTTGTGTCGGCATGGTGCCCTCCTCTGTTTCAGTTTGCATCAGAAGGAGGAGTCCTCGACAACCATATGCAACCATGCCACTGCTGCAGTAGCTCCAAGACATCCATTCATATATGCTGCTGGTAAGTACACTCAGGTATGTGCTATGGTAAGTCAATGTTCATCAATCCTTCACTCATATTTATCTCCTTTTGAACATAGCTTAGTTTTACAAAATGCATACAACTTTTGCCTATTTTTTGGTATGCTCTGGTTTTAGCCTTGTGCTTGGGATCATTGATCAAATGAGACTTCGTGTCAAATTTGATTAATGAACCTCCAGAGTTCATACTTTCATAGGCATTGGATGTATATATTCTGCGGACAAACCCCTGCAGGGAAGACTTCAAACAGATAGGGAAGTCCTGAAGCTAAATTCATACGGGAGGTAAATCAAGGCTCGAGATGTACTTCAAAAGAAAAAAAACAGAAAAATGCACAACGTACAAAGGAGGCACAAATCACCTTTCGAGATGCACTGTGAACATTTTGACTAAATGCCCCTATACGTTCATGCAGCTTTATCCCAGCCTTGTTTGAGTTTTGCTAAAGAAAAAAGAAATAAAAATTTGGTGAACAGCAATAAATACCCTTGAAAAAAATATATATCTCTCTTGAAAAAAATGATGAAATAAAATAATGGCAAGCAATCTGGGATCCATGGCCTTTGAACCTTTCAAATTGATTTTCCTTAAGCATGGATGTGAACAACTAATCTCAAGGCAAATATGAAATGCGTTAAAAAAAATTCTTAAACATGCCTCGAGTATTTGTTGTCTACTAACCTTTTGCAGGAAATAAAAAGAAAATGACCAAGGAGTAGCATGCAACAACCCAACACTCATACAATGCTTCTCGATCCCATGGAGGACAGATGCACGAGGAACTAAGCAGAACAAAATGCAAAGCTTTGCTTCACGAAAGCTTAGCTATTGCACTATTGTTCATGCTTGGCGAGTTCTATCAGGTACGTAATTCCACAACTCGTGCATCCCCCTGTCATGCTTCCACCCTGCTCAGTTACCCATCAGCCCTAGTTTGCCATGAAAAAAAACATAAAACAAAATAATAAAATAAAAAGTAAACATAAAATAAAAGAAATTTAGGCTTTTTCAAATACTTGTTCAATAAAAGTTTAGACTCCCCGGTATTTACAACCGGCAGAGTCCTTGTTTGTTTCGACCTTTGTTTTGTTGAATAAAAGCATGTACAAGAATAAGTGTGGGGGAGATCTCTCAAAAGCATAAGGAGCAAACTCACTTGAGATCTCTCCCCCAACATGACGCACAACACCGACATACCAGCTCCAAGCAACATGCCCAAGACAGGACCTAGCAGGCCAACTAAAGGGTCGGTCGGGCCCCCGAGGCCCGCCAAACTCCTGAGGAGGCCTGTACAGCCCTTTTTCATCCTTCACGCTGGTTTGCTCTCCTAAACTCACACCTCCCTATTCAAATAAATTCTGATCTAAAATTTCAAACTCCAAATCACAATGCAAAGAAGGGCCTTGCACTCCATGCACTTTCATGAATAAACATGCATACTCTTTATTCCTTGCATTCTCTCTGGTTCTTGTGAACAATCTTTATCATAGGGAACCCATGCTATCTAAGTAATTGACGAATGTGATATGATTGGATGAATGGAACTATGCTCTTTCTTGCAAAGTACTTGGGATTTCTTTTCAAAAAAAACGCAATGGCTTGTCTCCTCAATTTACAAATTCCTACCAAGGCTAAAGTTAGATTTTCATGATCAAACCCTCATATGCAGTTTGACTTTGCTTTGAGTTTTGTCAAATTCTTCGACCCTTGTTAGAGACTTGTCATACTCTCATGATCAAGATCATGTACACGTCCACTCACATGCTATACTTCTACACTAGAAGATAGCAATTATTTCCATCCACTCACAAAATAAAACTCCAAGTTCTATCATGTCTCTCTCTCCAAGGTTATCATCAAGGATATGGGCTATAAAAAAAGAAATAAAAGATGCATACCCAAAGAAGGTATGCCACATGCCCAAAAGGCATGACAATGAAAAAAAAAGAGAAGAGAAAAGATGCATACCCAAAGAAGGTATGCCACATGTCCACAAGACATGTCGAAAAAAAATAATATATATATAGCCCATGTCCAAGAAAAAAATAATAATACAAGGAGAGAGATAGATCACGCAAAGGAGTTCATCCACTATCCACCAAAAATATTCCACACAGTTGCACCTCTTGATCAGGTTGTATGACTCGTTTCTGCTTGGATCTTGTTTTTGACTTAACAACATAAGCAAAGCAAACGTGCCTCTTTACCCCTACCCTGAGCTCCACATAAGCCTGATTAGACGGTAGGAGAAAAGAAGGCAACAACTTTGCCTTGGTGAGGATATGAAACAAAAAGAGAGATTCGAGAAAATAATTTGAGGAGCAAGACTATGCTTTTATTTTCAAAAAAAATAAAAACCCAAGTTTCTGAGTAGGAAGAGCTAGGAACCTGAAGTCTGCTTCATTCTGTTCTTCAATTACCCAAGAAAGCATGGTAGCCACTCAAAAAGTTGCACAAGGACTGGAAGAAGCTTGGAATAAGAAGTATGCAGGTTATGTTCAAGGAGTGGCATCCACCTTAGTCCTTCAAACTTTACTCGAGGACGAGCAAATGGCTAAGTGTGGGGGTGTTGTTGACGGTCCTTAAGTGCTGAAATTAACCGTCAACTCTTGCAGCTTTTCAGGATAAATAATCACCAAACTTAGATATAGGGCTTGTAACTAATCAATTCCACGAGTTCTGGTGAATTGTCATCTGCAAGCACCCACATCTGCAAAGCGGGGAAAACACAGGAGAACACACGATAAAATGCACAAAATACTGCTACCCAGAAATACAACTTACAAGGAGGGCCCACAAATCAGAGGAAACATGCGCGCCACGCAAGATGCACTTGAGGATAAGGCTCAGGGCCCACATGTCAGCCTACCAGAGGAGGTAGAGCCGAGGAACCTGCACCTGGGGGTCGGCCGACCCCCAGGTTTAGCCGAACCTGGACAAGCATATGTCCAGGTACAGCTCGACGTGGAGTAGCCCCTAAGCAACCTCATCCCGGGGAGATATGGTTTCCATGTAAAGAACCACGTAGAGTAGCCCCTACTCCACCTCCACCACTATATAAGGGGCCCCTCTCTCCCCCTCTCATTCATTCATTCCACCACACACCATTTCATTATGAAGGAGTAGAGTAGAGAGGCTCCCACTTGTATCCTTAGCTTAGGGAGTGTGTGAGGAAGAAGTGCGGAGAAGAGCCGAACTTGTCGGTGTCTCTTCGGCCTTGTACCTCTACGGATATGGTACATTTGGAGTACATATCCGGGTTCTTCTATTCAGAGAGTTCTAGTTAAGTTATTCTTTTGTTCTCATTCATTCGCGGGTTCATCGTCCCTTCTAGTAGCGGATACTCTAGAAGAGGGCCCTTGATAAAGACATGATAACCCTGTACAACTCTAGAGTAGTAGTCGAAGGCATAGGCGTGGTGTCTGGGCCTTAGATTACCTTTGTTTGTCTCGTATTCAGCTGGTATTATGGGGTAGATGGCAGGTGGTGACAGCCCTGTCCGTCTGCTATGGAGACAGTCTGCGTGGTTAGTGCACTCCCCCCCCCCCGCCTGGTACGACATAGAGCGATACCGGATATTCCTTGGCAGACCAGGGTCAAACCGGTGCCTGAAGTGAGCGAGTGGAAACATTAGTGTATCTTCGCTTGAACCTATCCATAGATCAGAATCACACTACCCTAAGGTCTCTTTATCTCTTATCTTCTTTGGGGTAATCTAGATAGAAGACAGTTACACACCCGTTCCTCGTGGAAAATACAATACCCTGAATACTCCCGGGTGAAGTGCTACAGTGGTATTTCCGTGTGCTTGCGGACTTCTCTGTAAGAGTTAAGAAATACCAACAATAAGTAGCACTAGCATTCTTTAATACAAAAGTCATAACAACCCACTCGAACAAACCAACAAAATCAGGACATCTAAAGGATGTTTTAGACGTATCTTCTTCAGCCATAAATATTTGATTGTAACCCGCATTAACATCAAGAAAACTGATAACACGATGTCCAGAAGCCTCGTTGATCAACATATCGGCTATAGGCATAGGATATTCATCTTTAGGAGTAGCTTTATTAAGATCTCCAAAATCAATGCACACTCTAATCTTGCCCGAATCTTTCTTTTCAACAGGCATAATATTAGAGATCCACTCCGTATAACGACAAGACCAAATAAATCCAGCATCTAATAGACGATTAATTTCTTCTTTTATTCGGTCATATATAATAGGATTAAAATGCCTTGCAGGTTGTTTATAAGGTCTAAAACCGGCTTTAATCGGCAGCCGATGCTCAACCAAATCATGACTCAAACCAGGCATCTCAGAGTATTTCCATGCAAAGCAATGGATATATTTTTTTAATAACTTTATTAAATCGGCTTTACAATCATCCGATAAGTTTGCATTTACAAAAGTCGGTCTAGGAATAGAACCATCGCCAATATCTACTTTTTCTAATGGATCAGCCGACGTATAACCTGGGCCTAACTTATCAAAATCACCGAAGTCCTCAATGGCCTCGCACATATCGTTCTCCTTATCCTGATAGTGCTCAATATGCTGCTGCTGCCAGTCTGCGCTAGACCGGTCTAACCGGTTAGAGGTAGCGGTCTGACTGGTCAGCTCTGTATTGTCACCCTACTGCATCATAGAATTAAATGTAGCCAATTCTCCATCAGCTTTAAGACAACAGACACAAAACCCTCTTTGGTGCAACTGAGCAAGTCATAATCGGTCAAGTCCAGGCACAATAAGCACTTGAAGTGATCATGCGCACCAATGAGCTCGGAATCGGCGGTCCCAAATGAAAGAAGAGGTATCACCATGCACAACCTCAACTTCATCATTGATCCACTAAATGAGAAACTGGTGCAAGAAAGATGGTACACATTGATTGGCATGAATCCAATCACGTCCAAGTATGAGGTTGAAGTTACCTTGCACATCGGAGATGAAGAACGTTGTTGCAATTGTCTTGCTTCCAATGGTCAACTCCATTGAAGCAACCCCCTTGGCACCAATGGGATCACCTCCCCCAACGCCGCTGACCATCTTGTTTGTCTTGATCAATTCTTCGTCTGTCCCGCCGAGCTTCTTGTAGAGTGAATAGGGCATCAAGTTCACAATTGCCCCACTGTCCACAAGCATACGAGAAACTGACTTCCCGTTGATATGCCCCCTCAAGTAGAGAGCCTTCAAGTGATTATCCGAATCCTTGGGCTTCTGAAAAATAGCTTCGCGTGGCCCAAAGTCCAGATGAGCAGTCTCCTCCTCCGGAATTGCCCAGTAGTCACCAGAAAAACACACAACATTGATCTCCATGTTTGTGCATTCTGGAGAAGATTCATATCCACTAACTCTTCATCTTCTGGTGCTGAAGGAGCTACTGGAACCTCTATTGCACTTGGAGCCGAAGCAAGAATGCTTTCTTCGGCCTTCTGCTCAGGCTCAGGGTCAACCGGTCTGACCGGTTGCTCTGAGCGGTCAGACCGGTCCGCTGGAGCGGTCCGACCGGTCCTATGGGCTGGTCAGCTGTCTTGACCTGCACACCTTGCCTTGAGGGATCCTTGGTCTGTACTTATCGAACTGCTCATCCTTCAACTTCTTCGCCTCTTTTTCCTTCTGTTCTTGGTGGTGAAGATGCTGCAACCTCCTCTTCTGAGTATGCGACAACCCCGGTGGGCACAACCTAGGCTGAAAGTACTTCTCCTTTTCTTGTTCCTTAAAGTTGCTGCTGCTGGCCTCATGATCATTGGCCAACACAAGCTTCTAAGAAACATTGACCAAATCCTCCACAATCACCACAAACCTTGAGCTTTACCTTTCCCGTCTCCAACTTGCATAACTTTGACTGGGGCCTTATCAGAATCAACTTGCATTGGCTCGGGTTCGTCCATCTTTTCCTTGACACGATATTCTTGGCACACAGGACGAACTTGGGCCGGCCTCTGCTGAGATTGGTCTGACCGGTCGGGGTAGACCGGTCTAACCGGTCCGGGGTTTTGCCCCTGACCAGATTGGTGTTGCCCCAATCGGTCATGAACTGGCTGCTTCAACCTGTCAAACACAGGTCCTCTAAAACTTCCCTCCCCTTGTAAATGTGGTGGATATGGCATCATATAGCATTGCATCCAATATCCCCTATTCACGCACGCGGGAAACTGAGAATCCGATGCCGGCGGAGCCCATAGCATAGTAGTGTACATCAGCTACATCTGCTTTGGAGGGAACAAGGTAACAACATCACCCTTGCGCTTGCTTGATTCTCATCTAGGAGATGAAAGTGCGCCTTGACATTTCGAACGACCTTTGTGTACTTGTTCAGCAATTGACCAAAGGTAGGCTTCTAATTTGCGACTTTACCCTGCACCTTCGGCTGATTAGTCTTCCACGTACCCACTTCCGGATGCTTAGGCTTGAACGTCTGGGACTGACTGCCAGGGCGGTCTGACCGGCCACCAAGACCTGTCTGACCGGTCTCGGTTGAGAAGCAGACCAGTCGCCTGAAGAAGAACCCTCTTGCCCCCCGAGTGTATGAGGCTTAAATATGATCCTCAGATTCTTCTTCCCATCAGGAGCCTTCCCCTGAATCACCTCCCTGAATCACCTCCCTGGCCAGAATCTTGTTCTCAACAGTTAATGGCTGGTCTTCACCAATGATCATGTTCTTGCCTTTTGCTCCTTCGGCTTGATCCGGCCGAATGAGTACCTTTGCATTGTTGAGATCAATGGTGTGAACTGGGAACGGACCTTTATCTATCTTCATCTCCAAAAAGGTCAATCGTCCATCATTTATGGCCGATTGTACTTGTCGACAAAAAACATTACAATCATTAGTTGCATGAGATGAAGAATTATGAAACTTGCAATAAGCACGCCGCTTTAGCTCCTCAAGCGGCGGTATAACATGAGTAATCTTTAAATGCCCAAGTCTTAATAATTGATCAAAAATGCGATCACACTTGGACACATCAAAGGTAAATGTCATCTCTTCTTGCCGATTCCTTTGAGTCGGCTTAAGAGATGTACAAGTACATGGTTTGGCCGAGGCGGGCCAAATGAACTCAGTAGCACATACCTCCTTATCCTCATCATCTGATGAATTGGAATCATATTCAACAAAATGTGTATTTGAACGATGGGACTTGTAGGTATCCTTTTCTTTTCTAAATTTTGCCTCTTGGCTTAAAGTTCTCACCTGAAGCTGATTTAAAGACTAAAAACTTGAACCATCAAGCTTCTCCTTATAACTAGAACATAAACCCGCAAGAGCTAAATCGACCAAGTCTTTTTCAAAAAGAGTCAAATTAAAGCATCAGTTCTTAACATCTTTAAATCTCTTAAAATACTCATGGATAGATCCATTTCTACCCTGTTTAACCGATGTCAAATCTGTTAGCTTAGTTTCATTATCCCCACTATAAAAGTGATCATGAAACTTTTGCTCTAATTCGTCCCAAGAACGAATCGAGTTCGGGGCTAATGACGAAAACCAAGAGAAAGCGGTTCCAGTTAAAGACAGAGAAAACAAACGAACACGCAAAGACTTGCTAGAACCCGCTTCCCCAAGTGGAGCGAAATATTGGCTGATATGCTCCCAAGTGGACTGGTTATCATCACCGCTAAACTTGACAAAATCGAGAACATGCCAACCAGCGGGGTAAGGAATCAAATCAAAAGCATCAACATATGGCCTTTGGTAAAGCCGACTCCTACCCATGTCTAAACCAAGTAGGAGTTGCCAGTATCAAATCAAAAGCATCAACATGCTGGCCAGATCTTCCCTCATCCTGAGAAGATCGGCCTCTTAGTTGCCGGTAGATGTTTGACCGAAACAATGTGTCACTAGATCAGTAGTGGACATCGTTTTTGTAGCATATTGTGGATTTGCCTTAAGCTAATCATCCCAAACATCCTTGGGAAATGGTGGAGGAAATGGAGGTTTTCCATATGATTTCGTGGTATACGGCGGTACAATCTCGGCCAATTCTTCTTCTAGGCTAGGGCAGCCAAAGTAGGAAGAGGTGCGAGTGGTGGCTGTGATGCAGAACCGAGAACCATGGCACCGGTCTGACCGGTCTCAATGATCGGTGATGGGGGTAAAGATAACGGGTACCCCCAAAACCCATGATTAAGCAATAAAGGCCCAACAAGGATAAGATAAGCATGGCCCGAGGAGGGCGCAATCATCCCACTAGGAGCCGACCCCTGAGGGGAGCGCTGCCCTCAGATTGACCCTTGAGAGGGCGCCTCCACCTCACCCAACCCTCATAAAGGGACTTTCGCCGAGCTAGCCTCCTATGGAAAAATATCACTCCGACCCCTACGGAAGGGGTAAAAGCAGGCCTACGAGACAGTTTGACTACACCGCGAGCCGAAAGACCATCATTAGCCTAGGAAAGGCCCGCGTGGGCTGACAAGACCACTCTCCCCTGCCACAGCATGAGCTCGGGCAGGAGCGGCAGCAGTCCGATGTGACAACACCTCACCGATGGGATGGAGCACGCCCTCCATCACCCCAAAGTTAGCTCTAAGGACCTGAGACCATCCTCAGGGATAGGGGAAAGGACGTCCCCTCATGCCAACACCAGCACCGCCAGCATAGTGATCATCAACACGTGTCCCTGCGATGGGACGATGGCTACAGCACGCCATGACTTTCCTTCACCCGTCATGATCACCAAGAGCGAAAGGTGGGGGAGGGAGATTGCCGTCGAAGGAATAGGTGACTAGGAGCCGCACCAAGGCTGACCAACCAGAAAAAGGGATGGCTAAGACGCATCTGACCCCCTAGTCTTTCCCTTTATCACTTTTCTGTCCTTTTTGTATCCGACCCCCCGGTCTCCCTTGGGCAATAAAAGGGATGGGGGGTACCCTTTGCAAGGGGGACCGGACCCGACCGATCGACCAACCCACTCACACACACATGCATTCCCACTCGTTTTCCACCAGAGACTTGGGAGTCCCGTTCCCTCTCTCGCCCGTTTGTAACCCCTACTCCAAACTTTGAGTGCAAGAGCACGAGAGCTCGAACTGGACCTAGGGACATTCTACCCGAGCTAGTATAAATTCTCGTGTCAAATCCTTGCATTACCATCTGGAGTAGCGACGCGCTTGAAAATTTACTAGCCGGTGATACGGAACACCGATAGTTGGCGAGCCAGGTAGGGGATCTAGCGTGTTGCATGACTTCACCAGGCTTCGGATGGCCTACCACATCGGAGACTGGGTACCGGGCGCACGAGTGCGTTTCGGTATCCTTGACATCATCGTCGCCATCGACGGGACCTGAAGCGGATCCAGACCCCGCTTTTTGGCGCCAGCCTCAGGATCGCCGCTGAGGTTGAACGGGGCGTGCGGCCGTTCATCCGAGAGGATGACGTCCTCCCGGGCGAGCGGCCACATGGTTTCAATAGTGTGTAGCTGGAATGCCAGCTCCACACTTTCCTGGGCCCACGCTCGGTTAAGGAGGACATGCACGCCGCCGTGTTCGCATTCACAAACATCATGACACAGCTCAAGGGAGGGGAACCCCTCCCGATGCGGTGTTCAATGCCGCAACGGAAACATATCCATTCGGCCTCCCGAACACTGCAACAAGCTACTCTCCCGGTGGAGGCGGGATAGTAGTGATGGCCGACTACGCCACGGAGTCGATATTCGACCTACTCGTTGAGGAGTCGCTCGACTCCAGGTCGATCTCCAATATCGGGAGTCATCACCTGTCGCTGGAATCCCACATGGCGGAGATCCACGAGGGACTCGTGGAGGACCTAGGACCGATGGAGAATCCCCGGTGCGGCAGGGGGCGCCTCCTCCCGTGTCGGCGCCAAGAGATAACACACCGCCGTCATAGACACCCTCAAAGTAGCTCTAGGCACAGCAGAGGGAGCTCTAGGAGGCGAGCCTCGTGCTCGAGCGCGATCACGCCCAACTCGCATGTGACACTGAGCGCCGCGCCCCCGACGCGGGCGCACGCGCTCGTGCGACGAAGGTATAGAATAAGATCAACAACAATGGGGAAGCGCCCTCACTCTTCGACCGGGCTAGCCAGAACGTGGCAGCGGCGGCGGCCATCCTCGATGGCCTGCCTCCCCCCACCATGCTAGAAGAAAGGTAGTCCCGCGAGTGGATGCAACGATACCTCCGGTTCGCGGCAAACCAGCAGGGATGAAGCGTCGGTTCTCGCCCTTGGGCCTCTCAGGCCACCGCGTGCGTCCGCAGCGCAAGGGGCGGGAGGCGGCCAAGCGCCGCGCCCTGAAGGACAGTAGTCGGCCCCACCTGTTCGGACAGGGGATGTCCGGTTACGTCAGCCCGCCCACGGGTGAGCGCGAACCATGATGTACGTCACGTCCTCAACTCTCGTCGGTGCGAGCAGGACGGAGGGGTCAACGGTGGCGCCACAGTCAACCGCACATACCAGCCGCGCTGAGGCAGTCGTGACGACATCAATGAGGACCGCAGCATGAGCCCGGAGCCCCCGGGCCCCCGGGTCTTCAGCATCCACATCAGTGGCACGCACATACCTCAATGGTACCGTCCGCCCACCAACATCGCCAAGTACCGGGGGAGATGAATCCCGGCCTGTAGGTGTTTCCCGCCAAGCCTGCTCAGGGATACCCTTAGCAGTAGGGTTTGTAGGTAGGGATCAACGACTCTGGAACTCGATGGTGCAAGGAACACAAAGATTTAAACAGGTTTAGGCTGCGAGTTGCGTAATACCCTACGTCCTGTGTGGTGGTTTGTATTACCTTAGGTGTAGATGATTGTTTGGAGGGGGTCCCTACCCGCCCTTATATATCTGGGGGGACAGGGTTACATGGAAAGTCCTAGCTGAGTACAGTCGGAGTCCTTATATAACACGATCGGGTAGTTTCCTTGTACTGCAGCTAGTTCTACGCCTATTCGGATAGTTACAAAAGAGGTAAGTTACATCCATGAGCTAGCCCTTACTCTAGAACATTTTATGTATGTAAGCAGTCCCGTTGCCCCGGGTCTGACAAGCCCCCGAGCTCTTCGTAGCCGAGTCTTGCAGGCGTCGAGTACTTGGCTTGGCATCTTTGAGTCCTTCGAGTAGTCAGAGCATCCTTCTGGTTGCTCCTGATTCTTCCTCTACATATGTTGAGTAGTCCTTCAAGTACTTCCGTTTGCTTCGAGGCTGTGAGGTGCTCACGCCCCGAAATCTTGATCATAAATGGTGCGTGAAGTACTCGCGCTCCATATGGAGTAGCCCCCGAGCCTTAGGTTGAATCGTAGAATCAGGCCGAGGGTCACTTCAGTCTTTTTCCTTTTCATCATTTTTCAAAAAAATTGAAAAATAAATCTCTTATACATATATTTCGTAGCCCCCGAGTCTTGAATTTAAATCCCTCCATTTAGATTTAAGAATCAATGTAAACTCGTGGCAAAAACTAAAAACTTCCCTGAGAAGGGAAGAATCCGTTGGCATCCCAAATATTCACAAAATTGCACCCGATAACCGTATAAAGCCAGTTGAAAACTTCCAAGGGTTTTATCCCTTGAAATCTTGGCCGCCGTCAAACTCAGATTCACAGTTGCCTCTTCTCAGTCAAAATCCAAAAGCCCCTCTCGTAGCCCCCGAGCCAAAACTCGTGACTGTGAGATGGCTCCCAAGAAGAACAAGTCCAAGATTGAAGAGGAACTGATCGCCAATATGTCCATAGGTTGGCGTAAAAGCAAGATGTCTGAATCACTGGTCCGGGAGTTGGAGAGTATGGGCCTCCTCTAAGAGCAGGGCGTAAGCCAGTGGCGTGCTGGTGAAGGAGAAGATTACCCCATGGAAGGTACCCTTGAGACCATTATGTTTCGTGATTTTGTAGAATGTGGTCTCACTCTTCCCGTGTCAGAATTTTTCTATAGACTTCTTCAGTTTTGGGGAATTCAATTATACCATCTCACTCCCCAATCCATCTTGCATCTTTCAATTTTCACTCATTTTTGTGAGGCATTCCTTGGAATTCTCCCCCATGTCCACCTTTTTCAACATTTCTTCTTCTTTGTTCTAATTCCTAATGCCACCAATCCCGCCGTCGTCGGGGGATGTGAATTGGTACTCCGCCCTAAGAGCCGAGGCGAGTACTTATCTTATGATCCGACGAGTAAAGGAGCCAAATGGAAGAAGTCCTGGTTCCATGTTGGGAATTTTGAATCCCCACTTCCAGAAAGAACTGCTGATGCCCCCCAAGTCCAGGAGAGCTGGTCGAGTAGAGGACCTAGTGGCAATCAAGTTGAAGCCATTCTTCGTGCAATTGCCATTGTTAAGAAGAAAGGAGTCACTGGAGATCATGTGGTTTTCTCGTTTATCAGTCGCCGGACGCAGCCTCTCCAGCTGCGAAAGTGTGACACCCTAGGTGTCTGCACACTAAAACTACATTTATTTCCTGTGCTTCATGTGTGAAATTGTTTGAGCAAGGGCCTATTTTAAAATTTTAAGGACCTTTGTGTAATTATGAATTGTTCTAAGGTCAACTGTATAGTTTTATTTGAATAGGATGTGAGTTTATAGCTTTTGTGGAGGGTTTAATTGCAAAATGTAGTGTAATCATTTCTTGGCAGGGAATCTTTTATTTCAGCCTAGATTTAAAGTGAATTTGCATTGAAAAAGACAAAAGTCCTTTGAATTCAAATCCTCTTTATGTTTTCAAAATTAACTCTTTAACCTTTGATCAAATAAATTTTTGCACAAACCCAAAGTTGTAGATCTTGAAAAGTTGAACAACTTTCATGTTGGGCACTTTTTCATTTAAGCCCTAGATTAAAAGTTATTGCTGGTTTACAGTAAGATCCCTGGAATTTCTGAAATTGCATTTAAGTCCACTTTCCCCTTCCTCCAGCCTGCCTGCCTGCTTCCTCTGCTCCACGCCGCCGGCAGACAGCGGCGCTGCCTCCGCCGCTGTGGAACGGCCAGGGTGCCACCTCCTACTGCTAAGCTTCTCCACGCGTCGTGCCCAAGCTCCCACCGCCCTCTACTCCTCGCGCTGGAGCCTCCATCCCCGTGCCACGCAGAACCGAGCGCCCGCCGGCCGCCACCTCGCCGCCGTCGTGGCCCGGCCAAGATAGAGCCTCAGCTCTCGATCTTTCGCGCGTATGAGCACTACAAATACCCCAGCAACCCGTTCCCCTCGTTCTTTCACCATTTCCCCAACGCCAGACCCCAGAACGCCGCCGCCGCTCTGTCCGAATGCCGGCAAGCTCAACGCCGCTGTGAACACGCTTCTCCTCAGCCTCTCCGCCCACCCTGACCCCTCCATCAGCTGCGCCTCGACCTCGCGCAGCTCACTCACCCCTCCTCGCCCGGAACCTGCCGGAGCCACCCCGCCGCCGTGTCCCGAGCTTCACAGCCGCTGCTCGCCGTCGACGTCCTAGCTCCGACCCTCCCCTCGACCTCCCAAGCTACCCAGAGGTGCGCCTTGACTTCCTCTCGCTCCCACGCCCCTCCACCCTCGCCGCCGGCGATCGCCGTCGCCGGATTTGGCCGGTCAACCCCGCGCCCCTTCTCTGACCATGCCCAAGGACCTCTCTGTTAGAATTCTAAGAATCCTAGGGGGTTATCTTAATAGCCCTAGACTCATATGAATAGTGTCAGTAGGGACTTCTGTGTTATTTTGGCTGTAAACTTTGAAATTCCATATAAATTCAGAGAAAAATCAGAAAAATGCAAATCTTGATGTTTTGGAATCCTCTTGAAGAGATTATTACAATAGAATCATAATATGTTGGGTGTTAGTTGAAAGTTTTTGCTGTAAAAATAGATTTGTGTTACTAGTGTTTAAATGCTAGTTGTTTTTATCTTTTTCTTAACTGATGATTGAAACCTTGTCTTGCTGTGAAATTTTTATGGTGAGATTTTCATGTGACCCTAGTGTTGCTATAAAAATTTCGTGGTCATTCCTTCTGTTTAGCTATTTATTTTATTTAATACTTGTTAAGTGAGCTTTAATCATGTTAAATAGTTTTGTTGCTTAGACAATCTTGGTAATTTTTGTAGAGCCTTGTTTTAGTCATATGTTACTGTCTGTAGAATTTGAGCACCAGTTCATGACTAGAACAGAAGATACAAATGAATCTTGTTAGTTTTCTGTCAGTTTTGTTTATTTTTTCAGAATAAATGCTTTGTAGATTAAATATTGAAACATTTACAGTAGCTAAGTTAGCTCTGTGTCGACCTTCTGTTAAATTGTTAGCTTCTAGGTTGCTCTGGTCTAACCTTTATAATTCAATCTTGTTCTAGGAGTTGTCTGAATAAATGATTTGTCCTGAATAAATGGCTGCATGTTTTGGTATGAAATTTGTAGGGTAGATCACTCTGTTTACCTTCTGTTTGGTGTGATTTTTTTTCTTAATTTTACTACTGAATGTGTACTGAGTTGTTTAATTATTAGCAAACCATGACTTGCTTGCTATAGGAAACCACTACAACTTGTTTATGAAGTTGGTGAGCTTCTTTTGTGCTATTGATCATGATGCCTTGTGTAGTTAGAAATGTTAATTATCTACTCTATAAACGATTGCCCATGCGATAAGTATGTTTGTTTAGTGTTAGACTACAACTTTATCGTGAAGTGAGTTTGTCGTAATAATATTTCTTGCATCACATATAGATACGACTGTTTTAGCGGACGGGACGTACGAGCTGATCCCGAAGTCCGAAGGTGGTGATCACGAAGCCCAAGTGAACGCCGCCGTACTGATTGAAGACCCGGACTAAAGTCCGGAAGAGCCCAAGGCTAACCTAGCTAGCGACTACCGAGAAGGCAAGCCCCGGACATAACCTATATTTCAAATTATTACCATTTATCGTTATTACTTACTTGTGCATTTACAGTTCTTAGGATTTGAATTGAAACCCTAGATGCATGATCCTAGTAACCTATGTACTGAACACTAGAACTGAGTTCGAATAATTGCTAAGCTATAGGACCGGTAAAAGTCGAGTGGTTGCCTATCACTCGCGAGCTCTATAGGAATTGCTTGTTTACTTTCTGTTATCAATATAAGGACGACGGACGGGGTTGTGTTCAATATCATGACCTTGTGTGAGACCCCGTCTGTGTTGATGAACTTGCTAAGGTCGCGGTGTGTGGTAGTGCTGGTTAAGTTTTTGAACGTACTAGCCGATTGGACCGGTGAGTGGATATACCTTTCACTCTCTCTTAGAGATAGGTTTTTATTTATGTTTATGTTGCGCAACACCACGGCTACAAGGGACGAGGTTGGACCTTCGTGCCCTGTAGTCGGGGAGAGTGGCACTATCCATAGGTCGGAAAGAAAGGTAAACGGTTGTTTGGGAATGACCCGACGGTGTTCCAAACGTGTGTGTTAGGTCTGCCTGGCCAGGTTAACAAATTCGATTCGAATCGACCGCTTCTCACGGTTTGGGACTGCTTGATCTCTTTGCCACACAGAGTAATAAGAGCAACATTATTATGATCAATCTTGATGTTTGCTTAAAGATCTACCATGATTGAATAGTAGTAGCTTACATAGCATGGTTAATCAACTAGAATCTTGGATGCTAAAATTTGAAAGTAAGGACCTACTCTTTATTGTTTTTTAGCAAAAGGAAAACCAGAGCCTCACAGAGCCCTGCATAGTCTAGTTACGTGGGCTATGTATACCCGTTGACGGTTAAGTCTTGCTGAGTATTAGAATACTCAGCCTTGCTGTTGAAACCCTTTTTCAGGTATGAGTTTTGAGGAATAGATCGCTAGTCTGTCTTGGCCCTGCTCTTTGCCTCCTAGCTGGTTCGTAGAGTGGGATCCGTCTTCGGCCGGCAATGACCCTGACGAGTGATACCTTGCTTGGGCTTGCTTGGTATACTTTGGCGACGTGTTGTAGCCGTCGTATTCTCTTTCCGCTGCTTATCAAACTCTGAACTTAAAGTTATGGCTTGTATAACTGTTTTACTAAGTTTGGTTCTGTAATACTGCTTTGAACTGGTTTGTAATAATTACTATGCTTGTGTTGTAATATATGTGGTTGTAATATCTCTGGACTCGCCTTCGTGCGGGGTATGCTTGTTCGATCCGAGAACCGGTGGTTGTATCGGGACGTTACCCGACAGACCAAGAATTGTTCCGTTTGAAGTGTGTTTGTGTCGGTATTGCCTTTATGGTGATGGCCAGCGCACTTGAGCCAGGATAATTCAGGTGGTTCTGCCACAGAAAGCATCCTGGTTTTAGATATGAAGGCACAGAAGATCCCACTAGGATGTCACCAGAGCCAATGGCTCAGTCAGAAGTAATCAAGAGATGTTGCAAAGTACTCAATAACTTCAACAAGTCTTTGAAGCTTCCAACACTTTTCTCGGCACAGAATCCTCCCGAGAATGCCTGGGTACGTGTTTTAGATACCATGTCAAATACTTGTAGTTAACCATGTTTGATCTTTTGACTAAGTACTGGCTTCTTTCTACAGAAAAATTATAAATCCTAGTATTGTATGCCTCCGACTTCCGTAAATGCTGATTCTGACGACAGCAAGAAACGGAAGGTGGCTCCCGGATCAATGTTGCAAAGAAAAGTTCCTCGTCTCGATGCCGGCTAGTAAGTATATAATATTTTGTTGATTTTATCCTTGTTTGCCTCTGCTTTCTTATTCAGAATCTTGCTTGGCTATGATCCAACACCTTTTGGCGCATGAGAAAGATCAAGTCCAAACTTCTGCAACTGGGTGTCGAGTAGTTCGGAAGGAACTAGTCGATCAGCCCCCGAATCTCCTGTAATTGGGTTGATCGAGACCCCAGCTGCCAGTTTGCCGAATGCAGACACAGCTGTGAATCCAAGCAAACCAAACCCTGAAACATCTGATACTCATGCGGCTACTGAAGGAGCCTCCAATGCTGGTGGATCTGGGAGTAGTGGAGCAGAAGGGTCAAAAGATCCTTTCGTTCGACTGGTACCATTCCAGTCTATGCCTCAGTCAGCCCAGGAAGAGTTGGGAAAGGAGCTATTTGATGATCCACTATTGTCTCTAGACAACATGAAGAAACTTACAGATTGTATGCAGTGAAGCTTTAAATTTACCAAGGTGAGTCTTCAGCCGCTACTTGTCTTCGTCGAGTAGTTGTTGATGTCTGACCAGATTCGCCTTGTTTGTCTCAGGATGTAGCCAATCGATCTTTCTTGAAGTCTCATGCTTTATATAAGACTGTAGACAATCGGAAGATCTTAGAGGAGCAAAAGGCCATGATTGCCAAATGACTGGATGAAGCCCTTGCTGCTCTAAGTAAACTTTATGAAGCAAGTCAGCAGCATCATCTGGTGGTTTGTGATATGAAGCGCCAGATTAAGAATCTTGAAGAAGAAAGATCAAAGCTTCAAGAGGAAAACTCCACGCTGCAAAAGCAATTGCAGACTGCCCAAGCCTGTAAGTACTCGATCTTTTGTCTTGATTTTGCTTTGTCATATCAATTTCTGAGATATCTTCCCATCAGGTTCTCCTGAAGACCATACTCGACTAATAGCAGCAGCTCAAGCTCTTGTCGATGTGGTTGATACTGAAGAAGAGGCGTCAAGTAGCAAGTCCTTGGTGGAGCGTTTGGAAGAAGCTCCCCAGAAAATTTTTGATGTTATGACGGCTACTTCCAAGAATTATCTAACCCACATGATAGGAGTTGTCAAGTCATACTTGCCTCAATTTAATTTAGCTCCGATAGCTAAAGGAATAGCTCCCAGTTGCTCTGATGAGAAATTCCGTGAGTATTGTAAGGAATCAGATGTGATTGCGGAGGAAATTCTGAAGAACATGGCAGAGTAGACTGCTTGTAACAACTCCTATAATCTTCATTTGATTCTTGTCGTTGTCCATAATTCGTATCCTGTTGGTGTGTCTTCAGAAGCATGATCTGATACCGTAGGATAAATATGAACTAGTCGAGTAGAATACTTGAATGGAGTAATCCTTAAAGTTAATCATTTTGGGTGAGTCCCGTCAGATTACCCGATCTGAAAAACTTGTAAAGGTGTCCATAAACTACTCGAGCAAGCGAGTAGTGTGTCCTTACAAAGGACTAGAGTAATCCATAAGACAAAACTGTTAGGTACGAATCCCGTCGGGTTGTCCAAGACGTAAATGTCATAGGGATATCCGAGGCTTACTCGAGCAAGGTGAGTAAGGTGTCCTTTAACCAAGGAATGGAGTAATCCTTAAGGCAAAACTATTAGGTGCGAACCCCGTCGGGTTGTCCAAGATGTAAATGCCAGAAAGATATCCGAAACTTACTCGAGCGAGGTGAGTAAGGTGTCTAAATTGTGGACTGTAGTAACTACTAAGATTGACCTATTAGGGTGAACCCCGTCGGGTTGCCCAAGATGGACAAAATGTAGTAGTATCCATAACGTACTTGAGCAAGTGAGTAGTTTTGCATTTACAGCAATGCTGGAGTTCCTCATAGTTGACCTGTTAGGATGAACTCCGTCGAGTTATCCAAGATGGACAACTAGTAAATGTATCTATTCACCTTCTCGAGCTAGACGAGTAGGTTGTGCCCTTATATTAAGGGAAAGGATGTGGCTTGTGTAGTTGTCCTGATGGAAAACTGTGTAAGCTTATCCTGGACTGGTGATACCGTCGAATTTCCTTTTAATGTGGTCAATATGCCAATAAGGATCCTCACTTTATTAAAGAAATCAACTGACACCACTAAGCTGCTTGGATCAAGGATAAAACTTGCGCAAGTGTTCGATGTTCCAGTAATTCGGTACCTCATTGGCATCTGCATCAGTGATTCTGTATGAATCTAGTCTTGTAACCTTAGTTATGATGAAGGGACCTTCCCATCTAGAATTTAACTTGTGCAGTCCTGTCTCATCCAGAATCTGGCGAAGTACTAGATCTCTAATGTTGAAGGATCTTTGCTGGACGTTGCGATCATGATAGCGTCTGACTCCTTGAAGATATCTAGCCGATTGAGTTAAGGCGTTGACTCTGGCCTCTTCGACTGAATCTAACTCCAGTTGTCGAGCTTCATCTGTTTCTCCTTCTTGATAGGCTTCTATTCTTAGGGATCTCCACATGATATCAGCGGGTAGTATAGCCTCTGACCCATAGGTAAGGAAGAAAGGAGATTGTCCAGTTGCTTTGCTAGGCTGGGTTTGCAGCCCCCAGACTACATGAGGTAGTTCTTGAATCCATTTGCCACCTTTCTTGGTGTTGGCGTCATAGAGTCTTTTCTTCAAGCCATCGAGTACTAACCCATTAATGCGCTCAACTTGTCCATTTGCCCAAGGATGAGCTACTGAAGCATATTTGACCTCAATGCAGGAGTTGTCACAGAAATCCCAAAAAGATTGTGACGTGAAGTTGGAGCCAAGGTCTGTAATAATGGTGTGAGGAAAACCAAACCGATGGATAGTATTGGAGATGAAGTCCACTGCTCTATCTGATGAGATCTTGACTATGGGCTTGTACTCGATCCACTTGGTGAACTTGTCGACTGCTACCAACACATGATTGAATCCTCCTAGAGCGACGGTTAATGGTCCGATCATGTCCAAACTCCAACAGGCGGACGGCCATGATGGAGAGATTGTTATCAAGTTGTGTGCTGGAATATGAGTCTTCTTGCCGAAGAATTGGCATCCAGGACACCGTCTAACCAGGTCTTCTGCGTCCGAAACAACTGTTGGCCAGAAGAATCCTGACCTATACGCCTTGCTGACTAGTGTTCTTGATGCAGCGTGATTGCCGGAAACTCCTTCATGTATTTCTCTGAGGATATCTTTGCCTTCTTCAGGGGTAACACACTTCATGAGGATGCCTGAAGCAGAGCGCTTGTATAAGTTGTCGCCGACGAGGACCAAACTCTTGCTACGCCTGATAATGCGGGCAGCTTCAGCGCTTTTACGATCAACATGTGGTGGAAGCCTGAACTCTTTGATGAAGTCGATAAACTAAGTCCGCCAATCTTCTTCAATCATCAGCACTTCTCTGACTGTGGCCGGGGCCTCCGTGTCAGTGGCTTGTTGGCTTTGTTCCTTTACTGATGGGTGGTGAAGTTCATGGACAAAAACTCCTGGTGGAACAGCTGCTCGAGTGGACCCAAGTTTGGACAGGACATCAGCTCCCACGTTGTTGTTGCGATCGACGTGGTGCATTTCCAATCCTGAGAACTTGTTTTCGAACTTTCTGATTTCTGCAATGTATGCGTCCATTGTATCCTTGTTGATGTCCCATTCTTTATTGACTTGTTGAACGATGAGTAGAGAATCGCCGTAGACAAGTAGTCGCTTGATGCCGAGAGATACTGCTAGTCTGAGGCCGGGCAGCAATGCCTCGTATTCAGCTTCATTGTTGGAGACCTTGAACAAGATTTGGAACACATACTCCAATTGTTCTCCCTTGGGGGAGACGAACAAAACTCGTGCGCCGCCCCCGTCGATCTTGAGTGAGCCATCGAAGTACATCACCCAATGCTCTGGAATGTTCTGGGGTGCTGGAATTTGATTTTCCCGCCATTCAGCCAAGAAGTCGACTAGTGCCTGTGACTTGATTGCTATTCTTGGCTTGAAGTTGATTTCCAAAGCTCCCAGTTCAACTGCCCACTTTGAGATTCGTCCAGTGGCATCCCGATTGTGGAGTATATCCCCCAATGGGAAGTCGGTTATGACTGAGATCTTGTATTCGTCAAAGTAATGCTGGAGCTTCCTGGAGGTGATTAGAATTCCATATAGAAGTTTCTGAATTGATGGATATCTAACCTTTGATTCTGAGAGTACTTCGCTGATGAAGTAGACTGGTCTCTAGACACCATAAGCGTGGCCTTCCTCCGGGCGTTCGACTACTATCGCTGTACTGACTACATGGGTAATCATAGTGATGTAGAGGAGTAATTCCTCTCTAGGTAGTGGAGCTGTTAGAATCGGCGGTGATTGGAGATGATGCTTGAGGTTCTCGAGTGCTTCCGCGGCTTCTATAGTCCACTCGAATTTATCTTGTTGCTTTAGGAGTTTGAAGAAGGGTAATCTCCGTTCGCCAAGCCTGGACAAGAATCTATTCAAGGCTGCCATGCAGCCTGTAAATTTCTAGACGTCCTTGATGGTAGCTGGAGCGTTCATGGCCATGATGGCATTGATCTTCTCTGGATTAGCCTCAATTCCTCGGTTACTGACGATGAATCCGAGTAGTTTTCCAGAGGGTACACCAAAGACACACTTGGTTGGGTTGAGCTTCCAGCGGAATTTTTGGAGGTTGTTGAAGGTCTCTTCCAGGTCAGTAATGAATTGATCCTGGGTCTTCGTTTTGACAACAACATCATCAACATAGGCTTTAACATTGCGATGTAGCTGATCAGAGAAGCACAATTGTATCGCACGCTGGTAGGTAGCGCCAGCGTTCTTCAACCCGAAGGACATGGTCTTGTAGGCGTATGCCCCGTAAGGGGTGATGAAGGCCGTCTTGATTTGGTCTTCTTCTTTTAGGGCAATCTGATGATACCCTGAGTAGCAATTGAGGAAGGATAACATGACACATCCTGCTATCGAGTCGATTACTAGATCAATATGTGGTAGCCCAAAAGGATCCTTCGAGCTATGCTTGTTTAGATCAGTGTAGTCGACACACATCCTCCACTCGTTGTTGTTCTTCTTCTGGATGAGCGCAGGGTTGGCCAACCAATCAGGGTGGTAGACTTCCTTGATGAACCCTGCTGCGAGTAGTTTTGCCAACTCTTTCTTGATGGCCTCTCGCTTGTCCGGTGAGAAACGCCGTAGCCATTGCTTCTTTGGTGTGGCATTAGGGTCGACCTTCAAGGCATGCTCGATCAACTCCTTGGGCACCCCTGGCATATCCGCTGGTTTCCACGCGAATACGTCTCGGTTGGCCCTAAGGAAGTTGACGAGCTCGAGTTCCCATTTGTCACCCAGTCCTGCTCCGATGATGGCTGTCTTGGAGTCGTCTCCCTTCTGTAACTGGATAGTCTTGGTGCCCACATCACCAGTTGGTTTAACCGATGATTGGCTTTGCTTTTTGGAAGGCATTGACTCCTTGAGGGAGAGTTTCTTAGCAGCAACAAGTATTTCGCTGACGGAGCTAGGAACCCGGATAGTGGAGGCATGATCTATTGCTTCCTTGTCGCACTCAAAAGACTTGAGGAGGTCTCCACATAGTGAAAGGACTCCTGTATTGCCTGGCATCTTGAAAAGCAGGTAAACATAGTGCGGTATTGCCATGAAT
Organism: Panicum virgatum; assembly: GCF_016808335.1. NCBI lineage: Eukaryota > Viridiplantae > Streptophyta > Magnoliopsida > Poales > Poaceae > Panicum > Panicum virgatum. The sequence goes on from NC_053151.1 coordinate 14,598,986, forward strand.
TTGGCTAGTGCAGGTCTTCCCAAGATAGCATGATAAGAGGATTCAAAGTCGGCTACTTCGAATTTGATGTATTCTGTCCGGAAGTTCTGTTCTGTTCTGTACCAAACGTGACTGGGAGAGTAACCGAGCCAATTGGTGTAGAAGAATTCCCGGGGACGATGCCGTAGAACGGAGCCTTGCTTGGAGTAAGTAGACTCATATAGTTGAGGCCCATCTTTACCAATGTGCTTGCGAAGATCAGGTTGAGCCCACTTCCACCGTCGATGAGTACTCGAGTAAGCTTGGAGCCTTGAACGACTGGATCGAGTACTAGCGGGAACTTTCCAGGTTCAGAGAAGCTAGTTCACTGGTCCTCCCTGGAGAAGGTAATGGGGACCTCGCTATATTTGAGTTTCCTCTGAATTGCTGGCTTGACTGAGTGGATCTCTCTGAGTAGGAGCTTCTGAGCTCACTTGGAGAAGCTAGGATCTCCTCCGAATATGACGTTGACAACGTTTTGCGGCTGTTGGAAACTATCATGATCTTTCTTGTCGTCTTCATCATCTTTATCTTGTTCTTTCTTTGGAGCAGCTGCAGGTGCCGACTGGAAGGATTTGCGCAGGATCGAGCACTCCCACATCGAGTGGTTGCTCTTGGGATGGATTGGACATCTTTTGTTGTGGAGAATCTTGTCGAACTGATCCTGCGGCTTGTTGCCCTTCTTACCACACGGGGTGCGATCCATAGTGCTGATTGTATCGTCAGGCTTGCGCTTGCGCATAGGATCCTGCTGGTTGCTAGGGCGTCCACAGTCATTAAAGCGCTTCCCATTGTTGTCGTTGTTGCGGCAGGGGAAGCGACTGCGTTCTTTCTCCTCTTCATCAGCCCAGTGCTGCATCATGTCGCGTAGATATACCACTGTTTTGGGCCGATTACGCCCAAAGTCACGGTATAGTGATTGGATGGTGATACCGCTCTAGAAGTAGTCGATGATGTCGTCGTCGGCGATGTTGGGGATGGTAGCTCTTGTGTCAAAGAAGCGCTTGACGTAGGATCTGATCGACTCGCCTTGCTCTTGCTTGATCATGGATAGGGCATGGCGAGTAGCTTCTCGATGTAGCGACCCTTGGAAGTTGTCGATGAACGCCTTCTTGAGGTCCTCCCACGAGTGGATTGACTCGCGCGCCAAGCTTTTGAGCCACGTGAGGGGTACGGGCTCCAGGGCCATCGGGAGGTAGAGGACCTTGGTGTTGTTGTCTTCCCCTGCAACACTAATAGTGGTCAAGTATAATCGTAACCATTGAGTAGGATCTTGCTTACCGTCATACTTTTGGATGTTCGTAGGCTTGAAATCCTTCGGGTACTCGATGTTGTCGAAAGCCTTGCTCAGGGCTTGGAAGCGGTCGGAGTTATCTGCAAGTTGCGCTCTGCGTCTTGCGTTGATGATGTCCCGTGCGTCCACAATGGAATCGGCTACCTCTTCCCTGTTGTTCCCATGGTTGTTGTTGTTGCGATTAGGCTGAGGGCCAGGAGCTTGATTTGCTTGTGGTTGGCCACCTCTGGGGCGATGACTACTCGCAGCTTCCTGATCCTCTTGGTTTCTTTGATTCTGTTGTTCCTGCTGCTGTTGACGCTGGTGGCCTCCTGGGTTACGGCTTGCTTGAGGTATTGCTGTTGCAGTAGCCCTTGATCGCGTACTGTGAAGCGAGGATAGGGGGTTCTATCTCTCGAGTTGGGCAACAGTGTTTTTGGTGAGATTTATGACTCGTTCCAACTCGCGATTTTGGGGCATCGTCATGAGTCACAGGGTTGCTTCTGTCATTGTGGCGATTGGTGTTCTGAAGATAGGATCCGCAACATTGTTGAATTCATTGTTGAGGTTGCATGGCGGGAGATGAGCATGTTCGGTCACACGAGTCCTGCGCACTTTCTTTGTGTTGATTCCTTTCCCTGCGGGCTGTACGAGTGACTTCGTCTTCATCAGCTGGAGCACCTTGGGTCAGATTGTCTGCTGAGATCTGATCCAAGGCTTCGTTGGGATCATGGATGCTTGGAGCGCCCCCGGGCTGGATGATTATCAGAACCAAACGCTCATGAGAGAAGCTTTCCAGGTCTGATTCGTAATCAGCTAGGATGGTTCCGCCTGAGCCAGTTTCCCTCTTGGTTACGAGGGGAGTGCCGTGTTGAAACGGGAGATCCTCAATGCTGGCGACTTCTCGTAGGTTGTCGAGTAGTTCTGCGAGAGTGTGGCCTCGGCAAGATTTGAGTTGCATCTTAGCCAGTGCATTGGTGATAAAATCCAGGCTGTCTTGAGGTAACTCGGCTGGATCTGGGTATACACCGAAAACGGGTGCCTCCTAACTGGCGGTGACTGAGAGGTTTTCGACGCGTAGCACGTGATCCAAGCTACTTTCATAGATGGATTTAATCATCTATTTATAAGTAGATGACGAATTGCGCAGACCAAAGACGGGTTGCGCAAGAAGAGTCCCAATCCGAGTAGAATTCGGTTTGAGATCAATCTGAGTCCGAGTAGAACTCGAGTTGTCTTCGAGTTTCGACTCGATCTCCTTGGCGAGGTCGGGAAGCAACGTAATGCTGCGATCATGAGATCTGGCGATCTTGTTGGAATCTTCCGACGTGGAGCTCTTCAGCATGGGAGAGTTGGTTAAGTGAATATCGAAGCCGTCTAAACCATTGGCGACGCAGACCCATGAGCCGAAGATGAAGGTGGCGCCTCTGGGAGGCGTCATGGTGCTGAATGTGAAAGTGGCCATCGAACTCACCGATGAACTCCCCGAGTCCCCTACCTGGCACGCCAGCTGTCGGTGTTTACCGCCAAGCCTGCTCAGAGATACCCTTAGCAGTAGGGTTTGTAGGTAGGGATCGGCGGCTCTGGAACTCGATGGTGCAAGGAACACAAAGATTTAGACAGGTTCGGGCCGCGAGTTGCGTAATACCCTATGTCCTGTGTGGTGGTTTGTATTGCCTTAGGTGTAGATTATTGTTTGGAGGGGGTCCCTGGCAGCCCTTATATATCTGGGGGTATAGGGTTACATGGAAAGTCCTAGCTGAGTATAGTCGGAGTCCTTCTACAACACGATCGGGTAGTTTCCTTGTACTGCAGCTAGTTCTACGCCTATTCGGGTAGTTACAAAAGAGGTAAGGTACATCCATGAGCTATCCCTTACTCTAGAACATTCTATATCTTTAAGCAGTCCCGTTGCCCCGGGTCTGACACGGCCTTTGGCACGACGATTATCACCATGCCTGTCGAGCCGGCGGGACGAAGGATGTAACACCCGGTTTATAAAAGGACATAAACCGAGCAATCATATACGTGCCAGGATCAAGTCACACGTATATACAACATAATGAACAATATATCACAGCACATATCACGTAAAAAGATATATTAAAATGAGTATGAATGTTATTTATTACATTAATGACAAAATGTCTGATACAGTGGAAGCGTAGAATACATATACGAAGAACTCTCGGAAGTAGGGCGCCACAGGGACGTCGACTGGGAGACGAATGCCTAGAAGTCCTCGTACTCCTGGTAGCTCCGGGTGAACTCGCTCGCGTCGGCAGGAACTGAGCAGCAGTAGAGTATCCCGAGGAAAAAGAGTAGAGTAGGCAAGAGTGAGTACACAACTTGTACTCAACAAGTATAACACAAACTATGAGGCTCTAAGATTGGCTGACTCAACTACATTAGCTTTTAATCTTGGCAAAATTTTATTAAAGCTAATTACTACAAGTTGGTGAATTACCATAAACCCAGTTACATAATAATTAATCAAAATTAATTAAGAACTACTGAGAACCAAACCGAACCAAGCCACCCGGGGAAACCTGCCTCGTCAAAGGAAGATAACCCCACTAATCAAAAGGAGGATCTAGGCCGCTCATGACCGTGAGCACGGCTAGTATACCAGTTTTACACTCTGCAGAGGTTGCACATCTTTACCCACAAGTCGTGATCTATGCCAGTTGTTCATCACACTTCCTTAGGTGAGATGGCTAGCAAACTCACTACGAGGCCTTTACAAAGAATCTCGTTGGTAAGGCGTAACCGCGAAGAGTTAGATCGGCGACGATGGGGCCCACCTCACGGGGGTACAAGCACAGGTGCGCAAACCAAGCACAGACCAAGCCGGAGGAGCAGGGACCATTGAAGCTTACCACCCTTTGCCCCGCAGGTAAGTTACTCCAAACCAAAAAGACCTAATTAGTAAGCCAAGACCGTCCCATTCCAGTCTTGTGGTAGCGCTGTTGTCCCAGATTGTCGCTCTATGAACCGGTCCTTATGGAGAGTGGCCAACCAAGCACTAAGCACCGTGCTGGCCCCCTAAACCATGTTTCTAACAAAACATATTTTAACGAGACGTGAGCCACCCAAGCACGAAGCACAGAGGGCCACTCCCAGAATTAAGTTGCATAAACCATTAATCAAATTAATTAAAAAGGACCAAGTGTGTTATAGCGCGGCACCTAGCACAACTAACCAAAATGCAACCCAAAGGATATATAAAGGATAATAAAGTGGCTAGGAAAATCCTTATAGGCATACAGTATTAAAATGCAGTATGAAAGTGTATTTAAAAGTGATAGGTTGTTCATGTTATACTTGCCTTCCTTGTACTGCTCCTGCTGCTGCTCAAACTGGTCGGAAGACGGCTACTCCGGGTACTGGTACTGGGGCTCCTCAGATGGATCAACGTCTACTCACGAACACATGGCCAAAAACAATACACAACATAAACATACATGCAAACAATAGCAAAAACTAAGAAACAGTACAACAATACACGAAAATAGCAAACAAAACTATGCTAGAACTATTCTACGCGTTACAACGATCGCGTGGACATAAAGAACGCCTAAAACAGGGCTAAAACGTGAAAACTACGCTTAAAACAAGATCCAGGGACCTATCTGTAAGAAAACGGGAGTTCCAGGGGGTTTTTGGGCAAAACCGAGGACTAAAACGTAAAAACTAGAAAGGTCCGAGGGCTGACGCGCAAAAAGGCCCTAACTGGACGGCGGGTACTAATTTGGGAAAGCTCAGGGGTTAAAACGATAAATTCTGGGCTTATCTGGAAATACTTTTGAATACAGATGGACTGCGGGTTGAATAAGGAAAAGTTGAGGGACTCTTTAACAATTGTGCCAGGCCGAAGGGGTACGCGTAATCCTCGGTCGTCGGATCTAGATCTGGCGGCTCGGATCTAAAGAATCCTAGATCTAATCTTGCACGCACGTTTTAGATCGGGCGGCTCTGGAAGATTGGGGGCGCAGGCGGCGGCGCTGGGCCGTCGGGGGTGAGTTCCCGCGGCGGCGTGCAGCTGGAGCTCACCGGAGTTCACCAATTAGTGCTCCAGGGGTCAAATCGACCAGCTCTTGGGTCTAGGAGGGCCGGCGCGCTGTGCGTGATCGATCTAGGGCTACAACGGGACTTGGCACGGCTCAGGGCGGTGAATTCGACGGCGGGGGCGGAACTAAATGGCGGCGCTCGCCGATGTGCGGCGTTCGTGCCGTTCTGGTGCTGGATTGTGGCTGCAAAATGGCTCGTGGATCTTGCGTAGAACCAAAGCAAACTGAAACTAGGGTCGTGCGTGGCTAGGAGGTGCTGCAGCGTGCCCGCCATGGCGGAGCAGGGACGTGTGCGGCGGCGAGTCATCGGCGGCCGGTGTTCCGGCCACTGGAATGGCCTACGTGACAAGATTTATAGTACAAAACGTAGAGGGGACCAGGGTTGTGCTCACCTAGCACTGAATCGGGCAGGCGGGTGGCGTAGAAGGGTTGACGACATCGGTTCGGCGACGGCACACGGGCAGACCTCGGGGTCCGGCCGCTGCTGGGCGTCTCCGGGTTCCTGGATTCCGAGGATCGACACGGAGCGACCCTGTGGAAGTGCTGCGGGGGTTAGAGCGGGTCAAGGGCCACCAGCGGCGAGAAAACGAGCGGGCGGCGCAACTCACCGGCGACGAGTTCGGGTCGAAATCCTGGGTGAAGCGTGGTGCAGCGGGCAGAGGAGATGACCGGGGATGCTCCTGGAACTCAGGCGGGGTCCGGTGGTGGTCCTCGGTGGCCGTGAAGCAGCAGAGCGGCAAGGACATGGCGGCGCGGGGCTCTGCTCCGCTCGGAGCTCGGAGGGCGGCGGCTAGGGTTTGTTGGGGGTGCTAGCGCGTAGGATGGGGAACAGGGTGTCCGCGGGGGGGGGGGGGGGCAATTATAGGCCGGGCGGTGATCCTGTTCATCCGTGCCGTTGGGTGTGGGCGAGATCTCCGGCGGGGAGGTCGGGTTCTGTTGGCGCGCTGGAGAAGGAAAGGAGGAGGAGGGCGATGACAGGTGGGGCCGCTCGGTCAGTGGGGGCGCGGGCGACGCGCTTGCGGGAGCAGGCCGGCGCGCGGGGAGAGCTGGGCCGCGGCGTGGGCTGCTGGCGCGGGAGGGAAAGGGAAGGAGTGGGAGCGGGCTGGGCCGCCGGGGTGAGGAGGTGGGCCGGTCAGGTTTGGGCTTGGGTTACGGTGGGCTGCTATTGGGTGGGTTTCTTTTCCTTTTCTTCTCCATTTCCTAATTCAAACTAACTCAAACCTATTTGAATTCAAATTCAAATTTGAATTCAACTCTAACACTCAAACAAAAGGAACAATGCACCAGCATGAATGCATCCACAAATTTTTAAACTTAGACAAATTTTAATTACTTGTGAAACAAAATTAGATTAAATGCAAGACTAATCATAATAAACCATAGAAAATTAAATAAAGCCAATTAAATTTATTAATAAAAGCTGAAATTTAAATTAGGGTGTTACAGAGGATGATGATTTCATCATCCGAAATCTCCCCCTGTACCTTGCGGACTCGGCACGAACTTGGCTGGAACATCTTCCTGCAGACCAAATCCACTACTGGGGGGGACCTGCGAGAGATCTTCGTAGGAAATTTTTAGGGCACGTACGAATGCCCAGGGAATTCATGGGACCTCAAGAGCTGCCGACAGATTGCCTCCAAGGAGAGTCCCTCCGCTATTACATTCGATGCTTCTCCAAGGAGTGCAACGCCATCCCAAACATAGCGGACGCCGAGGTCATCGGTGCGTTCATCTTGGGGACCACCTGCAAGACTTTGGTCCATAAGCTCGAGCAGAAAAGCCCACAAACCACCAAAGAGCTACTCGACATCACCACCAATCATGCCTCCGCGCGAGGACGCCGTGGGCATGCTTTTCGACTGAACTCACGGCGTGAAGGCGAAGCGCGACAAGGCGGCTGGCGTAGGCACCTCGAGGTGTTTCGAGAAGAGGAAGAACAACAAGCGTAAGGGAGGAGAGTACGTCGCTGCCGTGGAACGCATGCCAGGCAACTCCCCAGAGGACGACTCCCCCCATTTTTTCGACGACCTGCTCGAGAAGCCGTGCTCGAACCACGTCTACCCCGTCAAGCACCTCCTCAAGAACTGTGGCTTAGCCAAGAGGTGGTTCGGCAACAGCGCAAGGAGGGGAGAGCAGAAGAAGAAGCCGGAGCCGGAGGACGCCGCCGAGAAGGTAAACCAAGGTGATTTTCCCGAAACCGATGGTTGTTTAATGATTTTTGGTGCGTTAGCTTGCGAGTCCAAGCACAAGCAGAAGATCACACGGTGGGAAGTGTTTGCAGCCGAGCCTGCGATGCCCACGTATCTTTGGTGGTCGGACGCCGCGATCACATTCGACCGTGGCGACCACCCGAACGGCGTCCCCCAGCCAGGGAGATGCGCATTGGTCGTCGACCCGATCGTCGACACCAAGTGCCTCACGAGGGTCCTGGTGGATGGAGGCAATGGCCAGAACATCCTCTACGTCGAAACCCTCGATGCCATGGGAATCGACCGAGCACGCCTTCGATCCTCGGGGGCTCTTTTCATGGCGTCGTGCCAGGGAAGTGGGCGATACTGCTCGGGTAGATGGACCTGCCCGTAACATTCGGGGAATCTTCCAACTTCCAGAAGGAAACCCTCATCTTCGAGGTGGTGGGGTTCAAGGGAGCCTACCATGCCATCCTGGGGGAGGCCTTGTTACGCGAAGTTCATGGCCATCCCGAACTACACGTACCTCAAGCTGAAAATGCCGGGTCCGCGCGGGGTTATTACCATGGGATCGACATATCAGCGCGCTTTTTAGTGTGAGGTAGACAGTTGTGAGCTTGCCTCAGCGGTCATCGCCTCTGAGAGACTCTCTCTCATCAGGACTGACATGCCCCACCAGACGCCCGACTCCAACCGCAAGACAGGATCGCCCGCGCTGACCGAGGACGTCAAGAAGTCGCCTCTCAATCCGTAGAGGCCGGGAGACAAGAGGTCGAGGGTCGGCACGACTCCGACCCCCAAGTAGGAGAACATGCTTGTGGACTCCGCCTGCCCTAATAAAGACATCTTCGCCTGGAAGCCCTCCGACACGCAGCTACGTCATTCTCTACCCTTAGAACTACCAGTTGTATAAACCTCAATCGTAGTAATAAAGACACGTTGTTTTTCCTTTCCGAAAAAACTTTTCTCTCAAGGGTCTGACCCGCACATCTTCTGAATGATTCCTGACCCCCACCAGCGTGATGGTCAGAAATCACTCGGGGGCTAGGGGTACACCCCCGGGTCAAACCTTTTTTGCAAAAAAAAATGAGCAGCAACGGCGCTAGGATGAACGCACTAATTCATAACCCCAAGCTAACCCCACGACCAAGGGATGGACCGCGCAGCTAACGCCACCGAGGCTACGACGCTCGCTCACCCTTGGCCATAGAGCGCGGCCCCCGTTATGGCGAAACCCTCCCAACTTAGCGACCCCAGGCGACTGCACAAAAAATCCCACCTTTTCCCAAATAAAAGGCCACAAACTTAAAGTTATTACAAAACCAGTTGCATACGTGTAAGTTTCTGTTCACCACTGTTGTCAATAACACTAATCAAAGTTTCAACTTCTCTGCGAGGGCCCGGGCAAACGGCTCCACCTCGGCGTCAAATTGCTCCAGCTGCTCGTCGGTGTAGCCGTTGGGGTATCCCTCGCTCACCAGATCAAAGAGGATTTTTTATGTAGCAGCACTGCGCGATGGAGAATGCGGAGTGTACGCATGGAACAACGCCTAGTCCACCTCGCCTCGGAGTTGCTCCACCGTGCCATTTAAGCTGTCGATGGCGGTGCGGAGCCGTTTTGCTTCGGCCGCCGCCGCCGCCTCGATCTTCCTCTGCAAATCAACGGCCTCGGAGAGCTCTTGGCACAGCTTGGCCACCTCGTTGCGGGCACCTATGAAGAGCTGCAAGGGCAAGGAACAGGGGTCAGATCCCCAAGACCAAACCCCTACTTGAACAAAGGGAGCAAGGTAAGAGTTTTACCTTGGAGCTCCCCATGTGCCGCTTCACGCTCCCGCCTCGCATCCTCAGCGGACTAGGCGGCGGTGTCGAGGCGTTCGTTAAGTGCGAAGTATGACCGTCAACTATACTCATAAAAGAAGGAAAACCATACCTCTTACTCGTATATTTGTATCACTAACCTAGCTCCATAGCTGTTTTCGAAGATTTATGTTTTCAGGAGCACAACTCCGGAATAAGAAGAAAACACAAAAAATACGCAGATGAATTCGTAGAAGATCGCGTCTGTTGGCGGTCGATTTTGATGATTTTTACCGCCAACATTCCTTCGGATTTCATACTTTTGGAACTATATTACTATGATTTTTACTAACATTAACAACTTCCATAAGTTTTGATGATTACTTGAAGTTAGGATCAACACCTGCAAATTTGGGCCAAAATGGGGCAAACCCCAGGCCGGCCGATCTAGTGTTGGCGCCTACCAACGTCACCTGGCGATGACGCCCGCAGATGCCAAGTTTGGAGTGGCAGTATTTCATGAACTACGAATAAATCTGTAAGCGCACGGAATACCGCTGTAGCATTTTACCCGAGAGTATAACGGGATGTCATTTATATTTCCGCAGGGAAGGCGATGAGTGGGAGAGTATATAGATTAGTTCGTGAGCTCTATCTAGATTGGATATTCTCATGCTCGGACAGGGCTGTCACCACCTGCCGGCTACCTCTACAAACCATGGGTATAGTTGACATCTAGCAACACTTAGCTAATCTAGAAACCATGTCTACACTAGTAAGGGATACTCTAGTGTCCCGCGCGGAGCTCCCACCCTCCGAATGGACAGACATCACACTAGAGCAATCATACAAATACTGGAGCAGTTGATAGAGTTCTAAGAACAAAAGACTAATCATCTCCAGCACAGGGCGATCATACAATGCAAGCATAAAATTATAACGCAACCATGACAAGAAGCATATACTCGATAACTCAGAATATACTCCAAGCAGATATCGGTAACCATAGTCTAATTCTATTACAAACAACTGAATATTACAAGAGAGAGCTAGAGATGAACCCATACCAGACTCTCGAGCAACACCGGCGACTCGATGACTCCTAGACTTCTCCTAAACTCCACTAAGCCTAAAGACTATGCAAGGAATGCAAGAGAGGAGAGATGAGTGGTGTGTGGTGTGTGTGTGTCCTATTCTCTATCCCCCCACTTGTATTTATAGCAGGGAGCCACCAGCCGCAGCACCCCAAACCGACCTAAAGGAGCAACAGGGAGGCGCCACGTGGCAAAGTTGAGGCGGTGGGGCCCATGGGCCTGGTCGGCCGACCTATAGGTCCGCCGGCCTGCCCTGGCCGCCAACCACCCCCAACTGCTGGGGGTTGGGCTTGTCTGGGCCTCCTTGTCTGATCCACGCTTGGGCTGGCCTGTCTTGACTTGTTTTGCATCGGTTCTTGGGCTACACTTGGTCCATTTGAGCCTGAATCGGTGCTCTGATATTTTCTGTGATTTTCTGCTGGACCAAAGTGTGCTTGCAACCTGCATATTAGCTAAAAAACACAACTTGCATATTCTAGAAGGTAAAGTGTTGTTTAGGAAATTTATTGAATATAAGTACGTGTAAGAAATGCAAACTCTCATGATTTTCTGATCAAGTTGACGCCTAGAAATGGTCGTTAGTGAGCGTCAACAAGATCCCCAAAGTTGTCCTTTGCTCGTCCCGAGCAAAGTAGGACAAATCAGGTTGTTGATCAGAAAATCACTTTGACTTGTACCTTACCTGTCATGTCATAGTCTGAGGCAAAGAGATTCATCTTTAAGCTCAAATATGTTGGTTAGCATACCTTTGCTCAATTACCTTACTCTCTCATGGGGCTTTTCAGCTATCTCCTTGTCTTGGGCTATTGAGAGTTAGAACGGTGCATAAAGTAATACTTACTTGTTTCTAGATCTGCAATCAATCTGGATATACCTTTTTGAAAGATTTTTGAAAACATGGCAAAGCTCCCAGGATAACTCTCTCTCGAGGCACTCATCTTGTATTTCCTTACCAGGGCAGTATTTGCCTTTGATCTTCCCTACTGCTATAAGCCTTTGTGGAGCTCCAGGTAGGATAAAAACAGGGCACACTTGTATTCTATTTATTGTAAAATCAAAGAGAGGATCCAAGAAGAAACAAGTCATGCAATCTCGATCAAAAGGTGCAAGTGTATGAGTGGATGGATGGATGGATATGGCTTACTCCTTAATGTGATGTTTTTTCTCTCTCGAATCATCCCTGTCTCTTTTTTTTTGAGACATGGTTGCCCCCTTTTTCTCTCTTTTTTTTTTGGTCATGCTTCTTGGCATGCCATCTTTTCTTTTTGGGACAACCATAATCTGACTTTATTTTATTTCAGAGATGTTCTACAAGAGAGATCACCGAGACATGGAGCATTTATTAATGTGGAATGGATGGTAGTACTAATTCCCAGTGTAGGAATGTAGCAAATGGATGGGACGTGTACGTGCTTATGATCGAGAAAGCATGAAGAGTATCTCACTAGGGTCACCCAATTTGACAAAACTCAACAGAACATCAAGCAGCATATGTATAAGGGTTTTTCATGGAGTATGACATATGGCTCTGGTAGGACATTGCATATCGCTGGGGAACTTGCCTTTTTAAATTTTATTTTTAAAAACAACTCCAGACTTCAAGCATTACTAGAACGAGCTTGCAGAACCTTATTTACCATACCTAAACTCACAACAATCTTGACTCAGATCAAGCGTATGCAACCCACGGAACTTTCAGGTTTATTGGCAAGATACTTGCATAACCAACGAAAATAAACTCAAGAGAACTCTTATTTTCAAGACTAGGCACAACAGACATGATAAAGCAAAGCAAAACTCATCCTTTCAAATTATCAAGGGGAGTTAAAATATTCTTACCGCGCATCATGGAAAAAAGGGAAATAAAGCAGCAAATTTTTATTTTGTTTTTAGAAGTTTTTATCAAATTTTATTGAAAGCAAATAAAAAGGATATAGTTGACTTAAGGGAGGGGACCTCCCCCAAGCTAGCTCTTGGTTAGGGTCGAAAAGCAAGACCTTTCTCCATACCTGATTAGGTTGATGCCGTTTTGTCCGTACCTGGAGAAGTAGTAGCGGTCGATGACGTCTTGTTCTTCTTGCGCCACACCTTCTTGGTCTTCTTTGATGGCGTAGGCGGCACAGGAACTGGATCCTCGAATGCTGGATAAACGATCTTCAGATATTCCCATACTGTATCGGTGATGAAATCAGGGATCTTCTAATCATCTTCCACTGGCTCGGTTGGTGGAGTATGAGTTTCCCAATCCTTCCAAGCTGGCTTGGAAGAAGGGCGATAGTCTTGATCATCCCAACCGGGCTCTGCCCATAGCCCTTGTTTCTCACTATCCTCATGAATCAGAAATACCACTCTCTTATTTTGGAACTTAAATTTCATGGTCTTTCCCATGATTCGGAGACTGATTCTCCCTCTCCCCACATCAATTCTGGTATTTGTATCCTTGAGGAATGGTCGCCCAAATATGAGCGGAATTCCAAGATCTCCTTCCATATCAAGGACTACAAAGTCCACCAATATGTAGGTATTCTTGACCTTTACCATTAACCTTTCCACAACTCCTTCTGGATATCTTATCGTGGAGTCTGCCAGCTGAACACACATAGTGGTAGGGAATATTGATGGATAGCCTAACTTCTCGAAAGTCACCTTGGGCATGATGTTGATGCTGGCTCCAAGGTCACAAAGGGCGTGATCAAATTCATAATCAAAGATTGAGTAGCTGATTACTGGGGTTCTGGGATCTTCTCGTATTGTGGTTGCTAACTCGCCCCACGCACCTCTTCTTGGGCGTGTGAGCTTCTCTGCGTAGCTGAGGGGTGTCCTGCTAAGGGACTCTTTCCACATAGCATTAACGACATTCACGCTTTCTAGAGTAGATTCAGGTTGCCCCGGGATCTTCCCTAGTTCAGCAGCAGGTGTAGTAGCAGCTAATTGAGCCAATTGAGTTTCTAGCGCCTTGTTGAAACTCAGCTGGTTCTTCATAGTTGTGGAGAATCCGTCCATCTTAGCATGGATAGTCTCCATAAATTTGTCCATAGTGGCCAACTTCTTCTGAAGGGACTCATTGATCTTCGCTTGGCCGTAGACAAGATCTCTCAAGGTATGCTGGTTAGGACTGAAAGAATTCGAATTCCCATTACCTCCTTGGTAATATGGGCATGGTTGATTCCACCCCTGACCTCCTTGTGGACGAAACCCATTGCTGCCATTGAGAAATAGAGCTTCTTCTTGGGTTTCTGGGCAATTGTCGCCTGAATGTCCAACATTCCCGCAGACCTCGCACGTCATGCGAGCTTCCAAGGCTTGAAGTGTTTGCATCTGAGCCTTATCTTGGGAATAATCCTCAAATTTCTTGAGGAGGCGTTCAATCTTCATAGCAAGCATGTCAGTCTCCTTGACGGAGTGCATACCTCGCTGGCGCAGTTGGAGGCGATCATCGCTCCAACCTTGGTTGGAAACCATCTTCTCGATCAATGATGTAGCTCTTTCAGTGGTCAGCGAGAAGAAAGCTCCACTCGCAGCGGCATCTACATGATCACGGGATGACTGTGTCAACCTATTGTAGAAGTTCTGTAGAACGAGCCAATTGTCCATTCCATGGTGTGGACACGCCAGAATGTACTCCTGAAGCCTCTCCCAAGCTTTTGGAATTGACTCATTTGATGCTTGCTGGAAGTTCGAAATCTGACCACGAAGAGCATTGGTTTTGCCTGTTCGGAAGAACTTCGAGAGGAACGCCTTGGCACATTTGTCCCAAATATCCACAGCAGCCTTGTTAGCATAAAACCATTGCTTCACTCTCCCCAAGAGAGAAAACGGAAACAGACAGAGCCGGATTGCATCTTGTGATACACCCTTGATAACAAAAGTACTGTAGAGTTCCAGGAACTGCTGGAGATGAGCGCTAGCATCCTCATTGGCCTTGGCACAGAATGGGCTGGCCTACACATTCGTAATGAGACCCGTCTTGATCTCGAAATTTTCTCCTCCAGTGTTAACCTCGGGTCCGGTTGGGACCTGGCTAGCAGACGGAGCAGAGTAATCACGGAGTGTCTTCTGGGCCATAGCTCTAGGAGCTGACGACAATGCGATGACTGGTTCGGCTGCCGAGAGTGAGATCTGAGGAGGTACGATACGAGGTCGAACTCTCCTCAAAAATAACTCTGGATTGGAATGAAAGTTTTGCGGCAAGTCGAAACCGGTCATACACTACCCTGTTTTCATATCAATGAAGACAAGAAAACAAAGCCAAGTTAGCCTGTTTAGCATGCGAATACCAATCTCGATTTTGTTCACAACTTTATCTATATATTCCACTCTGTGCCTTCCCCGGCAACGGCGCCAAAAATGCTTGTTGGTGCCTACCAACGTCACCTGGCAATGACGCCCACAGACGCTAAGTTTGGAGTGGCAGTATTTCATGAACCACGAATAAATCCGCAAGCGCACGGAATACCGCTATAGCATTTTACCCGGGAGTATACCGGGGTGTCATTTATATTTCCGCAGAGAAGGCGATGAGTAGGAGAGTATATAGATTAGTTCGTGAGCTCTATCTAGATTGGATATTCTCATGCATAAACAGGGGTAAGATAATAACATGGTAGGAGGTAGTGTGACACACACACAAACTACCCTCTTGGATAAATAAATAAAAGAAAGATAAAAGATGCTTTAGGCCGGGAGCAAGGTAAAAGTCAGAGCTCGAGTCAGCTGTACTAGGATAGCTATATCTACACTTTCTCATTGGTTAGCTCGTCAGAGATTAAACTACACAACAGGGAGATCGCTATCGAAGCAATGGGAGGAGCCCGTACACCCCGGCGACTTTATGTACCTCCTACCCCCCATACCGAACATGGAGGATTACTAAAAGGCTCGGACAGGGCTGTCACCACCTGCCGGCTACCTCTACAAACCGTGGGTATAGTTGACATCCAGCAACACTTAGCTAATCTAGAAACCATGTCTACACTAGTAAGGGATACTCTAGTGTCCCGCGCAGAGACCCCACCCTCCGGATGGACAGACATCACACTAGAGCAATCATACAAATACTGGAGCAGTTGATAGAGTTCTAAGAACAAAAGACTAACCATCTCTAGCACAGGGCGATCATACAATGCAAGCATAGAATGATAACGCAACCATGACAAGAAGCACATACTCGATAACTCAGAATATACTCCAAGCAGATCGGTAACCATAGTCTAATTCTATTACAAACAACCGAATATTACAAGAGAGAGCTAGAGATGAACCCATACCAGACTCTCGAGCAACACCGGCGACTCGACTCCTAGACTTCTCCTAAACTCCACTAAGCCTAAAGACTATGCAAGGAATGCAAGAGAGGAGAGATGAGTGGTGTGTGGTGTGTGTGTGTGTCCTATTCTCTATCCCCCCACTTGTATTTATAGGAGGGAGCCACCGGCCGCAGCACCCCAAACCGACCTAAAGGAGCAACAGGGAGGCGCCATGTGGCAAAGTTCAGGCGGTGGTGCCCATGGGCCTGGTCGGCCGACCTATAGGTCGCCGGCCTGCCCTGGCCGCCAACCGCCCCCAACTGCTGGGGGTTGGGCTTGTCTGGGCCTCCTTGTCTGATCTACACTTGGGTTGGCCTGTCT
Organism: Panicum virgatum; assembly: GCF_016808335.1. Taxonomy (NCBI): domain Eukaryota; kingdom Viridiplantae; phylum Streptophyta; class Magnoliopsida; order Poales; family Poaceae; genus Panicum; species Panicum virgatum. The sequence goes on from NC_053151.1 coordinate 14,615,057, forward strand.
TGACTTGTTTTGCATCGGTTCTTGGGCTACCCTTGGTCCATTTGAGCCTGAATCGGTACTCTGATATTTTCTGTGATTTTCTGCTAGACCAAAGTGTGCTTGCAACCTGCATATTAGCTCAAAAACACAACTTGCATATTCTAGAAGGTAAAGTGTTGTTTAGGAAATTTATTAAATATAAGTACGTGTAAGAAATGCAAACTCTCATGATTTTCTGATCAAGTTGATGCCTGGAAATGGTCGTTAGTGAGCGTCAACACCTAGGCTAGGCCGGCCGGCCTACCCTTGCCACATTTTGCCATGAACCTTCATGGAGAACCACTAGAGTCTATGGACAGGTCATACCAAGATGGGTTCTGCAGAATTCACAAGCTAAGACCGAAAGGCCTGAACCAAGTGGAGTTGAGCCCAAATTCAGTGATAACCCAAAGAATCAGGGCCCAATCCAACTTGCGAAGCAATGTGGGCCTAGAGAACAACAAGTCGGTGCAACACGAGCCTGAGACAAGCCAGAGCCAGGCCGGCCGGCCTCTAACTATTGCCGTTGGAGCTACGCAACCATTACCGACCTCCAGAGAAGATCTAGAACGTCCCTACAAAGGCGGTGGCCACACGGCCACATCCCTAGGCCGGCTGGCCTAGAGGAGGCCGGCCGGCCCCACTTGGCGGCCTCTGAAGCTCTACCTTGGCGTGGAAGACAAGCATAACCGTCTTTCCTGTGTGCAACTGACGCTCAGCTCAGTACCGACCTCAGAGTAGTATAAATAGAGCACCATACCCCTCTTGTAACACACACCATTCCATAGAGAAGAGAGTCTCTTGTACACTTGTGTTGAGTAGGAAGAGAATGAGGTGAGTGCTCTGGTGAAAGCTGAGCTGAATGGAGCGGACTCTAGTTCTCTCGGTCTTACTCCACTTTGTATCCGCCTCGGAGGAATTTATTCGAGTAAGTTCCTTGTCTCAACTTTAGTTTCTCGCTAGCTTTACTTTCTGTCTTAGTTACTTGTTAAGTACTTACTTTGATCTGTGGGATCCTGAGTTTGCATAAGTAGCAAGTTCTGCTTATTTGAGGTTGCTTTCTATCTAAGTACACGGTAGGAGCAAGTAGCTTGAGAGCTGTGAGCATGGTGCCCAGGCTTGGTAGCTACCTTAGGTTGTGTTCCACTCCACGGAGCCATTGTGGTAGTCGGTAGGTGGTGACAGCCCTATCCATCCTTTGTAGTCTGCCACGTTCGGGTGTTTTCATAGCAGTAGTGCTGGTTGCCGTTGGACTCCCCTCTCATCCCTTTCTGAAGTCCTTCCTCTTCTAGCCGCCGAAGCAGATTAAGTTAGTAGTTAGCTCGTTAGCTAGTTAGAGTAGTAGGTTATCTGGAGTTAGGCCCTCTTCCCGTATCTTCTTTTCGCTGGTTGTGTCCGGTTGATGATCTTTAAGTTTGGTCGATGCTTTACCGTTCCTTGGATTCGATATCCCAGGTATACTCCCTGGTGAAAGCTACAATCAGTCTCTGTGCGCTTGCGGAGTAATTTGTTAGGCTAAGGAGTGCCAACAAGCTTTCTGGCGCCATTGCCGGGGAACGGTAGCAACACTAGGCTTAGAGCTAATCAGCCGTACGACTTTCCATCCATCCACATGGAGTATTCTCCTAGTTATCTGGCAGTTCCATCACGCGGGTATTTGGAACCGCCACCATCTTGCCACCCCATCCTATCCGATGGTTACGAGATCCGTCCCAATCTCGTAGCCATGGTCCGTGCACAGTCTTTCTCTGGAAAGAAAGATGAGTGTTCCTATGCTCACTTGCAAATCTTTGAAGAGAACTGCTCTCTTCTGATTATACCCGATATGTCCCAAAACACCTTACTGTGGAAGCTATTCCTGTTCTCTCTGACAGGGGAAGCCAAGTTCTGGTACAACCGGACGGCAAGGAGAGTCGGAGGAGATTGGATACAACTGAAGGATGAATTTTGCTTATTTTTCTATCCTATCTCCAAAGTGATTCCCCATCGGAAGCAGCTGCTATCATTCGATCAGGGCGATGAATCACTTGGAGTAGCCTGGGCTAGATTCATGCATTTAGTAGACTCCGGACCACCACATTAGATGCCGAAAGAAATACTTATGCAACACTTATATGGCCTTAAACCGGAAAGTGCACATTTCATGAATGTGGCTACCGAGGGATCCGTCATGTACAAGACAGTGGTTGAGGTCAGAACTCTCATAGAGAAGGTTCTAAACAACACTGAATACACCGGTATCTATGACGATCCACCAGAGCCTTTAGAACAGCCCAGCGAGACACAACAACTTTGAATCCTCTCAGCCACATCCTCTCCACCTCCACAACACATAGAGGAAGTTACCGAACCACCAAAGTCCGCAGATCATGAGCCTTTCATCGAGGATATGCCTATGTTCGTGCCCGACCTCTTCACAGAGGAAGAGTATTTGGAACTCGGCAATGCTACGAGCATGCCGAAGGAACATAAATGCATTTGCTCAGGGTCTGAGGTGTTCGTTCCCGAAATTTAATCGCAGATAGAGGGTCTTTCTGCGATTATAAGTAAGGAATGGACAGAGGAAGCCGAGGCCAGCGGTAGCATCATTCAGATCTACTGTGATCCTAGAGTGCTCCTCTGCACTATTGGGGACACTGAACCACAAGAAACTTTTTAAGAACCGAAGGTCGGGGTGAACGTGATGTCCAAAACCTTGGCATATCACATTTCATCTGAGCCCCTGACCTTCTCTCGTAAGCACCTGAAGTGGATCGACGGCCAAATCATGGAAAGTATGGGAATTCTCCATGCTATGTCCCTCAAGATGGGATATAACAAAGTTTTCCTGGACTTCCACATCTTCGATGTCCTAGAAGGTGAAGAGTTTGTCTTGATGGGTCAGCCAATACAGCCCCTTGTCAATCCAAATGGAGACTGAGCTACGCTCGAGGTCAAGGTTGGCAAAGAGAAAGTCTCGGTCAACCTAGTCTGCTCATGCAACACCATTGCTGAGGCTAGGCCGGAGCAAGACCCATTGGAGGATGCAGTGACCATCAGCCAAGAAGAGCTAACTCAGCCCATTCTTGAGGAAGATGTCTCACACTTCGCCCAAGAAACAGATCCGGCCGGCAAAAGTAAGCTTGACGGAGAGGAGATTCCGCAACCTCCTCTACCTGAGCTAAAGCTGCTGCCCCCTAGTCTGAAGTATGCATTCCTCCACGACAACAGAGCCACGCCAGTTGTCATCAGTGACAAGCTAACAGAGAGTAAAACTCAGCAGCTCGTTGCAGTCTTAGAGAAGTATCGGTCCGTCATAGGATACTCTCTCCAAGACTTGAAGGGGATCAGCCCCAATCTATGCACCCATCGCATTCCAATGGAGCCGGAACATAAGCCGTCACGAGAACTTCAATGGCGGCTTAACGATCCGATGAGGGAGGTAGTCAAGAAAGAGGTGCTCAAGTTGCTGCACGCAAGCATCATATACCCCGTGCAAGATAGCGAGTGGGTCAGCCCAGTCCAAGTAGTCCCGAAGAAGGGAGGCATGATGGTAGTCTGTAATGAGTGGAATGAGCTCATACCTCAACGGACAGTGACCGGATGGAGAATGTGTATCGATTAACGGATGCTTAACAAGGCAACCCGGAAGGATCACTTCCCTCTTCCCTTCATTGACGAGATGCTTGAACGGTTGGCAAAGCACTCGTACTTTTGTTACCTCGACGGATACTCTAGTTATCATCAGATTCCTATCCATCCCGATGACCAGAGCAAGACTACCTTCACCTGCCCCTACGGTATGTTCGCCTATCAGCGAATGTCCTTCGGTCTATGCAACGCACCAGCATCATTCCAAAGGTGCATAATGGCAATCTTCTCGGACCTAATTGAGCACATTATGGAAGTGTTCATGGATGACTTTTCTGTCTATGGCAAAGACTTCGCTCAATATCTTGAGAACTTGGAAAAGGTTATCAAGAGGTGACAAGAGGCACACCTAGTTCTCAACTGGGAAAAGTGTCATTTTATGGTCAGAGAAGGAATCGTTCTCAGACATAGAGTGTCTGAGCGAGGGATAGAAGTGGATCGGGCGAAAATCGATGTTATCAAACAGTTGCCACCCCTGACACTTGTCAAGGGAGTTAGTAGCTTCTTAGGTCATACAGGTTTCTACAGGAGGTTCATTAAGGACTTCTCCCGTATAGCCATACCCTTGACCAACCTTCTGGCTAAGGACACCCCATTCTACTTTGACGAGGAATGCCTCATGGCCTTCTATACCCTCAAGAAGGCACTCATATCCGCACCCATCATACAGCCTCCCAATTGGAAACTTCCTTTCGAGATCATGTGCGATGCAAGCGACTACACCGTAGGCGCAGTGCTCGGTCAATATAGAGCTAAGCAACACTATGCTATATCCTACGCGAGTAAGACATTGACCGGACCCCAACTCAACTACGCCACAATGGAAAAGGAACTCCTAGCGGTAGTATTCGCCATGGACAAGTTCAGGTCCTACTTGGTCGGTGCCAAGGTGATTGTGTACACGGACCACGCAGCACTAAAGTACATTCTAACCAAGAAGGACGCCAAGCCACGACTTATCCGTTGGATTCCGCTCCTACAAGAGTTTGATCTGGAAGTAAGAGACAAGAAAGGAGCAGATAACTGTGTGGCAGACCATCTCTCAAGGATGCAAATACAAGGATCGGATCTCCCGATAAATGATTACTTGAGAGATGACACTCTCCTGAAGGTCACCTCATCCAGCCCATGGTACGCAAACTTAGTAAACTTTATGGTGACTGGATACATACCTCTGGGAGAAGACAAGAAGAAATTGATTCACCACAGCAGATTTCATTTATGGGATGGCCCATATCTGTTCAAAGTCTGCGCAGACGGTTTACTCCGCCGCTGCATCCCGTTATGTGAGACCCACAAGATTATAGAGCGTTGTCACTCGTCACCATGTGGAGGACATTACGGAGCCTTCCGGACCCATGCAAAAGTTTGGCAAAGTGGATTCTTTTGGCCAAACATGTATGGAGACGCAAAAGAATTTATGCGGCGTTGCCCAAGATGCCAAAAACACGGGAATATCAATTCCCGAGACACAATGCCCCTGAAGAGCAATCTTCAGGTGGATATCTTCAATGTTTGGGGAGTCGACTTTGTGGGTCCTTTCCCAATGTCAGAGCAATGCGAATACATCTTGGTGGCTATGGACTACGTTTCCAAATGGGTCGAAGCACTTCCTTGTGTTGCGGCCGACTCGAGGAGCTCCAGGAAAATGTTTCAAGAAATTATATTTCCTTGCTTTGGAGTTCCAGGAGTCGTGATCAGCGATGGAGGCTCACACTTAATCGACAGAACCTTCAGGAAGTGCCTCAGTGAGCTAGGAGTGGACCACCGGGTTGCAACACCATACCATCCCCAAACGAGTGGTCAGGCAGAGATGTCTAATAAGCAAATCAAAAACATCCTGCAGAAGATGGTCAATGCCATGGGGAAGGGTTGGAAAAGCAAACTACCCGAGGCACTATGGGCTTATAGAACGGCTCACAAAACGACAATTGGTATGACACCGTATCAGCTAGTCTATGGCAAGACTTGCCATCTGCCAGTTGAACTCGAGTATAAGTCACATTGGGCTATTAAGAGGTGGAACATGGATCTCCAATCAGCCGGAATCAAGAGGCAAATCCAGTTGGCTGAATTGGATGAATGGAGGGAGAAGGCCTACCATAGCTCTAAACTCTACAAAGGGCGAACAAAAAGATGGCATGATAAGCGTATCAAGATCAAACAGTTCAAGGCAAGAGACAAGGTACTCCTTTTCAACTCTCACGTTCGTTTGTTTGGTCATGGTAAACTTAGAAGCAAGTGGGAAGGCCCCTTCTTAGTGTTGAATGACGTTGACCACGGCGCTATAACCCTCCAGGACGATGATGGGAATGTTTTCAAGGCCAACGGCCAGAGATTGAAAATATTCCTCAAGCCCGAGATTCCCGAGCTCGAAGAAGTAGATGTCTACGAGCTTACCGAGATAGAATAATCATCTACAGTCGTCGCCGTACCTAAAACATGCCCTATCTTAGGTTAGATTTCTTTTTCTATCTCTTCTTTCCATTTCTGGACAAAACCACCTAAATACCCGAGAAATGAAAGGAATCAGAGAAGCCTCCAGAAGCCCGAGGACCACACCTGACAAGGTGGGGCCAGCCGGCCTACCCTAGGCTGGCCGGCCTGGCTCCATGGCCGTTTGGCCTCAGTTTTTCGTGCAACGTTCCCCGTGGTTCAAACTTTCTGATCCAAGGTGTTCGGAGCTTGTTCAGTCGATTTAAACCGAAAGGCTCCCCTCTCTTCCTCAGTTCAGAGCCATTCACCAGATCTCATCCTGAACTTCGTTCCTTCCTCCGAGATCACCACCATGGCCTCGCAAACTTCTCCCAAAACTCCCAAATCCGAAGCCATGGATACACCCACTTCCAAAGCACCCTCCAAATCCAGCCAAACCAGGGCTTCATCATGCAGCGTTAGGATTTTGGAGCCGGTGGAGATCGTCACGTTCTCGCCATCGCCGCCGGCTGGCCAAGGGCGCCAGCCCCAGGCCGGCCGGCCTATGGGGGGCTGGCCAGCCTCACCCCGAGGCCGTCTGTCCCCCGGTTCGATGGAGAGCATGGTCCAGGGCCCGGTGTCGAGGGCCCTCGTGCGCTCCCGCACACGCAGTCTGACACGACCTACCACGGGGGTTCTTTCACCTAGGAAGGTCGTGACAAAGAGTGCGGGGACGTCGTCGGGCGGGGCACGTGTTGCACTGGTCGTTGCACTAAAGATGGTGTAGCAGGACCTGTCCACATACTCCCCGGAGTACACTCCCGCTAGCCCTAGCCCTCCACACCACCGCGTGATCGGGGCGAAGGTTGGCAGGGGTAAGGTGCTCGCTCCCCCGTTGGATCGTACCGGCATGGATCTTCCGCCGAGTTCGGTGCACCGCCACATCCGGCCGCCACTGATCCGTGGACCGATCGAGGTCCACGCCTACACCAACTCCGACGAGCACCTGTCCAGGTGCATTTTGGTGGGAAGGCTGATCTTATCCTCTTGATGGCGGTTTGGCATGTTTCCATGTATGAAGATGGTGGGAACCGACCTCCACAAGCTATATAAGGGGCCTCTCATACCACTCTCCACACACACCACTTGAAGGCCTCTCTCTCACACTCTCTTGTGACTTGTACAATTTAGGGTAGTGGAGTTAGGTTAGTACTTCATCTCTTTAGCGAATCCAGTCGTCCTCGGGATCGGCGAGCAATCCTCGGCCTCTAGTATGGCTTTGTATTCCGACTATTGCTATGCTATTCATATTGAGTTCGTTCTTGTTTATCTTGCTATATTCTTAGCATGCTTAGCATTGATCTGTGCTTTATCAACTTATACTAGTTGCTTGCTTAGAACAGATGATCTGGGTAAGGATATCGGTTCGTTGTGCTTTAGGGCTTACCTTAGCATCTTACCTTTCCATCCGAAGGGTGGGGGACTCAGGGTGCTAGGGTAGTGACCTCATATGCGGGCATGGTGCCCGGGTATGCGGGATCTCTCGGATATGATGGTGCTCCATGGTTTGACTAGGGTAGACCGCAGGTGGTGACATCCCTGTCGGTCCGCCGAGAAGCTGCTTCTCGGTTAGCTTACTCCCCGACATTCGGGTATCGTGTAGGAGTTCATGTAAAGATGAAATGGGACTGGATGTTCTCCAGCGCGGGTCATTCTCCCCGATGTCCCTAATTTCCCGGCACCTGTAGCTCTAAGCATGTGGCTAACATAACTTATCTGCTGACATAAATAGTATACTAGGATATGTTTGCCTATGCTCCCACTAACCTTAGGTGTGCTTGTTTATTCTTTATTCATGAGAGTTGGTTGTTCTGTGTGAGTCACATTAACCCTAATTATCTTTTATTTATCACTTACCCCTGCATAATCAGTAGTCTGCACCTTATTTCATAAAGTCATGGTTATGTAACTAGTAAATATCTTTATACATCCTCGCATCCCTTGGGAAAATATAAATAACGACACCCTGAATACTTCACGGTGAAATGCTACAATGGTATATCCGTGCACTTGCAGATCCTTCTATAAACGCTAAGACATACTAACACGGCGTTTCTAGCGCCCTTGCTAGGGACACCCCCGTTCCTAGTGATTGCGCTAAGAAATGTCAACAATCACATAGCATAGTCCTGCCCCCCAGCCGATCATGCACTGAAACCCTGCCCCCCAGCCGATCATGTACAGAGATGTGTCTGTCATCACTTCTTTCTCTGATGATCGGCCCACGAGACCACTGGTCGAATCGTGGCTTCTTGTATGATCAGTCATCATGGTAGAGCCCGTTGCACTCTGGACAAATATCCACTGTCGGCAGAGTCAAGCCTTCTTCCCAATAGTACACAAAAAAGGACATCTCCAATGCCCCTCATGACGTCGTGCAGCTTCCTCTCTGTACTGTCGCTTCTCTTGATCACGCTGGAATTTGCTCAGCAACATCCGGGACGTGACCTTCTTCTTTGGTTCCGCAAATTCTTCTTTCTCTTGCGGCATCTTGGCCTTAGCTTCATCGGCCGTTATCTGAGCTTTAGGATCGACAGCTCCAGACTCCTTGGCCGATTGTGACGTGAGCACCTTGGTCTGCAATGCATTTCTCTTCCCTCCAACATCTACCATGTTAGCAGGAAATGGGTGGGCATCGATCTTCATCGGCTTCTTGGGTGCCTCAACCTTGAGCCTTCCCTGCTCGATAGCCAATTGTATCTGCTGATGAAACAACTTGCACTCATTTGTATCATGAGATGTTGCATTGTGCCACTTGCAGTACTTGATGTTCTTCAACTCTTGATCTGTCGGGATCTTGTGATACGGCTTCAGCTTAATCTGACCCTCTGACAGCAACAAGTCAAAGATCTTATCAGCCTTGGTAATATCGAACCCATATTTTTCGAGTTCCTTGTTGCCAAACAGACATGAAATCGGCTTTTTGTTGTTCTGAACTCACTCAGCCGATCCCACCATCTGGTCATCATCTAAATCAGAGGCATCTGAGCAGTTAAAAAAATTAACCTTCTTCTGAAAGTTGCTTCTCTTCTGCTCATATGGTTTGATTTCCCCCGTCGTCCTATGGGCCATATGACTGATACTGTAAAACTCCTGGGAAGCGTACTTCTCTCTGATGTGTGGCAAGAGTCCTTGGAAAGCAACTTCTGCAAGCTGCTGATCAGACAGAACCAGACTGAAGCACCGGTTCTTGACATCTCTGAACCTCTGAATAAAAGCAGCGACCGATTCGTCGTTCCTTTGGCTCAAGTTGGTTAAATTGGTCAACTTTATCTCTTCTATGTCAGAGTAGAAGAATTGGTGGAACTGTTTCTCTAGATCGGCCCAAAATATTATGGAGTTGGCTGGCAATGTCGTGAACCATGTAAAGGCCGATCCTGAGAAAGACATGGAAAACAAACGCACCTTCAATGCGTCGTTCTATGCTGCTTCTCCACACTGCATGATGAATCTATTGAAGTGCTCTAATGTGGAGACCTCCCCCTGTCCAGAAAACTTGGTGAAATCTGGAAGCTTGTAATTGTGGGGAAACAGTAGTTGATCATACGCAACTGGATATGGAGTTCTGTACATTAAATTCTGCTGCTTTGGCCTCAAACCAAACTGATCTCTCATCACCTCAGCAATCTTGGATGCTGTTGATGCTCACTAACGATCATTTCCAGGCGTCAACTTTATCAGAAAATCGTGAGAGTTTGCATTTCTTACACACATCCTTATCCAATAAAGTTCCTAAATCACACTTTACCTTTTAGAATATGCAAGTTGTGTTTTCAAGCTAATATGCTAGTTACAAGCACACTTTGGCCCGATACAAAATCACAGAAAATATCAGAGTACCGATTCAGGCTCAAACAGACCAAGTGAAGCCCAAAACTGAAGCAAACCCAGCTGGGGCAGGCCGTGCCTCAACTTTAGGACAAGGGGAGACAAAGACAAGCCCACTCCAGGAAGTTGGGGGCGGTTGGCGGCCCGGGCAGGCCGACCGACCTACCTGGTCGGCCGGCCAGGCCTGAGGGCCCCACCACCTCAACCAAGGCACATGGTGCTTCCCCATTGGTTCACAACGTCGATTTGGGGTGTTGCGGCTGGTGGCTCCCTGCTATAAATAGAAGGGGGGTAGAGAATAGGACACACACACACACCCACCACACACCTCTTCCTCTCTTGTATTCCGTGCAGTCTTTAGGCTTAGTGGAGTTTAGGAGAAGTCTAGGAGTCATCGAGTCGCTGGAGTTGCTCGAGAGTCTGGTATGGGTTCATCTCTACTCTCTCTTGTAATATTCGGTCGTTTGTAATAGAATTAGACTATGGTTACCGATATCTGCTTGAAGTATATTCTGAGTTATCGAGTATATGCTTCTTGTCATGGTTGCATTATTATTCAATGGTTGCATTGAATGATCGCCCTGTGTAGGAGATGGTTAGTCTTTTGTTCTTAGAACTCTATCAATTGCTCTAGTATTCGTATGATTGCTCTAGTGTGATGTCTGTCCATCCGGAGGGTGGGGGCTCCGCGCGGGACACTAGAGTATCCCTTACTAGTGTAGACATGGTGTTTAGATTAGCTAAGAGTTGCTGGATGTCAACTATACCCACGGTTTGTAGAGGTAGCCGGCAAGTGGTGACAGCCCTGTCCGTGCCTTTTAGTAATCCTCCACATTCGGTATGGGGGGTAGGAGGTACATAAAGTCGCCGGGGTGTACGGGCTCCTCCCGTTACTTCGATAGCGATCTCCGTGTTGTGTAGTTTAATCTCTGACAAGCTAACTAATGGGAAAGTGTAGATATAGCTAGCCTAGCACAGCTGACTCGAGCTCTGACTTTTACCTATCTCCTGGCCTAAAGTAACCTTTATTATTTTATCCAAGAGAGTAGTTTGTGTGTGTGTCACACTACCTCCTACCATGTTATTATCTTACCCCTATTTATGCATGAGAATATCCAATCTAGATAGAGCTCATCAACTAATCTATATATTCTCTCACTCATCGCCTTCCCTGCGGAAATCTAAATGACACCCCGGTATACTCCCGGGTAAAATGCTACAGCGGTATTCCGTGCACTTGCGGATCTATTCGTGGTTCATGAAATACTACCATCCCAAATTGGCGTCTGTGGGCGTCATCGCTAGGTGACGTTGGTAGGCGCCAACAAGCATTTTTGGCACCATTGCCGGGGAAGGGACAGAGTGAAATATATAGACAGAGTTGTGAACAAAATTGAAATTGGTATTCACTTGCTAAACAGGCTAACTTGGTTTTGTTTTCTTGTCTTCGTTGATATAAAAACAATGTAGTGTATGACCGGTTTCGACTTGCCGCAAAACTTTCATTCCGATCCAGAGTCACTTTTGAGGAGGACGCGAGCTCGTCTCGTATCACCTCGAAGATCACTCTCGGCAGTTGATCCAGTCATCGCATCGTCGTCAGCTCCTAGAGCTATGGCCCAGAAGACACTCTGTGATTACTCTACTCCGTCTGCTAGCTAGGTACCGACCAGACCCGAGGTTAACACCGGAGGAGAAAATTTTGAGATCAAGACGGGTCTCATTACGATGGTGCAGGCCAGCCCATTTTGTGGCAGGGCCATTGAGGATGCCAGCGCCCATCTCCAGCAGTTCCTGGAGCTCTACAGTACTTTTGTTATTAAGAGTGTATCGCAAGATGCAATCCGGCTCCATCTGTTTCCGTTTTCTCTCTTGGGGAGAGCGAAGCAACGGTTTTATGCTAACAAGGCTGCTGTGAATACTTGGGACAAATGTGCCAAGGCGTTCCTTTCGAAGTTCTTCCCGACGGGCAAAACCAATGCTCTTCGTGGTCGGATTTCAAACTTCCAGCAGGCATCAAATGATTCAATTCTGGAAGCTTGGGAGAGGCTTCAGCAGTATATTCTGGCGTGTCCGCACCATGAAATGGATAATTGTCTCATTCTACAGAACTTCTACAACGGGTTGACACAGTCATCCCGTGATCATGTGGATGCCGCTGCGGGTGGAGCTTTCTTCTCGCTGACCATTGAAAGAGCTACATCATTGATCGAGAAGATGGTTTCCAACCAAGGTTGGAGCGATGATCGCCTCCAACCGCGCCAGTGAGGTATGCACTCCGTTAAGGAGGCCGACATGCTCGCTATGAAGATTGATCTCCTCCTCTAGAAATTTGAGGATTATTCCCAAGATAAGGCTCATATGCAAACACTTCAAGCCTTGGAAACTCACATGACGTGCGAGGTCTGCAGGAATGTTTGACATTCGGGCGACAATTGCCCTTAAACCCAAGAAGAACCTTTATTCCTCAATGGCAATGGGTTTCGTCCACAAGGAGGTCAGGGGTGGAATCAACTACGCCCATATTACCAAGGAGGTAATGGGAATTCGAATTCTTTCGGTCCTAACCAGCCTACCTTGAGAGATCTTATCTATGGCCAAGCGAAGATCAGTGAGTCCCTTCAGAAGAAATTGGCCGCTATGGACAAATCTATGGAGACCATCCATGCCAAGATGGACAGATTCTCCACTGCTATGAAGAACCAGCTGAGTTTCAATAACGTGCTAGAAACTCAATTGGCTCAACTAGCTGCTGCTACACCTGCTGCTGAACTAGGGAAGATTCTGGGGGCAACCCGAATCAACTCTAGAAAGCGTGAATGTCATCAATGCTATGTGGAAAGAGCCCCTTAGCAGGACATCCCCCAACTATGCAGAGAAGCTCATACGCCCAAGAAGAGGTGCGTGGAGTGAGTTGGCAGCCACAATAAGAGAAGATCCCTAAACCTCAGTGATCAAGCTGCTCAATCTTTGATTATGAATTTGATCACACCCTTTTGTACATTGGAGCCAGCGTTAACATCATGCCCAAGGTGACTTTCAAGAAGCTAGGCTATCCATCAATTTCCCCTATCACTATGTGTGTTCAGCTGGCAGATTCCACGATAAGATATCCAGAAGGAGTTGTGGAAAGGTTAATAGTAAAAGTCAAGAATACCTACATATTGGTGGACTTCATAGTCCTTGATATGGAACGAGATATTGGATTTCCGCTCATACTTGGGCGACCATTCCGCAAGGATGCAAATGCCAGAATTGATGTGGGAAGAGGACAATCAGCCTCCGTATCATGGGACGGACCATGAAATTTAAATTCCAAAACAAGAAAGAGGTATTCTTGATTCATGAGGATAGTAAGAAACAAGGGCTATGGGCAGAGCCCGGTTGGGATGATCAAGACTATCACCCCTCTTCCAAGCCAGCTCGGGAGGATTGGGAAATTCATACTCCACCAACCGAGCTAGTGGAAGATGATCAGAAGATCCTTGATTTCATCACCAATACAGTATGGGAAGATCTGGAAATCGTCTATCCAACATCTGAGGATCCTGTTCCTGCGCCGCCTACGCCACCAAAGAAGACCAAGAAGGTGTGGCGCAAGAAGAACAAGACGTCATCGACCGCTACTACTTCTCCAGGTACGGACAAAACGACCTCAACCTGATCAGGTATGGAGAAAGGTCCTGCTTTTTGACCCTAAACTAAGAGCTAGCTTGGGGGAGGTTCCCTTCCCTAAGACAACTGTATCCCTTTATTTGCTTTCAATAAAAAAAATTGATAAAAACTTCCATTAACAAAATAAAAATTTACTGCTTTATTTCCCTTTTCCATGATGCGCGGTAAGAATGTTTTAACTCCCTTTTGATAAGTTGAAAGGATGAGTTTTGCTTTGCTCTATCATGTCTGTTGTGCCTATTTTGAAAATAAGAGTTCTCTTGAGTTTATATTCGTTGGTTATACAAATATGTTGCCAATAAACCTGAAAGTTCCGTGGGTTGCATATGCTTAATCCGAGTATAAGTTGTTGTGAGTTTAGATATGGTAAATAAGGTTATGCAAGCTTGTTCTAGTGATGCTTGAAGTCTGGAGTTGTTTTCGAAAAAAGAAAATATAAAAAAAATTAAAAGGCAAGTTTCCCAGCGATATGCAATATCCTACCAGAGCCATATGTCATATTCCATGAAAAACCCTTATACATATGCTGCTTGATATTCTGTTGAGTTTTGTCAAATTGGGTGACCCTAGTAAGATGCTCTTCATGCTTTCTCGATCATAAGCACGTACACGTCCCATCCATTTGTTATATTCCTACACTGGGAATTAGCACCACCATCCACTTCACATCTATAAATGCTCCATGTCTTGTTGATCTCTCTCGTAGAACATTCCTGAAATAAAATAAAGTCAGATTATGGTTGCCCTAAAAAGAAGAGAAAAGATAGCATGCCAAAAAAGCATGACCCCCAAAAAAAAGAGAGAGAAAAAGGGAGTAACCATGTCTCAAAAAAAAGAAAAAGAGAGAGACAGGGATGATTCGAGAGAGAAAAGCCATTACCTCAAGGAGTAAGCCATATTCATCCATCTATCCATCCATTCATACACTTGCACCTTTTGATCGAGATTGCATGACTTGTTTCTCCATGGATCCTCTATTTGACTTTACAATAAATAGAATACAAGTGTGCCCTATTCTTATCCTACCTTGAGCTCCACAAAGGCTTGTAGTAGTAGGGAAGATCAAAGGCAAACACTGCCCTGGTAAGGAAATACAAGATGGGTGCCTCAAGAGAGTTATCCTGGGAGCTTTGCCATGTTTTCAAAAATCTTTCAAAAAAGTGTCTCCAGATAGATTGCGTATCTATGAACAAGTAAGTACTACTTTATGCACCATTCTAACTCTCAACAGCCCAAGACAAGGAGGCAGCTAAAAAGCCCCATGAGGGAGTAAGGTAATTGAGCAAAGGTATGCTAACCAACTTATTTAAGCTTATAGATGAATCTCTTTGCTTCAGACTATGACATGATAGGTAAGGTACGAGTCAAAGTGATTTTCTGATCAACAACCTGATTTGTCCTACTTTGCTCAGGACGAG
Organism: Panicum virgatum; assembly: GCF_016808335.1. Lineage (NCBI taxonomy): Eukaryota > Viridiplantae > Streptophyta > Magnoliopsida > Poales > Poaceae > Panicum > Panicum virgatum. Next base: position 14,630,101 of record NC_053151.1, read on the forward strand.
CAAAGGACAGCTTGGGGGATCTTGTTGACGCTCACTAATGACCATTTCTAGGCGTCAACTTGATCAAAAAATTGTGAGAGTTTGCATTTCTTACACGCATCCTTATCCAATAAAGTTCCTAAATCACACTTTACCTTTTAGAATATGCAAGTTGTGTTTTCAAGCTAATATACAGGTTACAAGCACACTTTGGCCCGACACAAAATCACAAAAAATATCAGAGTACCGATTTAGGCTCAAATGGACCAACTGAAGCCCAAGAACTGAAGCAAATCCAGCTGGGGTAGGCCGTGCCTCAACTTTAGGACAAGGGGAGACCAAGACAAGCCCACTCTAGGAAGTTGGGGGTGGTTGGCGGCCCGGGCAAGCCGATCGACCTACCTGGTCGGCCGGCCAGGCCCGTGGGCCCCACCACCTCAGCCAAGTCATGTGGCACTTCCCTGTTGGCTCAGAACGTCAGTTTGGAGTTGCTTGAGAGTCTAGTATGGGTTCATCTCTAGCTCTCTATTGTAATATTCGGTCGTTTGTAATAGAATTAGACTATGGTTACTAATATCTGCTTGAAGTATATTCTGAGTTATCGAGTATATGCTTCTTGTCATGGTTGCATTATTATTCAATGCTTGCATTGCATGATCACCCTGCACTGGAGATGGTTAGTCTTTTGTTCTTAGAACTCTATCAACTGCTCCAGTATTCGTATGATTGCTCTAGTATGATGTCTGTCCATCCGGAGGGTGGGGGCTCCGCGCGGGACACTAGAGTATCCCTTACTAGTGTAGACATGGTGTCTAGATTAGCTAAGAGTTACTGGATGTCAACTATACCCACGATTTGTAGAGGTAGCCTGCAGGTGGTGATAGCCCTATCCATGCCTTTTAGTAATCCTCCATGTTCGGTATGGGGGGTAGGAGGTACATAAAGTCGCCGGGGTGTACAGGCTCCTCCCATTACTTCGATAGCAATCTCCCTGTTGTGTAGTTTAATCTTTGACGAGCTAACTAATGAGAAAGTGTAGATATAGCTAGCCTAGCATAGCTGACTCGAGCTCTGACTTTTACCTTGCTCCCGGCCTAAAGTAACCTTTATTATTTTATCCAAGAGAGTAGTTTGTGTGTATGTGTAACACCCGGTTTATAAAAGAACATAAACCGAGCAATCATATACGTGCCAGGATCAAGTCACACGTATATACAACAGAATGAACAGTATATCACAGCACATATCACGAATAAGACATAATAAATCGAAATACGAATGTTATTTATTACATTAATGACAAAATGTCTGATACAGCGGAAGCGAAGTACAAATACGAATAAAAACTCTCCGAAGCTGTGCAGGGCGCCACAGGGACGTCGACTGGGAGACGAACGCCTAGAAGTCCTCGTAGTCCTGGTAGCGCTGAGCGAACTCCCTCGTGTCGGCAGGAACTGAGCAGCAGTAGCGTAGCCAATAGGAAAAAGTAGAGAAGAGGCAAGAGTGAGTACACAACTTGTACTCAACAAGTATAACACAAACTATGAGGCTCTAAGGTTGGCTGACTCAACTGCATTAGCTTTTAAGTGTTGGCAAAATTTTATTAAAGCTATTTACTACAAGTTGATGAATTACCATTAACCCAGTTACATAGTAATTAATCAAGATTAAACATGTTACTACTGAAAACCAAACCAAAACCAAGCCTCCAAGGTAACCCCGAGAGGCACCTCCCTCGTCGGAAGGAGACAACCCCACTAATCAAAAGGAGGATCTGGGCCGCTCATAACCGTGAGCACGGCTAGTATACCAGTTTTACACTCTGCAGAGGTTGCACATCTTTACCCACAAGTCGTGAGCTACACTAGTTGTTCATCACACTTCCGTAGGTGAGATGGCTAGCAAACTCACTACGAGGCCGTTACAAAGAATCTCGTTGGTAAGGCGTAACCGCTAAGAGTTAGATCGGCGACGATGGGGCCCACCTCCAGGGGTACAAGCACAGGTGCGCAAACCAAGCACAGACCAAGCCGGAGGAGCAGGGACCATTGAAGCTTACCACCCTTTGCCCCGCAGGTAAGTTACTCCAAACCAAAAAGACCTAATTAGTAAGCCAAGACCGTCCCATTCCAGTCTTGTGGTAGCGCTGTTGTCCCAGGTTGTCGCTCTATGAACCGGTCCTTATGGAGAGTGGCCAACCAGGCAGTAAGCACCGTGCTGGCCCCCTAAACCATGTTTCTAACAAAACCAATTTTAACGAGAAGTGAGCCATTCAAGCCACACAGAGTGCCACTCTCAGAATTAAATTCAAGTAAACCATTAATCAATTTAATTAAAAAGGACCAGAATGTGTTATAGCGCAGCAACCTAGCACAACTAACCAAAATGCAACCCAAAGGTATATATAAAGGATATAAAGTGGCTAGGAAAGTCCTTATAGGCATACATTATTAAAATGCAGTATGAAAATGTATTTAAAGGTGATAGGTTGTTCATGTTACACTTGCCTTCCTCGTACTGCTCCTGCTGCTGCTCAAAGTGCTCGGAAGACGGCTGCTACGGGTACTGGTACTGGGGCTCCTCTGGTAACTCAGCGTCTACTCACGAACACATGGCCAAAGACAATACACAACAATAAGCATACAAGCAAACACTAACAAAAACTAAAAAACAGTACATCAATACATAAAAATAGCACACTAAACTAGTCTAAAACTATTCTACGCGTTACAACGATCGCGTGGACATAAAGAACGCTTAAAACGGAGCTAAAACGCGTAATCTAGGCTAAAAACAAGTCCTAGGGGTTTTTCTGCGAGAAAAACTAAGTTCCAGGGGGTTTTCTGCAAAAACCGAGGGCTTAAACGTAATTAAACCTTAGTTTCAGGGGCTAAACTGCAAAACTGACGGCTCTGAACAGCGGGTGCTATTTCTAAAGAGCTCAGGGGTTAAAACGTTAAAAACAGGACCTAAGTGGAATTATTTTTGACTAACTCTGGACCGCGGGTTGATATTAACAAAAGGAAAGGGCTCTTTAGCAAAAACTCTAGGCCGAAGTGGTATCTTCGGATCTAGGCCGTTGGATCGCGATCGCGTGGCTCAGGGCAAAGCGTTGCGCCGATCTAATCCCGGCCGCCGGTTTCGGATTGGACGGCTTAGGACGTTTGGGCGCACGGGCGGCGGCGGGACATCGCCGGGGATGGCTTCCCGCGGCGGGGCTCGCCGAACTTGGCCTAAATCGGCCGCTCCGGGCTCAATTCGACGCAGCTTCGGGTCTAGGACGGACTACGCGCCATGCGTAGTACACCTATGGCCTAAGCGGGTCATGGGGAGGCTCGAGGCGGCGCGTGTATCGGCGACGGCGGGCCTGCGCGGCAAGAGCTTGCCGGCGTGCGCAAGCTAGACCGTTATGGGGCTCGAAACTGGGGCTGTGGCTTCTGCGTGCGTGCGCCAAGCTAGTGCAGGCTATGGCAAGGTTCGCGCGGGGCTAAATCGTCCTGCAGCAGAGCCCGCCATGGCGACTTGCGGCGAGGGTCGCCGAGGACCGGCGTCTAGCCACTGGAATGGCTTACGTGCCTAGGTATCGGACGCATAAGGTAGAGGGGGCGGAGGAGATGCTCACCGAGGCTTGAATCGGGTTGGAACGCGGTTCCGAGTCGTCGGCGTCGAGCTCCTGCGGCGGCGCACGGCACTGAGAACAGGGCGGGTCGATAGAGAGCTCCTCCGGGCTTGCAGATCCACTGATGAAGTCCAGATGGGTCCCGCGGCGGAAACCCATAAGAAATTCTCGTGCGTACGGCCTCAGAGTCACGAGCAAAGGCCCGGTGTGCTTCGGGGTGTTAAGGTGAATCCACGGAGGCGGTTTGCAAGGGTTGGGGCGCGGTGGTGCGGTGTGGCCGCGGTAGAGCAGCGGCTCTGCTCCGGCGGCAATGGCGGCCGTGGCGTGTTAGGGTTAGGGGCGGCGATAGCGTGGGGGATGGCACTCCTGGTGCGACGCACGTGGTTAAAAAGACAGAGCAGGAGATCTCGGCGGGCGGGCCAGCAAGGAAAGCTCGCCGGAGATCTCGGCGAGATGGATGCGGGTGTTGCGCGGAGCGGATGGCGCGGGAGGAAGGGGACTCTGACATGCGGGCCAGCGCTGGTCAGCGGGGAACTTGTGCGCAGCGTGCGGGCTAGGCCAAGTGGGCTGAGCGCGAGCGTGCGGGGTAGGCCGAGCGGGCTGAGCGCGGGTGTGCGCTGGGCCGAACGGAGCAGGCCACGCGGAAAGGAAAGAGGAGCTGGGCCGAGCGGGGTGAGGAACGCCGGGCTGGCCCGAGCGGGAGGGCGTGGGGGAGAAGTGGGCCGCGCGGGGGAGGTGGTCCGGGCTGCTGGTGGGCTTGGGCTGAGTGGGAAAGGAAAAAGGGGAGGTGGGCCTGCTGGGTTTGGAAACTTTGGGCTGGGTTTTGGGTTTGAGTTTGGGTTTTGGGTTTTGGGTTCTCTCTTTCTATTTCTTTTCCTTTCTAATGCTAATTCTAATTCAAACTCAAGGCGAATGAATTCAAATTCGAATTTGAAATTCACACAAGCACTCAACAAATAAAACAATGCTCCAGCATGATGCAACAACAAAAATTAAACCTATGATAAATTTTAATTACTTGAGGATCAAAATTAGATTAAATGAAAGTCTAAACACAATAAACCTTAGAAAATTAAATAAAGCCAATTAAATTTATTATTAAAAACTGAAATTTAGATTAGGGTGTTACAGTATGTCACACTACCTCCTACCATGTTATTATCTTACCCCTATTTATGCATGAGAATATCCAATCTAGATAGAGCTCACCAACTGATCTATATATTCACTCACTCATCGCCTTCCCTGTGGAAATATAAATGACACCCCGATGTACTCCCGGGTAAAATGCTACAACGGTATTCCGTGCGCTTGCGGATCTATTCGTGGTTCATGAAATACTTCCATCCCAAATTGGCGTCTGCGGGCGTCATCGCTAGGTGACGTTGGTAGGCGCCAATAGATGCCTAGTCAATCTGCTGACCATTTGTTGATGCTGACTGCGACGTTGGCGAGGCTATCGGCAAGGCTGCTGATGCTGGTTGCGTACTGGGTATAGCCATCGGCTGAGTAGCCGATGCAGCCCGCGCAACTTGCTGCATGACTTCATCGGATTGTGGCTGGTAGAGAACCATCTCATTTCCTTGACTACCCTGCATTGACCTCTGATTAGGTTGTTGCTGTGCCACAGGAGGTATGTTGGGCACATTCATGTGACGCACAAAACCGGTCGCAGGATCATGGAACACCCAGGTGACTCCATCAGCATGAGGAAGTCTGGTCACAAGAACCTCTATAGGAGACTTAGGCTGTATCATCATCGCCAAATTCTGTTGTTGAGATGTCGGCCCAGGAGCCGACATGCTATTTGGACTTGCTGACGGTGGCGCTGATGCAGTTGTAACCGACGTACCTGCACAACCATGTATGTTGGGGAAAGCGCAGGGCATTGAACTTCTTCACAGATTACCGTGGGTATGATGTTGATTCTCGCCCCCAGATAGCAAAGGCAGTGCTCGTAGTATTTGTCATAGATCGAGCAGCTGATCATGGGGACCCATGGATCCTCTTGCACTGCTGCCACCAGGCCATCCCAAAAGTCGTTCTATGTGGGATTGTGCCTACCTGCATGGTTAGTGCATGATGATCGCCGGGACGGGTTACCCCATCCAGTGGACTCTGCTGACATTTTCTACGGGACCCTCGGGTTGCCCCGGGTTCTTCCCATTTTCAACAGCAGGTAAAGATGCAGCAATTTGTACAAGCTGAATTTCTATCATTTTATTGAAACTTAACTGATTTTTAAGTGTTGAAGACAAAGTTTCAATTCTAACATTTAAACTTCCCAGAGTTTTATTGTTGGCCAAAAGCTTTTTATTAATATTTTCATTAATTTTATCCTGGCCTAACACAAGTTTTCTCAAGGGAGGTTGGTTCGAATTAAAATTTGAATTAAAAGAGGAGTTGTAGTTATTACCTCCCTAGAATTGTGGACGCGGCTGGTTCCACCCCTGGCATCCTTGTTGTGGACGATACCCGTTGTTGTTGTTGAGGTATGCGCAGTCTTCAGGGAGGCAGTCGTTCCCCGAGTGTCCATCATTGCCACAGACTTCGCATGTGAAGTGCGAACCCATGGTGTAGATAGGAGCCTGGTTCTGCTGTTGGCTCCCTTCTCCCAATTTCTTGAACAGGAGGTCCAATTTTGCAGCAATCATATCCGTCTCCTTGACGGTATGCATGCCTTTCGTCCGGCGTTGGAGTCATTCTTCGTTCCACCCCTTGTTGGAGACCATTTTCTCGACCAAAGCCTTGGCTTTTGTTATGGTCATGTCGAGAAAAGCTCCTTCGGTAGCAGCATCGATATGGGCTCGTGATGTCGCTGTCATCCCATTATAGAAGCTTTGGAGGACGAGCCATTCGTCCATCCCATGATGAGGACAGGCTGTGATGTATTCTTGTAGCCTTTCCCAAGCTTCCGGAATGGATTCCATCCCTGTCTGCTAGAAACTTGATATCTTCCCGCGTAGGGCATTCGTCTTGCCCAGCGGGAAGAACTTTGCGAGGAATGCCTTGGAGCATTTGTCCCAGGTGTCGATGTCTTTGTCTGTGTAGAACCACTGTTTCGCCTTCCCCAGCAGGGAGAAGGGAAACAACCTCAGCTTGACAACATCGGTGGCGACACCCCGTATAACAACGGTGTGGCAGAGCTCCAGAAAGTTCTGCAAATGATTATTGGCGTCCTCATTTGGCTTGCCATAGAACGGGCTAGCCTGCACCATGCTGATGAGGATTGATTTGAGTTCAAAGTTGACGTCCCCAATGTTGACGTTGGCTCCATGTAACACCCGGTTTATAAAAGGACATAAACCGAGCAATCATATACGTGCCAGGATCAAGTCACACGTATATACAACAGAATGAACAGTATATCACAGCACATATCACGTAAAAAGACATAATAAAGCGAATACGAATTTTATTTATTATATTAATGACAAAATGTCTGATACAGCGGAAGCGAAGTACAAATACGAAGCCTCTCGGAAGCTGGGCGCCACAGGGACGTCGACTGGGAGACGAACGCCTAGAAGTCCTCGTAGTCCTGGTAGCTCCAGGTGAACTCCCTCGCGTCGGTAGGAACTGAGCAGCAGTAGCGTATCCCAAGAGGAAAAAGTGGAGAAGAGGCAAGGGTGAGTACACAACCGTACTCAACAAGTATAACACAAACTATGAGGCTCTAAGGTTGGCTGACTCAACTGCATTAGCTTTTAAGTGTTGGCAAAATTTTATTAAAGCTATTTACTACGAGTTGATGAATTACCATTAACCCAGTTACATAGTAATTAATCAAAATTAATCATGTTACTACTGAGAACCAAACCAAAACCATACCAAAACCCCAAGAGGCACCTCCCTCGTCGGAAGGAGATAACCCCACTAATTAAAAGGAGGATCTGGGCCGCTCATGACCATGAGCACGGCTAGTATACCAGTTTTACACTCTGCAGAGGTTGCACATCTTTACCCACAAATCGTGAGCTACGCCAGTTGTTCATCACACTTCCTTAGGTGAGATGACTAGCAAACTCACTACGAGGCCTTTATAAAGAATCTCGTTGGTAAGGAGTAACCGCGAGGGTTGGATCAGCGACTATGGAGCAGGTCTAGTCGGCGTCATCGACAAGGCCACTCAGTATGAGGGACATAGAAGCTTACCACCCTTGCCCCGTCGGTAAGTTACTCCAAACCAAAAAGACCTAATTATTACGCCAAGACCGTCCCATTCCAGTCTTGTGGTAGCGCTGTTGTCCCAGGTTGTCGCTCTATGAACCAGTCCTTATGGAGAGTGGCCAACCAGGCAGTAAGCACCGTGCTGGCCCCCTAAACCATGTTTCTAACAAAAACCCATTTTAACGAGACGTGAGCCACTCAAGCCACACAGAGGGCCACTCTCAGAATTAAGTTGCATATACCATTAATCAATTTAATTAAAAAGGACCAAGTGTGTTATAGCGCGGCACCTAGCACAACTAACCAAAATGCAACCCAAGGGATATATATATATAAAGGGAATAAAGTGGCTAGGAAATCCTTATAGGCATATAGTATTAAAATGCAGTATGAAAATGTATTTGAAGTGATAGGTGGTGTTCATGTTATACTTGCCTTCCTCGTACTGCTCCTGCTGCTGCTCAAAGTGCTCAGAAGACGGCTGCTCCGGGTACTGGTACTGGGGCTCCTCCGGTAGCTCAACGTCTACTCACGAACACATGGCCAAAAACAAAGCACAACATAAACATACAAGCAAACACTAACAAAAACTAGGAAACAATACATCATTACATTAAAAACAGCACACTAAACTAATCTAAAACTATTCTACGCATTACAACGATCGCGTGGATATAAAGAACGTCTAAAACGGAGCTAAAACGCATATTCTAGGCTAAAAACAAGTTCTAGGGGCTTATCTGCGAGAAAAACTAAGTTCCAGGGGGTTTTCTACAAAAACCGAGGACTAAAACGTAATTAAACTATAACTCTGGGGTATAACTCGCAAAAACGTCAAGTGTGGACTGCGAGTTCTATTCTGGTAAAACTCGGGGGCTAAAACATTAAAAACTGGGCCTGGTTAGAATTATTTTTCAAAACACTAGGACTGCGGGTTGATTACTGAGAAATCGAGGGGCTCTTTAACAAAAGTGCCAGGGCGAACCGGTAAGATTGGATCTGGGCGCTTGGATCTGGATCGGACGGTTCAGATAAAGTTGGATTTAGATCTAATCTGGACCGCTGGTCCGAGATCGTGCGGCCAAGGGGAAAAGGGAGCGTGAGGCGGCGGTGAGCTGCCGCCGGCGACGAATCCCGCGGCGGCGCTGCGCCGAAGCTCGCCGGAGTACGCCGTTTCCGGCCCTCCGGGGGTCAAACCGACCCATACGTAGGTCAGGGGTGATCTATGTGCTGTGGCGAACTCGCCTGAGCACTCAGGGCCGCGGGTCTGGGCACGGACGGAGCTTGCCATCGTGGGAGGCGGTTCTGTGGGGTTGTGCTCGCCGGCGGACGCACGTTCTCACGTTACCAAACGCAGCACTAGGTTAAGCTTGGGCAGGAGGCACTAGCGATGCTCGGCGAGCCTAACTGGGTTCAAAGCGGCAACAGCGCGGCGGAAACCCCCGCACACGGCCTCTGAACCTTGCCACGGCGGAGCTACGCTGCCATCGACGTCAGCGTTCTAACTGCGGGAGCGGGCTACCGGCTACGAGAACTTGCCCAAAAGGAAGAGGGTCACGAGAGGTATCTTACCAAGGCTAGAATTGGTCGGTGATGCCGCGCAGAGAGGCCACCGGTGAGGTCATGCGACGCTGAGGCGGAGGCAAATCGCGGAGGGGTCGGAGAAGGGTAGCTCGGGGCTTCTGGATCCGATGGCCGGACGCAGCGACCTCGGGCGGTGCTGGCGGACTGCGCAGCGCGGCCGGAGTGGCACGGGCGGTGGGGAATTGAGGCGGTGGAGCACCTCTGCTCGTCGGGGCGATGGCGGCGGTACTGCGCTAGGGTTTGAGAGGGCGTAGCGCGGCGGCTTAGGGTTCAGGGGAGCCACGGCGGTACTTATAGGGCGGTTGCGGTCAACTTGGGTGAGCGTGCCAGGCAGATCGAGCCGCGAAGATCACGGCGGAGCCGTTCAGCGCGGGCGTCACGGCGGAGAAGACGGGCCTAATTGGTGGGTCCAGGCTGTTAGCGAACGGAGGAGAGGGTCGCGGGCGAGCGCGCTGTCGCGACAGCGGGCGCTGACGTGCGGGACCGGGCCGTCAGGGGAAACGCGGGGTGCTGGTGCCCGGTGTGAGCGGCGCTGGCGGGTGGGCCTGGGTGCGGAGGCAGGCTGGGAAAGGGAGGGAGAGCGGGAGCACGCGGGAAGTGGACCGGGCGCGTGGGCCGCGCAGCGGTCTGCGGAGCGTGTGCTCGCGCGGGGAGACTGGTGAGCGGGCCCGGGTTGTAGGGAGGCCGATGGGGAAGGGTGCTGGGCCGTAGCGGGGTGAGGAAGTGGGCCGTGCGGGTTTGGGGCTGAGGAAAGAGGTGGAGAGGGTTGGGCCGAAGCAGGGTGAGCTGGGCCGCGGGATACTACTGGGCCAAGATAAAAGAAAAACCGGGCTGGGTTTTGGAGAGGGTTTTTGGGCTGGGTCTGGTTTTCCTTTTCTATTTCTTTCCTCTTTTCTATTTCAAACTACACCCAAACTAATTTGAATTCAAATCAAATTTGAATTCAAAAACCTATGCACTCAAACAAACAAATAAAACATATGCACCAGCATGAATGCACAAACAAGTTAAAACCTAAATTAAATTTTAATTACTTTAGGATAAAAATTAGATTAAATGCAAGTCTAAACACAATAAACCTTAGAAATTTAATTAAAGCCAATTAAATTTATTATTAACTACTGAAATTTGAATTAGGGTGTTACACTCCAGTAGCCACATTGGTGGTGGAGGGGATGGAGAACTCGCGGAGAGTCTTCTCAGCCATAACCTCACGAACAGTTGGTGCCTCTGAACTGGGTTTCTTTACCAGAAGAGTAGCTGGAGGAGGAAGGACACGAGGTCGTGACCTTCTCGCATGCTTCTTTGGATTTTCTGTGTAGTTTTCCAGCAGGGAGAAATAGGTCATACACTACCCCTATCTTCTATCAAATCAAAAATAAAAGAAGACATAAAGTGACATTAGCCTGAAAGAGTAATGACTATATCTTGAGTACGAAGCCTAGATTAATATCAGCACAATAACTTTGTTCACATGCCATTCTCGGCAATGGCGCCAGAAATGGTTGTTGGCATTTCTTAATGTCGCCACCAGGAGGGGTTAGTTCCCGGTATCGGTGCCAGAAATGTGTGTTGACTTTCCTTGGCGTAATCACTAGGAATGGGGGTATTAAGCCCATCCCTAGCAACTACACCAAGGACTGCCACTCTCATGGTATAGTCTATACGATTACAGATGGGATCCGCAAGCGCACGAATATACCGTTGTAGCATTTCACCTGCAGAGTAAGGGTATCATTATTTATATTTTCCCAAAGGATGGCAGTGGCAAAGGTACTGTACTTAACATTAATCGTGACATCGTTCCTCAAGTAATAGGCAAAACTCTAGCAGGGGTAAGCCATGATATAAAAGATAAATCAGGGTAATGTGACATGATCACACAAATCACCACCCAAGGAAGAAAGAAAGAAAGAACAAAAGAACGAAAGAATGAAAGAACGAACTAAACTATCCTATGTTAAGTTAGCTGGAGCTTAGGCTAGGTTAGGTGTCCTAGTGTATCTATTCAAAGCAAAGGTTATGTTAGAACATGATTAGAACTGCAGACGCTAGGAAAATGGGATAGCGGGGAGAAGGCCCCGCACTGGAGAACATCCAGTCTCGTTACCTCTTTAAGAAACTCCTACACCGAACCTGAATGTCGGGGACTTGGCTAAATGCAACAACTGTTGTTACGTCGGACGGACATGGCTGTCACCTCATACCGTCTACCCCTTTCACACCCTGGAGCACGGTCATATCCGATGGATCCCGCATACCCAAGCACCACGCTCATGTACGAGGTCACTACTCTAGTGCCCCCAGGACTCCCACCCTCCGGATGAACAAGCAAAGCACTAGAGCAAGCTCGAAAGCACAGTGAACCGTTATCCAACCCCTGAACATCTGGCCTAACCATACTCGTCACACAACTCATGATGAACATAAGCATGGATTGATAAACTATCGAGGTAGCATAACAACCATGATCAAACTCTATATTATGAATAGAGTACTGACAGAAAGAATACAAAGCCATACCGAGAGTCGAGGATCGCTCAATGACTCCGAGGACGACTTGATTCGCTAAAGGAAAACTAGCCTAGCTCCACTACTCTAAACTAAGAGCAAGAGAGAGACTTGAGAGAGAGAGGGGGTATGAAATGGTGTGTGTGTTGTGAGGGGGGTGGAGAGGCCTTACTTATTGTCTTGGAGGTTGGTTCCTGCCATATGCACCTATGGAAAGCAATTAGGTGCCTTGGCAACTACTCCTCCCCGAAGTGCACGTGGACGGGATCACGGCCAGGTGCGGGCCAACCCTAGGGGTCGGCCGGCCCCACCTGTCAGCCGTTTGATCCTATCTTTTGCATGCTGGCTAACACGTGGATCCTCGTCCTTATTCACTAGTGTATCTTCCTTCGCGCCCCCGTTTGCTCTGACATGTGGGCCCTCTTTGTAAGGGTGTGACACCTGTTGTGATCTTCTGCGGAGTTGTGTGGTGTCTTCGTCGTGTTTTCTTCTTATTTTGCTCTTTCTCCTCTGAAATCATACAAACTCAAAATAACTGTGGAACTAGGTTAGTGATACAAATATGTGAGTAAGGTGTATAGTTTTCCATTATTCATGAGTCTAGTTGACGGCCAGAAATGGTATTTAACGACCGTCAACAACGGCCTCCCTACAACATGCGAGATATGAGAAGCAGCTCTGGCACTATCATGATCGCAATGTACAAGAGCGAGACTTTAACATCGGTGACCTGGTTCTACGACGAATCCAGTCCACAATCGGTGCACATAAGCTATCCTCCCCCTAGGAAGGACCCTTCATCGTCAGCAGGGTCGTGGTTCCAGGAACCTACTGCTTGCAGCGAGAAGATGGCACCGACGTAGGCAACCCATGGAATGTCGAACACCTTCGCCGCTTCTATCCGTAGAAGCATAGGAAAATGAAAAGCTATGTACCTATCTACTTAGTTAATAAAGTTTTGTTTCATGTTATTTCTCATATATCAACTTCCCTATTCATTACCGATTCGTTTTCAACACGCTTGGGGGTTGAGTCTCGGCCACCCAGCCAGCGCCCACTCGGACTCTGACCAGTCGGATAAGAACAACCCGGTCTAGTATCTATGAAAACAGCTAAGTACATCTTGGAACTACTCTGTGTCACCCTAACTTATCGCGCACTTTGATGACCAGCTCTCAAGCGTCGATAGAAACGGCTCAGAGTCGACTTCCTAACTACTCGGCAAATTCATAAAGTACTCGAAACGAGGGCTTTTCTAAAAAGCATAATAGAAACAGCTAATAATAAGCATTATTTACATAAACATCAATCAAAAGTTGTCCACACTGACCAAGTTGTTTTGCAGCAAAATAAAAAAAACCATCCAGGGCGGTGGCCTACAGATTCAAGTTGGCCACAATGCGCTCGACGATGCCACGGACGCTAGTGTGGTTGGCCTCCCAGTCCTCCTCGAAGCAGTCGGGCAGGACGTCGTCACCCACTGGATCTAGGTCTGCATCCAGGAAGTGGGACTTCACCTGTCCCATGGTGTACTGCATGGCAACCCAAGCTGCTCCCTTCACGAAGGCCTCCAGTCGGCCACGGGACGCCTCCAGCCGCTCCGGCAAGCCCTCTGTCGTGGCCATGCTTTCCGGCTCGAACGCCCCCAACAGAGCGTCCAACTGCCCACTGAGGTGATCTAGTGTCGCCCGGGCCTCGATCAGCTGGCCCTCCGCATCTGCAGAAAAGCACTCGGCTCCATCAGCCCAATTGACAAACCCAGCATACTTAAAATTTGTATGTTTTCCGAATCATACCTCGTCGAGCCTGGCGCTCTAGGTGGAGCTTCTCCTCTGTGGCAACCTCTCGGGCCACGGCAGCCTCCAGGAGCTTGTGCAGCTCATCGTTGGCCTTGGTGCAAGCCTCCAGCTCTGGAACACAAGCAAGTCAGAGACGAAAAGTGCAAAAAAGGACTCGGCCATATATAAGGGCGACTCCTTACCGCGCTTCTCTTTGCGCAGAGCCTTCTCGACCTCCACCTTCTCGGCCTCGAGTCGGCGGCCCTACCCCTCCAGCTCAGCAACCCAGGCCTCGAGCTCCGCCACGCGGCCGATCACGATGCTGCCCTCGGCCATCTCCTCGGCGGCCTGTTGGGACAGCTCCACCAGAGCCTGCAAAACAACACGGCGTTACAGGACAACCTCGACAGCAACAAGTCGGACTTGTTGGACAAGAGGTAGGGAACTTACCCCGACCCATTCATGGGCCAGCTTGGTGGCTGCGATGAGACGGCCACTGACCATCCCATCTCCCTCCTCTTCCTCCTCTTCCGGATAGGCTTCGGCCCGCGTTAGCATGGAGAGGTCAGTTCCCGCCATCTCTTCATATGGAAACATGCCAAACCAATTTTTGGAGGATAAGATCAGCCTTCCCACCGAAATGCACCTAGACAAGTGCCTGTCCAGGTTCGGCGGACCCATGGGGTCGGCTGGCCCCACTTTGCCGCCTCTGGCCACCGTCTTTCTCTGGTACACTGCCTGGTGGGTCCTGATGTCATATGGTCGGTGCCGGGGCTTGGTCGGTCAGTTTGGTCTGTCAGGTGGGCCTCTTTTGCTTGTGTTATGCAGGACGTGATCTTCTACGACTTTGTCTACATATTCTACGTGTTTTCTTCTTATTCTGGACTTGTGCTCCTGAAAAGATAATTTCTCCAAAGCAACTGTTGAGCTAGGTTCGTGATATAGATATGTGAGTAAGAGGTATGGTTTTCCTTCTTTTCTGAGTATAGTTGACGGTCAGATTTTTGCACTTAACGACCGTCAACAACACCCACAAGCTAGCCTTTTGCTCATCCCGAGCAAAACTTGGCTCATCTTATTGATCAGGAGTTGCTACAATGTTGAATTTCTAACTTATACTTAGGCACAACCAAATGCTTCTTACCTTGATTTTGAATAAGTTGGCCTTTGTTCTTACCTCTTACCTTGCTCCTGTGGGGCTTATAGCTTCACCTCATCTTTGGCAGTTGAGTGTCAGAACGGTATCATAGAGTGCTTATATTTATTTTCCCTAGTTCAACCGTCAATCCGGAGGTTTTGCCAAGTTTTTTTTTCAAAATAAATTTATAAATTTCCACAGATGATCCCTCAGATCGCACAATGTGTATAGTTCCTTATCAAGGCTTTTTATTGTGCCTTTCTTCCTCAACCTATCTCTAATGTCTATTTTTGTGGAGCTGTAGGTATGGAGGCTTTGAAGGCATACTTGCTTCTCATATTTTGCTAAGTCAAAGACCGGATCCGAAGGAGAAACAAGTCATAAACCTTGATCAAGATGTGCAAGTGTATGGGTATTTTTGGTGGATGGTGTATGAACCATCTCTCTTTTTCTTTCTTTTTGGATAAGGGGCTACTTTTTTTTGACATGCCGAAGGATGTGGCATACCTTCTTTGGGTATGCATCTTGTTATACATTTTTTTTTGACATGCCGAGGCATGTGGCATAGCTTCTTTGGGTATGCATGTTTTTATTTCTTTTCATTTTGCATAGCCCATATCCTTGATGTAACTTTTTTTAGAGAGAGGTGTCATACATCGACATGGAGTTTTATTTTGTGGATGGATGGATGTTTGCTTATTTCTAGTGTAGAAGCATAGCATGTGGTGGAAACGTGTACACACTACTACATTAATCTTTACACAGGCGTGCAAAACTGATTTTTTTGAGGCGGACACAAGAAACGGCTCAGACCTAAGGTCACAGAAAATGAGCATTTTCTGAGGAGTTTTGGTGCATGCCTCAGTTAATCTAATAAAAAAATAATAAAAAAGAAAAACCTATGACAGGCCCACCGAGCCCATCACGGGCCCGGCGATCCCATCTGGGCTGCGCCGCCGCCAGCCACACTGGCCGCCGTCGTCCGCCGCCACACGCCCTCCGCTTCGCCACCGCACGCCCTCCGCGCCGCCGCTGCATGGATGCAGCTGCACGATCTACGCGCGGCCCTCCGCTCCGCTGCTGCCGCACACCCTTCGCGGATCCGAGCGCCGCTGTACGCCCGCCGCCGCCGATGCCGGGGTGCCCTACATGTCTCCCACGCCGGCCTGGCCTCAGTGCCCCCTCCATGCCGCATCCACCGCCGGCCTGAGCGGTTCCGAGGCGCCGCCGCCGGCTCGAGCGGATCCAGTTGCTGCTCGCCGGATCCGGACCCGAGTGTAGGGAGAGAGAGAATGGAGATAGGGCCGGCGGTGGTGAATCGCGAGAGGGAGAGGAAGAAGGGAGAGAGAGAGAGGGGCTCGGCGGCTGAAATGAGGAGGGGGAGAGAGAGGGAGAAGGGAGAGTAGGGTTAGGGTTTGCTACGGTTCGGGCTCATATGGGCTTTAATTGGGCTAGTCTATTAACTGAGGCGGTTGTTCATAATGTGAACGCCTCTGAAAATAGGGGTATTAACTGAGGCGGTTGTTTATAATGCGAACGCCTCTGTTAATCGATTTTTTGAGGCGGTTTTCATAACCGCCTCAGTGAATAAGAAATGACCACCTCTGTTAATGTTGGGCATTAACAGAGGCGGTTATTTTTTGTGCCTGCCTCAGAGGCCTTTTTAAAGTGCCTCACATAATCCAGAATTGTAGTAGTGACGTGATCTTGATCATGGGAGTATAAATTAATCTCACTAAGGGTCACAACAATTTGACAAAGCTCAATGAGATAGCAAGTTGCATATGTGAAAAGTTTTACAATGAGATCAACATATGACTTTGGATAGGAATTTCATATGATCGAGGAACTTTATTATATTTTTGTATTTTCTTAATTAAATACTCCGGATATCAAGCATCACATAGGAGAAGATCATAGCAACTCTATTTAACCATATCATAGCTCACAACAACTTAGATTCGAATCATGCTTTTTTCTACCAACAAACTCAAAACTAGGTAGAGCATAAAGTTGTAACTAAGCATATGAAGGAAATTATCACAGCAACTATTCATCATCTCAACAAGAAAAACTCACACCATGCTTAAAGTAAGGAAATATTTTTGATATTTTTCTAAGTTTGGCAAATTTTTATTTGTTTTTAGTTATGAATTTTTTTTTGGATTTTCTAGGTTTTGCAAATTTTTATTGGTTTCATGCAAGATTTGGAAAGCAGTAAAGATACATGATACAAGTTACCTCTTGCGGGGGTCCTCCCTCAAGCTAGCTTCAGGCTCACTACTGTTGGTCGGGGTTGAAATCTGGCCAACGGCAGTAGGCTCTCCACTCCTCTTGGTGCTGCAGCTGCCTCTGCTCCATGTCATGGAGTCTCTCGCCAGTGTGATGCTGCCATGCTTGTGATGTCTTGATATGTTAGTGCAGCGTATCTTGAATGTTGTCACTCTGCACCCGCAGCTCACCTAGTTGCTTTGTGATGGCGCCGAACCCGCGGGACGAGGCTGCCTGTCTAGCGAGGCTCGGGGCTCCACTGGAGCTGGAGCTGGTGGACTGGTGGCTTGGTGACTGCCATGCCCACTCCTCGGTGCTAGCGCTATACCATGACGAACCACCTGCCTCATGCTGATATGAGTACTATGGCTGCCGTGGCGGTGGTGTCGGTGCTACTTTCCTTTTGGCCCTGCTTCTTGTCATCCTGCCAAGGAAACCAGAAGTGCTATGCCTATGGCCCCCTTCTCGCGGAATGAGACGGATGGTTAGTGAATGGCAATTATACAAATGGAACATCGCACTGGGTAGCAGAATCTCATTTGTATAGCCCATGAAGAAGAAAATCAGAGAGTCATCCGGGCCTTTCTTGAGTGTGTGACCATGGATCAAGTAGGCCTCGTCGATATACGTGCGGTCACCTTCAATGAAAGGAATGAAATTCCCCTCTAAGGTACCGACACGTGTAGCGATACGAGTAATCAAAGATTCTTGTGCCTCGTCGATATTTTTGGATTTTTGTGGAAACTAGAAAAAGAGCTAGAAAAGATTCTTGCATGCAAGAGTGTTTTGAAAATTCAAACATGCATTGTGAAAAATAAAAAAGTCGAGAAAAGCAAATTTGGCGAAAAATAAATATGAGATACATACCGATTTACCTTCGGCAAGGGCTCGTCGTTTTGAGTCTGACAGGCGGGACCTTTATCCTGCTTTGACTTACCATTGGTCATCCTGCTTTGGTGAAGTAGACGAGGACGAACTCTCAACCTTACGCCACACTTTCTTTGATCGTCTTCTTTTGGGTCTTGTGGTCATAGGTTCCTCAGGCTGGGGTTCTGGTGAACCCTAGAGCACATGCCCCTTGTTGTCTTGCTAGATCAGGACGAGTTGCTCCTCCCGTTGCTTGAATCTGAAGAACATGTTTTCCTTCCCGACGCGGAAGCGGATTTCTCCTCTTTCAACATCGATCTCTGCTCTGGCGGCACTCAGGAATGGTCGCCCAAGTAAGAGCTCGATTCCGAGGTCGCCCTCTGATGGAGGTAGATCTATATACCTCCCTGCTGAGTAGGGTCCCCATGTCCAGGTGACTACCCTGCTCGGTGACTCGGCTACAGCTACGCGGCATGCAGGGACTCGGTTGCATGAAGGAAGGATCTCCCGTAGATCAGGATGGATGCTCCAACTAGATGCCTGGATATCTAGGGATATTAACCGACCTTCTTCCTTGTAAAACAACCCGAGCATATCTTACTTGTAACCCATGACTCCTAGTCTATATAAAGGAGGCATGGGTAGACCCATAGAGAGACTTCTTCGCATCACTCCACAAACCCTAATACCACATCGAACACAGGACATAGGGTATTACGTACAATGCGGCCTGAGCCTGTCTAAATCCCTACGTCTTCATGTTACCATTGAGCTCTTGGTCCTGAGATCCCCATCCTGACACTCTACTGCCGGGTACCCCCTGGTGGACTAGCTGGAATAGCAATCCGACAGTTGGTGCGCCAGGTAGGGGACTCAGGGCTCATACGTCGAGTTCAATGGTAGCCAACACCAGTGTCGTCTTCTCTGCCAGCGTCAGCACCCAGATGGAGGAGACCGTCGGCTTCTCCTTCATTTTCGGAAGCTTACCGGAGGTCACGGTTCCCAGGAACCCCATGTCCGGCTTCTCGACCTTCGAGAGTAGCACCGTCATCGGGGCTAGATCCGATCTGATGGCCCCGAGCTTTGTCGCGTCTCGAGTCCCCAAACCCGATGCTGCCAGCGTGGCAACAGGCCTTCCTAGGGTGACTCGTCGCCCTACCGGATCTGCGGACAATCTAGTGATCCAGATAGATCGCGTTGGCAGATCCATCACCGAATGCATCCAACTCGGCGAATACGCGCTTCATCACCGTGACAACCCAGACCGAGTCCTCTACGGACTCCACTCCACTACCACCCGGGCCAGATCCGATCTGGCTGCCCCATGCTTCGTCACTTCTCGAGTTTTCGAACTCGACGTCGCCAATGTCACAACCTCTCTTCCCAACGTGACATGTTGCCTTGCCGGATCTGCTGACGATCTACTCACCCAGATAGATCGCGTTGGCAGATCCATCCCTAAGTGCATCCAACTTGGCGAGTCCACGCTTCACCACTGCCACCTCCCGGATCAAGTTCCCTACGGACTCCGCAACACCGCCGCCACGTACTCGGACCAGTTCCAAGCACCCCAACCAGATCCATCTACTACAACTCAGGACCTGCCTGCCTCCGGTCAGATCCGATCTGACTCGGACCCTGGAATGGCTGTCGGATTCCAGGAGACTTCGCTCACCCTCCCACCCAGCCGCTCATCTGCACTGGAGCAATGCCAGATCTTTGTCGTTTTCGACGACTCCGACACCCGACCTAGCAAAGATGATCAGACTATGATAGATCGACTACACCACAACGACATTCATGCCAACAGAAAGGCACAACGAGGCGGTGATTCGCCAGTCTGAGCAGGACATGGAGGACGTCGACCGCCGCAACCCCAGGAACCGGCGTTCCCCGATCTAGCCATGCAACCTCGACGCCGACTTCGTCCTCAATTATGAGGGTCATGATGTCTTCGCCACACCATTGGCCAACCTGGAGGCCGTCTTCCAGGTGTTCGAGGGCATCCAAGAAACTCCAGATATCATCAAGGCTCGGGCCCGCCTCCACATGGCAGTCGCGCAAACCCAGCGTATGCACAAGGAGAACTCGGCTTACCACGCCCAGTCGAGTTAACACTCCACACATCCCAATGAAGATGAAGAGGAGGTCAACCAGAATGACCTTCGCCCCGAGCTCAACTGACAAGACCTATGCCCGCGTATCAACAACCACCACCGTGAACGTGACGCCAATGAAGGAGAGCAACGTCGCCAGTACAATGTGGAGCACGGCGCCCCGAACGCCGACCACTAGTACCGCAGTCGCCGCGGCAACAACCCTCCCCGACGGCCAGCTCGCGATGTCATCGACCTCGAGCCGGGCAACGACATTGATGGCTTCTCCTCCTTCTCCAACCGGCTTCGGGCCATCCAATGGCCCGCCACCTTCAAGCTAGTCAGCATCGAGAAGTACAACGGCGAGTCGGATCCCAAGATGTGGCTGCGCATCTACTCCATCACCGTCTGAGCTACAAACGGAGACAACAACATCATGGCAGCCTACTTCCCAGTGATGATGAGCCACCAGGCTCTCAACTGGCTCGAGGCACTCCAGGCCGGCTCCATCAACAGCTGGCAAGATCTCTCCAACACCTTCGTCCAGTACTACCAGTCATCCTGTCCGGGTCCCAAAACCAAATGGGATCTGGGCAGCATCATCCAGCAACCCGACGTGTCCCTCCGTGACTACATTAAGAGGTACTTCGCTAACCATAATATAATTACGGAGGTTGATGATAGGGATGTTATCCACCACTTCCATGAAAGCCTCCACATCGAACTGTGGAGGAAGATGTTTGAGAGCAACCCCAAGACCGTTGCTGACATGATGGCGGTCGTCAACATGCACATCGACATGGAAGACGCCAAACGGGCCCACCGCCGGCACAAGACCCAGAACAACTCCTCCGAGCGTCCCCCTCAACGGGACAACCGCCCAGAGCATCAACGTGAAGACTGACCACCTCATCACGGCAAGAAGCATGACCATGCCGAGTCGTCCAAAAGCCGGGACCGCAAACTCAGCCCCAAGAACACCGTCGCCATCACCGAGAGGTCCTAGTTCCGCTCTACCCTCAACCAGGCGGACCTAGACCAGCTCCTGGATGGCAAGTGTCTATGGCACAAGGACACAAACCACACCGCCTGGGAGTGCCGCACACTCTCCAACGGCGTGGCCAAGGATGAGGACCCCGAGCGACCCCGCCGCGACGACCGTGATAGGCCGAGCGGTTCTAGAACCACCCGGGCATGCCCACGGAGGCGCAACTCGCACAGGCGAGACGACGATGAGCACCAGGAAGATTCCCCAGGGGACTTCTAGGAAGAAGACATGGTCATCAAATTCATCTTTGGCAGCCCCAGCATCCCATCTTGTCGGCGCAGACTGAAGCTATACGACCGTGTAGTCAACCTGGTGTTCAAACACCCGGTTGAACCCCTGCGGCGGTCAGAGATGCCGATTACCTTCGACCACCGTGATCACTGGGTCCACCTTCCCATGCAGGCTGCTCACCCCTCGTGGTCAGCCGCGTGGTCAGCCAGGACCACTTGGCCAAAGTAGTCGTCGACGGTGGCCGCGCCCTCGACGTCATCTTCGCCAGCACCCTACAGAGCATGGGCTACGACATGACTACCCTTGTGCCCTCCGACCAGGCCTTCTACAGTATCATCCCTTGTGCCGGGTCGACCCCGGTCGGCCAGTTCAGCCTGCTGGTCACCTTCGGCACCCGGGACAACTACAGCACAGAGTATGTCAACTTCGAGGTTGCCGAGTTTGAGACTTCCTACCACGCCATACTGGAGAGGCCATCCCTCGCCAAATTCATGGTGATCCTCAACCATACGTACCTCCTCTAGAAGATATCGGCTCCCAAGGGGGTTCTCTCAGTGTACGGAGACCTGCAGATGTCGTACTCATGCGAGGCCGAGAACATCAAGCTCTTTGACACCCTGGAACGATCCAGGAATGCAGTTCTTGTTGCCCAGGCAGCAAAGAACCTACCGGCAGACCAGCAGCATATCCCCGCCAAGGATTTGGTTTCCGAGTCGCGGCTCGCTCCAGCCGTGGAGACCAAGACCATCGCCCTCAGGGACGATAAATTGCACAAGACCGCCGTGATCGGGGCCAGCCTCGACCCGGCATAGGAAAGCGCGCTCACCTCCTTCATCCGCGACAACTAGGACATCTTCGCATGGAATCCCTCTAACATGCCAGGAGTCCCGAGGGAGGAGACTGAGCACTCCTTAGAACTTGACAAGAAGGCAAGACCTGTCAAGCAACGGCTCCGCCGCTTCGCGCAAGATCGAAAGGAGGCAATTAGGGTAGAAGTAACTCGGCTCCTCGCCACTGGTTTTATCCGAGAAGTCAGACACCCAGATTGGCTGCCAAACCCAGTCCTTGTAAAAAAGAAAAATGGTAAATGGCGAATGTGTGTTGACTACACTGATATTAACAAACACTGCCCTAAGGACCCCTTTCCTCCACCACGCATCGACCAAGTTGTCGACTCGACGGCAGGGTGCGTACTCATTTCTTTTCTTGACTATTACTCAGGGTACCATTAGATTGCCCTAAAGGAGTCGGATCAGGAGAAAACGTCCTTCATGACCCCCTTCGAGGCCTACTGCTACAACACCATGATGTTAGGCCTCAAGAACACGGGTGCCACCTAGCATAAGGCCATTCAGAGATGCCTCCAGGGGCAGATCAGATTGCCCTAAAGGAGTCGGATCAGGAGAAAACGTCCTTCATGACCCCCTTTGAGGCCTACTGCTACAACACCATGATGTTAGGCCTCAAGAACACGGGTGCCACCTAGCATAAGGCCATTCAATGCCGAGGCCTATGTCAATGATGTCATCGTCAAGACAAAATGTAGTGACTAGTTTATTGCGGATGTTTTAGAAGCATTTGAAAATCTTAGGAGATTCAAATGGAAGCTTAACCCGACCAAGTGTGTGTTCGGTGTCCCGTCTGGAAAACTACTTGGTTTCATAGTCAGTAGCTAGGGCATCAAAGCTAATCCCACCAAGGTCAACGCCATCAGGTACATGAAGCCTCCCAGGAGCAAAAAGGACCTGATGAAACAAACCGGGTGCATGGCAGCCTTGAGTAGATTAATCAGCCGACTCGGCGATAGGGGCATGCCCTTCTTTAAACTTCTCAGGAAGTCCGACAAGTTCGAGTGGAACGAGGAAGCTTCCAAGGCATTGCAGGAACTCAAGGAATTCCTCATGACACCACCCATCTTGACAGCACACGATGATGGGGAAGTCTTTCTTCTCTACGCACCACCACTCATGTGGTGAGAACAGTCCTGGTCGTCGAACAAGATGAGCCGGGTCATGTCTGTAAGGTACAACGCCCAGTTTATTTCATCAGTGAAGTACTCGGCAAATCGACAGTGTGCTACCCCAAGTGCAAAAGCTATTGTACGTCATCCTCATCACATCAAGGAAACTTCGGCACTACTTCCAGGCCCACAAGATCAAGGTGGCCTCCTCCTACCCACTCGGCGATATTCTTCACAACCGCGACGCCAACGGCCGGGTCGTCAAATGGTCAGTAGAACTCGGCACCTTCACAATCGAGTTTATTTCACGCTCTACGATCAAGTCTCAGGCCCTGGTCAACTTCATCACCCAGTGGACCGAGATCCAGGACCCATCGCCCGACACGCTACCCAAGCACTGGGTCATGTACTTCGACGACGACTGCTCACCTATGGCGACTCCAAAGTCATCATTCAGAAAGTGAACAAGGATTGGGAGTGCAGATATTCTAAACAATAAAATCAAATGCCACATCTTAGATCCTTAATTCCAAATCTTTGCTAGGGGGCTACCCGCAGAATAAGAGATTTTGATTTAAGGCTCGGGGGCTGCAGGATATGTGTATCAGAGATTTATTTTTCAAATTTTTTGGAAAATAATGAAGGAAAAAGACTGAAGTGACTCTCAGCCTGATTCTGCGATTCAACCTAAGGCTCGGGGGCTACTCCATATGGAGCACAAGTACTTCGCGCACCATATATGATCAAGATTTCGGGGCTTGAGCACCTCACAGCCTCGAAGCAGCCGGAAGTACTTGAAATATTACTCGACGTATCTGAAGGTGGGCCCAGAAGCAACCAGGAGGATGATCTGACTACTTGAAGTACTCGAAGACGCCCGGCCAAGTACTCGACGCTTACAAGACTCGGCTATGAAGAGCTCGGGGGCTTGTCAGACCCGAGGCAGCGGGACTGCTTATAGTCATAGAATGTTCTAGAGTAAGGGATAGCTCATGGATATACCATGCCTCTCGTGTAACTACCCGAATAGGCGTAGAACTAGCTGCAGTACAAAGGAAACTACCCGATTGTGTTGTAGTAGGACTCCAACTGTACTCAGATAGGACTTTCCATGTAACCCTGGCCTCCTGGATATATAAGGGCAGGCAGGGACCCCCTCAAAAAATCATCAACACCTAAGGCAATACAAACAACCACACAGGACGTTGGGTATTACGCAACTCACGGTCCGAACCTATCTAAATCTTTGTGTTCCTTGCACCATCGAGTTCCAGAGCCGTCGATCCCTACCTACAAACCTTACTGCTAAGGGTATCCCTGAGCAGGCTTGGCGGTAAACATCGATAGGCTCCCAAGAAGAACA
Source organism: Panicum virgatum (assembly GCF_016808335.1). Classification (NCBI taxonomy): domain Eukaryota; kingdom Viridiplantae; phylum Streptophyta; class Magnoliopsida; order Poales; family Poaceae; genus Panicum; species Panicum virgatum. Next base: position 14,654,716 of record NC_053151.1, read on the forward strand.
AGTCCAACCTTTAATGTCTAGGAAATTCCTAATCTTACCATGGGATGGAGGAAAAGTAAGATGTCCAATGCGGCCGTTCAAGAATTTGAGGACATGAAGCTGCTCAAAAGTCGCGCCATTATCCAATGGGGTGGCGCTGAGGGGGAGGATCATCCTTATGAAGGTACTCTCGAGACCGTTATGTTTCGCAGTGCCTGTCTCAGAGTTCTTCCATGCCCTCCTTCAATTCTGGGAATCCAATTGCATCATTTGACCCCACAGTCTATCTTGCATCTTTCTATATTCACACATTTGTGTGAAGCATTTCATGGCATCCTCCCTCATTTTCATCTTTTCCAACATTTCTTTTTGTCTTGTACCAATCCCTGACGCTAGCAAGCCTGCCGTTGTCGGTGGATGTGAGTTAGTACTCCGTCCTGAAAACTGAGACGAGTACTTATCTTACCAGCCATTTGGTAAGGGAGTCGAGTGGAAAAGTTTTTGGTTTTATGTCGGGAACTCCTGGCGGGCCCAGGCAAATTGGATGAGTGCTGGGCTAGGTGGAGGTCAAGTTACATGCCTCCTCGAAGCTCTTGCAAAATTGAAGGAGAATGGAATCACTGGATATCATGTAGTGTTCTCCTTTCTGAGTCGTCAAGTACAACCTTTGCAACATCGGACACATCCCGCGTTTAGATATGAAGGAACGGAAGATCCATCCAGGATGTCTCCTAAACCCATGACTCATTCTATTTTAATCAAAAGATGCTGCAAAGTACTCGATGGGTTCAACAAGTCCCTGGTTCTTCCATCATTGTTCTGGGCGGGTAATCCTCTCAAGAAGGTCTGGGTAAGATCCATTAAGCATATTCGAGTACTTTTATGCGTAATTCCTTTTGCTTTCTGATAAAACCACCTCTTCTAGAAGAACTACAAATCATGGTGTTGTATGCCTCCGTCTCTCACTGATGCTGCCTAGTCTCGTGGCGAAAATGAAAGGAAGTGGAAGGCAGCCCCTGGATCATTGTTGCAGAGGAAAATATATCGTCTCGACAGCGGCCAGTAAGTGCCTTGATTCCCCTCTTAGTTCCAGTTTTTGTCTTGTGCTGATTCTGACTTGTTCAGGATACAATACCTCCCTGTGCATGAGAAGGCTCAGGTTCAAGATTTCCGCAACTGGATAGAAGATAACCCAAAAGCATCTACTCGATCAGCCCCTGGTTCGCCAATAATCGGGTTGGTCGAGAGCTCTAATGTTGCAACATGCCAAGAAGTGGGTACTTCTGGCACATCAAATGAAGATGCTCCTGGGGCAGAGAAATCTTCCCCATCTGCAGAACAAGTTCCTCCATCTGCGGCTGCTAGTGATGCCGCCACTGCTGCTGCTGCTGCTAGTACTGGTGATGTAGAGGCTGGAGGGTCGGGTAGATTTGGAGTTCGACTAGTACCTTCCAGTCTCTCCCGTCTTCTGCCCAAGAAGAGTTGGGTAAGGAACTCTTTGTTGATCCCTTGCTCACCGTGGAGAATGTACAGAAGCTTGCGAATTATATGCAATGGAGCTTTAAATTCACCAAGGTATGGATTCTCCCATCCATTCCTGCTCTAGGTCGAGTAGTCTTTTATCTCTGACTTGTCATCTTTTTGTCTTATAGGATGTTGCCAACCTGTCTTTCTTGAAGTCTCATGCTTTGTATAAGACCGTAGACAACCGGAACACCCTGATTCAGAAGAATGCCGAGATTGCCAAGCGCCTTGACCAAACTCTCAATATGCGGAACTAGCTTTATGAAGCTAACCGGAAGCATACACGAGAGATTTGGGAATTGAAGCAGCACGTCAAGGGCTTGGAGGTGGAGAAGGCCATGCTTCAGGAGCAACTACAGACTGCCTAGGCTTGTAAGTACTTCAAAATATACCTGGTAGTCTTTGGCCATTTATTTGGAAAATCACTGGAATGTCCTTTGGCAGGTCCTTTGACATGACCGATCCACAAGAAGGAGAAGCATCGAGTAGTAGATCTTTGGTCGAGCGCTTAGAAGAAGCTCCCAGAAGGATTATTGACTTCATGACGGTGACCTCCAAGAACTACCTGTCGCACATGCTTGCAGTTGTAAAGTCTTAGTGGCCTCAGCATAATTTAGCTCTAGTCGCAAAAGGAATAGCTGTTGATTGTTCAGATCAGGATTTCCAGGGCTACTGTATGGAAACAGAAATGATTGCAGAGGAGATCTTGAAGAACCTGGCAGAATGATCTGCCTATAATAGCTCCTTAGATCTGTACAGACTTGTTTTTGTTGTATAAATCACTGCTTTATCCTGTTGATGCATCTTCAGAAACTTGATATGAAATCGTAGGATAAGTAGTCGATATACAAACTACTCGAGCAAGCGAGTAGGGTGTTGCCTTGGAGTAACCTCTGTAGTTATCAGTTAGGGTGAATCCCGTCGGATTATCCAGATAGAAAAAATTATATAGAGATATACATAATCTACTCGAGCGAGCGAGTAGAGTGTCTAACTTGTAGATTGGAGTAACAATTAAGATTTGACCGGTTAGGATGAACCCCGTCGGGTTACACCAGTGGGACAAATTTTAAAAGTGTCCAAGACGTACTTGAGCGCGTGAGTAGTTGTGCCTTTAACGCAAGGCTGGAGTCACCTTTAGAGTTGACCTGTTAGGATGAACCCCGTTGGGCTACCCAAGTTGGACAAACTTGTAAAGATATCCAAAAATCTACTCGAGCAAGCGAGTAGAATGTGTCCTATGAAGAGGACATGGATGTGGCATGTATAGTTATCCAGTTCGGATGAACCTTATTAGGTTATCCTAGTAGGAAAAACTATGTAGGCTATCCATATTGGGTTATCTAGGTCGGTATGAATCTAAGAAGATTACCCTCGTTGGAAAAACCCTTTATTAAAGTAGCCGATCTTTGATGATATCAGGTTGATTGCTGCCTTTCATGTAGTCGAGAGGTAGTAGAAACCATGGCTTTGTTAAAGAGATCAACTGACACCTTTATCATACAACTGAATCAAGGATAAAACTTGCGCAACTGCTCGATATTCCAAGAGTTGGGTACCTCATTACCATCAGCATCGGTAATTCTGTATGAACCTGGTCTTGTAACTTTAGACATAATGAAAGGTCCCTCCCATCTAAAATTTAGCTTGTGCAATCCTGTTTCATCTTGAATTCAGAACTAGATCGCCTACATTGAAAGATTTTTGCTGGATATTGCGATCATGATAGCGCTTGACTCCTTGGAGATATTTAGCCGACTTGGTCAAAGCATTGATCCTTGCTTCTTTGACTGTATCTAACTCAAGTTGTCGAGCTTCATCCGCTTCTCCTTCTTGATAGGCCTCTACTCTTGGAGATTTCCACATGATGTCTGCGGGTAGTATACCTTCTGATCCATAGGTGAGGAAGAAAAAAGATTGTCTAGTTGCTTTGCTGGGCTGCGATCGCAGCCCCCAGACCACTTGGTGTAGTTCCTGAATCCACTTGCCACACTTCTTAGAGTTGGCGTCATAGAGTCTCTTTTTTAAGCCGTCGAGTACCAAGACATTGATGCATTCTACTTGACCATTCGCCCGTGGGTGGGCCACGGAAGCATATTTGACCTCTATGCAGGAGTTCTCACAAAAATCCCAAAAAGACTGCGAGGTAAAGTTAGAACCCAGATCTGTAATGATAGTGTGAGGGAAACCAAACCGATGTATGATGTCGGAGATGAAATCCACTGCCCTATCTGATGAGATCTTGACAATAGGCTTGTACTCGATCCACTTGGTAAACTTGTCGACTGCTACCAGCACATGGTTGAATCCTCCTAGAGCTACGGTGAAGGGTCCGATCATGTCCTGACTCCAGCAGGCGAACGACCATGATGGAGGGATTGTAATCAAGTTGCGTGCTGGGACATAGGTCTTCTTGCCAAAGAATTGACAGCCGGGACATCTTCTGACAAGGTCTTCTGCGCCTGATATAGCCGTTGACCAGAAGAAACCTGATCTATAAGCCTTTCCGACTAGTGTCCTTGAAGCAGCATGGTTTCCGCATACACCTTCATGAATTTCCCTGAGGATATCTTTGCCTTCCTCAAGAGTAATGCACTTAATGAGTATGCCAGAGGCGGAGCGTTTGTACAGGTTGTCACAAACAAGGACGAAACCTTTGCTTCGCCTGATGATACGTGCTACTTCAGCGCTTTTGGCTTCAACATGAGGTGGAAGCTTGAATTCGCTGAAGAAGTCGATGAATTGTATCCGCCAGTTTTCTTTGATCATCATTACTTCTCTGACCGTGGTCGGGGCCCCCGCGTTAGTGGTTTGTTGGTTTTGAACCTTGACTGATGGGTGGTGTAATTCATGGATGAAGACTCTAGGTGGGACAACTGCTTGAGTAGATCCGAATTTGGAAAGGACATCGGCTCCCATGTTGTTGTCGCGATCTACGTGGTGGATTTCCAATCCTAAAAATTTGTTCTCAAGCTTTCTGATTTCTTCCACATACGCGTCCATTATATCCTTGTTGATGTCCCATTCTTTATTGACTTGCTGAACGACTAGTAGAGAGTCATTGTATACCAGTAGTCGCTTGATGCCAAGGGAAACTGCTAGGTGTAGCCCATGTAGCAATGCCTCATATTCCGCTTCATTGTTGGAGACTTTGAAAAGGATCTGGAACATGTACTTGAGTTGTTCTCCTTTGGGAGAGATGAATAAGACTCCCGCACCGCCTCCGTCAAGCTTGAGTGAGCCATCAAAGTACATTACCCAATGCTCTGGGACGTTGTGAGGTGCTAGGATTTGAATTTCCCGCCATTCAGCCAAGAAGTCGATAGTGCCTGTGATTTGATGGTTGTTCTTGGTTTGAACTTGATTTCCAAGGCTCCCAGTTCTACTGCCCACTTTGAAGTTCTTACAGTGGCATCCCGATTGTGGAGTATATCCGCCAATGGGAAGTCAGTGATAACTTTGATTCAGAAGTACTTCACTAATGAAGTATACTGGTCTCTAGACTCCATAGGCATGGCCTTCCTCTGGGCGTTCGACTATAATTGCCGTGCTGACCACGTGACTAGTCGCGGCAATATAGAGGAGTAGTTCCTCTCCTGGTAGTGGAGTTGTAAGAATTGGCGGTGACCGGAGGTGATGTTTAAGGTTCTCGAGTGCTTGCGCGGCTTCTGTAGTCCACTCAAACTTGTCTTGTTATTTGAGGAGCTTGAAGAAGGGTAGGCCCCGTTCACCAAGTCTAGACAAGAACCGGTTTAGGGCTACCATGCAACCTGTAAGCTTCTGAATGTCCTTGATAGTTGCTGGAGCATCCATAGCCATGATGGCATTGATCTTCTCTGGATTAGTTTCGATTCCTCGGTGATTGATAATGAATCCAAGTAGTTTTCCAAAGGGTATGCCGAAGACGCACTTTGTTGGGTTAAGTTTCTGGTAAAACTTTCAGAGGCTGTTGAAGGTTTCTTCTAGATCAGATATGAACTGATCCTGGCTCTTGGTCTTGACAATGACGTCGTCAACATAAGCTTCAACATTGCGATGTAGCAGTCGGCGAAGCAAAGCTGTATCGCACGCTGGTAAGTACCACCAATGTTCTTCAACCCAAAGGACATGGTCTTGTAGGCGTATGCCCCATATGGGGTCATGAATGCCGTCTTGATTTGATCTTCTTCTTTCAGGGCAATCTATTGATATCCGGAATAGTAGTCGAGGAAGGATAGTAGGACGCATCCTGCTATTAAGTCGATTACTTGATCAATGCGAGGTAGCCCGAAAGGATCCATTGGATAGTGCTTGTACAGATCAGTGTAGTCGACGCACATCCTCCACTCATTGTTGTTCTTCTTTTGGACAAGAACAGAGTTGGCCAACCACTCAGGGTGGTAAACCTCTTTGATGAACCCTGCTGTGAGTAGTTTTGCCAGCTTCTTCTTGATGGCTTCTCGCTTGTCCGGGGAGAAACATCGTAGCCGCTGCTTCTTTGGAGTAGTTGTGGAATCGACCTTTAGGGCATGCTCGATCAACTCCTTGGGCACCCCTGGCATATCCGCTGGTTTTCAAGCGAATACGTCTTGGTTGGCCCTAAGGAAGCTGACGAGCGAGAGTTCCTATTTGATGCTGAGGCCGGTTCCAATGATAGCAATCTTGGAGTCATCCCCTTCTTGTAGCTGGATGGTCTTGGTGCCAACGTCCCCGGCTGGTTTTACCAATGACTGGCTTGACTTCTTTGAGGGCATTGAGTCCTTGTTGAGTGATAGCTCCTTGGCGGCAGCAAGTATCTCGCTCACAAAACTGGGTACTCGAATGCTAGAGGCATGAACAATTGCTTCCTTGTCGCACTCGAAGGACTTGAGGAGGTCTCCGCGTAGAGAAAGGACTCCTGTGTTGCCCAGCATCTTAAGGAGTAAGTAGACGTAGTGGGGCACGACCATAAACTTGGCCAGTGCTGGTCTTCCCAAGATGGCATGGTTGGAAGATTCGAAGTCGGCTACTTCAAACTTGATATATCTTGTCCGGAAGTTTTGTTCCATACAAAATGTGACTAGGAGGGTAACCGAGCCAATTGGTGTAGAGGAGTTTCCTGGAATGATGCCATAGAAGGGAACTTTGCTTGGCGTGAGCAAGCTCATGTAGTTGAGGCCCATCTTCATCAGTGTGCTTGCAAAAATTAGGTTGAGCCCACTTCCACCGTCAATTAGTACTCGAGTGAGCTTGGAGCCCTGGATGACCGGGTCGAGTACTAGTGGGAACTTTCCTGGTTCAGAGAAGCAGGTCCATTGGTCCTCCCTGGATAAGGTAATGGGGACCTTGTTGTATTTTAGGGGTCTCTGAATTGCAGGGTCAACTGAGAGGATTTCCCTGAGTAGTAGCTTCTGGTCTCGCTTGGAAAAGCTTCGGTCTCCTCCAAATATGACGTTGACCGCATTTTCGGGCTTCTGGAACCTGTCGGGGTCTTTCTTGTCATCATCATCCTCCTTGTTGGGCTTCTTCTTGGGTGCGTCTGGCAGTGGGGACTGGAAAGACTTGCGTATGATTGAGCACTCGAACATCTAGTGGTTACTCTTGGGGTGGATTGGGCACCTCTTATTATACAGGATCTTGTCGAACTGATCCATAGGCTTTTCTGTTTTCTTACCGCGCGGGGTGCGATCCATAGTGCCGACGGTGTCGTCCGGCTTGCGCTTCCCATTGTTGTTGTTGTTACAGCGTGGAAAGCGATTGCGCTCTTGTACCTCCTCGTCTGCCCAGTGCTGCATCATGTCGCCTGGCTCTTGCTTGCACATGGCAAGAGCAGGTCAAGTATGTAGAGATCCCTGGAAGTTTCGATGAAGACCTTCTTGAGATCATCCCACGAGTGAATGGACTCGCGCGTCAAGCTCTCCAGCCATGTGAGAGGTGCAGGCTCCAAGGCCATCGGGAAGTAGAGGGCCTTGCTGTAGGTATCTCCTCATGCAATATTGATAGCGGTCGAGTATAAACATAACCATTGAGTAGGGTCTTGCTTACCATCGTACTTTTGGATGTTTGTGGGTTTGAAATCCTTCAGGTACTCGATGTTGTCGAAGACGCTGCTGAGGGCTGGGAAGCGATCGGAGTTGTCTGCAGGATGTGCTTGATGTCGTGCGTTGATGATGTCTCGTGCTTCCATCCCGGAGTCGGCTACTTCTTCGGGGTTGCGTCCACGATTATTGTTGTGGGCTTGTTGAGGTCCTGGAGCTTGGTTTGTGGCAGGTTGTCCACCCCTTGGACGGTGACTACTAGCGACTTCTTGCTCCTCTTGGTTTCTTTGGTTTTGCTGCTGTAGTTGACAGTGATGGCCTCTCGGGGTGCGGCTTGCTTGGGGTACTACTGTTGCAGTAGCCCTGGATCAGGTACAATGAAGTGAGGACAAGGGGTGTTGTCTCTCGAGTTGTTCCACTGCGTGGCGAGTAAGCTGTATGATGCGCTCTTTTTGTGGATTGCGTGGCATCTGCATGAGGCCCAAGGTAGCTTCTATCACTGCGGCGATGGGAGTGGTGAAGATTGGATCTGCTACATTGTTAAACTCCTGGTTGACATCACGTGGGTGGATGCGAGCACGTTCCGCAGTGTGGGTCCTGTGCTCTTCCTGCGTTAATTCCTTGCTCTGCGAGCTGTCCGAGTTGCTTCATCCTCATCTTGTAGAGCGTTTACCGTCAGATCATCCTTTGAAATCTGATTTGGAGTTTCATTGGGGTCATGCTGGCTAGGAGCACCCCCGTCCTATGATTGATCACGAAGACCAGACGCTCTGGGGTGTAGCATTCAAGGTCTGACTCGTAATCGGCTAGTTCAGTCCCCCCCATCCAGTTTTCCCGTATGGGTGTAAGGGGGGTACTGTGTTGAAATGGAAGATCATCGATGTTGGCAACTTCTTTAAGGTTGTCGAGTAGTTCTGCGAATGAGTAACCATGGCAAGACTTGAATTGGATTTTTGCCAGCGCATCGATTAAGGGATCCAGATTGTCATTAGATGACTCATCTGAGTCCGAGTACACATCGAAAACAGGTGCCCCCCGACTAGCGGTGGCTGAAAAGTTCTTGACGCATGGTGCTTGATCCAAGCTATCTTCATATGAAGAATAGAAGGATTTGATCATCCGCTGGTAGGCAGATGACGCATTGTGCAACCCAAAGATGGGTTGGGCGGGAAGAGTCTCAGTCCGAATAGGACTTGGGCTGAAATCAATCCGAGTTCGAGTAAGCATGTTGCCATGATCATCCGATCTGACAATGGCATTGCATCTTTCCGATGAGATTGCCTCTAGCTTGGTGGATTTGGCTAAGTCGCTGTCAAAGCTGCCTGAGCCGTTGGCGATGCAGACCCACGAGCCAAAGATGAAGGTGGCGCCTTGAGGAAGCGCCATGGTGCTGAAAGCAAAGGTGGCCATCGAATTCGCCGATGAACTTGCCGAATCCACTACCTGGCACGCCAGCTGTCGGTGTTTACTGCCAAGCCTGCTCAGGGATACCCTTAGTAGTAGGATTGTAGGTAGGGATCGACTACTCCGGAACTCGATTGTGTAAGGAACACAAGGATTTAGACAGGTTCGGGCCGCGAGGTGCATAATACCCTACGTCCATTGTGGTTGCTTGTATTGCCTTAGGTGTTGAAGTGTTTCGAGGGGGTCCCTGCCCGCCCTTATATATCTGAGGGGAAAGGGTTATATGGAAAGTCCTAGCCGAGTACAGTTGGAGTTCTACTACAACATGGTCTAGTAGTTTCCTTGTACTGCAGCCAGTTCTACGCCTATCCATGTGCTATCCCTTACTCTAGAACATTCTATGCCTATAAGCAGTCCCGCTGCCCCGGGTCTGACACATGGAGCATGGATATTTTGTGGATATGTGGATGGAAATACATTGCTATCTTCTAGTGTAGAAGTATAGCATGATTGTGTACGTGCTCTTGATCATGAGAGTATGACAAATTTCTAACAAGGGTCTAAGAATTTGACAAAACTCAATGCAAAGTCAAACTACATCTGAGGGTGTCGGTGTTTACCGCCAAGCCTGCTCAGGAATACTCTTAGCAGTAAGGTTTGTAGGTAGGGATCGACTGCTCTGGAACTCGATGGTACAAGGAACATAAAGATTTAGACAGGTTCGGGCCGTGAGTTGCGAAATACCCTACGTCATGTGTGGTTGTTTGTATTGCCTTAGGTTTGGATGTGTTTCGAGGGGGTCCCTGCCCGCCCTTATATATCCGGGGGGATAGCGTTACATGGAAAGTCCTAGCCGAGTATAGTTGGAGTCCTACTACAACACAATCGAGTAGTTTCCTTTGTACTGCAGCTAGTTCTACGCCTATTCGGGTAGTTACAAGAGAGATAAGGTACATCCATGAGCTATCCCTTACTCTAGAACATTCTATGTCTATAAGCAGTCCCGCTGCCCCGGGTCTAACAAGCCCCCGAGCTCTTCGTAGTCGAGTCCTGCATGCGTCGAATACTTTGCAGGGCATCTTCGAGTACTTCAAGTAGTCAGAACATCCTTCCGATTGCTTCCAAGCCTTCCTCCTGGTACGTCGAGTAGTCCTCCAAGTTCTTCCGGTTGCTCCGAGGCTGTGAGGTGCTCATGCCCTGAAATCTTGATCATATATGGTGTGCAAAGTACTCACGCTCCATATGGAGTAGCCCCCGAGCCTTAGGTTGAATCGCAGAATCAGGCCGAGGGTCACTTCAGTCTTTTTCCTTCATTATTTTTCAAAAAAATTAAAAAATAAATCTCTGATGCGCATATCCCGCAGCCCCCAAGCCTTAAATCAAAATCTCGTATCTTAAGGATAGCCCCCAAGCAAAGATTTGGAATTTAGGATCTAAGATGTGGCATCAGATTTTATTCCTAAGAATATCTGCAGGTTTAGTCTGATCTGATATCCGGAAAGACCCCTTTTTCGGGTAGAATACCAGAAAAATGATACTATTGGATATGCCACACTGATTGCATCCGAAATATCCTCAAAAATAAAACTCGGGATGTTTATCTCTTTACTGTACGCCCACATGAGACTTTACTATATGGAGAATCTGCATTATTGCACCCATGAGTGCTGCCACTGTAGCGTCACGGGTTGTCCTCCAGTAAGGCCCCAAGCGGCTATAAAAGATGGATGAGAGGTCCTGGCCAGAAGCACCTGCACTTTGAAGCTATGGCTTGCATTTGGTGTTCTTGCTCTCGCCATCCTGAAATTTGTGTAGTCCTTTCCAGCAAAAGATGCTAGAAGAGAGCTTGCGGGTGGCAAGTGAGGTCTCTGCTGCCAAACCCTGCAACCCCAATTCTTTCGTCGGATCCATTCTGGGAATCATTCCCTTGCATATTCCAATGAGGCTGAGTTTCAGGGGATGAGTGGCATCAAGTTGTGCTATACTCTTGGGACTACCTGTTTCTGGGTGCCCAAGAACTGCCATCTCTGGTGAGGAGACATAATCTTGTCACAACGTATTCAGGGAGAAGGAAAAACTCCTTTGCAATATGCTACAAGAGATCTTGCGAGGCGATTGCTGTAATCTGCCTCCTTACTCTTGAAACTTTTCTCCCAGAATACGAGTATCATTATTCCCTTGATGCGAATAACAAGTTTGTACTTTGTCATGGCCTCGGGCCGATCTAGCTGCAGCAGGCTTCGCTCAAGAAGCCAAGAAGTGTGCGTGCAGACCCGAGTCGTTGTAAAGTATTTAGAAGAAAGTACTTGAGTTGTAATATCGAGTAGTTATACTGTGTCTAGTACTTTTCCTTTTTCTGGAATGTAATCCCAGTAGAAGGAAGTTAAGTCGAGTAGTTGTAAAGGGATGTGAGTGTTTTTTTTCTAGAATGTAATCTCAGAAAATAGAAATGTCTCAAAAAATCTCGCTTTTACCGTAATTAGTAACTGACTATTACTCTTCTGGGTATTTACCGCTATGCCACCGCTTCTATTATAAAATAGAACAGTAAACTAGGTTTTACCCCACCGGCCGCCATTCCCCTCTTTTTACCATTTTTAGATATGTTCTTGCTCATTTCCTTAAGCTTCCAGATCTAAAACTTCTTGCTCACCCTTGCTCCCAACACCTTTAGGGTTTTAGCCAATGCATGCGCGTGAAGCGCTCTGTGGATTTCCGGATGGCTCCCAAGAAGTCGAGCAAGTGCAAGGGCACAGCTGCGGAGCCAACCCGCTAGGAGGGATGGGTGCCAAGTAAGTGTTCCGACTTTGACTTGGAAACCCTAGTTTCTTATGGCCTTGGGTGAAGATCGTCCGTGTGAAAATACAGGCGAAATCATAGCTTTTGCCCCTTATTTTGAACGGGGATTGGGGCTCCCTTGTTCAGCTTTCTTCTCTGGGCTCCTGTATTACTACAGGATCCAGCTTCACCATTTAACCCCAAATTTCTTTGTTCATATGTCCATCTTCGTACATTTGTGCGAAGCTTTTCTGGGCATCGAGCCCCATTTGAACTCTTCCGGTTCCTTTTCCATCTCAAGCCCTAGCCAGACTCCTATGATTTAGATGTAGTAGGTGGTGTGGGTCTTCAGCTTAGACATGGGAAGGAGAAAATGTATATCCCCTATAAGCTTAGCAGCTAGGTAATCGACTGGAAACCCAAATGGTTGTACATAGAAAACCAACGAAAAACCTTACTAGCGATTACCCCAGGCCCTCCAACCCAACGGCCTGAGTGGAATAAAAAACCAGTCGATAATAGCCAAATCCCCAAGCTACTCGCAAGGATTGCCGAGCTTAGGCAAAAGAATTTGACTGGGGAGGCTGTTGTGTTTGATTTGATGAAAAGAAGAATCCAGCCGCTGCAGGCTCGGGAAACATTTGGATTCCAGTATCAGGAAACAACTGATTCATCAAGGTACTTGGAGGAAGAGATCTCGGATGAAAAAATTTTTAGTCGGATTCAGCAACTACTAAAAAATGTAAAAGATGTACCTGTTGTTCCTGACACCTTCTCGGCTGCAAACCCTCCAAAGCAGGTATTGACTAGAGTAGTCGAAATGTATTGATCGAGTACTTTGACCTAGTAGGATTCTGACAGGGTTTGCTTTTCTGTAGGAGGACATGGAGCTATTTAAGAGCAATCCTCCATTGCCAGGCACTAATCATCCTTTTTATTTTTTCCTCAACGCCCTTTCATTGCCAACCTAATCCAAGAAAGATCTTACCTTATGGAATGTTTCATAGATAGTACTAATATCTAATCTTGGTTGTGCAGATGACGAGGTGGCTGGGGAGGAAGCGATGGGGAGCGGAGCCCTAGTCCGAGCGCAGATACCTAGGGGGAACACCCAAAAAGTACTCGCTCGGTGGTGAGGAAGTGTCGTAGCTCCTCACAAGCCACTAGCAATAGGTAAGTAGCTAATCAATTGCAATTGAATACTTTATTTCAAGTTTGTCGATTTGCTGTTCTGATTTTGAACTTTCTTTTCAAGTCCGGCGGCTAAAATGCCACGGATTGCATCATCCAGGGATGATGTTGTGGTGGGAAAGACTGTCCCTTCCACCGCAACAGACTTGTCAAAGGGGACTGGGACTACTGGGCCGGCGAGTAGGTCCAATGTTAGTGATGCCGGGAACGCGGGTGGCGATACAGTGGTCATCTGGCCTGTCGGGTACCACAATCAGGGGCACCCTAATCTAGGGACTAAACCGCCCTCAAAAGCGCAAAACGCAATTAGGCAATCGGGCCCACAAATGCCAGCCACCTAATCGTACTTTACGGTCATGACGAACTAGGGCGAACATCTTCCTCCGATCCGAAGGGGAAGAAGGACTACTCGACGGCGATCCTAGAAAGGAAGAAGCCACCAATGATGACAACTCCGTCGTCGCTCTGCACCCAGGCACCATGGAGCATCTGTAACTCTTCCACAGCACCCAGATCCTCTCCAGGCTCCCATAAGGCCCAATCCACAGTCGGCCCAAGGCCCAGCTCCATGATACGGCCCATTCGAGGCCCCCTCGAACCCATGGAATGATCGCCACCTCGCTCGAGGCCTCCCCGCTGAGGCCTCCAATGGTGCACTGTGTCTTCGCCTCGCTCGAGGGTAGCAGACCTACCCTCAGAAAGCAGGCCAACTCCGCCTCGCTCGAGACCCCCTCGGCCGAGCCCTCCGCAGGGCCTCGTCCCAGGGGGAAACTCCGCCTCGCTCGAGGTCACCCCCCTCGGTAGATGGAACTAGCAACCCATTTGCTCACCCACCTGTCTGGCAGAAGCATTAAATGCCAACCACTCCACCGCAGAACGCGGGTCAGGAGGCGTCAGGCCACCATTCCTCACAGCAGGTGTGACCGGAGTCCCGTCCACCAACTATGGCCACTATACCACCATTCCCGGCTCTTCCCCGGTCCTGTGGGAACCTGTGACACCCTGTACGGACGTGCCTGGCACTGCTCTCCCCACTGTGCTGCCTACTCCTTGTACTTCTTCAACCGCAGAACCCTCGGCGGGCATGGGCGCAACCCTCGAATGGTGTACGAACCTTGACCAGAGCAAGACCCCCGTCAGCAGAGCCCACGGTGCTCCGCCAGCTCAAGCATGGAGGACAGTACCCTCAACAGCAACCGCCACGATGCTCACAGGAGTCATCAGGACATCAGCGCAATCCCCGCAAGGCTTAAAGACTTCTCAGGACGGCTGCCACGCCCGGCGCCATACCCCACAGTGTACTTCCTACAGTGATCATACACTGCACACCCCCCGATTCGTGGAGAAGACAACGACTTCTGATCTCCCCATACATGTACTCCGCTCCTCCTTGTGTCTATAAAAGGAGGAGGCAGGCTCCTTCCCAAGCCATCTCGCTTTCCATCCGCTCATCACCTTCTGCTCGCCACACACACCCGCTCACTCTCTCATGATATTGGCACTTGCCACAATCACTTAGCAAAGACCTGGGAGCTTCCCTCCCTCTCTCACCTCGCTTGTACCCCCCTACTACAGGCACTCCAGTGGAAGATAATACAGTGCACTCGCACACCCCTGCTGGATGTACGGCCCCGTGTCCGGAACCAGAATAAACCCTTGTGTTACTGTGTTACCTCTTGCATCAACCATCTAGGATTAGGGACACGTAGCATCATCACTAGTTGGTGCTAGGCCGCCGGGTCTGGACACCGATAGTTGGCGCGCCAGGTAGGGGCTGCGCTGCGTGACTTTTGTTCTCCGTACCCTCTCGTTTCCTAGATGGCAGACGGGCCACGCCCGCTCCCGGCAGGCACGGTGCTTCGGTTCGGGAGTCTCGAGTTCGTCGTGACTGGCAACATTTACGACATGGACGTCCTCCCGCCCAGAGCCAACCCCAACACTCCGACTCCACCGCCCTAGCGTAGGAGGCGCTTGGGCCAGCATGCGTGACAAGCGCGCATGGAGCGGCGCAGAGCAGCTCGCCTTGCCTCCCCCACATGGGTCGAGGCTAGTGTGTCATGGCCTGCCACCGCGGCGGAGGGCGTCAGCGCTTCTTCACCACCGAACACAGCAACGGTGCCTCCCAAGGAGGGCGCGGCTACGCCATCGCCTTTTCCCTTCGGGCTGTGCACTCCCACTGCGGTCTATGCTTCGTCAGTCAGCACCAACATGAGCATGTATGAGGATCTGCCGGGTCATCACCTCATCTTGATCCGCAACCTCATTGCGTCATCACCCGACGACTCCTACCCCGACACTGCGGACGACGTGAACTTCTTCATGGAGAATTTCATGGCCTCGGAGTGGGACTACTCCGGGGTTCACAACCTCGATGTTTTTCTGTCATTTCAGACGGCAGTAGACTACTGTCTCACCAGCTCTGAGGACTCTAGCGAGGGGGATTATGATCCCACTCGGGAGTGCTTCATGGTCGAGCTGGGCGATCACGACGACGACGCACCGGATGGCGGGGAAAATGACGCTGCAAAACTCACGGCAAACCCACTGGTGGACCAACAGGTGATACCGGTGGCATCAAAGTCGGCTGCTTCGAAAAGCTCGGCTGCGCGGCAGGCGCAGCTGGTGCAACTCCATGTCCCATCCTTGGGGATAGCCTAGCAAGATGCAGAATTCGAGGAGGAGTTCGACACCAACGATGACGGATGGTATGACTGAGGCTTGGGCTACGCTCAATTCTGCTTGTGGGGGAGGAGTCCTGAAGATGAAGGCCCTGAAGATTTAGTTCCGCTGTCGCTTTCTATTTGTTCTTAGAATTCAGCCCAACGGGCATGTAATGGGCGAAACCTATTGAACTCTCCAAGATTATGTAATAATTAAACCTGTGATTGTACTATTTAAGTGGTATGACTTTGATATTGCCTGAAATTATGAATCTGTATGTGATAGCATTTATCCAGGGACTATCACGACGATATAGGGAGTCATGATCGCCTTATGGGATCCCAGTTCATTTCACGTAGTGTGGTGTCCTTGATCGAATTCAAGCCTTATATAATATACTCATGTTTCCTGTAGATATGATACCCTAGAATACACTCGGGTGAAAGCTCTGATGATTTCGTTGTTGACGGCCATTAATTCACATTCTAGCCGTCAACTTCTCGGGAATAAAATGAGCCTTACACTATATTTCATTCATATTTTGTTTATTTCTAACGAGTTCCACAAGTTTTGGATGAGTTATGATTTCAGGAGCAAGTGCACCAAAATTGAGTAGATTTGGGCAAAATCCCAGGCCGACAGGCCTCTCCTAGGCCGGCCGGCCTTGACCCCTGAAGATGGTGCCCCGTCTTCGATCCAGGGGCAATGTGACACACCCACAATGCCTCTGAATCATGGATTGGGTTTCGGTTCAATCAAGTGGATTGAAAGGCTTGCAGAAGGACTAAAAGACCCACAACTCAGCGCAAACTCATGTCCGAGTCATCGATCCACCACCTAGGCAAGATCACGAGCGTACAAGTGCAACGTCGACGCAACGGAGGGCCGAGATGTGCCAGAGGGAGGCCAGCCGGCCTCCCCTAGGCAGGCCGGCCTGGCCTTGGCTGCGTTGAAGCCAGGCAATGAACACCGACCCCAGGAGAAGATCAGAGACGTCAATGCAAAGGCGGTGGCCAGATGGCCACACCCCCAGGCCGGCCGGCCTAGGCGAGGCCGGTAGGCCCCACTTTGCAGCCTCTCAGGCTCCGGCTTCGCGTGGAAGACAAGCACATCGACCTTACCTGCTTACAACTGACGCTACGGGTTTTACCGGCAAATAACCGACTCTGGAAGACTATAAATAGAGACCCCATCTATCACTTGTAACACACACCATTAGAGTTTTTCTCTCTTCACTTCACTTTCTAGAGTAGGTTAGTTGTTTGGGAGTTAGAGTCGTGTCGAGCTTGCTCGGAATTCCGGAGTCGTCGGAAGTCTGGTATAGCTCTTGTATCTTTCTTTTGACTTTATAAATATAAGTTATCTTCTTTACTTTTCTGAGTCAGCTTTATTTTCCGCCTTCCTTTATCTTCCCGAGTCTGAGTGTTCAAATCGAGCGCAGAAGTTTTACCTTTAGTTTAGGCTAAGTTATCTTTCTAGTAGTCGGGATCTTATCTTACGGGTTTTCTCGCCCGGACTAGAGTAACTCAAATTAGTGCTCTAGGTTGAGGGGGATTTCTCTCGAAGGCCTCAAAAGAAATCCTAACACCGAGTGCATACGTGGTGTCTGAGCTTAGTGTTAGCTAGAAAGTGTGTTCCACCCCACGGAACCGTTGTGGTAGGCGGCAGGTGGTGACAGTCCTGTCCGTCCCTTGTAGTCTCAGGTGTTTTCATAGCAGTAGTGCAGGTTGCTGTTGGACTCCCCTCTCATCCCTTTCTGAAGTCCTTCCTCTTCCAGCTGTCGAAGTAAGCTCTGTTTTCCTGAAGACTAGTTAAGTGTTTAGTCTGATCTAGAGAGGCTAGCTCGATAGTTCAGAAGTGTATCAGGTGTCTTATCTCGCTCGTTGTCCTCCCAGCTACTACCTCTCTAAGGAGTTGAGCCTCCGTGTGTCACTCGATCATCGACTGGCCACTTATCCTATCTACCTATCTGGCTTAACGCGTCTAGTTAGTTGGTTGATTAAGCTAGTACGTTATCATTCGATTTACGATACTCTTTACCATAGTGCTTCTCTGAGGAAAAATACGATACCCTAGAATACTCCAAGGTGAAGTGCTACAGCGGTGATTCTGTGCGCTTGCAGAATATATGATCTATTAGGCATAAGAAATGCCAACATTCGTGCTCTTGCAAATTTTATTCATGACGCTAAAAAGTGTCAACAGGCTTTCTGGCGCCATTGCCAGGGAACGACAGCTATATTATCTTAGGATCTATTTCGTGCTTGTATCTTTTTCATTTTATTTAATTCTACCTTTACCCCCGCTACCCATGAAGCAGCTATCCTTCCCATAGCTCTCTACCCCTAGGAGTAAGTTCTTAGAGCTATCACCATCTTCCTCATCTAGCTATGAACTCGGCCCTGGCTTTATAGCCACGGATCGGTATCCACCCTTCTCTGGAAAAATCAATGAAGATCCCTATGACCATTTGCGAGAATTCGAGGAACTGTGTTCAGGCCTGGTAATCCGATGCTTGACACAGGAAGCCTTGTGGTGGAAATTGCTTCCCTTCTCTCTTACAAAAAGAGCGGAGCAATGGTACACCCACACGATAGGGAGTATGAGTGGCAATTGGAAAGAGCTTCGAGTTGACTTTTGTCATTCATTCTTGCTCACCGCGTGCATAAACTCTCTATGGATTGGCATTCTCGATTTTGAGCAATTATAGAAGGAATTCATAGGTGCAGCTTGGGCTAGATTCTTATGCATTTTGGCATCTAACCTAGCCTTGTGTATACCCGATGATGTATCTTTAGACATCTTTTACTCGGGTTTAGACATGAAGTCTGCCCTAGACCTTGACATCACTGCCGGAGGTTCGTTTGCACACACAAGTGCAACGGAAAGAAGAGAGGTCTTAGATAGCCGCTTAGAAAACTATTTCTTTCCAACAGGCCATAGCAAACCCTGTCGGGAAGAATCCATTTTGAGCCACGAGAGGATTTCAACACTTGAATCTGATCTTTCATCTTTCATATCCCCTTAT
Source organism: Panicum virgatum (assembly GCF_016808335.1). Classification (NCBI taxonomy): domain Eukaryota; kingdom Viridiplantae; phylum Streptophyta; class Magnoliopsida; order Poales; family Poaceae; genus Panicum; species Panicum virgatum. The sequence goes on from NC_053151.1 coordinate 14,673,277, forward strand.
TCATTTGTTGAACCATCTCCCAAACCACAAATATCAGAGAAAGAACCAATTCAGCCTCCAGAGTTCTTTCCCCGATTCGAGGATGATTCTTCAGGAAACATTAGAAATACCTCTAATCATCTTAGGCACGAAGAAGCCCAAGGAATCGTTGTGTCTTTATGAGACCCTCGATGAAATTTCCAACCATACACCCATAATGGATTGGTCGAAGGAGGCAAGGCGTACTTCTGAAGCAATTCAGATTAGCCCAACCTCCATGACCATCCCTTGTTCTATTGAGGGAATCAACGTAGACGCTCTTTACGACCCTACTGCTACGGATTACATCATACCCGAGTGTCTAATGGATACTCTTATGGGTAACAAACCTCTAACCCTAACCGACACATACTTCAGAAGTCCCTTAGTACTCTACTTCGAATGTCGGGGGATCGCAAGGGATGTGCCTATCACCATAGACAAAATCGAGGCGTGCTTAGACTTTCACATCTTTGATATCCTTGATTTTGATCTTCTCCTAGGCTCCCCTCTTGAAAAACTTCTCACATCTTATCAAGGGAGCCTAGCTGAATTGCATAGGGAAACTGCTTCTGCCACTACCACCTCTCGCTCGTAAAATCTTTTGGCAAAGCATTTTCACAAGCAAGACTTGTTCAAGGAGATGATGCATACATTTCCATTCATATCATCCGAGCCCATTCTATTTGAGAAAGCCATTTTCACAGTGTATGGCCCGAAAAGCCATTTTCACAGTGTATGGCCCAAAAAATACCCTTCACTTTTGTGAAGGTGAATGATCGTGATCTCCCTCAATCGACTTAGAGCCTCTTTCGACTGGCTCGGAATATGTTGTTCTCGAGCTTGATCGAGGTACAACTGTGACCTTTCACGATAAACCTCTTGAGATGGAGAATCAACGGGCCAATGAATTTTGTGAGGCATCGACTCTGGAGTCCGTAGAGAAGGATTCCATGGATGAGCATGGGACCGTCATTTTTGAAATACCATGCTCATTCAATTTTTCTCCAGAGTCAGGTAGGCTTAGTGCCCCGTGCACACACGAGGACTACAACCACCTTAAAGTCCTCTTCTGCAAAATCTTCACAAGGTTGGTCATAGATGTATATGTTTATCGTAAGCATTGCATATTTCGTGTGGCACTATGGCACTGACCTTGTAGTTAGCTTGAACAATTGGTGGTGAAACAATGATACATCATTAGTGATAGCTGCAAGGACTCTCATGGTTAAGCTTACGACCATAAACAAAGCACTACCGGGAGATAACCTGGATTATCATTTATTTGGTTTCCCTATTTTAATAAACATCAAGAGCATGTTGTAGGATGTAGCTTACCTTCGGGTATTTTTGGTCGCTAACCATTCTAGGTGGAGATCAAAGAGAACAACGGACAGGCGACACCTATGAATATGTGAGCTACACCGACTACAAAACCCTAGAATGTCTTGGTGAAGGAACGACTAGGAAAGGTGACTTGAAGTCTACACACTTGAGTTTTGTTGCTGAGCAATGCAAACTCCATGTGTGGAGGAGGTACATGGGTATCCCAAGTAAGTTCTTTTCATACCAACTCTTATCATGGTTTTGAAACAGTGTTAGCTCTTGCACCTTGCTATATAAAGTAAAGTTCTACTTTCGACATTAAACAAAGCCCGTCCGGGAGGTCTCCCGAGGATCGCCAGGTATGTGCTTATGCTTACACTACTATAGATATGATCATTGCAAACGGTTCATCACCGCCGGTTTGAAACAACCCGACGGTGATAGTATATCACCGCCGGTTCTAAATTAACCCGATGGTGATAGTCACTCATCACCAACGGGTCGTATTACGAACCGGCGGTGATAGGTTTTTCAAACATCACCACCAGGTCGTCATACGAACCGACGGTGATAGTTAGACATCACCGCCGGATCATATTACGACCCGGCGGTGATGCCAAATTTTTTTCATATCTGGTTTCTCTCCGTCTCATGTCTGTCTCCCCCTTCCACATCTTCCATCTCCCTCCCTCTCCCGTCTCCTATCTTCCTTCCCCTCCCCTCCCCGTCTCTTCCTTCTTCCTCCACGGGGCCCCTCCTCTCCCCACATCTCCTCCAGTGCCGCGCGGCGCACGGATCCCCTCCCCTCCATGACTCTCCTCCAGTGCTGCGTGGGGGTGTGGACGCGGCAGGGAGCAGTGGCCGGCCAGGCACGGCACTGCACGCGGTTCAAAAATGAGAAGGTCACGCTAGCTTGTTCCCCTCCCTTCTCTTAGAGTTTTTTGTTTGATGCTGCAGGTTGCTAGCTGCAAATGCATTTGTGTAATTGAGGGGTTGGGCGTTGGGTATTTTGCTCGAAATGCCCCGCTGAACGATAATTGAGGAGCTGCGTGGTGCTGAATTGCTGATTGGTAGTCACTAGTCAGTTCGGGAGGGTAGTTCCGCGGTGTAGTTTTGAGCCGTCCTAGTTTCAGACTGTTCGACGTCTGATAGAATTATACTTTGTCCAGCTACATCTTTTGGTCGCGTGGGCATTGCTGTCTATTGTCTCAAGTCTCAACTGTGACTGATTGCAACAGTCTGTCAAGGAGACCTACCATTTTGAATGATTTAGGGGTATCAATCTCATCAGCTCATGCAGACTGCCGCAGCTTTTAAGGCTTTTACTTTACTATCCTGCACAATTAGCACCATTTAGTGTCCATTATGTGTTATATCTTTTACTAAAATATTTTTCAGGTAGGTAACATTGGTGGGAAAGAATTTTCTGAGTCACTAGCCCCAGATGTCTAGAAACTTCTTGTGAGTGAATGTTCTGGTTATCTTTTCTGAAATTCATTGGGTTCTACTGCTGTCTTTTTTTTAAGATGTCTTTGTGTATGTTAGAGTCATTCTTTTTTAATGACCCCTTGTTTGCAAGACATGACCTGTTGATTTTTAAAACAAGTTTTTTTTCTATTGTCAGTAATTTTGAGTACTATTATAACCTAAAACTTGTTTTCTATTTTGTTGCCCCATCTGCCTTTCTTCCATAAGTTTATCTGCACATTTCTCAGCTAATTTAACAATCTGACATTGTTTTGATTTGGTTTCACAACTTGACAGATAGCACATGATGTGAATTCTTCTACTTATGGTATAAACGGTATCATTCTAATGGTATTTCAGTTACAATTAACAGGGATGATGTGGCTCTAGAAATCCTCCAACATGATCCCTTCGCGGTAAAATAGTTGTAGTTCTCTCAGACTTGCATTTTATTCTTCGGCTAAGGTTGTTGTGCATGTATTTCCATCTTTTTACAAATCTGATTGTCTCATGTCTTGTTGACATTTTGCATGCTCTTCTGAATTTTGAAGTCATGTATGTTCTGTCCAATTTCCATGTAATAAGTCACATTGTTAATATCTAGGATCATATCAAGTGCCCAGCCAGAGAGTAATGGGCAGCTTGTTAAGTTTGCTACAGAGAGAGGCTCAAAAACTAGGCTTGATGTATGAACTCTTTGTTTTAATCTTGATGTATGAACCCTTTCGTTTAATCTCGATGTATGAGCTCATGTGATTGAATTCTGCTGCTATAATGATATATTATATATGCTGTACAAACGGTGCAATATTATTATATGAATATATTTTTTTTGATGGGAAAATGGCCTTCACCGCCGGTTTCATCCACAAACCGGCGGTGGTGAGCACTCATCACCAACGGTGGGTGCACTCATCACCAACGGTGTATGAACCGGCGGTCATGAGCCTTCTTATCACCTCCGGTTTTGAAACCGGCGGTGATGACCCCTCCTATCACCAACGACTTAAATCCAACGCCTCCCAAACCGGCGGTGATGCTCATTTCGAACCGGCGGTGATGGGGGATGTTGTAGTAGTGTTATCTCTCTTTGAATAAAGCTCAATCACACTTTAAGCTTCCTGTATCTTTTTATGTATACTCTGGTTTGAATGTGTGGTGCATAATACATTCATATGTGTTTTAAATTAAGCGTGGCGTTTAGGTTAGGCTGGTGAGGGGGTGGGTCGATTGCTACAGTAATTTCGCTCTATTTGTAGCAATGGATCAAATTTTGAGCAGCCTCTAAAAAAATTAGGGACGTTGCTACGAATCATTTTTGTAGTAGTGACAGAGGAGCACTGATGGGTCTCCATTGGACTCGGCTGACCTAGGCGGTGTATGTCTGCCCTGTCTCGCTAGATGTAGCTAGCAGATACATGAACCCAGTCCATCCCTTTCACTGGACCTGCATGAAGCTGCGCTGCAATTTGCGGACATGTTTTTATACGCGTGAGAGCGAGGGCAACCATATGTCTCGCGTTTAGTTGCTGCATGGGCTTTACTCAGCCGTCCATGGAAGAAAAGTATACGTGAGGAGGGCAGGGATTTCAGGGACTGCTACCTACCTGCCTGCCTGCCTACTAATACCGGCCAGCTCATGCGTGTTGATTCCACGGCCGGTTAGAGTTTTGGCATAAGAAGTTTCCGACCCGCGCATTGAAATTAGACCGCCTTGAGTTCAGTTGAGCTACTGCCTTCAGACGAAAACATAACCAATGGATCAGTTCCGTGTCAATCAAAAAAAAAAAAAGACGCCGACCAAAAATGCCTTGAAGTAACTAGTATATAGGTTCCACACAGTATTATCGTTTCTTACATAAAACATCTATTTTTCTGCATCATGGTCATCCGATTCACGCGGACATTTTAACTTGCTATAATCCTTAAAGGTTTTATCGTACATCAATCTTAACTTCAAGTAGTTTTTTTGTAAGCAAGGTCATTTGTAATACTGAAATCTCATAAAACATTATGTTTCCACATCAAGGATCCTTTGAAAGTTGCGAACGGGCCTGTAGCCTTGTGGTTATAAGAGCCTCGTTAACACCTGAGATTCTGGGTTCGACTCCCCTTGGGAGCGAATATTCTAGGATTTAACGGCGTTGTGGATTCAGTGTAGCCAACGTTCCCCTCGACAACGAGGCGCCAGTAGTGACTTCGTCAATCTCGAGGATTTCCGTCGACAGCGAGGCGCCAGTAGTAGCGTTGTGCATTCAGTGTAGCCAACGTTCCCCTCGACAGCGAGGCGCCAGTACTGACTTCGTCAATCTCGAGGATTTCCGTCGACAATGAGGCACCAGTAGTGACTTCGTCAATCTCGAGGATTTGACAGCTCGATCTTCAAAGATGCTCATACGTTTGCGTACGTGTGTTCATAGGAGTATGAGTGTGCGTGCGTTGTGAGTGTTTGATTTGTACCGTGTAATCTCAAAAAAAAAATCCTGTCAAAGTTTCCTTATTGTCCCGAAGGGTCCTCAAATGTAGCATGGCATACATATTCTCAAAAGTCACGCAATGAGGCACTATATCGACCACACATTGCCTTTTTGCATCTACATATAAAAAATCTTCTACCAAAGATGGCATCACTAACAACTCTGTATCATGTGGCATGCATCTACTTACTAATTTCTCCAATCAAGTATGGATATTCTTGTGAGAGAACCACATTTAGCTGAAGTACATACTGACTTTAGTGATTTACTATACGGAAGCCAGGCTACCTGCAAACAAACACGCGCCTCGGGCGATTCATGTGCAAGTGTACTTTGTTTACAGAAAGACAGGGCTGTGGTGGGGCAAGGTGCATCTCTTTATGAAAGTAGTGAACCTTTTTCTCTGGTGCTGAGATTTGAAGGGGCCAACCATCAAGCGGAGGTCATTGCAACCAAACAAATACAATCCTACACATTGACTTCTCACCCCTCTTTCTCTCTCTCTCCAACCCATCCTGACTGTCTCTTTCATCAGTCTTATATATTTTTTGTGCGTTCTTGTTGCCTTGTGCTCTCTCCTCTCTCTCCTTGCATTCTGTGCCTCTGAAGAGCAGTGCTTCTATGTCATCTCTAGCTAGATAGCACAGAGCAAGCTGCCTTCCAAGGCAGCTAGAAAATTAGCAGAAAGGTCTGGAGGCAGTAGGATTTGGTAGCTAGGTGCCTTTTAGTTTCGTCTGCTGGGGCATATCGCTTAGTTGCGACCTCATGGGGAGGGCTCCGTGCTGCGATAAGAACAATGTGAAGAAAGGGCCATGGTCTCCTGAGGAGGATGCCAAGCTCAAGGAGTTCATCGAAAAGCACGGCACCGGTGGGAATTGGATTGCTCTCCCTCAAAAAGCAGGTATGATTTGTGAACTAATTATTACATATTTATGTATCTACTCTTATTTGGGGATTTAACGCTGTCATGAAGTTGAGTAGAAGTCTACAGTCTTCATTCTTCATGGTATTATTTGCTTTGTCCTCAAACTTATTTGCTTTGTTCTTTCCCTGATCTGTTTGGGATCACTTCAATTCAAAGGGATTTAGACATATTTTCTAATATAACTTAAGAAGAAAAACTAAGATTATTATTTCTCTCATGAATAAATTTAGAACAATGGTAACCAGAGAAAAGCTTTGCTATTTCTTCCCCACCTCACCCTCTTTCTATAGTTAGCTAAGACTATGAATCCTTTCGATTCATTCCTTCTTTTGTTTTGAACTTTGGTTTACTTTTAGACACGATCATGACTTCTTTCTCAATGCATGGCTGAGGATAAATCATGTTGCCGTGAAGCCTTTTCTAGAGTTTATATCTTTCCCAAACTTCATATTTAGATAGACATGAGCTCTAGTCCATTCATCTGAGCTATCTTATTTCTGTTTTGACTCATTTGCTTTATGTTTCCGTTTTCTTGGATGTGGAGTATTCCAATAAGGATTGTGAAACTCTTGTTATGCTTTTAGGACCAGTGGTGTCCGAAGTTAAACTTAGGTATCATGCAACTGTAGGACTCTTAATTGTAGTGGCAAGTCAAACTCCCAGGTTTCTTACCATAAAATCTTGTCTTACAACCTTGTGTCATCAATTCTGTATTATGTCCATAATTGCATGCTACTTTCTATATCTTCATGTGTGTTCATACAATGAATTTCAAAATGGACTACTCTAAGTTTGTTATGGATTTTGTCATTGTGATTATAGGGCTAAGAAGATGTGGCAAGAGCTGTAGGCTTAGATGGTTAAATTACCTAAGGCCTAACATTAAGCATGGGGAGTTCACTGAGCACGAAGACAGGGTCATCTGCAGCATGTATGCAAGTATAGGAAGCAGGTGAAGAAACTGGACTGTCCTTTATAATCTGGACGAACTCTCTTTCTTTACCTTTATCATACTTTTCCATTATTATGACCCCAAAGTCCACATCCATACATTCATATATAATCTTCTCTGCCCTTACAAGTAACCTATTCAGAACGGAAGATTAACTTTCTAGCTAGTTACTAAATAGGAAAAACTGATACTCTTGAAGATGATCTACACTGGTCGAACAAGGGGAATTGAATCAACAAAAATAATGGAATGTGTATGATTCATCAGCTTAGTATTACTCATTTTTCAGGTGGTCGATCATCGCGTCTCAGCTCCCCGGTCGCACTGACAATGACATCAAGAACTACTGGAACACCAAGCTGAAGAAGAAGCTCCTAGGCTCCACAGCCACCCCACCCCCTCACCGTGCGCCGCGGCAGCATCACCGACCCCTCAATCTCATGCTCCAACACACGTCACCCTCGTTACCCCAACCCACCTACAACAGCTTTTTCTCCAGCGCGGGAGCCCTCCACGACACCATCAGCGGCATCCCGGCCGCATTAACACTGCCGCCACCCCAGGACTACATGCTAAACTCTGGCGGCCTTGCCATTATTCAAAACGCGCCTTCACTGCTACATGGGCACGGCGCTCCACAGCAGCAGTTTCACCATCATGTGGTCAAGGAGGAGAGCGGCAACATGATCGTATTCGGCAGCGACCAGCAGAGCTGCAGCTCCTCGGACGGCACACACAGCCAGCCGCAGTTCGGGCATGGCAAGGAGCTGAGCTTCGACGGCTACTTCGGCTACAACAATGGAAGCAGCATCGATCATGACCACAGCAGGCTGTTTCAACTCCAAGATCAGCACCAGGCCCAGGTGCCGGTCGAGTACAACTACGAGGAGATTAAGCAGCTGCTCTTGAGCTCAACAACCACGGGTAATAATTTGCATGGCCCTGGCCAGGACGGCAGCATGGAAGGGTTCGGCTCGCAAGGGAAGGTGACGATGATGTAAATTTTACTGAGATGGAAAAGTGATTGATCAATTAAGGTGTGTGTGTGTGTGTGCCTTACTGCTGTATTTTTTTTCGTTTTACCATGTAGTGTACTAGTGTTGGTGCGTGTGTGAGTGCGCGCAATCGCGCATCCTGTGTCATGGCTGCATACACATGCCAGAGTTGCGTGCGTTACAGCTTGTGTATGTGACCGTGACATGGGACCGAGGTTCTCTCTCGTCCGTCCTCTTATTACTGTTGTACTGCTTCTCCCTCTTTTTTCTCATCAGAGGTATAGTGTCATGAGCATGCATGATGAGCTACAAACACTGTGGAAAGTGGAAACTCTTGCTGGATTTGCAGTCTTTGCTGGGTCGTGCTAGATTGTTAGACGATCTTGCTACTGTGCCCTGATATGTGATGCTGGACGACCTTTGCCTGGCTACCACTAGTATAGCTAGCTTTCTGTCTCTCTCATCGTCCTTGAACTCTGGGCATAGATTTCTTGCTGCCGTGCACAGGAGCTTTCATCGCTGCCCCTCCAGTAGAGGACAGCCCAAAAGTGCATATGGGAAACGTACAGCTTGCGAGGCACATCGAGTTAGCGAGCAAGCGCGAGAGCATGCGTGCATAGATGGTTGGCGTGGATCGGGACGGCCGGAGGCTGCAATGCGGCACATGGGGGTGGAGGCCGTAAGACGCGAGTCCGGCCGGAGTCTGCCTGTCTGTACGTGCCGCAAGAAACGTGTCATGTCTGTCAGACGGCAGCATTGTTTAGCAGTTGCGATGCAAAGATTCCACGAGGAGAGATCGATCAGGCATGAGAGAGAGAGAGAGAGAGAGAGAGGGGAAAGATTCCCGGGTTTGCTGCCAGTAGTTTAGTACGCGATGGACAGACATTGCCCAACAGTGCGCGAGGGATATCCGTCTGCTTGTCGTCGACGTTACTTGGTCCAATGTGCTGCGCGGCTTATCAATTTCCACTCACTCCGACGACGAAAATGATGCAAAAAGAATAGTAGTAACATTGATTGGTCCTCCCTTAGCTTGTGTCTGTTTCTGTTTATTATTATTAGCTATAGAGCGGAACAGGACAACATTGTAAGTGTTCCGACATTTCAGATTTATGATAGTATATGTGTATATGGAAAATTCTTTCTACACACCGTTTATATAGTTCGCTTTGTATTAAATATAGTACACGTACATATGTGTAGAGCACTAGTATGCCTTTAATTTGTGCACCACCAGGTATACATTATAGGGCTAGCTATTTCACAGTAAACTAGTGCTAGTACAATTGTTGCAGACTTGCAGTGAGACACTGATACCGAGCATTGTTAATTTCCCGAAGCCGAAGAGATCACTTCTTGTCCGGGCACAGGACGATGGACTGCCAACTCACAGTTTGTCAGGCCGGCACTGTCACGTCATAATTTTAATTGGAGGGTCTTGTCGTGCATCATACTACGGATTAGCGGTAGCAAATTGGTCAACTTGCACATTATATTGTATCTTATCTGTCAGCTGAAAGGTCTCACATTGTGTGATGTCGCAAAAGTTTGGTGAAAACTGATTACAGTTTAATTTAGAGACCATTTCTAGCTGCCTAACATGGCATCGTCGTCCATCGCGTTCTGGCACAAAAAGAGGAAACGCTTCCAGCACCGGCTTCTGTTGATGGCTGTAATATCTGATTATCTTTTTAACTTCTTGGTGTCCTTTCGGATATCAGCATAATTTTGATCATCCATGCAAGGATCTTTTACGAGAGCTCCCGGATATCCCAGAGGCGACTTTGGGCCTATGGCGAAGCCAGCCATTGAAGCCACCGGGTCGGCTCTACTACCAGAACTGGGTCAATACAGTGGTGCACAGTGTTGTACACTCAATTTTGCAAATTTTATCGGGTCCGTCGACCCTGGAAGCTGAAGGCAGCTCCACCACTATTTTGGTGCGATTCTAGCAGCGGTGGCACGGCCTAGTCTACCGACGCCAACAACCCTGAAGGACTACACTACTTCGACACGCGACAAGAAGTTTAGTCTATCAGCTTCCTGTCCTCGCTGCCTCGTCCCACGAGCGTCTCCTTGCTCCTCTCATGTGGTACGTGATCAGGACATCAATACCAGTGATACATCCACACCTACATTGCCAATACCACTTGGTCCAATTACTCGCACTCATGCCTGCCAACTCAACGATCAGGTAAGTTCATTCCTAAGGTCTTGTCCATTATACTTAGCTAATGGAAACACGCGCACTCTTGTCCATTCCTAAGCTCTTGTTTTTTTAGATAACAAGGGGAGGGGCATCGGAGGATTGGATTCAGACAGCAGGACAGAACCAACTTGCGACAGCGATCACGACTTAATTCGGACTCCAATTGACGTGTTCAAGGACTCTCTTTGGAAAGCTTAGGCCATTCTCAATGCAATTGTCATATGAGTTTCATTCTCATTAAATGACATGCCACATAGACAAAAGTGATGACATAGCATGGAATTTAAGAAGAAAGAGAAATAGAGTTTCATGGGGATGAAACTTGGTGTGCACAATTACCAAATGCCATGAAACTGGAATGAAACTCCATTGAGAGAATTTGAGTTTCATCAACACACAGTCATCAACTTCTATTGGTCACATGGTAGAATTGATCATTAATACCAATCAACAATTAAATGTGATAGCTTAGCTATGAAACAGTGCGATGAAACTATGCATTGAGGGAGGTGGTTTCATTCTAGTGTCAAATTGACATGGCACTCTTGGTAACTGTGTGATGAAACTATGCACTGAGATTGGCCTTATCAAGCCTACTTTCCAATAGATATGGCCACATGATGATATATGTTCAGAGTTGGGCGCAATCGTCATTTCCTTACAGAAGGCCTTTATGTCCACGGTGTTGTGTCACCCTATTTGGCCCAATCGGTTGTGTATCCTGTTAAGCCCAGTAAGGGCGCATCCTAGGGTTAGAGGGACGACCCCCAAAACACCTATGGTCTCCCTTCCATGTACTTATACTACCCAACTGCCACTATAGAGGACTTGGCTTTTGTCTAGATGCAAGTTTGCCTTCGCAACTTCCAGGAAGCGCGTGTGTTGTAGAAACCGCTGGTCTTGTATTCGGCACCCCAACTATGTTTAATCCTGATTCAGTTCTTCAATCATGTTCTAAGATTTCAGTTCCTGTTTACTTGTTCTTGCTAGTTGTCAATTGCTAGTAGGACAGGTGCCGTCATGGCCAGGCATCGCGCACTACAAGTTCGTGGCTACCATTGGAGGAGGTGTATTGGTTGCTAAGGTGCAGCATTCTTCGATTGCTAAAGTCGGGCCGTCAATGTCTACTCAATTTTCCCCGAATCAATCTACCCAGATTTGCCCTCACCGAAAGATTGGGATTTTCCCCTCGGGTTATCATCAGTTGGTAATTAGAGCAAGGTTGATTGGTGAGAGACTTCCTATTCTTCGCTGTTTTATTTTCCTGTAGTCTAGAAAGCCAAAAAAAATTACTAGATTAGCTTTTGCGAGATCTTATAGACCCTTTGAGCCTTTATAGAATTGCTTGGTTAGGGCTTGTTGAGTCTTCGGTTGCTTTGGGTTGTGTCGAGTTGATGATCTTAGTTTAGTCCTCTAGAGTATGGAGTTCTGAGAATGGAGCAACAGTAGTCATTTGTGGGTAGGAGTTAATGGATAGGAAAAGAGCTTTAGCCTCCATTTCGGCTTGGGTGAGCGGATAGGAATGGGAACTCTGGCCTCCATTTGGTAAGAACAGGAATGTCTCGCCTGTTGCCATAGGCGATATAAATGGAGCTATAGCATCCGTTTGTGGTGAACGAGGGACATCTGCTGATGTGGTTGGAGTTCGAGTGCTTTTCTGCAATATTTGGGAGTTCGGCCGAGAGAGAGAGTGTGAGAGAGAGTAGAATTGCTCAACTTCAGCCTTTTTTTATCATATAATCAGTTTTGAAGTCCCCCCCCCCCAAACAAAAGAAAAAAAAGAAAAAAAAAAGAAAAAGAGTAAAGGAAAAGAAAGGAGAAGAAAGGGGCTGATCCTTCCTTTGTTGTTCCTGCTGTTTCAATTGGTGCATTGTGGCTTCCTTTATACATAGGCTCGTGTCTCTAGCACGGACAAGGCTAGGACCAGCACAGTACCACCATAGAACAATTACTCAAGTTGCTTTTGTGACCAATGTGGTGCTAGCATTTCCTTGTGCTTTATTTCTTTAGCCCACCTACAGCTCCACAAACTCGATTTTAGCTTCGGAGGAGTTGTTGCTGCAGCACCGATACACTTTTTTTTCCAGCTGCTTGACTTGTTGTTTGTTGACCCCTCCTTTTGTCCAAGGTAAGAATTGGTAAGAGCTTGTATAACAGGTTGAGAGAGAGCACCTCACAGTGGTTACATCTTATGAGATATAGGGGTTTATTCTACTTCACTTGTTCCCTGTTTGTTCTTGTGCTTCTACCATGGCTAGTTCAAGGGATGATTATGATGCTGGTGGTGGTCAGCTTACACCTTGTACCAACGGCATTATACAACATTTTACAAAAAAAGGTGAGGGAGTACACCGAAGGAGTTGATACTGACTTGCAGGTGGTGAATGAGAATATTGGTGTCCTAGAGGATGGATAGATTTCCACCAACAACAAGCTTGCAGGTTTGGAGACATTGATTGGTCATGTTGACAAGACCCTTGCTGCTCTTTTGAGGCGTTTTGATGAGGTCCATGCCAGGACTAATGATGAGCATCGAGAAGACAACAACAAGGATGAGCATGTCACAGATAATTCAGGTGCTGATTATTCTGCCGGCACTGAAGTTGAAGAGCGAGGTCACCAACGTCTACGCCATAACCGTCGAGGTATGGGAGGACACCACCGACATGAGGTACACCACAATGACAATGCTTTCATTAAGATAAAATTTAAGATGCCCCCTTTTGATGCTAAATATGATCTTGATGCTTATCTTACTTGGGAGATTGTTGGCGATCAAAAGTTTGCATGTCATGACTTGTTAGGGCCACCACTATTGAGTTTACTGATTTCGCTTTTGTTTGGTGGATAGAGCATGGCAAGAAAAAAGCTAATAACATTTCACAAACATAGGATGCTTTGAAATGGGTGGTGAGGGCTAGATTTGTTCCTTCTTACTATTCATGTGATATATTGAATCAGTTGCAGCAATTAAGGCAGGGTACTAAAAGTGTAGAGGAATATTATCAGGAATCGCAAATGGGTATGTTACGCTGTAATTTAGAAGAGGATGTGGAATCCGCAATGGCTAGATTTTTTGGTCGGTTAAACCGGGAAATTCAGGACATCCTTGCTCATAAAGAGTTTATTAATGTAACCCGTTTGTTTCATCTTGCTTATAAAGCCGAAAGGGAAGTGAAAGGGCATCATGATAGTGCCAAGTCTAATATTTCTGTAGGGACGAAGTATTTTCAGTGCAGGCCCGCTCGTCCACTACTTTGACCGCAACCTCCCCCAAGCTAGCTCTTTGTTTTGGGTTCGATGAGCAGGACCTTCTCCATACCTGATCAGGTCCAGGTTGAGTCATCCGTACCTAGAGAAGTAGTACAGGACACTGATGTCTTCTTCTTATGCCACACCTTCTTGGTTTTCTTCGATGTTGTAGGTGGCGTGGGTGAAGGATCATCAAGTCTTAGGTTGTGGATTTCCCTATCCTCCCATGTTGGCTTAGTTGGAGGCTCATGAATCTACCAATCCTCCCAGCCGGGTTTAGTGTATAATCCCTGCCCTTCGGTATCCTCATGAATTAGGAACAGTTCCTTCTTGTTTTGGAACTTGAATTTCATGTTCTTTCCCATGATGAGAAAGCTTATTTTTCCTATTCCAACAACAATTCTGGCCTTGGCGTCTCTTAAGAATGGCCGCCCAAGTATGAGTGATATTCCCAGATCGCCTTCCATGTCAAGGATTACAAAGTTCATGAGTATGAATATATCTCTGACTCGTACCAGAAGATTTTCAACAATTCGCTCGAGGTATCATACAGTAGCATCGGCTAGCTGCACACACATCATAGTAGGGGAAAGTGCAGGATAACTTAATTTCTCAAATGTTAACTTGGGCATAATGTTGACACTCGCTCCAAGGTCTCATAGAGCCTGCTCGAAGTGGCAGTTGAATATCAACCAGCTTGTTGATGCAAATCCAGGGCAAACACACAAAACACACTCGATCGTGCATCAAGCAAAGGTGCACGCTGCAGCACCACCGCTCAGACCGCTCAGACCGGTGGTAGAGATCAGTCAGACTAGTATTCGCCGGAGTAGACCGGCAACCTATGAACGCTAGCCTGGGAAGACCCATCGGGGAAGGCGCACGCAGAGTTGTTCTAGGGTCGGCAGGCCACCTAGAATGCTCTCAATCGACGTAGAGACGAAGGAGGAACAGTAAGTAGTAAATTGGAAAAGCTAGGGCAAGAAAAAGTAAATAGATAAAAGTTTGTATATTTGATTGATTGGATAAACCCTCAATCGGCCGTGACCCTTTATATTTATAGGGTGGGGAGGACTTGCCCGCAAAAAATTCTTTTTATAGATCTAAACCCATGAAAAACTCTAATTGCACTCAGATTCTAGGTGGACCGGTCGGACCCACTGGTCGACCGGTTGGGGTTGCCGGACCGGCTACAAGGCCCACCGTTCAGACCGCCCGTGAGCACCAGTCAGACCGGTCTGACTATCCCGTGCCAATTTTGGTCATCAACATATGCCCCCCTATTTTTTGGTGATGCTTGCATGCCAAAAAATAAGCCTATCGACCAAAATTATCTAAGGACGATGATAAACATGCATCAGCCATATTTTGTTCTAAGGGCGATAAATATTATCGGCCATATCTCGCTTCTCCTTCAAGATAAACAACTTTCTTAGGCCTCCATACCTGCTTCATGGTCACCGACCTTGCTTGTACAACCTCCGCTTGTTGTTCCATAGACTCCTTGCACATTCATTGCAGCCTTCTCTTTTGGGTGTGAGGCAAGCTTGAGGGGCACCACCTCGGCTGTAAATACTGGTTATTTTGCTTCATATCCTTCTCACCATCTTTGCTGCAATCAGGTTTGCTTTTGACCAGATTATCATTAACAACAATCGGTCTTTGAGGAACACCATAACTTAAACATGTAGAAGAATATTAAATAAAGTATGTATGCATATACATTCTACTATAGCCCAAAGATGTGTAATAATAAGGATACAACCAAAACCATGGAGCAACCGGCTCACCAAATAAATATGGTGCAAAAGCATTATTACCTTGTTGCAAATGAGTAGCCGATTGCTCACAATGATCTAACGATGTTTTTGTATCCTTATCTTGATCTGATCGCCTCTTCTGCTTCTGAGTAGCTCCTTTCTCCTCATATTTGGTCAGGAGTTCTTTAAAACTCGGCCTTTCTTTCTTCTTAATTCTTCTGAAATTTTTTACAGTACTCCCAGAAGGACTGGTCAGACCGGTTCCACAACCGGTAAGACCAGTCTGTGCAGATTCGGCATTTTTCTGCTGCTCATGCCCCCCGAGCACTGGACTTCCAGTTGGACCGGTTAGACCGGTCTTGCCCCCCGAGTGTTGAACTTTTTGATGAAGATTCAGGGGACTTCTTCACTGGAATTTCTTTGCTCTGTCTCAAAGGTTCTGGTCTTGGTTCACCAATGATCACATTCTTCACCTTTGTTGATTCGGCTTGATTCGGCCGAATTAAAATTTTGGAATTCTATATTTCAATAGTATGCACAGGGAAATAATTATTATCAACTTGCATTGTGGAACAACCAATCGACCTTCGTTAATGGCCGATTGAATTTGTCTCCTAAATACATTGCAATCATTGGTTGCATGAGAGAATAAATTATGCCATTTGCAATAAGCATGCCACTTTAACTCATCAAGCCACGGAATAGCATGAGACAATTTAATGTACCCCAATCTATTTAATTCATCAAATATACACTCGCATTTGGATACATCAAAAGTAAACTTAATATTATCATGCCAATTTTTCTTAATCGGCTTGAGAGAACCGCAAGTGCAATGTTTATTATTAGAAGGCCAAAAAAATTCAACAGCATAATCATCCTTGCCTTCATCGTCCGAAGAATTTGATTCACAACCAAGAACATAAACAGGACGATTAGCCTTTTCATTGGACTTTTGCAAATTTCTAGTCTCTTTAGCTCGGCTTTGATTAGCCAGAGCCTTTTGCAGAACTTGACTAACATCTAGAAGTTCTTGTCCATCTAGCTTTTCTTTATGAAAATCAAGTAAACCAGCAAAACCTAGATCAGCCAAGTCTCTATTAGAAATTGTCAAACTATATCATCGGTTTGTAATATCTCTAAACCTTCTAATATATTCAGCAGCACCTTCATGCAACTTTTTCTTAACTGATGTAAGATTTGACAATCTCAATTCAGTTTCACCATTGAAGAAATAATCGTGAAATTTCAGCTCTAAATTGGCCAATGTGTGAACTGAATTGGGTGGCAATGAAATAAATCAAGTAAATGCAGCACCCAATAGAGACAAAGGAAACAAACTCAATTTGTAAATATCACTAGTACTAGCTTCACCACATTGTATAATGAATTTACCTATATAATCTAATGTAGTTCTACTATCATCGCCAGTAAATTTTACAGATTCAGGAATTTTAAACGCATGTGGATATGCAACATACTCATACTCATCATGATGGGACGTGGGTTCCCGATCTTCCGTTAGGTTCTAGATAACTCTCGTTGTAGGCGGAGTGCAACACACCGATCCGGCTTCAGATCCTAAGACCCAAATCCAGCAATCTTAGCACCACAACTCCTCTGGTTATGAACCATGTCACAACCCGGTTGACCTCGCCAAGAAGGCTAATCTCTGCAAGTGCAATGAAGAACACAAGCAAGAACTCGAAAGAACGCAGCTCAATTGAAGTGACTCTGCAGATGAATGATTAATCTCATGAGTTGGGGTCTCACAAACTAACACGGAGGTGAAACTATTCTTGATAGAATAATCTAACCAAAATCCAAACCCTAACAAGGGTGTGGCGGCTGCTGATAAACTCCCTAGGGTCATGCAAGACCCCCTGGCCATGCTCCTAATGGGCTCCAACACAATACAAGGCCCAAAGACCAAAAGACGGCATCGCAGCGCCAGAACAGAAACTGGGCATCAAATTCCTCGGACGATTCCTGTCGACTTCGAATGAATTTGTGCCTGGGACTAGTGCCATTGGAAGCGACTTGAAATTATCTTTCCATCCATACCAAGAACGGCCAAATCCGACTCCGTATATGAGCTGGGCGTCCATTTTAGTGCGGTTTGTTCCTGGAGTCCGAAACAGACTCAAACTTGACACGGATTGGGCCTCCAACTTGGCTTGGACGCCCTTGCTGACCTTCTAAGGTGGTGACCAAAGGGGAGGACGTCAAAGAGCTTCTTTTGGGTGTTCTCCACCTCCCTGTGTCGTTCTCCAACTTGGGCCAGCATCCCAAGGGTGAATATTAGGCCCATGACGACGACGTAGCTCATGGCAGAAACAACAGCGGAATGTCTTGATGATTTGAAGACCTTGCCGATGAGATATTGAGCTGGGACCAGATCTATTTGAAAGCTTATCAAATAAGCTTTCCATCAAGAGCTCATGGACCTCAATTGCGCTCCGGATGACTGAGTTATGACCTTCGCAATGATTCACTATTGGTCTACATACGAACCGAAAGTTCAACTTTACATTTGTACCTACAATCAGAGATTGACATGTACAAGTGGAACCAAGTGAATTGTAAAAAAAATTATTATGCAAATATAGAAATGAGCTCACCTTGTATTTAACTATCATGGTCGTATCCATAGGTTTCATGTCCTCATCATCCTCACCTTCTTGACAGCAAACTGTCTTCAATTTGAGCTTAGTTGGAGGACAGGTTGTTAGTAGTAGCCAACATTGTTGATCTTCTTCAAATTTAACATGTTTCTTTATAACAAAATCAGGGGAACTTGATATGCTAGGTTGTTGGTAGTAGCCAACATTGCTAATCTTCTTCAAATTTAACATGTTTCTTTATAATAAAATCAGGGGAACTTGACATGACAAGATTATAGCTATTGCAGCCCTTTAGTTGATCATATTTATGTGCGATAAAAGGAGATTTCAGATTTGAACACATATACACACGATGCACCATGTATTCTCCTTTACAATTATAATTGCCAATAAGGTGATATGTACAACGAGATAACCATGGCAATCCAACACATTTAAATTTCACCTCCAGACTACTAAGAGCACATAAAGTATCAAACTCTATATAACTAAAAGTATTTAAAGAAAACAATAATTTCTGTTCATCATTTTCAGTAGCAATTGGAATCAAATGTTTATTTTTAACATAAGTCTTTGGTTCCAAAACAAAAGGATTAGTTTCCTTCACAAGTTGTGGCACAGGTGTTGGGGATGCCACCTTCGCCGTCGCCGAAGGTACTCCGCCATCGGGATGAAGCTGAGTGGCGTGGCGAAGCAATCAACGAAGCCGAAGGAGGAGCTCACCCGAAGGCCCAAGGGCGAAGAGGGAAAAACATAGGCGAGGCTCGTCGAAGGCTGGCGAAGAGGCTGAGTGTGTAGCCGATGAGCGAGCAGCCGAAGGCCCCGGCGACAAAGGGGCGCGAAGCGATGCGGGCCCACTGTCGGGAGATTGTATGGAATGATGAGTCCAGCTGTAATCCACTGCATGTTGTCGGTCTTGTAACATTACCGGGTTGCCCCTAGAATATTCCTAGATGTTGGCAGTTAAAGGGCAGTTAGGGAATTTCAGGCCAGCGGGTAGGTGAGCCGTTGGGCTATAAATACCCCCCTGTAACTGTGTGGATTGACATTGAATACAGATCAATTATGCCCTTGCTTTGATTTTCGTGTTGTAATTGTGGTTGCGAGTGTCTACTTGAGGCTTCGCCCTCGATGAACCAGACTGTTGTGATACTCCTTCGCTCCGAAGAGTGTCCTACACCAATAGTTTTGGCGCCCACCCGCGGTTCGTTCCGATACGGCCACATGGCAGCGAAGAAGAAAACCAACACTGGCGCTTCGGAGGCCAACACCTCGACCAAAGCCCCGCCTTTGACAAACGACGCCCTCATCACGACAAACAACGACAACAAAAATGAAGACCAAGGCGAGGACTTCGAGGTCGAAGACCTCACCGACGGGGACTTCGAGGTCGACCTCCACGACCTTGGCATCTCTGCCGAAGACATCCAAGACAAGAAGAGAATCGACGCACGTCTCTCCGAGCGTTTTCGTCATGCGCAACAAGCTCAGGACGGCACATCAAATGCGCTGGTGGCAACAAGAGCGAAGGGCAAAGGGCAGGAGCTCACTGCGCAAGAGCTCGAGGAGCAACTTAACTAGCTAAGAGAAGAAGAGCTTCACTACAAGGCAATGCGGCAAACCATCCGTGATCGTTTGACGATGCTGAAGCCCCCTCGTCAAGCCCCGAGGCCCGTGCAGCAGGTGCCTCAGCCCCAAAGGCTTTTGCCAACAGCCCATCCTCATCGAACAAGAACATTATTCGGACGAAGAGGAAGGCGAGTACGTGATGCCACATCAACTTTGACTGCAACAAGGCCTCGCCACACCTCTCCCGGCAGAGTTCGAAGAGCTCCCGTGGCCTCCACGGTTCAACCCAACTATTCTCCCGCAGTTCGACGGAGACTCCGATCCAAAAGATTTCCTCCTCAAGTACGAAGCAGCCATCGAAGCAACCAGAGGCGGCCCGACATGCAAAGTCAAAGCATTCATTCTTTCACTCAAAGTCCTCGCTCAACACTAGTACTCCAACCTCCCGAATAGCCACATCCACACTTGGGACCAGCTCCGAAGGGAGCTCACTGCTGCTTTTCGAGTGCCGAAGCCTAAAGAAGTCAACTCTTGTGACTTCCACAACTTGAAGCAAAAAGGCTCCACCCTGCAAGAGTACTTGCACCATCTAGACAGGCTCCGCGCAAGAGCTCCGCATGTAGCGGAGAAAACCATCATCGACGCCGCGGTCGCGGGTCTGAGCCTCGGTCCGTGTGGGGAGTACCTCAAGCGTAGCAAGCCAAAGACTCTGGACAGGCTCTTTGAGATTATGCAAGAGTACTGCAACTCAGACAAGGGCAAGCGTCGAAGAATCAAAGAGATGAATGAGAAGAGATCACGCAATCATGATCGACCGAAGCCATATCAGGCTGAACAACCGAAGACCCCAAAGGCCATGAACACAGTCTTCGGTGATGAAGCCCGCGACTCCCGGCCTCACGACAACAGAGGAGGGAGGAGCGACTGAAGCAATTCCAACCGTGGTCGCAAGGACAATTCCAGCTGAAGGCAAAAAGTACCTTACTGCTGCATTCATGGCAGAGATAAGGGTCATTGGACGAGTGATTGCCCCCTCGCCAAGGAGAAGAAAGAAGAATTCGACCGAAGCACAAACACCCAACAACCGCCGAAGCCCGTCAACTACACCCAAAACAACCAGCCGCGAGGCCCGCCCCTACAAATCCAGTGGCAACCCTTGTAACAACCTCATTAGACTTCGGCATACCCCACTTTATCTCCATCTTTCCCAACCTTCCACTACAACCCCACATACACCCCACCAGCCCTTCCGGCTCCTTCGACACCCCAAATCCCACAAATCCCAACCCCTTCGACGCCACGTCAAGCATGGCATCCACCACCCCCACCACAAGCCCCCGCTTACTTTCCCCCACCTCCAAAGCTAGAGCCCGGCACAGTCCCAGAAAGAGCCAATGATCCCGTCGGAGGCACAGTGAATGTCATCAACACCATCTCTGGCGGGTCAAATGAGCATGTACATGAGACAAAGTGGTAGAGGAAAGAATACCTCCGCACCATCTCGCATGTGTGCAAAGGCAAGCATTTCCGCACTCTGTGGTTTGATGTCCCTATCATGTTTTCCGAAGCCGACCTCATGCTTCAACACTACCCACACAACGACCCCCTCGCCATCCGTGCAAAAATTGGCAGAAACTCTGTTCACTTCATGGGAAACAACGTTGGTTGAATCCTTGTTGACAATGGCAGCTCTGTAGATGTTCTCACCTGGCAATGCTTCGTCAAGATGGGGTTCACGGAGAAAAACCAGCACAAATCTCAGTACCCGCTCATCGGCTTCGGAGGGAAGTAGATCGAAGCCCTCGGCAAAATAGAATTGAATGTGACCTTCGGAGAAGGAAACACCCAGAGAACGGGGCTCATAACCTTCGATGTGGTAGACATAGCCTACCCGTACAATGCCATCTTCGGCCGCAACAGAATCATCAAGTTCGCGGCAGTTATCAACCAAGCTTACCTCTGCATGAAAATGCCAATAGTCGGAGGAGTCATCACGATCCTCGGCAATCAAGAAGAAGCAAGAAGATGCAAAGACAATGCGGCGTGTGCCATGAAAAATGTCCACGTAATCGAAGCCATCAATGCCGAAGAAGAAGAAGAAGAAGAAACAGAGCAATCCAAGCTATACCAGCCTCACAAAGAGGGAGTCATGCTAGCCGAACACACAAAGAAAGTCCCGCTCTGCGAAGATGTACCCGATCGCATGGTAACGATTGGAAAAGGGCTTGAGGAAGCCGAAGAGGTTAGGTTAATTCAGTTCATGAGGAACAACCAGGACATCTTCGCATGGTCGTCTTCGGACCTGCAAGGAGTCAGCCGAGAAGTCATAGAACACTCTTTGAGAGTCGACCCGAAGGTCAAGCCGCGGAAACAACATCTTCGTACGATGTCCAAAGACCACAAGAAGGCCGCACAAAGCGAAGTCCAAAAGTTTCTCGATGCGGGTGTAATCCGCGAAGTGTAGTACCCATAATGGCTGGCAAATGTAGTCATGGTCCCGAAGAAGAATGGCAGTTGGCGAATGTGCATTGATTTCACCACCCTCAACAAATTCTGCCCGAAAGATGAGTTTCCCTTGCCTCGCATCAATACCCTGGTGGATGCAGCAGCGTGGTTGGAGATGCTAAGCATGTTAGATTGCTTCTCTGGCTATCACCAGATCTTCATGAAGAAATCGGATGAAGAAAAGACCAGCTTCACTACTCCCTTCGGCACGTACTGCTATATATGGATGCGTGAGGGGCTTCACAATGCAGGATGCACATTCATCAGAACCATCGCATCGGTATTGGACACCCCGCTGGACAGAAACATTTCCTCATACGTCGACAATGTCGTCGTGCGAAGCAAAAAGCGCGAAGACCACATCTCAGATCTTCGAGGGACCTTCGCCAACCTTTGCAAACACGGGCTTAAATTTAACCCAGAAAAGTGTGTCTTCGGCGTCTGTAACACCCAGTTTATAAAAGGACATAAATCGAGCAATCATATACGTGCCAGGATCAAGTCACACGTATATACAATAGAATGAATAGTATATCACAGCACATATCACGTAAAAATATATAATAAAGCGAGTACGAATGTTATTTATTATATGAATGACAAAATGTCTGATACAGCGGAAGCGTAAATACATATACGAAAACTCTCGGAAGCTGGGCGCCACAGGGATGTCGACTGGGAGACGAACGCCTAGAAGTCCTCGTACTCCTGGTAGCTCCGGGTGAACTCCTCTGCGTCGCTGGGAACTGAGCAGCAGTAGGGTGTCCCCAAAAAGAACAAGAGGAAAAGAGTAGAGTAGGCAAGAGTAAGTACACAACTTGTACTCAACAAGTATAACACAAACTATGAGGCTCTAAGGTTGGCTGACTCAACTGCATTAGCTTTTAATCTTGGCAAAATTTTATTAAAGCTATTTACTACAAGTTGATGAGTTACCATACCCTAGTTACATAGTAATTAATCAAAATTAAATTATGAACTACTGAGAACCAAACCAAACCAAACCACCCGGGGAACCCCCCTAATCAAAGGAAGATAACCCCACTAGTCAAAAGGAGGATCTGGGCCGCTCATAACCGTGAGCATGGCTAGTATACCAATTTTACACTCTGCAGAGGTTGCACATCTTTACCCACAAGTCGTGAGCTACGCTAGTTGTTCGTCACACTTCCTTAGGTGAGATGGCTAGCAAGCACACTACGAGGCCGTTACAAAGAATCTCGTTGGTAAGGCGTAATCGCGAAGAGTTGGATCAGCGACGGTGGGGCCCACCTCACGGGGTTACAAGACACGAAGCACAGACCAAGCCGGAGGAGCAGGGACCATTGAAGCTTACCACCCTTGCCCCGCAAGTAAGTTACTCCAAACCAAAAAGACCTAATTAGTAAGCCAAGACCGTCCCATTCCAGTCTTATGGTAGCACTATTGTCCCAGATTGTCGCTCTATGAACCGGTCCTTATAGAGAGTGGCCAACCAAGCACTAAGCACCGTGCTGGCCCCCTAATCTATGTTTCTAGAAAAACCAATTTTTAACGAGACGTGAGCCACTCAAGCACAAATCACAGAGGGCCACTCCCAGAATTAAGTTGCATATACCATTAATCAAATTAATTAAAAAGGACCAAGTGTGTTATAGTGTGGCACCTAGCACAACTAACCAAAATGCAACCCAAGGGATATATAAAGGATAAAAAGTGGCTAGGAAAGTCCTTATATGCATACAATATTAAAATGCAGTATGAAATTGTATTTAAAAGTGATAGGTGGTGTTCATGTTATACTTGCCTTCCTCAAAGTTCACCTGCTGCTCAAACTGCTGTGAAGACGGTGGCTGCTCCGGGTACTAGTACTCCTCCGAAGGATCAACGTCTACTCACGATCGCAACGCTAAACAAGTCCAGCACATACACATACATGCAAACAAGAGCAAACACTAAGAAATAGTACAATAATACATAAAAATAGCAAACAAAACTGAGCTAGAACTATTCTACGCGTTGCAACGATCACGTGGACATAAAGAACGCCTAAAATGGAGCTAGAACGCGAAAACTAGGCCCAAAACAAGGTCTAGGGACTTTTCTGCAAGAAAAACCGAGATTCTAGGGGTTTTCTGCAAAAACCAGGGACCTATACATAAAAACTAGAAAGATCCGAGGGCTAAAGTGCTAAAACAACCGGGCTAGACTGCGGGTTCAAAATCTAAAAAGCTCAGGGGTCTAAGCGCTAAAAATTGGGCCTGGTTGGAATTACTTTTGAACCGGCACGGACAACGGGTTGAATCCAGGAAAGGCCGAGGGCTCTTTAGCAAAAGTGCCGGGCTAAAGCGGTATGCGCGGATCTCGTCCGCTGGATCTGGATCGGGTGGCTCAGAACATATTGGATCTGGATCTAATCTGATCCGTTGACCACGGATCAGGCGGCTCTGGTGAGTTGGGCGCGCGGGCGGCGGCGCAGGTCGCCGGAGATGGCGTTCTCGCGGCGGGGCTTCGCCGGAGAACACCGATAATGGTGTTCCGGGGCCTAATTCGACTCGAACTTTGGTCCGGAATGGAGTACGTGTAACACCTGGTTTACAAAAGGACATAAACCGAGCAATCATATACGTGCCAGGATCAAGTCACACGTATATACAACAGAATGAACAATATATCATAGCACATATCACATAAAAAGATATAATAAAGCGAGTACGAATGTTATTTATTACTTAAATGACAAAATGTCTGATACAGAGTATGCGAAAGTGTAAAAACATATACGTAAACTCTCGGAAGCTGGGCGCCACAGGGACGTCGACTGGGAGATGAACGCCTAGAAGTCCTCGTACTCCTGGTAGCTCCTGGTGAACTCCTCTGCGTCGCCGAGAACTGAGCAGCAGTAGAGTATCCAAGAGGAAAAAGTAGAGAAGAGGCAAGGGTGAGTACACAAGTTGTACTCAACAAGTATAACACAAACTATGAGGCTCTAAGGTTGGCTGACTCAACTGCATTAGCTTTTAAGTATTGGCAGAATTTTATTAAAACTATTTATTACAAGTTCGTGAATTACCATTAACCCAGTTACATAGTAATTAATCAAAAATAATCATGTTACTACTGAGAACCAAACCAAAACCACCAAGGTAACCCCGAGAGGCACCCCCCTCGTCGGAAGGAGATAACCCCACTAATCAAAAGGAGGATCTGGGCCACTCATGACCGTGAGCACGGCTAGTATACCAGTTTTACACTCTGCAGAGGTTGCACATCTTTACCCACAAGTTGTGAGCTACGCCAATTGTTCATCACACTTCCACTTCATTCCAGTGAACACTACTTACTCCGGTGCTAGACTTGCTGAGTTGTACATCTCTCGGATTGTCTGCTTGCATGGTGTGCCCAAGAAGATTATATCTGACCGAGGATCTCAGTTCACTTCACAGTTCTGGGAGCAGCTTCATGATTCTTTGGATACAAAGCTACGATTCAGCACCGCCTATCATCCTCAGACAGATGGGCAGACAGAGAGAACCAACCAAGTGTTGGAGGATATGCTGAGAGCTTGTGCCATTCAGTACAGTACTAGTTGGGATAAGTGCCTGTCATATGCTGAGTTTTCATACAACAACAGCTACCAGGCCAGTCTGAAGAAGTCCCCCTTCGAGGCATTGTATGGCAGAAAGTGCAGGACTCCTCTCTATTGGGATCAGATTGGTGAGAAGCAGCTCTTTGGCCCTGAGATCATAGATGATGCAGAGCAGATGGTTCAGGCTGTGCGAGAAAATTTGAGGATTGCACAGAGCAGGCAAAAGAGCTATGCAGATGGCAAACGGAGAGACCTGACTTTCAGTGTTGGTGATCATGTATACCTGAAGGTGTCTCCGATGAGATGATTCCGCAGGTTTAATGTCAAGGGGAAGTTAGCACCTCGGTATGTTGGTCCATTCAAGGTGCTAGAGAGGAAAGGCGAAGTTGCTTATCGCCTGGAGTTGCCCACCAGCCTCTCAGGAGTTCACGATGTCTTCCATATATCTCAGCTGAAGAAGTGTCTGCGAGTACCCGAGGAGCAGGCACCACTGGATGGAGTAGATGTGCAGGAAGATCTGACTTATACTGAGCATCCGGTGAAGATTCTAGAGACATCAGAAAGGGTTACTCGGAACAAGCGCATCAAGATGTGCAGAGTTCAGTGGAGTCACCACAGTGAAGCTGAGGCTACATGGGAGCGAGAAGATGAGCTGAGGAGGACCTATCCAGATCTCTTTGCTAGCCAGCCCAGCTAAATCTCGGGGACGAGATTTCTTTAAGGGGGTAGGGTCTGTAACACCCTAATTTAAATTTCAGCTTTTAATAATAAATTTAATTGGTTTATTTAATTTTCTAAGGATTTAATTTGCTTAGCTTGCATTTTGATTTAATTTTGTTCCTTAAGTAATTAAAATTTTATCATAGTTTTAAATTTTGGTGTTGCATTCATGCTGGTGCATAGTTTTAATTATTTGAGTGTGGTTTGAATTCAAATTTGTATTTGAATTCAAAATTTGTTTGAATTAGAAATAGAAAAGACAGAGGAAATAGAAATAGAAGAGAGCCTAGCCCAAAACCCTCTCCAAAACCCAGCCCGGCTTTTCCCTTTTCTTGGCCCAGTAGCATCCCGTGGCCCAGTTCACCCCGCTCGGCCTATTACAGCCCGCAGCAGCGCGCCCGAGTCCACGCCTCCACCCGCTCGCGGCCCAACCGCACCTCACCGCGCTGGCCCAGTCTCCATGCCCGCACTCGCTCGTCCGCGTCCCCGCCGCTGCGTTCCACTGACAGGCCAACCCCACGGGTCAGACCCGTCGTCCCCGCAGCGCTCGCCCGCGCAACGGCCGCGGCGCCCGCCCGAGATTCTCGCGGATTTCCTTCCCAAGCCGAACCCCTAAATCACCGGCGCCCCTCCTTTTAAACCGCCCTGTGATCCCCCTGCACCCATCCACCCCACGCGCCACCCCGCAAACCCTAGCCGCCGCTGCCCTCAAAGCTCAGACAGAGCATTCCGCCGCCAGTAAGGAGCTCCGCCATGGAATTCTTCAACGCCGGCGCGACTCCGACCTCTCTGACCCCGTGGCTCAATCGCAGGTCCACCTGGAAGCCACCCGCGGGACCCAGGAGCCCGGAAACGCCTCTGCACCTACTCCTCCACGAGCTTCGCCCCACCTCCACCACCGGTCTCCGTCGCCGAGCACTCTGCGCCGGCCTTCTCTTCAATCCAAAGCTCGGTGAGGACCTACTCCGCCCGCTCGTCCTTTTTGGCATGATAGTGTAGGCCGCGGTGCACCCTTTTGGCCCAGACCCCGCGCGCCGGCGACCTAGCACCGCCGCGCCACGGCGAGCCCCTCTGCGCTGCGCGTTAGGCCCCACAGGGCATATCTTAGGGCGTGTCACGTCTTGCGCGTGTGCGCAGACCCCTTTTCCTGCTGAACCCAGCGCCGGCACGGCCCGAACACCTCCCGCCGGCGCCGAGCCGCCACGCCGAGCCGCCTCCACGCCGTGCACCCTGCTCCGTCCCCCGCAGCACCGCTCTTTCCACTCCAGTGGATTACGCATGCCTCTCTCATGCCCCACGGCCAAATCGCAGCCCAAACGGACCCCTGGGGCGTCGGATTGGCCAAGTCCGGCGAGAACCCCGCCGCGGGTAGCGTCGCCGGCAGCAGCGCAGCCACTGCCAACGCCTTCCCAGCCCTGGGCCATCCGACCCTAGATCTACGGTCCGGATTAGATCGGCCCGGAGTCAAACCAGCAGATATCGGTCAGCCCCTGGCTCTTTTGCTAAAGACACCCCCAGCTTTCTTAGAATCAACCCGCCGTCCTGTCGCGTGCAAAAGTATTTGCACGTGGGTCCTGTTTTTAACCTTTTAGCCCCTCAGTTCCTTTAAATTAGTACCCACAGTCCAGACTTGACGTTTTTGCGTGTTAGTCCTCGGATCTTTCTAGTTATTACGTTATAGTCCTCGGTTTAGCCCAGAAACCCCCTGGAACTTAGTTTTTTTCGCAGATAAGCCCCTAGAACTTGTTTTTAGCCTAGATTATGTGTTTTAACTCCGTTTTAGGCGTTCTTTATGTCCACGCGATCGTTGTAATGCGTAGAATAGTTTTAGACTAGTTTAGTGTGCTGTTTTTATGTATTGATGTACTATTCCTTAGCTTTTGTTAGTGTTTGCTTGTATGCTTATTGTGTGCCTTGTTTTTGGCCATGTGCTCGTGAGTAGACGTTGAGCTACCGGAGGAGCCCCAGTACCAGTACCCGGAGCAGCCGTCTTTTGAACAGTTTGAGCAGCAACCGGAGCAGTATGAGGAAGGCAAGTATAACATGAACAACCTATCACTTTAAATACATTTTCATACTGCATTTTAATACTGTATGCCTATAAGGATTTCCTAGCCACTTTATTCCCTTTATATATATCCCTTGGGTTGCATTTTGGTTAGTTGTGCTAGGTGCCGCACTATAACACATAATGATCCTTTTTAATTAATTTGATTAATGGTATATGCAACTTAATTCTGAGAGTGACCCTCTGTGTGGCTTGAGTGATTCACGTCTCGTTAAAAATTGGTTTTGTTAGAAACATGGTTTAGGGGGCCAGCACGGTGCTTACTGCCTGGTTGGCCACTCTCCAAAAGGACCGGTTCATAGAGAGACAACCTGGGACAACAGCGCTACCACAAGACTGGAATGGGACGGTCTTGGCGTAATAATTAGGTCTTTTTGGTTTGGAGTAACTTACCGACGGGGCAAGGGTGGTAAGCTTCTATGTCCCTCGTACTGAGTGGCCTCGTCGATGACACCCACTAGACCTGCTCCAGAGTCGCCGATCCAACCCTCGCGGTTATTTCCTTACCAACGAGATTCTTTGTAAAGGCCTCATAGTGAGTTTGCTAGTCATCTCACCTAAGGAAGTGTGATGAACAACTGGCGTAGCTCACGACTTGTGGGTAAAGATGTGCAACCTCTGCAGAGTGTAAAACTGGTATACTAGCCGTGCTCACGGTCATGAGCGGCCCAGATCCTCCTTTTGATTAGTGGGGTTATCTCCTTCCGACGAGGGGGGTGCCTCTCGGGGTTACCTTGGTGGTTTTGGTTTGGTTCTCAGTAGTAACATGATTAATTTTGATTAATTACTATGTAACTGGGTTAATGGTAATTCACCAACTTGTAGTAAATAGTTTTAATAAAATTCTGCCAATACTTAAAAGCTAATGCAGTTGAGTCAGCCAACCTTAGAGCCTCATAGTTTGTGTTATACTTGTTGAGTACAAGTTGTGTACTCACCCTTGCCTCTTCTCTACTTTTTCCTCTTGGATACTCTACTGCTGCTCAGTTCCTGCCGACGCTTGGGAGTTCGCTCAGCGCTACCAGGACTACGAGGACTTCTAGGTGTTCGTCTCCTAGTCGACATCCCTGTGGCGCCCTGCTCAGCTTCCGACGAGAGTTATCGTTTATGTATTACGCTTCCGCATACTCTGTACCAGACTTTTGTCATTAATGTAATAAATAACATTCGTATTTGCTTTATTATATCTTTTATGTGATATGTGCTATGATATACTGTTCATTCTGTTGTATATACGTGTGACTTGATCCTGGCACGTATATGATTGCTCGGTTTATGTCCTTTTATAAATCGGGTGTTACATGTTCACTGGGATGAAGTGAGCAACCTTCGTCAGACGATCCACTACTACCCATATGGAGTTGTACCCTTTCTGAGTACGAGGCAATCCAACGATGAAGTCCATAGTGATTTCCTCCCATTTCCAAACTGGAATCTTCAAAGGCTGTAACAGACCCGCTGGCCTCTGATGCTCTGCCTTCACACGCTGACATGTGTCGCAGATGACCACATACTCGGCGACTGAACGCTTCATCCCATACCACCAGAAACGTTCCTTGAGGTCATAATACATCTTCGTGCTGCCCGGATGAATAGAATAAGCTGTATCATGAGCCTCACTCAGAATCAACTTCTGGAGATCCTTCACATCTGGCACACAAATCCGGTTCTTGTACCACAAGGTACCTTGATCATCCTCTCTGAAATGGGGAGCTTTGCCTTTCTTGAGCAACTCACGGATCTCCTGCAGCTTCTCATCTTCTTTCCGATGCTGCCTGATCTCTGCCTCTAGAGTGGGTACTGCCTTGAATACTGCACTCGAAGTATGATGCAAGAAACCCAAACTCAACTGCTCAAACTCCTCACATAACTCTGGAGGCATCTGGAAAGCAATGGCCATGTTGACATAGCTTCTTCTGCTCAGAGCGTCTGCCACAACATTGGCCTTACCCGGATGATAGTGAATCTCCAGGTCATAGTCCTTGACCAACTCTAACCATCTCCTCTGCCGCATGTTCAGCTCATTCTGCGTGAAAATATACTTGAGGCTCTTGTGATCAGTGTAGATATCACACTGCTGCCCATACAAGTAATGCCTCCAAATCTTCAGAGCATGCACAACTGCGGCTAACTCAAGATCATGAGTGGGATAGTTCAGTTCATGTCGGCGTAGTTGCCGTGAAGCATAAGCAATCACTCTGCCCTCCTGCATCAGAACACACCCAAGACCATCCTTCGAAGCATCACAATATACCGTGAACCTCTTGGTCTGGTCTGGCAGAGTAAGAAATGGCGCCGTAGTCAACCTTTTCTTCAACTCATCAAAGGCCATCTGACGCTCATCAGTCCATACGAACGCCGCATTCTTCTCCAGCAAAGAAGTCAAAGGCTTCGCGATCTTGGAGAAATTCTCAATGAACCTCCGATAATATCCAGCTAAGCCCAAGAATGACCAGACTTCCTTCACTGTCTGCGGTGTCTCCCACTCGAGCACATCCTTCACCTTGCTCAGATCAACAGCAATGCCTCCCTGGGATATAACATGACCGAGGAATGGAACCTCGTCAATCCAGAACTCGCACTTGCTGAACTTAGCATACAGCTGATGTTTTCTCAATCTCTGCAACACGAGTCTCAGATGCTCTTCATGCTCTTCCTCTGTCTTGGAGAAGATCAGAATATCATCAATGAAAATTACCACGAAGACATCCAGATAATCCATGAAGACCATGTTCATCAAGTGCATGAAGAAAGCTGGGGCATTAGTCAAGCCGAAGGACATGACCGTGTACTCATACAGCCCGTACTTGCAGGTGAATGCCGTCTTTGGAATATCCCCAGGACGGATCCTCAACTGAAAATAACCCGAACGCAGATCAATCTTCGAGAATATGCGAGCACCTTGAAGCAGATCAAAGAGATCCTCAATACGGGGCAATGGATGTTTGTTCTTGATGGTAACTGCATTCAGCTCCCGATAATCGACACACATCCTCTTCGAGCCATCCTTCTTATCTACTAGCAACAATGGAAAGCCCAAGGAGAGAAGCTGCGACGGATATAGCCCTTGGCTAGCAACTCATCAATAGTCTTCTTGACTTCCTCATGCTCTATAGGTGGCATGCGGTAGGGCCGCTTTGCAATAGGAGCAGTGCCAGGCAAGAGATCAATAGAAAACTTGATGTCGTGTTCAGGCGGCATACCTGGCAAATCATCCGAAAAGACATCCGGGAATTCAGACACCACGCAAATACCGTCTGTGGGTCTAGTCTCCATCTGATGAAGAAATCCCGAGGGCTCTGAAGCACTGACTGTCACCTCTTGGCCATCAGATAAGCCCTTAGAACTTATTTTAGGCCTAGATTTTGCGTTTTAGCTCCGTTTTAGGCGTTCTTTATGCCCACGCGATCGTTGTAATGCGTAGAATAGTTTTAGCTTGGTTTTGTTTGCTGTTTTCATGTATTGTTGTACTGTTTCTTAGTGTTTACCTTTATTTGCATGTTTGTGTATGTGCTGGACTTGTTTTGGCGTTGCGATCGTGAGTAGACATTGAGCTACTGGAGGAGCCTCAGTACCAGTACCAGGATCCATCTTCTGAGCAGTTTGAGCAGCAGGAACAGTTTGAGGAAGGCAAGTATAACATGAACAACACCTATCACTTTTAACACATTTTCATACTGCATTTTAATACTGTATGCCTATAAGGATTTCCTAGTCACTTTATATCCTTTATATATATCCTTTGGGTTGCATTTTGGTTAGTTGTGCTAGGTGCTGCGCTATAACACACTTGGTCCTTTTTAATTAATCTGATTAATGGTATATGCAAATTAATTCTGAGAGTGGCCCGTTGAGGGGCTCACGTCTCGTTAAAATTGGTTTTGTTAGAAACATGGTTTAGGGGGCCAGCACGGTGCTTACTGCCTGGTTGGCCACTCTCCATAAGGACCGGTTCATAGAGAGACAACCTGGGACAATAGCACTACCACAAGACTGGAATGGGACGGTCTTGGCGTAATAATTAGGTCTTTTTGGTTTGGAGTAACTTACCTGCGGAGCAAGGGTGGTAATCTTCTATGTCCCTCGTATTGAGTGGCCTCGTCTGTGGTATTCTTGACGCCCACTAGACCTGCTCCATAGTCGCCGATCCAACCCTCGCGGTTATTTCCTTACCAATGAGATTCTTTGTAAAGGCCTCGTAGTGAGTTTGCTAGTCATCTCACCTAAGGAAGTGTGATGAACAACTAGCATAGCTCACGACTTGTGGGTAAAGATGTACAACCTCTGCAGAGTGTAAAACTGGTATACTAGCCATGCTCACGGTCAGGAGCGGCCCAGATCCTCCTTTTGATTAGTGGGGTTATCTCCTTCCGACGAGGGGGGTGCCCCTCGGGGTTGGCTTGGTTCGGTTTGGTTCTCAGTAGTATCATGAATAATTTTGATTAATTACTATGTAACTGGGTTTATGGTAATTCATCAACTTATAGTAATTAGCTTTAATAAAATTTTGCCAAGACTTAAAAGCTAATGCAGTAGTCAGACAACCTTAGAGCCTCATAGTTTGTGTTATACTTGTTGAGTACAAGTTGTGTACTCACTCTTGCCTACTCTACTCTTTTTCCTCTTGGGGATACTCTACTGCTGCTCAGTTCCTGCCAACGCGAGGGAGTTCGCTCAGCGCTACCAGGACTACAAGGACTTCTAGGCGTTTGTCTCCCAGTCGACGTCCCTGTGGCGCCCTGCTCAGCTTCCGACGAGAGTTATCGTTTATGTATTACGCTTCCGCATACTCTGTATCAGACTTTTGCCATTAATGTAATAAATAACATTCATATTCACTTTATTATGTCTTTTTACGTGATATGTGCTGTGATATACTGTCCATTCTGTTGTATATACGTGTGACTTGATCCTAGCACGTATATGATTGCTCGGTTTATGTCCTTTTATAAACCCGGTGTTACACTGATGTGTGGGGCCGTGCTGGCAGCGAGGGTAGGAGCGACGCGCACGCGGCGCTGAGCGCGCGAGGCTGGGCTGCGGGCGGCGGGCCGTGCGGGGCAGGCTGCGCGGGGAGGGACGCTGACTTCTGCGGGCTGGGCCGGCGAGGGAGTTGGCCCTGCGAAGGAAAAGGAAGAACGGGCCGAGGTGGAGGTTTCTGGGCTGTTGGCGCTGGGCCGCTCGTGGGAAAAAGAAGCAGGCCGGGCTGGGTTGTTTTTGGGATTGGGTTGGGTTGCCATTGGGTTTTGGGCTGGCTGGGTTGGGTTTGGTTTTTCTAGTTTCTTTTCCCTTTTCTACTCAACTCAAACTAACTCAAATTTATTTGAACTCAACCAAATTTGAATTCAAACTCCTATGCACTCAAACAAAATAAAAACATGCTCCAACATGAATGCACAAACAAAATTGAACCTAAGATGAATTTTAATTACTTGTGAAAGAAAAATTAATTTAAATGCAAGTCTAAGCATATTAAAGCCTAGAAAATTGAATAAAGCCAATTAAATTTATTATTGAATACTGAAATTTAAATTAGGGTGTTACAAGGTGAGATGACTAGCAAACTCACTACAAGGCCATTACAAAGAATCTCGTTGGTAAGGCGTAACCGCGAAGAGTTGGATCAGCGACGATGGGGCCCACCTCACGGGGTTACAAGACACGAAGCACAGACCAAGCCAGAGTAGCCGGGACTATTGAAGCTTACCACCCTTGCCCCGCAGGTAAGTTACTCCAAACCAAAAAGACCTAATTAGTAAGCCAAGACTTTCCCATTCTAGTCTTGTGGTAGCGCTATTGTCCCAGGTTGTCGCTCTATGAACCGGTCCTTATGGAGAGTGGCCAACCAAGCACTAAGCACCGTGCTGGCCCCCTAAACCATGTTTCTAGAAAAACTAATTTTTAACGAGACGTGAGCCACTCAAGCACAGATCAAAGAGGGCCACTCCCAGAATTAAGTTGCATATACCATTAATCAAATTAATTAAAAAGGGCCAAGTGTGTTATAGTGCGGCACCTAGCACAACTAACTAAAATGCAACCCAAGGGATATATAAAGGATAAAAAGTGGCTAGGAAAGTCCTTATAGGCATACAATATTAAAATGCAGTATGAAATTGTATTTAAAAGTGATTGGTGGTGTTCATGTTATACTTGCCTTCCTCAAAGTTCTCCTGCTGATCAAACTGTTGTGAAGACGGTGGCTGCTCCGGGTTTGGTACTCCTCCGAAGGATCAATGTCTACTCACGATCGCAACGCCAAAACAAGTCCAGCACATACACATACATGCAAACAAGAGAAAACACTAAGAAACAGTACAACAATACATAAAAACAGCAAACAAAACTGAGATAGAACTATTCTATGCGTTGCAACGATCGCGTGGACATAAAGAATGCCTAAAACAGAGCTAGAACGCGAAAACTAGGCCCAAAACAAGGTCTAGGGGCTTTTCTGCAAGAAAAACTAAGATTCTAGGGGTTTTCTGCAAAAACCAGGGACCTATACATAAAACCTGGAAAGATCCGAGGGCTAAAGTGCTAAAACAACCGGGCTGGACTACGTGTTCAAAATCTAAAAAGCTCATGGGTCTAAGCGCTAAAAACTGGGCCTGGTTGGAATTACTTTTGAACAGGCGCAGACTGGGGGTTGAATCCAGGAAAGTCCGATGGCTCTTTAGCAAAAGTGCCCGACTGAAGCGGTATGCGTGGATCTCGTCCGCTGGATCTGAATCAAGTGGCTCAGAACAGATTGGATCTGGATCTAATCTGATCCGTTGACCACGGATCAGGTGGCTCTGGTGAGTTGGGCGCGCGGGCGGCGGCGCAGGTCGCTGGAGATGGCGCTCTCGCGGCGGGGCTTCACCGGAGAACACCAATAACGGTGTTCCGGGGCCTAATTCAACTCTGATTTTGGTCCGGAATGGAGTACGCGTCATATGTGATTCACTGGTGGCATCAGCTGGGCCCGGGGTGGCTTGGAGCTGGGTGTTCGGCGGCGATGGCGGCGCTGCAGCTGTAGGGGACGCCGGCGACCAGGTGTTTCGGCCTCAAACGTGGCCTAAGGGTTGCAGCAACTAACGTTAAAGGAATAGGGGGACTCGTGGGTGCTCACCGAGCCCTGGAAACAGGAGGAGCGCCGGTGCAGAGGAGTCGACGGCGAGGTTCGAGCGGCGGGTCGTGGCGGAGCTCGCGGAGGAGGTCGAAGCGGGGGTGCTCTGGGCTCCTGGACTCCACGGATCGTCGCGTGGTGCTCTTGCAAAGACGGTGAAGGGGTCAGCATGACCAGAGTGGCACCGGTGGTGAACAATCGCGGCGGCGCAGCAAGCTCACCTGGGGGTGGTCCCGGCGCGATTCCGGCGCTGCTCGGGGCTGCTATTGAGGCAAAGGGCTCGGGAAAAACACTGGAGTCACGGCGGAGCTAACACAAGCATTTGCATGGGTGATGGCATAGCAGGGCAGCCAGTCCACGGCGGAGTAGAGCTGCGGCGTGGCAAAGGCGTGGCGGAGTGGGCACTGGAGTGCAGAGGCGGCGGTGGAACGGCGTGGTAGGGCGCAGAAGGGTCACGGGGCCGATTAAAAGGAAGAGGCCGGGGATCATGGGCGGACGTGCCTAGTACTTAGATTACGGTCGTGATCATGGCGTGCGGAGGAAGTGGATCACGCTCCACGGCCATTGCGCGATCCCGGGCATTGGGGGAGGAAGCTTCTGGAATGAACGTGCGTGCGGGAGGATGACCGGTGGACCTGTGGGATCGGGGTGGACCTGTGGGATCGGGGTGGCCCACGGGCAGCGGGGGAGCGGCGCGGGCGGAGCGGAGCTTCGCTGGCGCGAGGAAGAAGGAAGGTGGGAGGAAGAACGCGCCGACAGGTGGGGTCCCGGCGGCAGTGAGAGAGAGAAAGAGAGAAGGCGCGGGTGAGGGGGGGAAGCGGGCTGCGGTTTGGGCTGAGTGCGGGAGAGGAAGGGAGGGAGCTTGTCACAACACAATCCAAATAATACCAATCAAGTGCAATAATTAACGCTTAAACTCAAACTAGACTTTCTGCACTCAACCAGTACACTCGGACTGCCTGCTGTAACCAGGATCGATTACACAGGAACTCTCGCCAAAAGACGAGCACAGATGATTACCGGCAACAAAAGTGTTTAAAGACATTTACAACCCGAGTTAAACAGAAGCACCAACTTAAACTACAACAAGCGTTTACAAGCCAGTTTTACAATTCAAACCTCAGACAGCGGAAAACAATTTAGAGTTGAAAACAAGCTTTAAAATATAGCACGATAGATAACGTCGATGCCACAGAAGGCGAACTTCACATCTTGCCCACTGATGTGAGGCTCACCTGCCCGTACTTCACGGCGAAGACGGGACCCACTCGACCGACCAACCCGGAGGAAATGGTTGACCGATCCACGAGGCGCAGATCTCTTCGGAGCCCTCCGGAACGTAACCTGCTAAAAGATATGGCAACAACAAGCCTGAGTATTCTAATACTCAGCAAGACTTACCCGTCCATGGGTATACTTAGCCCATTAACTAGACATGAAAGGCTTTTTGGCTCTGGAGCTATTTTGCTGAAAAGCAGCTAGCACTGAATCCTTACTTTCAGTATTTTAGCGCCAATTGAGTTGACCGCTATAACTTAGGTTTGCCTAGTACTCTAGAGCATACATGGTTGATCACATTATCTTTTCAGAGCACCACAGCCAACATTCTCAGTTCAACTCATTCCACTTCTTTACTACGATGTGACAGAGAGATCAAGGTTCTCATATCCGCGAGTCACGGCGAATCGATCCGATTTAACCTAGCAAGGTGGACCTAACCAACACGGCACGTATATGCCCCGTCGGGCTATACACACCAACCCTTCACATGTGCACACCGAATAGGCGAACTGCCCTGCGACCCGGGACTGCTAGCCCCACCGATACCAACGAAGGGTCAGCCATGAGTTTGTATACTAGCTCCACTGGTGAAGACAGTATCAAGTCCGCCTACCGGTGCACATATGGTACTGAGCTTACCGGTTTCGACTACCTCCTACTCCCGGCATGCGGTTAGTACTGTTCAATCCTCGATCAGTAGTGCCAACAACGGTACGGTCCTCAATCGACACAGGCGGAG
This sequence comes from Panicum virgatum, assembly GCF_016808335.1. NCBI lineage: Eukaryota > Viridiplantae > Streptophyta > Magnoliopsida > Poales > Poaceae > Panicum > Panicum virgatum. The sequence continues at coordinate 14,710,843 of NC_053151.1, forward strand.
GCTTACTTTCCATAACTTCCATATCCATAACCAATCCATCTCCACCCGGTCTCTATTTTTCCTTTCTTTTTCTCAAAGATTCACTCTCCAGCAACTTTTTCAAAAGTAACAAGACCTAAATCTCGCGAGTGACAGGAATCACTCGTCTTCTACCGAATCCTAATTAAGCATTGTAGTACTAACGACCTGTATACTAGTAGAGTGACTGAGGAAACCTAGGGATCATGCATCTAAGGTTCCAATCAACTCCTAGAAACTTAAATGCACAATAATTATATAACAAAAATTGAATACTGAAATTAAGGGTTATGCACCGGGGCTTGCCTTGCAGGTCAACAGGGTTAGTGGTTTCTCCGGGAGCTTGATTAACGACTTCTCCTGGCTGCGGTTCTCCTGCGAAAGGCTTCTGGACCGGCTCGGCAATCAGCTCGTAGACGACGTCGGTTTCAGCGTCTATACGAATAAGAATATGCCATGCATGAAACTCATGAAACGATGCAATGAAATGCAACACACGCAACTAAAAGCATGAACCAAACTCCAAAAGCATCTACAGAGCAACAGCAACCTCACAACTAGGGTTACAACGAAAACGGTATAGAACTGAGGTACAGACTTTGGCTCTAATGCCTTTTAGCCCGAAGTGTCTCCATCAAAGAAGACTAGGGAAAACTCTGGAGTGGTTCAGACTCAGCTCCATAATGCAAAGGAGTGATTCCAGATTATAGATACCTCTGATCGAGAACAAGTAAAACCCATCTAATAAAAAGATGGAAACTAGCTAATACATGGCTCTATCAGATAGAGCACGAAATTGCGAAGCTAAAGCAACTAGTTTTGCCTTTAAAGCATTTTTCTACGAATTTCTACAAATTTACCAAGCTTTAACTCAAATCAACAAAAGAAATAAAACAAAACCCTGACCAGAGGGCCCATCTGTCATTTGAATAGAGGAAGAGAGAGGGGGGCCTCCTCTGTTTTGCGCCCGTTCGGCGCCGTGGCCATGGCCGGCGGCGCACCCGCGTGAGCGCGGCAGCCAGGGGCCGGCCGGGCGGCGGGGCCGCGCGAAGGGCTTGCGAGCGCAGGGATCCGCACACCCGCGGCCGAGCAGGGGCGCACACGGGGGCAGCTCAGAGCGGAGCCAGGCGGTGGCGGCGGCAGGACGGCGGCAGCCTGCGGCGGCACGCGGTGGCGGCAGCGTTCCGACCATGGCGAGGCATGGCGGCGGCGGGAGCGGGCGGCGCAGCACTCAGGGAGGGTCGCCGGCCTCGGGGCGCTCAGCGATGGCGAGCAGGCCCGCGCAGGGGCGGCGTGCGACGTGCGGCGGCGGCGCAGTAGAGCACCTGCAGCGGTGTAGCGGCGCTCCGGCGCTGACGGGGCGGGATTCGAGCGGGGAAAAGGCCGGGAAACAAGAAGGGCGCGCGAGTAAGCTCACCGGGGAATCAATTTGGGCGGAGGGAGTCCGGAAGGGGGAGCTCGACGGGAGAGGGAAGCTCGGCGGCACAACAATGGCGGCCGGCGGTCTGCAGGCCTGATTCCGCCGGGGTGGGAGCTCGGCTGAGCTCGTGGAGGGGCGGAGGAGGTTCGGGGCGAGGCTGCGCGGGCTCTGGCGCAAGAAAATCGAGCGGAGCGGCGAGGAACGGCCGGGGCAGTCGCCGGCGGCGGCTCTGCTCGGCTTGGCTCGTCCCGAGCGCGAGGATGACGGAGAGGAATGGGGAAAAATTAGGGTTGGCCACTGGAATGTCGTAGAAGCCTTAGGTGGGGGCGCGGACGTCGGCACGGCGACGCGTGGAGGCTCCGACGTCGAGGCCGGCGGCACACTGACTAACCGGGGATGCACAGTAATGCATTTGACCGATTTAGACTCACGTTTGACCGATTAAAACTCAAAATTCCATATAGGAACTTGAAATTTGGCCAAAATAGAAGTTGTAGAGGACAAAAAGGTCTACAACTTTGCTTTTGGGCGAAAATTGATTCGAAGCCCGGATTAAGGACAAAAACGAGATTGAACGCGGCTAACTCGAAAGTTACTCTGGAAACTTGATTAGCGCTAATGACGGCGATTAACCCTGATTAGCGACTAACCACACGATTAGCACCAAAAGATTAACACCGGGTGTTACAGCCTTCCCCCCTTAAAGGAATCTCGTCCCGAGATTCACGCACGAGGGAACGTATAAGAAGAGAAGGTTGAAAGGTGGAGTACCTGGATAAGAGCTTAGGAAATCAGGATACTTGGCTTTAAGAAATTCCTCTTGCTCCCAAGTAGCTTCATCTTCGGAGTGATTACTCCATTGAACTTTGTAGAATTTATTGGTTGTGCGACGAGTAACTCGATCCTTGCGATCAAGTATCTTGATTGGACGCTCAGAATAAGTGAGATCAGATTCTAACTGAACGGTGTCACTATCAATAGCTTCAGTTGGAACTCTTAGACATTTCTTTAATTGAGACACATGGAAGATATTATGAATTGCCGAAAACTTTGCTGGAAGATTCAACCGGTAAGCTACTGGACCACATCTTTCTATAATTGGATATGGACCAATGTAGCGGGGAGCTAGCTTTCCTTTTATCCCAAATCTTTGCACGCCTTTCCAAGGTGATACTTTTAAATAGACATGGTCACCAACTTCAAAAACAAGTGGATCACGCCGCTTATCCGCATAACTCTTGTAACGGGACTGCGCAATCTTCAAGTTTTCTTGAATCAGATGAACTTGTTCTTCGGCTTCTTTAACCATGTCAGGTCCAAAAATAGTCCTCTCTCCAACTTCGGACCAATTCAGTGGAGTACGGCATCGACGACCATATAAAGCTTCGAATGGTGCCATTTTAATGCTTTCTTGATAGCTATTGTTATAAGAAAATTCAGCTAATGCCAAGCATTCATCCCATTTCTGCGGGTAGGCTAAAACACATGCGCGGAGCATATCTTCTAAAATCTGATTAATTCTCTCCGTTTGGCCATCTGTTTGAGGGTGATAAGCTGAGCTGCAGATCAATCGAGTTCCTAAACAAGTATGCAATTGTTCCCAGAAGCGAGCAACAAACTGGGTCCCTCGATCTGATATGATAGTCTTTGGCACTCCATGTAAACATAGGATGCGATCCATATACAACTCGGCATACTTCTTTGCTCGATAGATTGTTCTAACTAGAAGAAAATGTGCGGATTTGGTCAGGCGGTCTACAATGACCCAGATCGAATCATAACCCTTCTGAGTTCGAGGTAAACCGACAATAAAATCCATGCTGATGTCTTCCCATTTCCATTCAGGAATACTCAAAGGTTGCAACATTCCAGCTGGTCTGAGATGACTAGCTTTGACCCTACGACAGATGTCACATTCTGACACATACTTGGCAATCTCTCTTTTCATCCGAGTCCACCAAAACTGTTGTTTGAGGTCTTGATACATCTTATTGCTACCAGGATGAATTGATAGTCGAGAGGTATGAGCTTCATCAAGAATTTGCTTTCTGAGCTCAAAATCTTTAGGCACCACTAATCGGTTCTTAAACCATAACACATTCTCACTATCTTGGTGAAAACAACTTACTTTCGAATCTCCTTCTGATAATCTCCTCTGAATTTCCTTTATTCCTTTATCTTTCTTTTGTGCTGTGATGATTAGATCACGAAGAGTAGGAGTGAGTTCTAGATGAGCCAGTGTGCCATGTGGTACAATGCTCAAGTTCAGCTTCTCCATTTCAAAGCAAAGAGACTCGCTTAATGGTATAGCTGAGATGCAATGACAATGAGCTTTGCGACTGAGCGCATCTGCAACTACATTCGCTTTACCAGGATGATAATGCACTTCAAGTTCATAATCCTTGATCAGTTCCAACCATCGCCTTTGGCGCATGTTCAAATCAGGTTGAGTAAAAAGATACTTAAGGCTCTTATGGTCAGTGTAGATGCGACAAGGACTACCCAAGAGATAATGCCTCCATATCTTCAGAGCATGAACTACAGCAGCTAATTCCAAATCATGGGTTGGGTAATTTTCCTCGTGGCGTTTGAGTGACCTAGACGCATATGCAATCACTCGGTTCTCCTGCATCAAGACACAACCAATACCAATACCAGATGCATCACAGTATATGTCAAACGGTTTTGATGTATCGGGTTGAGCCAGGATAGGTGCAGAAGTTAAAAGCTTTTTCAGAGTATGGAAAGCCTCTTCACATTTGTCATTCCAATGAAACTTGACACCTTTCTTGAGTAGCTCGGTCATAGGCTTGGCAATTCTTGAAAACTCTGGGATGAATCGACGATAATACCCAGCTAATCCTAGAAAGCTGCGAATTTCCTTAACTGATATCGGAGCCTCCCAATCCAACACATCCTGAACTTTTCCTGGATCAACTGAAATACCCTCTGCAGATATGACATGGCCTAAGAAAGGAACTTCTTTAAGCCAAAATTCACATTTGCTAAATTTTGCATACAACTTGTGCTCTCGTAGACGTTGAAGAACAATATGAAGGTGCTTGGCGTGCTCTTCTTCATTCTTGGAGTATATCAGGATGTCATCAATGAATACCACAATAAACTTGTCCAACTCAGACATGAATACCAAATTCATAAGATACATGAAATAAGCTGGAGCGTTAGTCAATCCAAAAGACATGACTAGGTACTCAAATAAACCATAGCGAGTGGAGAAAGCAGTCTTTGGAATGTCCTGAGGTCTGATCTTTATTTGGTGATAACCTGATCGAAGATCTATCTTAGAAAATACCTTAGCTCTGGCTAACTGATCAAAGAGAATGTCAATGCGAGGCAATGGGTATTTATTTTTTATGGTAACCGCATTTAGAGGCCGGTAATCAACACATAATCTCAAACTTTGGTCTTTCTTTTTCACAAATAAAGCTGGGCATCCCCACGGTGATGAGCTTGGACGAATGAAACCCTTATTCAGTAGATCTTGCAATTGTACCTTCAGTTCTGCCAATTCATTTGGTGGCATCCGATAGGGCCTTCTAGAGATAGGTGCTGTACCCGGTTGGAGTTCAATAACAAACTCAACGTCCCGATCAGGTGGCAGTCCAGGTAAATCCTCTGGAAAGACATCTGAATAATCGCACACTACAGGTATCTCCTCTAAGCTTTTACCCTCCAATTTATTTATGGTTGTATTGTGTGCCTTGTACTTGGCCAAAAGTAACACCGTAGAACCATGTGCCCGTGAATTGATATGAACAGCATGCGCCTGAGTATCCAACACCACTCCATGCGCCTTCATCCAATTCATACCCAATATGATATCAACCCCTTGATGTGGGAGAATGATAAAATTGGTCGGAAAGATTCTCCCAGCCAAGTTGATTGGTACCATTCTTGCCATTTGGTTTGTGATTATTTGACCACCTGGGGATTGAATTTTATATGAAGTGTTCATGCAATCAATTTTCAATCCGTGCCTATCTGCACAAGCCTTACTAAGAAATGTATGCGAAGCACCAGAGTCGAATAGAACTCTAACTGGATGATCATTGAGGGAAAATATATCTGCCATCACGTGTTCCCCTTCTGGCACGTCCTCACAAGTGGTGTAACTCACACAACCATCCTTAATATACGGCGCCTTCTTTTTCTTATTTGTATTACTAGAACCTTTTCTCAGCTTGGGTGGAGTGTAACAGATATTCTCCGAGTGATGGCAACCCTCGGCTAGGTGATGCTTGCATGGGTCAGGGTAGGAGCGAAAAACATGCTGCAATACGGGTTTCTTTTGCTCCAACTGTGAAGGAGCCACAAATTCAGGCATCCCCTGTTGTAGTTGATATTGAGTTTGGGAAAAGCTAGTGGACCCCAGGCGTAGGCGTTGCACAACATTCCCAGAAGACCCAATAGGTGATTTCTTCCTCTTTTTCGCCTTTTCATGCTTCAGCATCGCATCTTCTTGAAGAATAGCTTTACTGACCAAGTCACTGTAGCTGGTAAATGTTCTCGCTGCTAAACGCATGAGTAACTCAGTATTTAACCCTTTCTGGAAACAATCTTGCTTCTTTTCATCGGTATCTACATGATGTGCAGCATATTGTGCAAGATGATTGAAAATGTTGGCATACTCCATCACCGATTTGTTCTCTTGTTTCAGATTTAGAAACTCCTCCACTTTCACTTTTATGAAACCTTCTGGAATATAATGTGCCCTAAAAATCTCTCTAAATTCTGACCAGGGAATCTGTCTCTCTGTTAGTTGCATAGCTATATGACTAGCCCACCATATCTTTGCCGGGCCTCTCAGCTGTTGCGCTGCAAAGGCAGTCTTGTCCACTTCTGTGCAATTAAGAATGCCAAACTTGTCCTCTATGGTGCGAATCCAAGCATCTGCCACAAGAAGATCTTCGGCCTTGTGGAACAGAGGTGGTTGGGTGGCAAGAAAACCGACGTAGTCAGTTTCTACTGGTGGTGCTTGTCGACCTCTGCCGGCATTGCTTTGCACCAGTTGCCTCAACAATTCGGTCTGCTCATTGCAGTTGGCGATAAGAGCCGCAATAGCCTGAGTCAAGGATGAAGACGGTGGTGGCTGTGCTCCTTGACCCTCATTTCCACGGTTAGCAGTGTTGTTATTGCCCATCTGCAAAAGCACCATCCCTTGGTTAGCCATTCCGCTATCGGGACTAATCCATGCAATTAAAGAATGTGCATAACTAATATGAACACACAGCATGAATCGTTCCCTTCGCGATATGGTTCACCAAGAGAACAAAATGGTTTGCCTCGATTGAAACCACATCTAATCGGTTGAACAGCAGGTTGGTAACTCGTCTAGCTGTAACGTTGCAGTCTTAAGGTTGCACAACTATTGACTACGAAGCGACCAACCAACTCGAGAATGTAAGATGTATGCACGTTCTATCGTTCTCACCCAAACAATTACCAATTATGGTATACGAAGACGACTAGTGGCACAATTACGTACTCTCCCTATATATACTAGTCGTTCCTACGATCAAGGATTCATAACGTGCTTACGTAGTTAGTGTTCCTGCAGACAAACAAAGACAACAAGAGATAGATATAAATATCCATTTCTGGACCCTTCGTGCCAGCACACACGAACGGCCCCCATGTGCCTACGCCACACGGGTAACGCATATGCAGTTTCCCACATATTCACACATACATTACCATCCACTATAGAGATGGCACCCAAACGTTCGACGCTGAATGGGCAGCGCTGCATACATTACCGAAGCAACGTATTCACTTCCCGTACAAATCGCCTTACGGAACACCCAAGGGTACACGTGTCCCAAGGTACACAGTTATGACCAACTGCATAACGAGTCTTCACCTCGTAACATTGCCTTACGAGATGGCCGTGATCACAATCACACGGTAAGAAATCCGCACTCCATATCAGGCGGCAGATAGCGACAGGCTCGTTTGAATTGAGCCTTATCACCTCCTCGTATGCTCAACATACGGGACCCGCGCACGTATGAAACACATGGGCTATTCTAAGGACTATCAGAATACTCACCTTGCTTACCTAAGCGTAGGTGCGTCGTTACAGAATAGTAATTGTGCATAAAAGTAAGGTTTAACGAGAAGTAAAATGCTGGAAGTGCTGGAATAAAATAGATACTTAGATGCCACCTAACTTATAGAACATAAGTAGGGCATACGAACTATCTACTGTATTCCTTAGCGCATCTAGCGTTCACTTTTCGAAAAATCCGAAATTTTTGCAAAACAAAGTTTACTTAACGCAATTAAGTACACCAGTAATCACCCCCCAGTGCAATTAGCTCTGATGCCAGCTGTCACAACACAGTCCAAATAATACCAATCAAGTGCAATAATTAACGCTTAAACTCAAACTAGACTTTCTGCACTCAACCAGTACACTCGGACTGCCTGCTATAACCAGGATCGATTACATAGGAACTCTCGCCAAAAGACGAGCACAAATGATTACCGGCAACAAAAGTGTTTAAAGACATTTACAACCCGAGTTAAACAGAAGCACCAACTTAAACTACAACAAGCGTTTACAAGCCAATTTTACAATTCAAACCTCAGAGTTCAAACGCAGCGGAAAACAATTTAGAGTTGAAAACAAGCTTTAAAATATAGCACAATAGATAATGTCGATGCCACAGAAGGCGAACTTCACATCTTGCCCACTGATGTGAGGCTCACCTGCCCGTACTTCACAGCGAAGACGGGACCCACTCGACCGACCAACCCGGAGGAAATGGTTGACCGATCCACGAGGCGCAGATCTCTTCGGAGCCCTCCGGAACGTAACCTGCTAAAAGATATGGCAACAACAAGCCTGAGTATTCTAATACTCAGCAAGACTTACCCGTCCATGGGTATACTTAGCCCATTAACTAGACATGAAAGGCTTTTTGGCTCTGGAGCTATTTTGCTGAAAAGCAGCTAGCACTGAATCCTTACTTTCAATATTTTAGCGCCAATTGAGTTGACCGCTATAACTTAGGTTTGCCTAGTACTCTAGAGCATACATGGTTGATCACATTATCTTTTCAGAGCACCACAGCCAACATTCTCAGTTCAACTCATTCCACTTCTTTACTACGATGTGACAGAGAGATCAAGGTTCTCATATCCGCGAGTCACGGCGAATCGATCCGATTTAACCTTGCAAGGTGGACCTAACCAACACGGCACGTATATGCCCCGTCGGGCTATACACACTAACCCTTCACATATGCACACCGAATAGGCGAACTGCCCTGCGACCCGGGACTGCTAGCCCCACCGATACCAACGAAGGGTCAGCCATGAGTTTGTATACTAGCTCCACTGGTGAAGACAGTATCAAGTCCGCCTACCGGTGCACATATGGTACTGAGCTTACCGGTTTCGACTACCTCCTACTCCCGGCATGCGGTTAGTACTGTTCAATCCTCGATCAGTAGTGCCAACAACGGTACGGTCCTCAATCGACACAGGCGGAGGCTTACTTTCCATAACTTCCATATCCATAACCAATCCATCTCCGCCCGGTCTCTATTTTTCCTTTCTTTTTCTCAAAGATTCACTCTCCAGCAAATTTTTCAAAAGTAACAAGACCTAAATCTCGCGAGTGACAGGAATCACTCGTCTTCTACCGAATCCTAATTAAGCATTGCAGTACTAACGACCTGTATACTAGTAGAGTGACTGAGGAAACCTAGGGATCATGCATCTAAGGTTCCAATCAACTCCTAGAAACTTAAATGCACAATAATTATATAACAAAAATTGAATACTGAAATTAAGGGTTATGCACCGGGGCTTGCCTTGCAGGTCAACAGGGTTAGTGGTTTCTCCGGGAGCTTGATTAACGACTTCTCCTGGCTGCGGTTCTCCTGCGAAAGGCTTCTGGACCGGCTCGGCAATCAGCTCATAGACGACGTCGGTTTCAGCGTCTATACGAATAAGAATATGCCATGCATGAAACTCATGAAACGATGCAATGAAATGCAACACACGCAACTAAAAGCATGAACCAAACTCCAAAAGCATCTACAGAGCAACAGCAACCTCACAACTAGGGTTACAACGAAAACGGTTTAGAACTGAGGTACAGACTTTGGCTCTAATGCCTTTTAGCCCGAAGTGTCTCCATCAAAGAAGACTAGGGAAAACTCTGGAGTGGTTCAGACTCAGTTCCATAATGCAAAGGAGTGATTCCAGATTATAGATACCTCTGATCGAGAACAAGTAAAACCCATCTAATAAAAAGATGGAAACTAGCTAATACATGGCTCTATCAGATAGAGCACGAAATTACGAAGCTAAAGCAACAAGTTTTGCCTTTAAAGCATTTTTCTACGAATTTCTACAAATTTACCAAGCTTTAACTCAAATCAACAAAAGAAATAAAACAAAACCCTGACCAGAGGGCCCATCAGTCATTGGAATAGAGGAAGAGAGAGGGGGGCCTCCTCTGTTTTGCGCCCGCTCGGCGCCGTGGCCATGGCCGGCGGTGCACCCGCGTGAGCGCGGCGGCCAGGGGCCGGCCGGCCGGCGGGGCCGCGCGGAGGGCTTGCGAGTGCAAGGATCCGCACACCCGCGGCCGAGCAGGGGCGCACACGGGGGCAGCTCAGAGCGGAGCCAGGCAGTGGCGGCAGCAGGACGGCGGCAGCCTGCGGCGGCACGCGGTGGCGGCAGCGTTCCGGCCATGGCGAGGCATGGCGGCGGCGGGAGCGGGCGGCGCAGCACTCAGGGAGGGTCGCCGGCCTCGGGGCGCTCAGCGATGGCGAGCAAGCCCGCGCAGGGGCGGCGCAGCAGAGCACCCGCAGCGGTGTGGCGGCACTCCGGCGCTAACGGGGAGGGATTCGAGAGGGGAAAAGGCCGGGAAGCAAGAAGGGCGCGCGAGTAAGCTCACCGGGGAATCAATTTGGGCGGAGGGAGTCCGGAAGGGGGAGCTCGACGGGAGAGGGAAGCTCGGCGGCACAACAATGGCGGCCGGCGGTCTGCAGGCCTGATTCCGCCGGGGTGGGAGCTCGGCTGAGCTCGTGGAGGGGCGGAGGAGGTTCGGGGCGAGGCTGCGCGGGCTCTGGCACAAGAAAATCGAGCGGAGCGGGGAGGAACGGCCGGGGCGGTCGCCGGCGGCGGCTCTGCTCGGCTTGGCTCGTCCCGAGCGCGAGGATGACGGAGAGGAATGGGGAAAAATCAGGGTTGGCCACTGGAATGTCGTAGAAGCCTTAGGTGGGGGGCGCGGACATCGGCACGGCGACGCGTGGAGGCTCCGACGTCGAGGCCGGCGGCACACTGACTAACCGGGGATGCACAGTAATGCATTTGACCGATTTAGACTCACGTTTGACCGATTAAAACTCAAAATTCCATATAGGAACTTGAAATTTGGCCAAAATAGAAGTTGTAGAGGACAAAAAGGTCTACAACTTTGCTTTTGGGCGAAAATTGATTCGAAGCCCGGATTAAGGACAAAAACAAGATCGAACGCGGCTAACTCGAAAGTTACTCTGGAAACTTGATTAGCGCTAATGACGGCGATTAACCCTGATTAGCGACTAACCACACGATTAGCACCAAAAGATTAACACCGGGTGTTACAGAGCTGGGCCGGTGCCACGCGGGCCGGGCACGGGGTTTGGGCCGGCTGGGGAGGTGGACTGGGCCGCGGGGAGAATAGGGAAGGAGGGAGCGGGTTGGGCCGCCGGGTTGGGTTTCTCTTATTTTCTCTTTTTCTTTTCCTTTTCTATTTCTAATTCAAACCAAACTAAACCTATTTGAATTCAAATTTGAATTTTAATTCAAAGCACACTCAATCAACTAAAATTATGCACCAGCATGAATGCACAAACAAGTTTAAACCAAGAAAAATTTTAATTACTTGTGAAAGAAAAATTAAATTAAATGCAAGGCTAAGCATAATAAACCTGAGAAATTTAAATAAAGCTAATTAAATTTATTATTAAATACTGAAATTTAAATTAGGGTGTTACAGCGTCAGAAGGGGAAAACTTCTAGGATGCATGACTACAGAGAGAAGCATCGAGGCAAATCCAGTAAAGATCGAAGCCATCAGAAGAATGCAACCACCCACAATGAAGAAGGGGGTACAAAAGTTGACAGGCCGACTAGCTTCTCTAAACAGGTTCATTTCGTGGTCTGTAGAAAGGTCACCCCCTTTCTTCAAGGTGTTGAAGGGCTCCAAAAATTTTCACTGGGGTCTTGAGCAAGACAAAGCCTTCGAAGACTTGAAACAGTACCTGGAGAACCTCACCATAATGACAAGCCCTTCGCCTGGAGCAGAGCTTCTGCTGTATATTGCAACTTCGAGCTCCGCAGTGAGTGCAGCATTAGTCGAAGAGAGAATGGTCAAAGACACTTTGAAGCAGCTACCAGTATACTTCGTATCCGAAGCCCTTAGCAGATCGAAGTTGTTATATTCGAAAATAGAAAAGATGGCCTATGCAATAGTTATGGCGGCTAGGAAGCTTCGCCACTACTTTCAGAGTTTCAAAATCCAGGTCCCAACATCTTTTCCCCTTTGGGACATGTTTGAGAATAGAGAAGCCTTAGGAAGAATTGGAAAATGGGCAACACAGCTGGCATCACACACCATTGATTTTGTCCCGCGAAGTGCAATCAAGTCTTAGGTCTTGGCTGACTTCGTTGCTGACTGGACACCATCAGCACCTTCGCAAAGCCCTCCGGTCATTGAAGCAATCTGGCAGATAGAATATGTCGGAGCTTACTGCAAGAATGGCTCAGGCACTTCGGCCGTCCTCACAGCACCTTCGGGGACTCAACTCAAGTATGCAGCAAGGCTAGTGTTGGCGCTCCTTAAGTACCCATTTTATTATACAATTAGGAGAGGTTTTGGTAATTTCTTCAGGATGATTCATGTACTAACCCGCCACTTGGCACCCGAACTTGACCATTTTCGATTTTGTCCTGGATTTTGGAGCATGTTGTGTTTTGGAAGGAAATTGGACATTTTGGGAGATGTTTTGACACATAGTCACAACTGGGCTAAGATGAGGAATAAAGAGAAGAGGCCGCACGCAAAAGATGGGACCGAAAGGGGCCAGAAAGGGCCCAGGCCGGCCGGCCTGGGGCCCTCTGAGCCGGCCGGCCTAGCCCATTCCGGGGCCCAATCGGCCTCAATTTTCTTCAGCGCGAAGTATGCGTCAACCCTAATCTGTGTTTTACCAAAACCACCGACCAAAAACCGCCTATATATACCCTGAAGCTGCCGTCAAAGAGGAGTGGGGGACGGACAATCGAAAGATCGCAGAGAGATTTGGAAGAGAGCATCCAGAGACGAGTTTTAGAGATCCATTGGAGTTAGACACAAGAGAAAGGCGACAGCGGAGGCCTCATCATTCCTCGGCGCCGCTGCAAGTTGGAGGACAGCAAGGGATCCATCCCTTGCCAGAGATTTCGTCACCATGATCGACTACGCTTCTCTTAGCTTCATGGGGTAAAGACCTCATTTGTTCATGGGGTTGTAAGGAGATCTTGAGTTGTAATTGCCGAATCCTTTATGAGATTGATCTATCATGATTCTTGTTGATGATGCTTTGATGCCTAATAGTTCGCGACTTGGCTTTGGGTTTGCTTTGCTCTTGCATGGTTTACTTAGATTACATCAACTATCGTGTTCTTGTTGATTCGTTACCGATTATCCTCGTGTAGTGACAGTATGCGGGAGGGAAAGGTTTTGATCTTGGAACACACCTTTGGTAGATTAGATCCGTTCTTCGTTGCTTGGCGATTACATCTCTAGTGATCCTAGACCCTATGGTCAAATGCTTTTCATATCTTGTGCACACACCTATCATTGCTCACTAGTCTAGATTGGATTAGATTGGTTAGATTAGATCTATTTCACACTCAATCACTCAATATAGATCTTTTACCAACATCATTAGTGCTTAGTTAAGCATAGTAATACACTTTGTTCCGTGGATTGATAAACCTTGGGGGAATACTCTAAGGGAAAAGCTACACGATCCGTGCGCTTGCGGTATGTAAATTGGCGCTCTAAGGAGCGTCAACAAGCTTTTCTGGCACCGTTGCCGGGGAACAAGCGATTTTGCTATGTTTAACTTTGTATTAATTTTGTTGGTTACTAACACCTAACCTTTTCCCTAGAAATTTTTTTGTTTTTTGTTTTGATTGTCTAGATGGCCCATCTCATTCAACACGTGGAAGAAGGAGAAAAATCACTAAGGGATTATGCAAGCCCGCGATTGGAGGACTTCGACATGCAAAAAATCAGATTCGGTGTTGCGAGCCACCGAGTACGAGATCAAGCCTCAAATCATCAAGATGGCGGCGGCAAACCCCTTTAGAGGAGATGAGACGGACAACCTATATAGACATATCAAGTGGTTCACAATGCTATGCAACACGGTACAACAAGACGGAGTTCCGCTAGCTTGGTTTAGATGGAATCTTTTCCCATACTCACTTGCGGAAGAAGCGAGAAGATGGTTTGCACTTGCATCCTTCGAGGTAAAAGGAAATTGGGATGACTTGATGAAGAAATTTTGCAAGCGGTTCTTTCTGTTAAGCAAGGTTCAACATATTCGGAAGCAAGTGATCAACTTCGCGCAAGGAGAAGAAGAAGGGATAGATCAAGCATGGGATAGATTCAATGGATTGATTGAACAAGGACCGAAGCTCGGATTTTCCGGTGAAGTACTCTTGCATACCTTTTATTTTTCCCTAACCCCCGATTGCATGCAGTTTGTTCAAATGTGTGCAGGAGGAGATCTCATGGAGAAAACACTCACGGAAGCCGCCCAACTCCTACGAAAAATCAGCAAGGGTGCGGCCATGCGAAGAGATTGGGAAAAACGATGCTCGGCAAGCTCCGAGGAAGAATCTCAAGTGCGGGTGCTTGCTGGAATTTTCAGAAAAGAGACATCAGAAGTGAGGGAAGAACAACCGAAGCATGGGAAAGTCATAGAGACAAACCACGATGAAGAAGCATCGATCCGTAGTGCAACGAAAGACGACCCGGAAAAGAAAGGAAGAACCATGGATTGGATACCAATTGACTTCGGAAGATTGTTCGACAAAGCAAGACCGCATCCAAATCAGCGAGGAATGGCGAAGGCGATAGCGGAAGACTTTCCACCGGATAATCACATGGGATATACATTTGGCAAGGAATCGTCCGGTGATATTATTCGGAAACTTTTTGAAGAAAAAGAGGAAGAGATTGACTTGGACGAAGTGCTGGAGGTCAAAAGGATCATGGGAGTAAAATCGGAATCATCACCCTACGCACACATAGCCCAAGTATATGCGATTGGATGCGATCAAAGCGAAGGTAATCCTTCACTCACACCTTGTGTTGGTTGCAAGATAGACAGAATAAAATGTTGCAATGTTTTATGTGACGTTGGCGCCCATGTTAGTGTGATGAGTTCCAAGGTTTATGTTGAGCTTTTTAACGAAACACCGAACCTAGATGCTACAATCATTAAATTGATCATGGGAGATGGTAGATTAATCAAACCGCTAGGAGTGCTTAGAAATCTAAATGTTGCCATAGCGGGTAAAGAAATTCCTACCGACTTTTTTGTGATTAATGCTAGTGATGATGAACATGAAAGCATAATTCTTGGAAAACCCTTTCTCAAATTAGTAAATGCTATTCTAGATGTTGGAAAAGGGATTGTCACTTTTGATCTAGATGGAGAGAAGCACACTTTCAAATTTCATTCAAAACCGTCTCGTGCTTTACCTCTACCTCTTGATAACGAAGGGGTAGAGAGCATTCGTTTCATTGATTCTTTTAGGGATCCTCTCCAACGCACTTTGGAGAATGGGGACACTCAAGACGATCAAGATGGAGAATTAGTGGAAACAATGGAAGAGTTGAAGCCGCAACACGGGAATTTGGAGGAAGAAAAATTTGAAGACATTGGAGAATTAGATCAAGAAGAGGATGGTGCGCCCGATGTTGAGATGAAGCCGCTCCCCAAGGGATTGAAATATGAATTTTTGGGAGATGGCAAGACTTTTCCGGTGATTGTTAGCGACGAATTGAGCCCGGAAGAGATGGAGAAGTTGCTGAATTTATTAAAGAAGCACAAAAAGGTGATTGTCTACTCGATTAATGACTTGAAAGGTATTAGCCCCGCTTTTTGCACACATCGTATACAACTCGAGGAGCAATACAAGCTGGTCGTACAGCATCAAAGAAGGTTGAGCCATGCTATGTGTGATGTGGTGAAGAAGGAGGTTATCAAATTGTTGAATGCCGGAATAATATACCCCGTGCCACATAGTGAATGAGTAAGCCCCGTGCATTGCGTTTCGAAGAAAGGAGGACTCACGGTTGTGAAAAATGAGAAGGAGCAATTAATACCGCAAAGAACCATCACGGGATGGAGGGTGTGCATCGATTATAGAAAATTGAATAAGGCAACAAGGAAGGATCATTTTCCACTACCATTCATTGACGAGATGCTAGAAAGGTTGGCAAAACATTCACACTTTTATTACCTTCATGGATACTCGGGATTCTTCCAAATACCTATTCATCTGGATGATCAACATAAGACCACATTTACTTGCCCGTATGGAAATTTTGCATATCGGAGGATGCCTTTTGGATTGTGCAACGCACCCGCTTCTTTTCAAAGGTGCATGATGGCTATATTTTCAGATTTCATAGAAGAGATTATGGAGGTATTCATGGATGATTTCTCGGTGCATGGTACTAGCTTTGATAATTGCTTGGCAAATTTGGAAAAAGTTCTTAAAAGATGTGGAGAGGTTGATCTTGTGCTCAATTGGGAGAAGTGTCATTTCATGGTGAAAGAAGGAATTGTTCTTGGCCATGTTATCTCCGAGAGAGGGATAGAGGTGGACAAAGCAAAGATAGAAACCGTGGAGAAATTTCCACCACATACGGACATCAAATCTTTGAGGAGCTTCCTCGGTCAGGCCGGATTCTATAGGAGGTTCATAAAGGATTTTTCAAAAATCACCAAGCCATTGACACAACTTCTCCAAAAAGATGTGGAATACACCTTCGATAGTGATTGTCTTCACGCCTTTCGAACACTCAAGCAATCTCTCATAAGTGCTCCTATCATGCAACCTCCGGATTGGAATCTACCATTTGAAATCATGTGTGATGCAAGCGACTACGCCGTAGGAGCCGTTCTTGGACAAAGGAAAGAGGGGAAGGTAAATGTTATCTACTACGCAAGCAAGACTCTCAATGAAGCCCAAGTTAATTATGCAACAGCGGAGAAAGAATTGCTTGTCGTGGTATTCGCCTTCGAAAAATTCAGATCATACATAGTAAATTCAAAGGTGATAGTTTATACCGACCATGCGGCAATCAAGTATCTCTTGTCCAAGAAAGATGCTAAGCCACGCTTGATTCGATGGATCCTATTGCTACAAGAATTCGATGTGGAGATAAGGGACAAGAAAGGGGCAAAAAATGTTGTGGCCGACCACCTATCAAGGATGAACCATGGAGATGATGGAAAAGAACCTATCGAGGATCAAATGAGAGATGATCACCTATATAGAATTCTTGACAAAGATAGTTGGATGAATGAAATAATAAGGGCAATAAAAGGGATGCCCTTGGATCACTTGGACAAGAATGCAAGGAGAAAAGTGATCGCGGAAAGAAGAAAATACTATTGGGATCCACCATACTTATATAGATATGGAGAAGATGGAGTCCTAAGAAGATGCATACCAAGGGAGGAATGTGAAGAAGTTCTAAGAAAGTGTCACTCGTCGGGATATGGAGGACATTATGGGCACTTTAGAACTCAAGCTAAGGTATGGGCTAGTGGATTCTATTGGCCCGAGATGCATGAAGACGCGAAAAGATTTGTTTCGACTTGTCCGGAATGCCAAAGGACGGGGAATATCTCGCAAAGAAATGCCATGCCGTTGAACTACAACTTGCAAATAGATCTATTTGATGTCTTGGGAATCGATTCCATGGGACCATTTGTGAACTCACATGGGTTTGAGCATATATTGGTGATGGTGGACTATGTTTCAAAGTGGGTTGAAGCTATGCCATGTCGGAAGGCATCAACGGAGGAGTCCACGCACATGATTAAATCGGTAATCTTCCCTCGATATGGTGTCCCGAGAATCTTGATAAGCGACGGAGGAACACAATTCACGGGCAAAGACTTTGGTAAATGCTTGAAGAAATTGGGAATTGAACATAGAGGGTCCACGGCTTATCACCCCCAAACAAACGGACAAGCGGAAACTTCGAACAAGCAATTGAAGGACATTTTAAAGAAGACCGTGATAAAAGGAGGAAAAGATTGGTCGAAGAGACTAGATGATGCACTATGGGCATATCGTACGACACACAAAACCCTGATTGGTATGACTCCTTATCAATTTGTTTATGGAAAAACATGCCACTTGCCGGTTGAGCTAGATCATAAGGCGTATTGGGCGATGAAGGAGATGAACTTTGATGCGGAAGCCGCTGGAATTAAAAGGAGAATCCAAATAAGCGAATTGGAGGAGTTAAGATTGAAAGCGTACAATAGTGCAACAATTTACAAAGAAAGGATGAAGAGATGGTACGCCAAGCGATTACAAAACAAGGAATTCAAAGAAGGAGACAAGGTCCTACTCTACAATTCAAGATTCAAACTTTTTGGCAAAGGAAAATTGCAAAGCAAATGGGATGGACCATACGTCGTACACTCATTTTCATCCACGGGAGCGGTGACAATCATGGATGTGAAAGGCGACCAATATGTGGTGAACGGACAGCGACTAAAGATATTCTTGGAGCCCGACGTCGTGCCCCTTCATTACATCGACATATATACCATGGATGAGGAACCGGAACGTCAAGCCTAACGACGTTAAGCAAGGTAAGTTTGTAAATATTCTCTTTTAGATTTAATTTTCGTAGTTTTGTTTTTATTCTGGACGAACTTTGAGTAAAATATAGGCTTATAATTTGTTGGTGGGCACCTCGGAAAAAGTTGGAGTCCAGGGGGCCGAAAACCCCCTGGGCCGGCCGGCCCAACACCCCTAGGCCGGCCGGCCCGAGCCTCCTCGTACGCGTTTCGGTCTCGATTTTTGGTAGGTATGAGATAAGGAAATTTTGAACCCGTGTCTTATAGATTTCGCATGCCAAATACGCAGAGATATTGGACTTCTCATCCAAGTCTTTTCAGGACTTAAATAGAGGCGCGGTTTAGATCTATTCTCTTATACTTTTCAATCTACACCACCACCTCGTGAGAGACATCAACAATGGCCGTTCCAGCGAGCGCAAGACCCATGATTGCAGCAATGGAGATCAAGGAGAGGGGCATGGCACCAGACACCCCCACGCCAAACCAGCAGACGCCTAGCCCCATCTCGGCGACCGGTGAGCCGCCCCTCCTTGTCGAAGCAAAGCGATGTGAAGCGAAGGCCCCTCCGAAGAAATTTAACACCCAAGCACGGATGAGCGTCGGAGGGAAGGGCCTTCTGTGGTGCAAGAAGAAGATAGCTCAAACCCAAAGGGAGGTCGTCGTCATCAGCGACGAAGACGAGGGCGAGAAGCGACAAGACAAAGAGTCACCCGCACCTAGGCGTTCCTTGCGCCTTCTCGGAGTTAAAAGGAAAAACTACATCGAGCACACCCCGGAGCCGAAGGACTATGCGGGGGACAATGATTGGGAAAGCTACATGAGCCCCGGTTCATGGGGCGCCACTGGTCGTGACTACGATGATGATTGGCCGGGGTGGGCCGAAGAGGAGAGAAGGGAGGAAGACGACCCCTCCGGAGGTGATAGCGGCAAGGAGAAGAAGAAGGATGATGACGAGCCCGAGGACGACATCCCTAACCGAGGCGGGCATCACTCCGGGTGCTGTTTCAAGTGCCGCAATGAAATCGCGGATCTCCACGCCACCATCGATAGGTGTCACGATCGAATCGTGGCAATGGATCGAAGGATGGACGACATCGAGTGATTGGTCGAAGGAGATTACAACTTCCATGTCCGCAACATAAGGAAGTTATTCGGGATAGTCGGAGATCTACAAAAGCAAGGAGGAGGGCGCCCTAGATGCAATTTCCCTAGGTGCCGTTGAGAACACCGACGAGCGTCACACTCGTATTTTATATCATCGCGACGAGGACGCCGCATAATCTAAGCATGGGGGGAGAGGTGTGACGGCTCGTAGATTGAATTTCGTTAGTCTTTGTTTCGTCGAAAGTTCGTCATGTGCGTGTCTTTAATTCCGCATGTGTGAGAGTCATAGTCTAGCGTTGTGTGCTTTATTTTTCGCATATGTGAGAGTGAGTCTTAAATTAGTGTTGAGTCATGAAAACAAAATAGAGTCTTTGTTTTTTGTCGGATTGTGCAATTTTATTTATGCATTCAGTTTTACTTTATTTTCTTTAAAGCAATTGTTCACGAGCGTTGTCATGAAAATTATTCGTCCATGTTAATACCCACACTTGAGCTTTGATCTAGCGCTTGGTTTTGATTACGCTTGCGAATAAGGCATGATTTGGAGGAGTTTAATTTCATAAAAATAATAAAACCCCTACAAACATAAGGTTGATCAAGTTCTTGGCAAGTTGAGAGTAAAAATCCTATCATCCACAAGCTATATTCGTTCCACCATAAGTATTGGATGTACATTGAGTTGAGTTAGGATTTCTTTCTCTTGGGAGTTTTAATTTCGAGCAATGATCATGTCCGTATTTTTCATCTCTGAATTGCTAGCCCCGTCAATATTCGGTAATGAGAATTCCTCATTGGAACAACTCATGAAATCTACTAGATTCCAAAACCCGAACATGAGATTATCTTGTTTATTATCCTTTTCCTTGACCACAACCCAATTATGAGGATATGTTCTGTTCCTGCGCATGAGTTGTATAAAACATAATTTTAGGACGAAAAAAGGAAGGAGTACTGGAAAGATGGACCGAATCCGACCTGGGAAAGCCCCAGGCCGGCCGGCCTACACCCCTTGAGCCGGCCGGCCTAGGCCCCTCTGGCCTCGGCTCGGGCTCCAAAAATTCAGGGAGCCACTTCGGAGATTTGCCTATCTATGTTTTATAAAAAGTGTCCTATGAAAAGGTTCAGAAAAGAGAAAGAAAATTCGGGAGAAAGAAAGAAAAAAAATGTATGAGAAGAAAAGAATAAATGAAGGGATTCTATGGTTAGAGAAGTGCAAAGAGATATCACCTTGTTGTTTGAGAACAATATTCTCAATTCCAACCATGTGCAATCCGACAACGAGGACGATGCTTGTGCCTTGAAGTCAATCTTTTTGTATGCCTTTGCACATGTCCACCATTCTAAATCTTCTTACCCTTGAACCCTTTACATTATGGAGAAACTCTCATGATCATTGGCTCGGAAGGTAAGCAATCATTAGAAGGTATTCTTAATTTGACAATATATGTATATACTTTGCTAAGCCTCACCTGTAGCCCCACCTTATACTTGAGAGACTTTTGGGAGATGAGAGTTTGCAAATAATAATAGGATAGCCACTTATATCGAGAGACATGAAAGGACTTGTGCAAGAGTTTTTGGGTCTAACCTTTGTTGCAGGGTATTTTTGCTTCTGAAATCTAAAAAAAGAGAGGAAAAACCTCCAAGGATGGCAAGAAAAGCAAGTGTTGTCGATATTCAAGTTGCCGGCTAAAGGTAAGAGTCGTGGAGTAGTATTGGATGAGTTTTTAAACGCCCATGATATGATTATCCTCGCTGCTCCTCTGACCTTTGTTTGAAGAAATATTGTTAGACTTGTTTGCAAAAGTAAATTTTGCAGTTTGAGAACTCTCGAGCAACCCATGGAAGGACTTGATGATTTGATTTGCTCGAGGACGAGCAAAAGCTAAGCATGTGGGGAATGTTGGCGCTCCTTAAGTACCCATTTTATTATACAATTAGGAGAGGTTTTGGTAATTTCTTCGGGATGATTCATGTACTAACCCGCCACTTGGCACCCGAACTTGACCGTTTTCGATTTTGTCTTGGATTTTGGAGCATGTTGTGTTTTGGCAGGAAATTGGACATTTTCGGAGATGTTTTGACGCATAGTCACAACTGGGCTAAGATGAGGAATAAGGAGAAGAGGCCGCACGCGAAAGATGGGACCGAAACGGCCCAGGCCGGCCGGCCTGGGGCCCTCTGAGCCGGTCGGCCTTGCCCATTCTGGGGCCCAATCGGCCTCAATTTTCTTCATCGCGAAGAATGCATCAACCCTAATCTGTGTTTTACCAAAACCACCGACCAGAACCACCTATATATACCCCGAAGCCGCCGTCAAAGAGGAGTGGGGGACGGAGAATCGAAAGATTGCAGAGAGATTCAGAAGAGAGCATCCAGAGATGAGTTTCAGAGATCCATTGGAGTTAGACACAAGAGAAAGGCGACACCAGAGGCCTCATCATCCCTCGGCGACACTGCAGACAGCAAGGGATCCATCCCTTGCCGGAGATTTCATCATCATGATCGACTACGCTTCGCTTAGCTTCATAGGGTAAAGTCCTCGTTTGTTCATGGGGTTGTAAGGAGATCTTGAGTTGTAATTGCCGAATCCTTTATGAGATTGATCTATCACGATTCATGTTGATGATGCTTTGATGCCTAATAGTTCACAACTTGGCTTTGGGTTTGCTTTGCTCTTGCATGGTTTACTTAGATTACATCAACTATCGTGTTCTTGTTGATTCGTTACCGATTATCCTCGTGTAGTGACAGTATGCGGGAGGGAAAGGTTTTGATCTTGGAACACACCTTTGGTAGATTAGATCCATTCTTCGTTGCTTGGCGATTACATCTCTAGTGATCCTAGACCCTATGGACAAATGCTCTTCATATCTTGTGCACACACCTATCATTGCTCACTAGTCTAGATTGGATTAGATTGGTTAGATTAGATCTATTTCACACTCAATCACTCAATATAGATCTTTTACCAACATCATTAGTGCTTAGTTAAGCATAGTAATACACTTGTTCCATGGATTGATAAACCTTGGGGGAATACTCTAAGGGAAAAGCTACACGATCCGTGCGCTTGCGGTACGTAAATTGGCGCTCTAAGGAGCGTCAACCAGCTAGACTTCCCAGGATGCACGAACAATGTTGCTAAATACGAAGGCTTGTTCCTAGGTCTTCGCAAGGCACAAGCACTTCGAGCGAGGAGGCTATCCATCAAGTCCGACTCCGAGCTCATCACCAACCACATTGGCAAAACTTACAGAGCACTAAAACCTGAGCTAGCAAAGTATCTGGCAGCAGTCCGTAGCACGGAGAAGTATTTTTTGGGTTTCAGCGTGCGAAGCTTCCCCAGACTACAGAACAAACAGGCAGATGTCTTGGTGAAGGCCGCAGCAGAAAACAATCCATTGCCTCTGGACGTGTTCTTTGAAACACTCCGGAGCGGTTCAGTAAATTGCGCCGAAGAGCCAGCAAAATTTGTCAATGCCATATCAAGTGAGGGCTGGAGGTCAACAATATTGGCTTACCTTCGGGGAAACTTTGTACTAGAGGACGAGAAAGAGGAAAAACGACTAGCCCTTCAAGCGCGAAGCTACTCAATCGTCAAAGACACATTGTATCGAGGGGGCGTCTGTGCACCTCTTCTGAAATGCATCTCACAAGTCGAAGGAAGACAGTTGCTGCAAGAAATTCACGCAGGCATGTGCTCTTCGCACATTGGAACGAGGGCTCTGGTGAGAAAAGCTTTTCACGAAGGGTTCTATTGGCCTTCGGCTGTGGCGGACGCCCACGAAATTGTTCGCACGTGCCCTAATTGTCAGAAGCACGCCCACTATAGCAAGTTCCTGCCAGAAGTAGTCCATCTAATACCTCCGGTCTGGCCCCTCGCGCGGTGGGGCATTAACATTGTGGGTCCCCTCCCAATAGCCCCAAGCAACTTCAAGTATGCAGTAGTCGCAGTGGAATACTGCTCAAAGTGGATCGAAGCCAAGGTGCTTCGCGATATAACAGCCGCAACCTTTCAAAAAAATTTCTGGCGGAACATAGTGTGCCGCTTCGGCGTACCCAAAGAAGTCACAGTGGACAATGGAAAGCAGTTGGATTGTACCATGTTCAGGAAGTTCTGTCATCAATTGGGCACCAAGTTGTGCTTCGCCTCAATGTACCATCCACAGTCAAATGAGGCCGTCGAAAGAGCAAATGATATCATCTTTTCCGGAATCAAGAAGAACATCACGGAGCAGCCGAAGGGCAAGTGCGTTGACGAGCTACCAAAAGTAATTTGATCGCATAACACAACGGAGTCAAGGGCAACAAAGTTCAGTCCCTTCAAGCTCCTCTATGGTGAAGAGGCAATGACACCAGAAGAACTTCGCCACGGGTCCTACAGAACCGAAGCTCCAGATGAAGACATCAAGCCAACAATCAACACAATCGAAGCCATCAAAACACAAGTAGCCATCAACCTTGTCAAGTACCAGGAGGAGACCTGAAGAAGGCACAACAAGAAGGTGAGACCTCGGGAAATCAAAGAAGGTGATCTCGTACTTTGCCGTATCCCGAAGAGCAAGCTGCAAGGCAAAATGTACAGCAAATGGGAAGAACCATTCCTGGTCACCTCAATGGCAAGACCCGAAGCTTGTAGGCTTCGAACACTTGAAGGTGTCGAAGAGCCATACTCCTGGAACAAGGATATGCTCCAGCGCTACTATGTCTAGATTCCCTCAATTTCTATAATAAATTGTAATTTTCTTTCATTACTAGATTGAACAATGTATTCTTGGGCTCGTACTCTTTTCCTCCCAGGGGAAGCCTTCGTACAATCACTGTGGTTGTCGAAGGTGTGAGGTTTTTAATGAGGCGGCAACCCTATGTAACCCCTTGTGAAATATAAGCAAGGTCCCAAAAAGAGAACAGCATGTATCTGAGAAGGCACCGAAGCGTCTATCCCCCTTCATCACAGCGAAGGGGGGAAGTCATCGGCGCATTATACGTGAATGCCACTTCGAGAAATGAGTCCAGGGCTTGTGAAGCCTAACAGCCCGCAACACCCTCGGGTCTCAGTTCTTAATTTTTCCTAGTTGAAAAGACCTTCCGCGCAGAGCGCCGAAGGCATGGAAAATCCGATCGTGCGAAAGCCGAAGGCCAGGGCTAGCCTAAGTGAGCTAAAGAGCCGAAGGCAACCCCACAGAGAAGACCCTCCTCACCAAAGCGCCGAGGGCATGGAAAGTCCTATCGTGCAAAAGACGAAGGCTAGGGCCCACCTAAGCGAGCTAAAGTGCCGAAGGTCCCCCTATCAAAAAACTCTTCAGAACAAAGTTCTGAACACACTTTGCAATTTTTTAACGACTAAAGCGGCATGCCCATTCCTCCAAGAACGCAAAAGGGGGGGGTGGTGCTTCGTGAATGAATACGTTGCGTGCTTGCAGCCATGGGCTACCCCAGGAAATAAAGGGGGTGGCGCTTCGCAATTATTCAAGGGCTCAGTCTATAACAAAGGGGGCTTCGCAAAATCGAAGACCCACACTCTTAGAACGAAAATGTCACCCTCCAAGGACGCAAAAGGGCGGGGGTGGCGCTTCACAAATAGAATACAATGCTTCCTCAAAGGGACACAATTTTCCATTAACAGGGGTGGTGCTTCGAAATCAAAATCATCACATCACAATGACACACTGGGACTTCGCCCAATTTTACACAATGGTTTTTAATTTGACACCACAACATAAAAACTACATAGGGCTTTCGCCCATATCATTCTGACATTACAATAGATTCTTTCTCTTCGAATATAATGCGGTCCAACTCGTCAATGACCTCGCAGACCGCGATGTCTAAGATCTCTTCGGCCAGACTTCGGAGATAGGCTTCGAATCTTGGCCCTGCAATAAATGATGGCTCCCATCAGTCATCTTGTACGAAGGCATCCTCTTCGTTATACATGACGCAATAGTCCCCGTGGACTTCCTCCACGGGCTCCGGCTTCGGCTCAATGAGCCCAGCAGGTGGCAAGTATGGAACATCCGTGTTCAACATGTGTTTAATTTCGTGATGAATAGTACGATCGCGAAGAACCTCATGGTGTTTGTCCGTGTCGCGCGTGAACCTATCAAAAAAACGCTTTGACTACGCATTGCGGCGGTTATAAGCATGCTCTTTAACACATCCAAAATTCCGCGAAGGTCATCCAAGGCCGATTCGCATTAAATTTGTACCACATTGCACCAGATATCACAAAGTTTCCGCGTTTCATCTGCAAATGTTAGACCTGGGCCCACGGGACTGTGCACACCGAATAGATGTGAGGAAGATTCTGGATACACACAAGAAAGGAAGAAACCGGACTCCAACAAGAACTCCTTTGTAATCCTCCGAGGACTCTACTTTGTAATCCTTTTGGGACTCCTACCTTGTAAACCGACTAGAATTCCACCTCCTCGACTATATAAAGGAGGGCGGGGTACCTAGATCGGTATGAACCAACAGATAGCTAGATTGCTCAATAGAGCACAACACCCTAGCACAGGGCGCAATATACCAAACCACCACACAGGACGTAGGGTATTACGCTATTTCGGCGGCCCGGACCTGTCTAAATTTGTATCTTGTGTCCTTGCGTTTACCTTCAAGTTCTAGATTCGGCGATCTGCTCCCAATAATCTCCTAACTTAGGGCATCCCAAGGTAGGCGAGCGGTAAAAATACCGACAGTTGGTGCCCACCGTGGGGCCGATCATCGCGATCATTGGGCGAGCTTGAAGGACATCATCATCAAAAGTTAATCTTCTTGCACGTCGAGGTTAACGACAAATCAAGTCAGGCAGCTCGCTGTGCTTATTTGTCAAGTCAAATTGTACAAGATTTACGGGCTCCACGCAAGTTCAAGCTGTTCACAGGAGAAGTCAGCAATCGATCAACTACTTGGCGCAGTATGCACGAAGACCAGGCTGCTCATCCAAATTTGAGAGTTACTATCCGAAGCAGAAAAGAATTCGTCTATTGACCCAAGTTCTGGAGGGTCTCGCAGAGTTAGTTGCTTGTTGTTTGAGCGTGAAGCCCATAGACCGAGTCCGAGACCAGGAAGGAGGCTGTGAAGTGGTGCTGCAACCAGGAGACAGCTTGTGTTCCTGATCGAAGATAAAGAAGCGATGCCGCTGCTTTAAAAAATATATCAAGGTGCATCTAGCTGCACAGGCCATGCCACTAAAAGAATTTGGATCAAATTGCTATGTACACACATGAGAAGCTACCAAGAAACAACAAGTTCTTTGCTACTAGTAGCAAAAAAGACTTGCACAACAATGAGCGACGTCCATGCAACTACGACTACTTCGACTACTTCGACTAATCGGCAACGTCAACAATCGCCGTTGACTACTTCGACTACTCGGTGACGCGGCGTCGACTACTTCGACTACTTGTCTCGACTAGAAAATTAGTCAAGAGTAGGCGTCGCACCATCAATAACTAGTCGGATTCAACTCCGACTAGTTGGCATCAATCAAGCTAAGTCACTTATACCTTTTTTGACTTGTTTTTCACAAGATCGACTGCTTTTTTGGGGTATGCCTCTCGACCGAAGCTACGCTCGGGGGCTACACCGTAATCGACTGCTTTGTGTGCAACCTGCACTCTCGCCTACTTTTTTGTGCGCAACCCGCACATTTTTGCCGACTATTTTGTCTGCAACCCGCACTCTGCTCGAGTGCTTTATGCGAGCCGTGCATCTTATTTGTTGCTTTGTCAACTTCTTCTCTGTTTTTGTTGTCTCTTCTCAACGGTTGCTAAAGTACTTGAGGAGCATATGCCTTAATCTATGAAACCTCGACTCTTTTGTACGCCTATATTCCTACGCGTGCATGCGGCCACATTCCCTGTGCTATGGGCTACGGCTATCAGGGATCAGGTGCTTAAACGTAATAGGCTAACTGCTCGGGGAAATTACATGACCTAGCTAGAGCAAGACATGAAAAAATAAATTTATATATGCATTCTTTGATGCTGGGATTTTCTCCCGTTCTTTTCCAAGCATTTTCTTCAATGCTGGGATTCGCTCCAGACTTGATATCATGTATATCATTTTACAACATATTTTTATGTTTGTTTCACAGGAGATCGGACCTAGAGCATGCTGCTGGCACGTCCTGCTCTCAGGCTCGGGGGCTGGACACCAAAAACTACTCGACGTCACTTCTTTGGCTCGCCTAGCTCGTAACCTCGGGGGCTGGACGCCGCAAAACTATTCGATGCTGACTCATGTGAAGACTGGAGGCAAGAAAAATTCTACACTACGTGCCACGACTTTTGGATCCTTTATTCCAAATCTTGGAATTTGGATTCAAGGCTCGGGAACTACGGGACACTTGACATCAACACTTATTTTTCAAATTTTTGGAAGATAAAGACAAGGAGACTGAAGACTGATTTGACCCTCAGCCTAATTCTGCAATTCAACCTAAGGCTTGGGGGCTACACCATATGGAGCGCGAGTTCATCGCACACCATATAAAAGAAGACTTTCGGGGCTTGAGCACCACACAGCCTCGATGCAGACGGAAGTACTCGGAAGATCACTTGAAGCACTCGACGGAGCACTCGAAGTACTCGAAGACGACTTTAGAAGTACTCGACGCCTGCAGTACTCGGCTACGAAGAGCTCGGGGGCTTGTTAGACCCGAGCCCACAGGACTGTGCACACCGAATAGATATGAAGAAGATTCCGGATACACACAAGAAAGGAAGAAACCAGACTCCAACAAGAACTCCTTTGTAATCCTCCTAGGACTCTACTTTGTAATCCTCCAGGGACTCCTACCTTGTAAACCGACTAGAATTCCACCTCCTGGACTATATAAAGGAGGACGGGGTACCTAGATCGGTATGAACCAACAGATAGTTAGATTGTTCAACAGAGCACAACACCCCAGCGCAAGGCGCAATATACCAAACCACCACACAGGACGTAGGGTATTACGCTATTTCGGCATCCCGAACCTGTCTAAATTTGTGTCTTGTGTCCTTGCATTTACCTTCAAGTTCTAGATTCGGCGATCTGCTCCCAATAATCTCCTACCTTAGGGCATCCCAAGGTAGGCGAGCGGTAAAAATAACGATAGCAAAGGCAAAATACCTTCGGTGATCCGCGCAGGCGCCGACAGAGGGTCCTGCACAGACGCCGATGGTGTTAATTAATAGTTATGGTTACACTTGTCAATTACATCACAAAATCCAAAGCAATGCTCACACCTCTCCAATATCTTTGCCAGCACCGGCGTCAGCTCCACCACCTGCGCCATCTTCGGCATCTCCATCATCATTAATTGGAGGGCTCCGCCTGAGATTCAGTACTTCGGCGGCCCAAGTCATAGCCTTCTCTTGTAGCTAAACATAACCAATATCAGCACTGATCAGGAAGAGCCGAAGGCAACATCGAACGAACAGCGGACCTACCTGACTCTTCATGCATGCGCCTTCGTGCGCAACTAGCTCTCGCCCCTTCTCCTAGAAGAATGTGGCCATGAAATTCTTGGCGATGTTGCGGGGAAGAGATGCCAAGGCTTCCGGCTTCACCTCGTCAGTAGATGGCCATTGCACGGACGGGTCGCGAAGGGTGCGAAGCCCTGTCTTTGAGACAACAACTTTACCACCCGCCGGGGCATCGATCAAAGAGCACACCGCGGCTATAAGTGAGCGCGCCACGACACCGGCATTCAGCTCCCCGAAGAACTGACTGCCACAGTCAGTCATGGCCACGCAACACCGAAGCCAACGGAAGAACTCGATGAGCTCCACGGAGTTCACGTCCTCGCCCGCCAGCGGTGGAGCATTGATGCCGAAGCGTTCCAGGAGATTGTGCATCTCACTCTGAAGAGGGAGGGCTCCGTCGGCAACAGCTTGCTGGAAGATCTTGACCAGCTCTTCGGCGCTCTGGTAGCGGTCTTTGGTAGCCTTGGCAGCATCTTCCGTAGCCTTTGCCCGACTGCATGCTTCCGCCAGCTGCTTTATAGAGGTCTTCGTCCACCTACATCTGCCTTCGGGCACAGCGAGCAGCCACAAAGGACTTCAAAGCGAGGACCTCCGCACACTGCAAGGCATCGGCAGCACCAATGTTCATCAGCCTTTGCTCCATCAGGGGAAAGCAGAAAGACGCCCCGGCTTCAGCCAAGAACTCGCATTCTCTGTCGCGGCTCTCGAAGAGGTGGCTGCCAACAACGTGACCCCCAATGAGTTTTGCCCCAGAGGCCGCCAGGGCTTCGGCCACCGCGGCAGAGTCAGCTCCGCCGATGAGGTAGCCACTGCTCTCGCCCGAAAAGTCTGAGCTCGTGCTTGAGGTCGAGGCGGCTGCCTGTTGACAGCCACAAATTCACATTCTAGCCGTCAACTTCTCGGGAATAACATGAGCTTTACACTATGTTCCATTCGTATTTTGTTTATTTCTAATGAGTTCCACAAGTTTTGGATGAGTTCTGATTGCAGGAGCAGGTGTACCAAAAATGAAGAGAAATGGGCAAAATCCCAAGCCGGGTGGCCTCTCCAAGGCTGGCCGGCCTGGCACATTCAAGAACATGGCCCCGACTTCAATCCAGTGGCAATGAGACACACTCATGAGGCTCTGAGTCTAGGGTTGGGCCTCGGTTCAATTGGATGCACCAAAAGGCATTAACATTGTTTCAAAAACCCACAAAGCAGCCCAAGATCAGGAAGAATTCAATGACCCACTTCCCTGGACAATACAGAAATAAGGAGTGAAGCCTCCTCAAAACAAAAGGCCGAGATGGGCTAGAGGGAGGCTGGCCGGCCTCCCCTAGGCCAGCCGGCCTAGCACCTGCAACCGTGGAGCTGAAGCAACCGTCAACCGTCTCCAGGAGAAGATCAGAGCCATTGTCCGAAAGTCGGTGGCCACATGGCAGGATGCCAAGGCCGGCCGGCCTAGGGGAGGCCAGCCGGCCCCACTTGGAAGCCTCTCGGGCTAGGTCTTGGCGTGGAAGCTACGCTCAACTGTCTTACCTGCTTTCAACCGACACTACCTGCAATACCGGCCGTGAACCGACCTTGGAAGGCTATAAATAGAAGGCACCATTGGAGCTTTTTTCTCTTCACTTGTACTTTCTAGAGTACGTTAGTAGCTTGGGAGTTAGAGTCGAGTCGAGCTTGCTCGGGATTCCAGAGTCGTCGGAAGTCTGGTATAGCTCTTGTATCTTTCTTTTAACATTATCAATATAAGTTATCTTCTTTACTTTTCAGAGTCAGCTTTACTTTCCGTAGTCTTTTATATACTCAAGTCTGAGTGTTCAGCTTGAGCACGGAAGTTTTCCTTTAGCTTAGTCTAATTTATCTTTCTTAGTGCTCGGGAACATATCTTACGGGTTTTCTCGCCCGCACTAAAGTATCTCAAGTTAGTGCTCTAGGTTCTGGGGGATTTCTCTCGAAGGCCTCGAGAGAAATCCTAACACCTAGTGTAGACGTGGTGTCTGACCTTAGTGTTAGCTAGAAAGTGTGTTCCACACCACGGAACCGTTGTGGTAGTCGGTAGGTGGTGACAGCCCTATCCGTCCTTTGTAGTCCACCACGTTCGGGTGTTTTCATAGCAGTAGTGCAGGTTACCGTTGGACTCCCCTCTCATCCCTTTCTGAAGTCCTTCCTCTTCCAGCCGCTAAAGTAAGCTCTCCTTTCCCGAGAACTAGCTAGGTGTTTAGTCTGATCTAGAGAGGCTAGCTCGAAAGTTCAGAAGTGTACCAGGAGTCTTATCTCGCTCGTTGTCCTCCCGACTGCTACCTCTCTAAGGATTAGAATCTCCGTGTGTCATTCGGTCATCGTCTGGCCATTTATCCCACTTACCTACCTGGCTTACCCCCGTCTAGTTAGCCGGTCGATCAAGCTAGTACGGTTATCATTCGATTTACGATACTCTTTACCATAGTGCTTCCCTGAGGAAAAATATGATACCCTGGAATACTCCAAGTTGAATTGCTACAGTAGTGATTCTGTGCGCTTGCAGAATATCTATTCTATCGGGCATAAGAAACGCCAATAAGCATTTCTGGCGCTGTTGCTGGGGAAGCAATTGGCTAAAGATATCATAGATAATTTGATAAACTCTACTAGTTTATCGCCGCTAACTCTAGCGGGCTTACCATTGCTCTCTCTATCTTTTGATCGATGCAGAGTGGTGCATGACCGGTTTCGACCTACCAAGTATCTTCCACCCAAATCCAGAAAGAATTGGGAGAATTGTGAGACGCCGCATCGTCCCACCTTAGAAGAGACTCACTTGGCCTGTCAGTTCACCCTCCTCTTCAGCATCCTTATCCATGGCTCAGAAGACTCTCCGCTAGTTTTCTGCCCCGTCCAGTAGCCACATTCCTACTGGATTGAACGCCAACCAAGCCGGCAATGACGGCTTTGAGCTGAAGACTGGACTCGTGAACATGGTCCAAGCAAGTCCGTTCTGCGGAAAGGCATCCGAGGATGCCAATGCCCATCTCCAGAACTTCCTGGAGGTGAGTAACACTGTCAACCCCAGAGTAACTACTTTGGATGACGTCCGTCTTCGCCTGTTCCTGTTCTCACTGCTCGAGAAGGCCAAGACGTGGTTCTATTCCAACAAGGAAGCTTTCACTACATGGGAAGCTTGTTCAAATGCGTTCCTAGCAAAGTATTTTCCAGTGGGCAAAACCAACGCCCTCCGGAACAGGATCACCAGAATTCAGCAATTACCAGATGCGACCATCCCAGAAGTCTGGGAATGTCTCCAGGAATACATTCAAGCATGCCCACACCACGGCATAGAAGAGTGGCTGATCATTTAGAACTTCTTCCATGGCCCGAATCAGCAAGCCCAGGACCACGTTGATGCAGCAGCAGGTGGTTCCTTCCTTTCTCTCGATGTTGCGGGAGCAAAGGTGCTGATTGACAAGATAGCTTCCAACCAAAGCTGGAAAGGAGAAAGGCAGCCAGCCCGTCCCAGGGGTGTGCATCAGATCGACATGGTCCACATGTTAGCTTCCAAGTTGGAACTTCTGATGAAGAAGCTGGAATCTCCGCATCAGGAGGTTAATCAGGTTTTGGAGTCTCGTATGACATGCGAAACATGTGGCGAGACTGGGCACTCGAGCACTTCATGCCCATTAACTCAAGAGGACGCAAACTTCGTTGGGAGCAACAATAATCCCAACTTAGGATTTCGTCCTCAGCAGGGTTGGAACTCCAAGCCTAACCTCCCCTTCGGTCAACAACAAGGTACAAATTTTAATAATAGTTTTCAGCCCACATTAAAAGACCTAGTGTACGGCCAAAAGCAAATCAATGATAACATTAGTAGGAAATTTCTTGCTAATGACAGGATCCTAGAATCTATGGCTGCACAACTAGAGGGATTCAATTATGTTATTAATAACCAACTGAGCTTTGATAAAATGATAGAAACCCATGTAGCTCAGCTTGCATCTTCTTGTCCTAACGTTAATGCGGGGAAACTGCCTAGGCAACCGGAAGTACCCTCGAAGGAAAATGTTAGTGCGGTGACCATGCGTGGTGGTGAGACCACGCAAGAGCCACCTTTTCCAAAGGATGCAGGGAAGCAGCGGAAGACCGTAACCACTAGCCATACCGAAGTTGAAGATGAAGTGCAGGAGGAGGCTGTCAAATCCAACACTTCTGCTACCCAGGAAGACCCCGTGGAACCAACGAGAACTCCACGGGACTATCACGACACAACTGTGTTGACGGTCCGTAAGTCAGAAATAAAGCCGTCAACTCCTGCATCTTTTCATAACTTTTAAGCACCAAAAGTAGTTATAGGGCTTAATACTAACCATTTCCACAAGTTTTGGTGATTCTTGGATTGCAGGCACCCATACCCAGAATAGAGCAAAAACAGACGAAAGACGCAACACACTTGCATAGAATATCCAACGCTGTGTCATACCAACAAAGAGGGCCCACAAACTAGACCAAACCGACCAACCCAGCCCTGGCACCGACCAATCTGACATCAGGACCCACCAAGCAGAGACCCAGACGAAGGCGGTGGCCAGAGGCGGCCACAGGGGTTCGGCCGACCCCACATGGAAGGGACTCAGACTGAGTTTTGGCGGGAATGACGTTCTTATCCTCTAGAAGGCGGTTATCCATGTTCCCATATCTGTTGATGGCGGGAACCGACCTTTGGAGCTATAAAAGGAGCCCCACACACCCTCTCAAGGCATCACCATTCACCATTCCATTCACTTGTTGGAGAAGTAGTAGTAGGTCTCCACTTGTATCAGTAGAGTAGAGGTAGTGTGCGGGAGAAGGATCGGAGAAGAGCCGGACGTGTCGGCCTCTCTCCGTCTTGTACCTCGACGGGTACGAATCACTTGAGTAAGTATCCAGAGTTCATCTTTCGTTAAGTTCTTGGTTTAGTATTCTTAAGTTATTCATTTGTTTACGGGTTCATCGTCCATTCTCGTAACGGTTGCTCTAGTAGAGGGCCCCTGATAAATACGGGTAACCCTGCGCAACGCTAGAGTAAGTAGTCGAAGGCTTAAGCATGGTGCTTAGGTCCAAGATTGCCTTTGTTTGCCTCGTGCTTCACAGTATTGCGGGGTAGACCACAGGTGGTGACAGCCATGTCGGTCCGCTACGAAGCTGCTTTGTGGTTAGTGCACTCCCCCATGTCCGAGTACGGCATAGAGCCACAAGCTGGAGGTCCCTAATAGTACCTGGGTCAGACCGGTGCCCGAAGTAAACAAGTGACGAGCCTAAGTTTACCTTGCCTTGACCTTTAACCTTAGATAAACTACACTACCCGAAGCTCGCCTACTTCTTGTTCTCCTAGGTTAAGGTAGCCAGAAGATCGTTACACATCCGTTCCCTACGAAATCTCGATACTCTGAATACTCTCTGGGTGAAGTGCTACAACGGTATCTTTCGTGCGCTTACGGATTAGTCTGTGATCGTTAAGAAATACCAACAAGCATTTCTGGCGCCGTTGCCGGGGAACGGTTGCTATAGTTATCTTCAAACCTAGTTTGCCCGTGTATCTTACCTTTTACTTTTTCTTTTATCCTTTTCTTTTACCATGGAAAACCTTTCTATCCAAAACTTTTTTGCTCCTAAGGGCGAGTTCGTAGAGCCACCACAATCGTCGAAGCCAATCACAGCTTCCAGCTTTGAACTCCACCCTGGCTTTATAGCCATGGTTCGGGAACAAACCTTCTCAGGACATGATAACGAAAATCCCTACCACCATCTACGAGAGTTCGAGCAATTGTGCTCATGCCTGTCAATCGCAGGCATGGCACAAGAAACACATCAGTGGAAGTTGTTTCCCTTCTCTCTCAGTGAGAGGGCGAGGCAATGGTATGCCCACAACATAGAAAAGGTAAATGGAGAATGGGAAGAACTACGGGATAGATTCTATCTCGCATTATTCCCCATTTCTCGCATCGCTTCCCTACAAAAAGAAATCCTCGACTTTCATCAGGACGAGAAGGAATCCTTAGGTGCAGTCTGGGCTAGGTTTTCACAGCTTATGCATGCCAGCCCAGACTTGTCCATCCCTGACCACGTGTTGCTCCAACACTTCTGGTTAGGGCTTAGCAAGGAATCTGCCCTATAGTTTGACATCTCTGCCGGAGGGTCGTT
This sequence comes from Panicum virgatum, assembly GCF_016808335.1. NCBI lineage: Eukaryota > Viridiplantae > Streptophyta > Magnoliopsida > Poales > Poaceae > Panicum > Panicum virgatum. Next base: position 14,745,918 of record NC_053151.1, read on the forward strand.
CACCCATAAAACAACAGTCGAAGGAGAAGCTCTCCTGGATCGTATCCTAGAGAACACATCCTTCACAGAAACCCTTCCGGCAGCGGAATCTTCAAGCCATGAAGAAGTTCCGTTGGTTGATTCTACAAACCCACCACCAAATCCCATAGAACCAACCACCGAAATTTCCCCCGAACCAGAAACAATGGAGGAAGAAGAAATTCAACCTCCAGAGTTTCCCTTCAACATCGAGGAGGGCGTTTTCCAAAACTTTGGAAATAGCTGTTATGAACAGTGAATGGGTACACGAAGGGGAGATGTCACTCGAAGCAATTCGATTACAAACCCCCTTATATACCCTTCCCTGTTTCATCCAAGGAACTGTTGTTTCAGCTCACTACAGCCCCACGGGCGGAGCAAACATCATGTCAGTATCCTTTGCGCTTAGCCACCTGAGCGACAAACCTTTGCTCCCGACCTCATGATCCCTCTGGAGTGGACCTCACTCCACCATGGAAGGGTTCGGAATATTGCATGACGCAGTTTGGTACAATAAGACTGAGCTTGCCCTAGATTTTCATATCTTCGAAGTCCAAGACTTCAACATTCTGATTGGGCATCCCGTCGAGAAGATGTTCCAATATATTTCTTCCTTAGGAATGCTCGACGTAACTCTTGGGGGTAAGTACATTAGCTTGCTAATGCTCCGGTCAAAAGATTCCATAACCGAACCTACACCCCAAGAAGAAATAGTTGACGAGGTAGAAGCCATCCTTCCGGTAGACACTCCTGAATCCTCCATAGAAAATGATGCCGAACTCTTTAGTGAAGAAGAGGACGATCAGGATGAAACACTTGAGCTACCTACCCAGGAGCAACCTACTCGTCAACCCATAGAACTAAAACCTCTTCCTTCTGGACTCCGCTATGCTTTTCTAAATAATAACACAGAAACCCCCGTCATCATTAGCGACAAGCTATCTAACATGGAAACAGCAAAATTAATTGCTGTTCTGGAAAAGCATAGAGCCGTGTTCGGCTACTCACTCCAAGACCTTAAGGGAATCAGCCATGCCCTCTGCACGCATCATATTCCGATAGATTCTACAAAAACACCTTCCAGAGAGCCTCAGCATAGGCTCAACCATACGATGCGAGAGGTTGTCAAGAAAGAGGTCCTGAAACTCCTGCATGCCGGGATAATCTATCCCGTGCAACATAGCGAGTGGGTTAGCCCAGTCCAGGTATTGCCAAAGAAAGGAGGTATGACGGTCGTTGAAAATAACAAAAACGAGCTAATCCCACATCGAACCGTCACGGGATGGAGGATGTGCATAGATTACCGAAAGCTCAACGCAGCCACAAAGAAGGATCACTTTCCGCTTCCGTTCATTGATGAAATGTTAGAATGGCTAGCTAAACATTCCTTTTCCTGTTTTCTCGATGGGTATTCGGGTTATCATCAGATTCCCATCCATCCCGACGACCAGTGTAAGACCACGTTTACATGCCCCTACGGAACCTATGCTTATTGTAGAATGTCGTTTGGGCTATGTAACGCTCCTGCATCATTCCAAAGATGCATGATGTCTATCTTTTCCGACATGATCGAGGAAATCATGGAAGTTTTAATGGACGATTTCTCCGTCTATGGAAAAACTTTTGATCATTGTCTTGAAAATTTAGACAGGGTCTTACAAAGATGCCAAGAGAAGGATCTGGTTCTCAATTGGGAAAAATGCCATTTCATGGTCCGGGAAGGCATCGTCCTTGGACACTTAGTGTCCAAAAGAGGAATAGAGGTGGATAAGGCCAAAATTGAGGTCATAGAACAGCTTCCACCTCCGGTGAACATTAAGGGCATTCGTAGCTTCCTAGGTCATGCGGGGTTCTACAGAAGATTCATTAAAAACTTTTCACAAACTACTAGACCCCTCACAAGCCTGTTAGCTAAAGATGCACCCTTCAAGTTCACCGACGAGTGCTTGAAAGCCTTTAACACTCTGAAAAAGGCACTCATCTTGGCTCCGATCATCCAACCGTCGGATTGGAGCCTTCCCTTCGAAATAATGTGTGATGCCAGTGACTTTGCTGTTGGGGCGGTCTTAGGCCAAACCAAAGATAAAAAGCATCACGCAATCACTTATGCTAGCAAGACGCTAACAGGAGCCCAACTTAATTATGCAACCACAGAGAAGGAGCTCTTGGTAGTCGTCTTTGCTATAGACAAGTTTAGATCTTATTTGGTTGGAGCAAAGGTCATTATTTATACTGATCATGCAGCTTTAAAATACTTGCTCACCAGGAAAGATGCTAAACCTCGTTTGATAAGATGAATTCTCTTACTCCAAGAATTTGACCTTAAAATAAAAGATAAAAAGGGAGTAGAGAATACGGTTGCAGATCATCTATCGTGTATGCAGGTTACTAACTTGTAGGAATCTCCGATAAGCGACTTTCTACGTGATGACATGCTACTGAAGGTGACGGACTCTACCATGTGGTATGCAAATATTGTGAACTTTATGGTTGCAGGATATGTGCTACCAGGGGAGAACAAGAAAAAGCTGATCTACAAGAGCCGTCGACACCTCTAGGACAATCCATACCTATACAGTGTATGCTCAGATGGTCTGCTGAGACGATGCATACCCGCAGCAGAAGCCATACAAATCATCGAGAAATGCCACACTGCAGCATATGGAGGCCACTATGGAGTATTCAGAACTCAAGCAAAAATCTACCAAAGTGGTTTCTTCTGGCCAACAATGTATGAGGACACCAGAGAATTCATTCGAAGGTGTCACAGATGCCAGATGCATGGTGGTATAACAACTCGCAATGCAATGCCCCTCACAAACAATCTCCAAGTCGAACTATTCGATGTCTGGGGCATTGACTTCATGGGACCATTCCCAAAGTCCCAGGATTGCGAGTACAAACTGGTGGTAGTGGAGTACGTATCAAAGTGGGTGGAAGCATTACCATGCAGAGCTGCTGACGCCAAACACGCCCAGAAGATGTTCCAAGAAGTCATCTTCCCTCGGTTTGGAACTCCAAGAATGGTCATAAGTGACGGAGGGTCACACTTCATTGACAAGACCTTCTGAAACTACCTCAGGGAGTTAGGAACCAAGCACAACATTGCCACTCCATACCACCCACAAACCAACGGTCAGGCAGAAACATCCAACAAACAAATCAAAAATATTCTACAGAAGACCGTCAACGAGATGGGAAAGGGGTGGAAAAGTAAGTTACCTGATGCACTCTGGGCATACAGGACAGCATACAAGACCCCCATCGAAATGTCCCCATTTCAATTTGTCTACGACTAAACATGCCATCTGCTAGTGGAACTAGAGCACAGAGCCCACTGGGCCTTCCGGCAATGGAACATGGATTTGAAGCAAGCCAGAAAGAATCGAGAAATTCAACTGGCAGAATTGGAAGAATGGAGAGAGAAGGCTTACCACAGTGCCAAGATTTACAAAGACAGAACAAAATGATGGCACGACATGAGGATCAAGCCGAAGGAATTCAAACCCAGGGATAAGGTACTATTGTTTAATTCCAGGGTTAAGCTCTTCGGCGAAGGAAAACTCCGAAGCAAGTGGAAGGGGCCATATACCGTCGTTAACACATCATCACATGGAGCCGTCACACTCCAAGACGACGAAGGTAAGTTGTTCAAGGTAAATGGCCAACGTTTAAAAGTTTTTCATATGCCATATAACTCCAGTGACGAGTTCGATATTATAAATTTAGTAGAATTCGACACATTTCAAACTCCTCAGCCCCAAAATAAAACTTAAAACCACTTGCATGGGGGCCACCTCGTGCCCCCTGACCCATGAGAGAAAACTGAGAGCCAGAGGGCCCAAGTGGGGCCAGCCGAACCCCTGGGTTGGCCGACCCCACCTAGCAGCGAAAGCCTTTCAAATTTTGTATTTGAATCCCCTCGAATGGCCACTTCTCATTTCCATACGTGCCGGGCTGCAGAAAGGAAATTTTCTCCCGGTTTTTGGCTTTAAAATGATCCTCCCCTTCTCCCTTCTTCCTCACCTCCATCTTGATCTTCTTGCTCTCATCCCTTCCACAACTCTGATCATTCCCCATGGCCGGCAAGGCAATCATCCCGTTCAATGAAGCTTCGTCCACGTTCGCCCTTGAGGGAGAGCCCTTGCCGGCGAACCTTGCCCTTGCAGTCATGGAAATCGACCAGGAAGCCGAGCACATCGCCAAGACACCATTGGTGATCATCCCTGCACCAGCACCGAAGGGGGAGGTGAGGGGCGCCGACAAGGGGCTGGCCGAACCCCTGGTTCGGCCGAACCACCCCAGCGGCCCCTCGGCCTCCCGTTTGACGCCGCGCACCGTCAGGAAGATCTCCGCCAAGTGGGGCAGGTGCCTGGTCTCAGGAGGTTCTGCATGTCCGACAACCGGGATGCTCGCACCGAAGGACGTCTCCAAGCGCCTCTTCGCCGACCCGCTTCCGTCGATGCCGTTAGAGGAGGGACAGGAACACGTATTTTCACTGTACACAAAAAGTGGGGATGTCGTTAGCCATAACTACGTAACTACACACACACGCACGACCACGACACCCTCGCCTCCATAGCGTTTTCACGTTGTGGGCATCCGTACTCCAGGCGGTGGGTACGGCAAGGGGTTGATGCCCGGACTCTCTCCTAAGGATAAAGGAGAAGCTAAGTCCGTGGCATCCTCCCCTAAGGGTTCCAAGTGTGTCAAGAGACACATCCCCCTCCTCCGATCACGCGTCCCGGTGGGCAGTATGAGAGCGAGGAAGAGCAGGTCCTCAAGGGACCTAAGGTCGCCCAGCTCCTCCGCATAGTGATCAAACTACGCGATGGGCACAAGGAGCTTAGCGACCGCGTGGCGGAGCTCACTTTAGAGCTCAAGTCCGTCAAGGACGACTACAATACGCTCCGCTGCAGTCTAGGCATTAAGATAGAACGTCTGGAAAAGTGAGTTGAGAAGGGCAACCTCTAGATTGCACATCACCCTTCACAGTATCCTTTGGGTACATTACCACTTTACTTTCCAGCATTTATTTTTAGGTATTTCCCTTCAAATGTAATGTGCCCCCATATTTGATAATTCAATAAAAGATCAACTCCCCGGTTTTCAAACCGGCAGAGTTTTGTTTTGTTTCCATGTGTTTTTTGAATAAGATCGCAGGCAAAAGACCAGTGTGGGGGAGCAGCATGTACCTAACACAGCACACAACACCAAGACGGGCTACACACAAGAAGGGCAAGGCCAGAGGGGCCAACCTTGGGCCGACCGACTGTGGCAGAACTAGTTTAAATTACACCAATTCGAGTGCACTTAACACCTAAATGCACCTCAATCGGTATAATCACTAGTCTGTCGGGTAAAATCCCAATGAAACCACTTGTTATTGGATCGTAACACAAGTATACATCCCGCACGAAGGCGAGTCAGAGATACAACATTCCACAACATTTTACATCACATTGACAAGGGGTGTAATTTACATCAGAGTTTGAAACTAGAAAGCTGAAGTTCTAGCTTTTACAACTTATTACTAAAGGAACTTAATGATGTTTTATAGAAACTAAGTGTAAAGGAGAATTTCTGCACCGGAAAAGTAAAACACGATTACACACAAACATAATAGGGTTGATGTCATGGTAAGCTCAAGCATGACATCATTCAGCCGAGTTATTGCTGGTCGAAGATGGATCCCAATCCATAGACCAGCTAGGAGGTAAAATACTAGGCCAAGTCAAACTAGTGTTTGGGTCTTCCAAAGTTATTCCTAAAAACAAGGTCACAAGCAAGACTGAGTATACTAATACTCAGCAAGGCTGGCCCGAAGAAGGGTATATAATATATATCCTTAACTAGACATGCAAGGTTTGTGAAGGCTATGGGGTTTCTTTTGCTGAAAAGCAACAAAGAGTATGTCCTTAATTTCAAATTTTAGCTTTCAGATTCTAGTTTTATTTACCATTCTAAGTAAGCACCTATCTATAGAAACATGGTAGAGAAATTATTTGCATCCAACAAGATTAAGTATCATCTTTGTTCCACTTCTTACTCTATGTGGCAAAGAGATTAAGCAGTCTCAATATCTGTGAGCGGCTGAACAGTTAAAACCTAATTTCAATCCTTGCAAGGTAAACCTAACACACACGCTTGGAGCATTGTCGAGTCACTCCCAAGCAACCGTTTGCCTTTCATTCCGGTTCATGGATTGTTGACGCCTACCAACGTCACCACTGGAGATCAGCGATGGCGTCCGCAAACGTCAATGGGGTGGCAGGTAAATCATGGGCCACGAATAAATCCGCAAGCGCACGGAGTACCGCCGTAGCATTTTACCCGAGAGTAACCCGGGGTGTCCTTTATATATCCGCAGGGAAGGCGGCGGTGTATAGAATTTAATTAAGCTCGGAGAGACCACTATGGATTAATGTCAACGATTCGAACAGGAAAATAATATTAATGGTAAAAGGGGGTCGTGAACACACAGGCACAACTAGATAACACACCTAGGATATCGGAGAGGAAAGAGCAAGATCAAGGATAACTAGAGCTATATTCTATTGTACTCTCATGAACAACTGAACTGAGTCGTTCACAGCAAAAGGAAAAGCCTGATCAATGGACTAGGGAGACCATATACTCGATGGCTTTATGTACCTCCTACTCCTCTACTCGAACGTGGAGGATTACTCGAGGCACGGACAGGGCTGTCACCACCTGCCGGCTACCTCTACAAACCGTGGGGCAGAATCGCATTCAAACGTGGTCATCAACCTAGGTACCACGCCTACGCTAACGAGCACCACTCTAGCCTTGCGCAAGGAACCTTTGTCTATTCGGGGCCTTAGTTCTAGAGCGCCCAATTAAGGAAGATGAAACAAAGCCATGATACACGACTAGTCTATGCATGTGAATCACTCAAGACATTCATAACTCACAAGAAGGATCACATACATAACAGAGCATATGATACAAAGTACTGAATAGAATAAATAGCATCTAGTACAAACTCAGAGAATTACATAAAGTGAAGGTAAAAGACATACCGGACTCTCCATGAAGACTCTAAGACCTCGAACTACGACTGAAACCTAAACTCTTCTAGTCCTAAGACCTCTACAAGAGAAGATGAACTACATCTTGAGAGAGTAACTTGATTGCTTGGATGCTTGGTGATGCTTGAAATGGAGCCCCTCCCCTCATATATATAGAGGGGAGATATCCCTTGCTCAGCCGGGAATTGTGCACAGGACTCCTGTTGACATTTCTTAGCGCAATCACTAGGATTGGTTAATCCTTAGAAACAGCGCCAGAAATGCCTGTTGGCAGTCCTTAGTGCAATCACAAGAAATGAGGGCGCCAAACCTATCCTAGCAACTGCACCCAAGGGGTGCCACTCTCGTGGTATAATCAATACGATTATAGATGGATCCGCAAACGCATGGATATACCGTTGTAGCATTTCACCCGGAGAGTAAGGGTATCATCATTTATTTGTGTCCCAAAGGACGGCAGCGGCAAAGGTATTGTACTCAATATTAACCATGAAATTGTGCCTCAAGCAATAGGCAATACTCTAACAGGGGTAAATACAGATAAAGAATAAGCAAGGGTAATGTGACACAGCACACATCCACACTCCAAGAGGAAGGAATAAAGGAGAGAAACTATAAAATAAAGAACTACTCTATCCTATATCAAGTCAGCTGGAGCTTAGGCTAGGTTAGGTGCCCTAGTGCTTCTATCCAAAGCTGGGGTCATGTTAGATCATGGTTAGGACTGCAGGTGCCAGGAAAATGGGATAGCGGGGAGAAGGTCCCGCACCGGAGTACATCCAGTCCCGTTACCTCTTTGCATGAACTCCTACACTGAACCCAAACGTCGGGGAGTACGCTAAATGCAACACCGCTGTTACGCCGGACGGACAGGGCTGTCACCACCTGTCGTCTACCCCAGTCACACCGTGGAGCATGGTCATATCCGAAGGATCCCGCATACCCGAGCACCACGCTCGTGTATGAAGTCACTACTCTAGTGCCCCCAGGTCTCCCACCCTTCGGATGGATGAGTAAAACACTAGAGCAAGCCCGAAAGCATAATGAACCTCTATCCGTACCCGGATCATCTGGCCTAACCAAGACCGTAGCATAACTTATAAATGAACTAAGCATGGATTGATCTACCAGATGGGCCCTCCTTGTAAGTGGGTGACACCGGACGCGATATTCTGCGTAGTTGTATGTCATCTGCTACGTGTTTTCGTCTTATTCCGAGTAATGCTCATCTGGAATGTACAAAACTCAAAAACTACTGTGGAGCAAGGTTAGTGATACAAATATGCGAGTAAGGCATGCAGTTTTCCTTTATTATTGAGTATAGTTGACAGGTGAAAATGGCACTTAAGCACTGTCAACAACTCCCCCAAGCTAGCCTTAGGTCCCGTGAATGAGATGTGCTTGACCCTATCATCTTCTTGATAGCTCCGGAAAGTTTCCGACCTACACCCTTCATGTTTGCAACAAGAGCGAACAAGAACGAACAAGAACAACTCGGTTCGGGTTATGTTAGCGAAATCAAAATGAAATTCTTACCTGAGAGTTGTTCCTCCAAATATGTGATCAATCTTGCAGCAAAGAAATGAGAGAGAGAGATTTCTTGAAACCAAACATGAGCCAAAATCCAATGGAAACCCGAGCAAGAATGTGTGAGAGGGAGTGTGAGTGAGTGTGCGAGTATGAGAGAGCTCAACACCCCTCTCGGCCCCTATTTAAAGACAAAGTTTCAAGTTTTACATTTAAACTTTCCAGGGATTTGTCATTGGCCAAAAGCTTTTTATTTTAACTTGGCCAAGAACAAGTTCTCTCAAGGGAGGTTGGTTTGAATTGAAATTCGAATTATAAGAAGGATTGTAGTTATTACCTCCCTGAAAAGGTGGACGTGGCTGGTTCCACCCCTGGCCTCCTTATGGTGGATGGTACCCGTTGTTGTTGTTGTTGAGGTATGCGCAGTCTTCACGGGTTTCGGGGCAATTGTTCCCCGAATGTCCATCATTTCCGCAGACTTCGCACGTGAAGTGCAAACCCATGGCGTAAATGGGAGCATGGATCAGTTGTTTGCTCCCTTCCTCCATCTTCTTGATTAGGAGGTCCAGCTTCGCGGCAATCATATCCGTCTCTTTGATGATATGCATGCCTTTGGTGCGGGGTTGGAGTTGTTCATCGCTACACCCCTGATTGGAGACCATCTTCTCAACCAATTCTTTTGCTTTGGCGATAGTCTGGTCGAGGAAGGCTCCTCCAACAGCGGCATCAATATTTGCTCGACATGTCGTTGTGAGCCCATTGTAGAAGCTTTGCAGGACGAACCACTCGTCCATGCCATGATGAGGACAGGCCAGGATGTATTCCTGCAGCCTCTCCCAAGATTCTGGGATGGATTCCATCCCCTCCTGCTGGAAACTTGATATTTTCCCGCGCAGGGCATTTGTTTTGCCCAGCGGGAAGAATTTTGTGAGGAACGCCTTGGTGAATTTGGCCCAGGTGTCGATGTCCTTTTCTTTATAAAACCACTATTTCGCCTTCCCTAGGAGAGAAAAGGGAAACAAACGAAGCTTGACAACTTCAGCAGCAACACCCCGTATAACAACAGTGTCGCAGAGCTCCAGAAAATTCTGCAAATGTGCATTTTCGTCCTCGTTCGGCTTGCCACAAAATGGGCTAGCCTGCACCATGTTGATGAGGCTTGATTTGAGCTCGAAGTTCACATCCACGACATTGAGGTTGGGGCCAGTGGCCACATTGTTGGTGGAGGGGACGGAGAACTCGCGGAGAGTCTTTTCAGCCATAGCCTCAAGATCGAGTGGTGCTTCCGAGATGGGTTCCTGTGCCGGGAGGATAGCGAGAGGAGGAACGACGTGAGGATGTGCCCTTCTCACCAGCCTCTCTGGATTGTCTGTGTAGTTTTCCAACAGGGTGAAACCGGTCATACACTACCCATGTCTTCTTTTCAAATCAAAAATAAAAGAAGACATAAAGTGACATTAGCCTGAAAGAGTAAAGACTATATCCTGAGTACAAGGTCTAAGTTAATATCAGCACAATATCTTTGTTCACATGCTGTCCTTGGCAACGGCACCAGAAATGTCTATTGACATTTCTTAGCGCAATCACTAGGAATGGTTAATCCTTAGCAACAGCGCCAGAAATGCCTGTTGGCAGTCCTTAGTGCAATCACTAGAAATGAGGGCGCCAAACCCATCCCAGCAACTGCACCCAAGGGGTGCCACTCTCGTGGTATAATCAATATGATTACAGATGTATCCGCAAGCTCACGGATATACCGTTGCAGCATTTCACCCGGAGAGTAAGGGTATCGTCATTTATTTGTGTCCCAAAGGACTGCAGCGGCAAAGGTATTGTACTCAACATTAACCATGAAATTGTGCCTCAAGCAATAGGCAATACTCTAACAGGGGTAAGTACAGATAAAGAATAAGCAAGGGTAATGTGACACAGCACACATCCACACTCCAAGAGGAAGGAATAAAGGAGAGAAACTATAAAATAAAGAACTACTCTATCCTATATCAAGTCAGCTGGAGCTTAGGCTAGGTTAGGTGTCCTAGTGCTTTTATCCAAAGCTGGGGTCATGTTAGATCATGGTTAGGACTGCAGGTGCCAGGAAAAATGGGATAGCGGGGAGAAGATCCCGAACCGGAGTACATCCAGTCCCGTTACCTCTTTGCATGAACTCCTACACCAAACCCGAACGTCAGGGAGTACGCTAAATGCAACACCGCTGTTACGCCGGACGGACAGGGCTGTCACCACCTGCCGTCTACCCCAGTCACACCGTGGGGCACGATCATATCCGAAGGATCCCGCATACCCGAGCACCACGCTCGTGTATGAAGTTACTACTCTAGTGCCCCCAGGTCTTCCACCCTTCGGATGGACGAGTAAAACACTAGAGCAAGCCCAAAAGCACAATGAACCTCTATCTGTACCCGGATCATCAGGCCTAACCAAGACCGTAGCATAACTTATGAATGAACTAAGCGGATTGATAAACTATCAAGGTAGTAAAGCAAACATGGCAAAACTCTGTATTATGAATAGAAGTCTAACAAGTCGGATACAAAGCCATACCATGAGCCGAGGATTGCTCAACGACCCCAAGGACGACTTGCTCGCTAAAGAGAACTAGCCTAGCTCCACTACCTAGATAAGAGAGCAAGAGAGAGGAGAGCCTTCTTGGAGAGAATGGAATGAAGTGTGTGTGTGTGTGTGTATGAGGGGTGAGAGGGGGCCCTATTTATACTAGTGGAGGTCGGTTCCCTCCAAATGCATGTATGGAAGGTAATCATGAGACTTGGGGCCGACTCCTCCTCGAAATGCACCTGGACAGGAGGCCGGCCAGGTTCGGCTGACCCAGGGGGTCGGCCGGCCCCACCTGGCCACCCCTCGTCCTTACCCTTCTCTAGCAGGCTGACATGTGGGTCCTGATATCTTTCCTTGTATGCATTATGCGTGGCGCGCCTGTTTGCTCTACCAGATGGGCCCTCCTTGTAAGTGGGTGACACCGGACGCGATATTCTGCGTAGTTGTATGGCATCTACTGCGTGTTTTCGTCTTACTCCGAGTAACGCTCATCTGAAATGTACAAAACTCAAAAACAATTGTGGAGCAAGGTTAGTGATACAAATATGCGAGTAAGGCATGCAGTTTTCCTTTATTATTGAGTATAGTTGACGGGTGAAAATGGCACTTAAGCACCGTCAACAACTCCTTGAACCGACTTCCCCATCCAATGAGGAGCTGCCACGTCGAAGGCTTGAGGCAGTGGGGCCCTTGGGTAGGTCGGCCGGCCTGTCAGTGGGCCCACCGACCTTCTCCTTTGCCCCATGGGCTGCCCTCGGAGCCCACTTGTCACTGGTGTGTGGCTCGGCCTTGTTCCTACTGAATTTTTGCTCTGGTGGCCTTTTGATCCATGTGTGGCGATGTCTGATTAGTCGGTGTTTTCTCCTTGGCCAAAAGGGTGTGATTGCCCTCCATTTTCAGCTAAATCCTGCACTCATAGAAATCTAGAGGGACATGTGGAATTCGGTGATTTATTAGTGGCATGAGTGTAAGAAATGCAAGTCTGTCCATTTATTATGGCAATATTGACGCTCAGAACTGGTCGTTAGTGAGCGTCAACAAGACCCCCCAAGATGAACTTTGCTCGTCCCTGAGCAAAGCTAAACTTTAGGTTGTTGATCAGGAGTTGCTGCAATGCTTCATTTCTTCATCATGCACAAGTTACAACAAAACATTCTATCTTGAACTGAATAAGTTGGTCAAACTTTGCTCACCCGTTTTACCCTAATCTCCATGGGGCTTTTGGCCTTCTCCTTGTCTTGGGCGGTTGAGACATAGAACGATTCATAAAGCACCACTTACCCATTCCGTGCTCAAGATTACGTCCGGAGGTTTTCGAAAGTTTTTGAAAAATAAAAACAAGTTCCTCGAATGACACTCTCATTCGCTCAAAGGTGTTTTATCCTCACCAAGGCCTTTTTGTGTGCCTTCTTTCTCCTACTTCTAAAGGCTTTTGTGGAGCTCAAGGCAGGGAGAAAGACTAAGGCATACTTGTTTCGAATATTTTGCAAAGTCAAAGATCGGACCCAAAGATTAAGCAATTCATACAACCATGATCGAGAAGTGCATGTGTGTGGATATGTGGTGGATGGAGTGGAAAGCAAGAGGATAGGATGTTCCATGATTTTGTCTCTCCCTTCTTATATTTTTGGGCATGGCTAATTTTCTTATTTTTGCATGGACCTTCATGTGTCCATTTTTTTTCAATGGCCTTCATGTGCCCTCTTCTTTTTTTCAATACATAGCTCATGCCCTTACTGGAGAGAATTTTTGGGAGAGACTTTATGGAATATGGAACATCAAAGAGGATATGAATGAGTGGATGGTATGGAAATGCTATTCTTCCAGTGTGGAAGTTTTTGCATGTGGAGGTGGTGTGTACGTGATTCTCGATCATGAGTGTAACACCCGGTTTACAAAAGGACATAAACCGAGCAATCATATACGTGCCAGGGTCAAGTCACACGTATATACAACAGAATGAATAGTATATCACAGCACATATCACGTAAAAAGATATAATAAAGCGAGTACGAATGTTATTTATTACATTAATGACAAAATGTCTGATACAAATATGCGGAAGCATAAAACAGTACGAAACTCTGAATATGGGCGCCACAGGGACGTTGACTGGGAGACAACCGCCTAGAAGTCCTCGTACTCCTGGTAGCTCTGGGTGAACTCCTCCGCGTCACCGGGAACTGAGCAGCAGTAGGGTGTCCCCAAAGAGAACAAGAGGAAAAGAGTAGAGTAGGCAAGAGTGAGTACACAACTTGTACTCAACAAGTATAACACAAACTATGAGGCTCTAAGGTTGGCTGACTCAACTGCATTATCTTTTAATCTTGGAAAATTTTTATTAAAGCTAATTACTACAAGTGGATGAATTACCATAAACCCAGTTACATAGAAATTAATCAAAATTAATTATGAACTGATGAAGACCAAACCAAACCAAACCACCCGGGGAACCCCCCTAATCAAAGGAAGATAACCCCACTAATCAAAAGGAGGATCTGGACCGCTCATGACCGTGAGCACGGCTTGTATACCAGTTTTACACTCTGCAGAGGTTGCACATCTTTACCCACAAGTCGTGAGCTACGCTAGTTGTTCATCACACTTCCGTAGGTGAGATGACTAGCAAACTCACTACGAGGCCTTTACAAATAATCTCGTTGGTAAGGAGTAACTGCGAGGGTTGGATCGGCGATGATGGAGCAGGTCTAGTGGGTGTCAAGACACAAAAGCACAGACGATGCCACTCAGTACGAGGGCCATAGAAGCTTACCACCCTTGCCCCACAGGTAAGTTACTCCAAACCAAAAAGACCTAATTAGTAAGCCAAGACCGTCCCATTCCAGTCTTGTGGTTGCGCTGTTGTCCCAGGTTGTCGCTCTATGAACCGGTCCTTATGGAGAGTGGCCAACCCAGCAATAAGCCCTAAACCATGTTTCTAGAAAAACCAATTTTTAACGAGACGTGAGCCACTCAAGCGGGCCACTACCAGAATTAAGTTGCATATACCATTAATCAAATTAATTAAAAAGGACCAAGTGTGTTATAGTGCAGCAACCTAGCACAACTAACCCAAATGCAACCCAAGGGATATATATAAAGGATATAAAGTGGCTAGGAAAGTCCTTATAGGCATACAATATTAACATGCAGTATGAAATTGTATTTAAAGGTGATAGGTGTTGTTCATGTTATACTTGCCTTCCTCAAAATTCTCCTGCTTCTCAAACTACTGTGAAGATGGTGGCTTGCTCCGGGTACTGGTACTCCTCCGAAGGGTCAACGTCTACTCACGATCGTAATGCCAAAACAAGTCCAGCACATACACATACATGCAAACAAAGGAAAACACTAAGAAATGGTACAACAATACATAAAAACAGCAAACAAAACTATGCTAAGACTATTCTACGCTTTACAACGATCGCGTGGACATAAAGAACACCTAAAACGGAGCTAGAATGTGAAAACTAGAGCTAAAACTAGGTCTAGGGACTAAACTGCGAGAAAAACTAAGGTTCCAGGGGCTTCTGCGCAAAACTAGGGACTAAAACATAAAAACAGAAAAGATCTGAGGGCTAAAGAGCTAAAACAACTGGGCTGGACTGCGGGTTCAAAACTGGGAAAGCTCAGGGGTCTAAGTGAATAAAACAGGGCCTGGATGTAAATATTTTTACACAGTCATGGACTGCGGCGTGATATAGGGAAAGGCGGGGGTCTCTTTAGCAAGATTACCAGCGAAACGGTACGCCTGATCTAATCTGGCGCGCTGATCTTAGATCGAACGGCCGGGATGGCTCGGACGCGAGGGGCGGCGGCGCAGATCGCCAGGGGTCTCTGTTCCGCGGCGGCGCGGGCGGATGCTCGCTGGAGTTCGCCATTCCTGGCGTTCCGGAGCTCGGTTTAAGGTGCGGTTAGGCCGTGGATGCTCAGCACGACATGGCTAAACCACTTGGGGACTCAGGTTGGGGAATTTGAGCTTGGGACGGAGTGCGTGGCGGGGAGGGCGGCTCTGCGCGGCGAGGCTCGCCGGCGTGCGGGCGTGTAGGCCGTTCTGTGGCCTGGGCGCGTGTGCAACAGGGTCGTGTGGTTTTCGCGAGGCATGGGCGAGCCGGTGCAGGGGTTTTGCGGTGCGGTGCAGGGCTGCAGGGTGTTCGCCACGGCAGAGCTGCAGCAAGGGTCGCCGGCGAGCGGCGCACAAGCACCTAGAGTGCGTCCTGGGCCAAAATAACTAGAGCAAAAAGGGCGGGGAGGCCTGGGGGTGCTTACCGAGGCTCGGGATCGAGCAGGGAGGCCGTGCGGGGCGTCGACGGCGAGGTCGTGCGGTAGCGCTAAGACGAAGCTCGGGGTCCGGGCGGTGCAGTGCTTCTCTAGGCGCCTGGATCCCTCGGGCCGACTCGTGGTACTCCTGCGAAGCCAGCGCAGGGGTCAGCGTGACCTGAGAACCACCGGCGGCGAGCAATTACTCGGAGCTCGGTGCTTACCAGAGTTGGGGGCTCGGCGCGATTTCGGCGATGCAGAGGCTTAGGGTCGAGGCAAAGAGCTGGGGAGGTGTCCTGGGGCTACGGTGGAGCTGCTGCGGTGGCTCGCAGTGGCTGGGGTGTGGCGGAGCGGCGAGGCCACGGCGGAGCAGGGGCTCTTCTCCGGCGTGGAGGTCGCGGGGGTGGTACTGGGGTGCAGAGGTGGCGGTGGTGTGGCGAGAGTAGGGCACAAGGAGGCTACGGTGGACTAAATAAAGGGAAAGGTCGGGGATCAGGGGCGGGTGTGCCCAGTGCTGAGATCTCGGCGTGATTCGCGGCGTGCAGAAGAAATGGATCGCGCCCAACGGCATTGCGTGGCCCGGGACTCAGGCAAGGAAAATTCTGGAAGGGAGGGCGCGCACGAGAGGCTGGCCAGTGGGTCCTGCAGGGCCGGAGCGGTCCACGGCGCAGCGGGGAGGCGGGGTGAGCGGAGCGGAGCGGAGCGGAGAGTGCGGGCGAAGATCGCGGGCGGAGGAATGGGAAGGAACTGACTGGTGGGTTCGGTAGGTCAGTGACGGGGAGCTAGCGATGCGCAGCGCGGCTGAGCGGCGAGTGGTGAAGCAGGCCGTGCGTGTGAGCTGGGCCGAAGCGGGAGGGAAAAACGGGCCGCGCGGGATCGGGCCGTCCGTGGGGGGGAGAGGGAAGGAGCTGGGCTCGGGCTGGACTTGGTTGTTGGGCTGCTGGCCGGTTCCAGGTTTGCTGTTGGGTTTTGGGTTTTTCTTTCTCTTTTCTTTTTTTCCTATTTCAAACCAAACTAAACCTATTTGAATTTGAATTCAAACCACACTCAATCAAATAAGATTATGCACCAGCATGAATGCACAAACATATTTATCCTAGAAATTTTTTAATTCCTTGTGAAACAAAATTAGATTAAATGCAAGACTAATCATAATAAACCTTAGAAAATTAAAAAAAGCCAATTAAATTTATTATTAAATACTGAAATTTAAACTAGAGTGTTATAAATCCTACCCCCTTACAGGAATCTCGTCCCGAGATTCTAAGGGCTGGCTAGCAAAGGGATTAGGATAGGTCTTCCGCAGCTTATCTTCTCGGTGTGGTCACTCCATTGCATTCTTCACGCCTTGATCTTCCGGTTCCGTGTAACTCTCTCTGATGTCTCCAGTATCTTCATCGGATGCTCGGTATAGGTCAAATCCAATCCTTTCAATGGTGCTTGCTCTTCTAGCACTCTCAAGCACTTCTTCAACTCAGATCTGCATAACTCTTCTACCTCGTCTGAGCAATCCTCAAATTCTCTCGTACTATCTGTAGGCCGGGTTGTCACATCCCTACCCCCTTACAGGACCGACGTCCTCGTCGGTTAAACCCGGGGATATCACATCCTCTTCGCGCAATCCTTCTTCTCAACAAGCAAGACAGGAGAAGCCCAAGGCATGATAAGGTAGAGGGAAACAGAGTGTACAGTTTTACCCCCAATGATCTAACTCATTTTTATTAATTAATTAACTTTAGCTTAAGACTGATTTTCATTAAACAAATTTAACTACTAAGCTATGCAATCAACCAAAATCCAAATCAAACTTTTGCATAATCACAAGTATACAAATTTTACACTTTCACCGAGTTTAACACACCACTCGACTAACACAACGCGTCGCAAAACGGTCTATCGTGCTGAGGTCAGGGAATCCTAGACTGAAAAGGGTCAGTGAGATACTTCAGGGTCAAAGCTACGGAAACTAATTCTATAGAGAAAAATCAAGGTAAGACGAGTACAAATCTTAGAATTCAAGGAGTATAATAGCAAAATAGTTTCAGCAGACAAGGCTTAGAGAGAAGAAGACCTAAAACTCAACCAGTTCTATCTAGGCTTTCGTCCTACAGTCGATATAGCTCTGATACCACTCTGTAACACCCGGTTTACAAAAGGACATAAACCGAGCAATCATATACGTGCCAGGATCAAGTCACACGTATATACAACAGAATGAACAGTATATCACAGCACATATCACGTAAAAAGATATAATAAAGCGAGTACGAATGTTATTTATTACATTAATGACAAAATATCTGATACAAATATGCAGAAGCGTAAAACAGTACGAAACTCTAAATATGGGCGCCACAGGGACGTCGACTGGGAGACGACCGCCTAGAAGTCCTTGTACTCCTGGTAGCTCCGGGTGAACTCCTCCGTGTCGCCGAGAATTGAGCAGCAGTAGGGTGTCCCCAAAGAGAACAAGAGGAAAAGAGTAGAGTAGGCAAGAGTGAGTACACAACTTGTACTCAACAAGTATAACACAAACTATGAGGCTCTAAGGTTGGCTGACTCAACTACATTAGCTTTTAATCTTGGCAAAATTTTATTAAAGATAATTACTACAAGTGGATGAATTACCATAAACCCAGTTACATAGAAATTAATCAAAATTAATTATGAACTACTGAGGACCAAACCAAACCAAACCACCCGGGGAACCCACTAATCAAAGGAAGATAACCCCACTAATCAAAAGGAGGATTTGGGCCGCTCATGACCGTGAGCACGGCTAGTATACCAGTTTTACACTCTGCAGAGGTTGCACATCTTTACCCATATGTCGTGAGCTACGCTAGTTGTTCATCACACTTCCGTAGGTGAGATGACTAGCAAACACACTACGAGGCCTTTACAAAGAATCTCGTTGGTAAGGAGTAACCGCGAGGGTTGGATCGGCGACGATGGAGCAGGTCTAGTGGGTGTCAAGACACAAAAGCACAGACGAGGCCACTCAGTACGAGGGCAATAGAAGCTTACCACCCTTGCCCCACAGGTAAGTTACTCCAAATAGAAAAGACCTAATTAGTAAGCCAAGACCGTCCCATTCCAGTCTTGTGGTAGCGTTGTTGTCCCAGGTTGTCGCTCTATGAACCAGTCCTTATGGAGAGTGGCCAACCCAGCAATAAGCACCATGCTGGCCCCCTAAACCATGTTTCTAGAAAAACCAATTTTTAACGAGACGTGAGCCACTCAAGCGGGCCACTCCCAGAATTAAGTTGCATATACCATTAATCAAATTAATTAAAAAGGACCAAGTGTGTTATAGCGCAGCAACCTAGCACAACTAACCAAAATGCAACCCAAGGGATATATATATGAAGGATATAAAGTGGCTAGTAAAGTCCTTATAGGCATACAATATTTACATGCAGTATGAAATTGTATTTAAAAGGTGATAGGTGTTGTTCATGTTATACTTGCCTTCCTCAAAATTCTCCTGCTGCTCAAACTGCTATGAAGACGGTGGCTGCTCCGGGTACTGGTACTCCTCCGAAGGGTCAATGTCTACTCACGATCGTAATGCCAAAACAAGTCCAGCACATACACATACATGCAAACAAAGGCAAACACTAAGAAACGGTATAACAATACATAAAAATAGCAAACAAAACTAAGCTAAGACTATTCTACTAGCACTTTAGAACTCAAGCTAAGGTATGGGCTAGTGGATTCTATTGGCCCGAGATGCATGAAGACACGAAAAGATTTGTTTCGACGTGTCCGGAATGCCAAAGGACGGGAATATCTCGCAAAGGAATGCCATGCCATTGAACTACAACTTGCAAATAGATCTATTTGATGTCTGGGGAATTGATTTCATGGGACCATTTGTGAACTCACATGGATTTGAGCATATATTGGTGATGGTGGACTATGTTTCAAAGTGGGTTGAAGCTATGCCATGCCGGAAGGCATCAACGGAGGAGTCCATAAACATGATTAAATCGGTAATCTTCCCTCGATATGGCGTCCCAAGAATATTGACAAGCGACGAAGGAACACACTTCACGGGCAAAGACTTTGGTAAATGCTTGAAGAAATTGGGAATTGAACATAGAGTGTCCACGGCTTATCAACCCCAAACAAACGGACAAGCGGAAACTTCAAACAAGCAATTGAAGGATATTTTAAAGAAGACCGTGGTAAAAGGAGGAAAAGATTGGTCGAAGAGACTAGATGGTGCACTATGGGCATATCGTACGGCACACAAAACCCCGATTGGTACGACTCCTTATCAATTTGTTTATGGAAAAACATGCCACTTGCCGGTTGAACTAGAACATAAGGCGTATTGGGCGATGAAGGAGATGAACTTTGATGCGGAAGCCGCTGGAATTAAAAGGAGAATTCAAATAAGCGAATTGGAGGAGTTAAGATTGAAAGCGTACAATAGTGCATCAATTTACAAAGAAAGGATGAAGAGGTGGTACGACAAACGATTACAAAACAAGGAATTCAAAGAAGGAGACAAGGTCCTACTCTACAATTCAAGATTCAAACTCTTTGGCAAAGGAAAATTACAAAGCAAATGGGATGGACCATACGTCGTACACTCGGTTTCACCCACGGGAGCGGTGACAATCATGGATGCGAAAGGCGACCAGTATGTGGTGAACGGACAGCGACTAAAGGTATTCTTGGAGCCCGACGTCGTGCCCCTTCATTACATTGACATATACACCATGGATGAGGAACCGGAACGTCAAGCCTAATGACGTTAAGCAATGTAAGTTTGTACATACTCTCTTTTAGATTTTATTTTCGTAGTTTTGTTTCTATTCTGGATGAACTTTAAGTAAAACATAGGCTTCTAATTTATTGGTGAGCACCTCGGAAAAAGTTGGAGTCTAGGGGGCCGGAAAACCCCCTGGGCCGGCCGGCCCAACACCCCTAGGCCGGCCGGCCTGAGCCTTCTCGTGTGTGAATCGGTCTCGATTTTTGGTAGGTGCGAGATAAGGAAATTTCAAACCTGTGCCTTATAGATTTCACATGCCAAAACCGAAGAGATTTTGGACTTCTCGTCCAAGTCTTTTCGGGACATAAATAGAGGCGCGGGTTAGATCTATTCTCTCATACTTTTCAATCTACACCACCACCTCGTGAGAGACATCGACAATGGCCAGTCCAGCGAGCGCAAGAGCTATGATTGAAGTGATGGAGATTAATGAGGGGCATGACGCCCGACACCCCCACGCCAAGGACGCCTAGTCCCATCTTGGCAACCGGTGCACAGCCCCTCCTTGTCGAAGCAAAGCGATGTGAAGCGAAGGCCCCTCCGAAGAAATTCAATACTCAGGCAAGGATGAGCGTCGGAGGGAAGGGCCTTCAATGGTACAACGAGAAGCTAGCTCAAGCACAAAGGGTGGTCGTCGTCATCAACAGCGACGAAGACGAAGGCGAGAAGCGACAAGACAAAAAGCCACCCGCGCCTAGGCGTTCCTTGCGCCTCCTCGGAGTTAAAAGAAAGAACTACATCGAGCACACCCCGGAACCGAAGGATTATGCGGGGGACAGCGATTGGGAGAGAAGGGAGGAAGACGACCCCTTCGAAGGTGACAGCGGCAAGAAGAAGAAGAAGGATGACGACGAACCCGAAGATGACAGCCCCAACCGCGGTGGCCATCACTTCGGGTGATGTATCAAGTGCCGCAATGAAATCGCGGACCTCCATGCCACCATTGATAGGTGCCACGATCGAATCATGGCAATGGATCGAAGGATGGACGACATCGAGAGCTTGGTTGAGAGAGATTACAACTTCCTTGTCCGCAACATAAGGAAGTTATTCGGGATGGTCGGAGATCTACAAAAGCAAGGAGGAGGGCGCCCTAGATGCAATTGCCCTAGGTGCCATTGAGAACACCGACGAGCGTCACTCCCGTCTTTTATATCATTGCAACGAGGACGCCGCATAATCTAAGCATTGTGACGACTCGTAGATCGAATTTTGGTCTTTGTTTACTCGAAAGTTCGTCGTGTGCGTGTCTTTAATTCCGCATGTGTGAGAGTCATAGTTTAGCGTTGAGTGCTTTATTTTTCGCATGTGTGAGAGTGAGTCTTAAATTAGTGTTGAGTCATGAAAACAAAATAAAAAGAGTCTTTGTTTTTTTGTTGGATCGTGCATTTTATTTATGCATTCAGTTTTACTTTATTTTCTTTAAAGCAATTGTTCACGAGCGTTGTCATGAAAATTAATTCGTATTTGTGGAGCTTAGTAAATTATTCATCCATGTTAATACCCACACTTGAGCTTTGATCTAGCACTTGGTTTTGATTATGCTTGCGAGTAAGGCATGATTTGGAGGACTTTAATTTCATAAAAATAATAAAACCCCTACAAGCATAAGGTTGATCAAGTTCTTGTCAAGTCGAGAGTAAAAATCCTATCATCCAAAAGCTATATTCGTTCCACCATAAGTATTGGATGTACATTGAGTTGAGTTAGGATTTCTTTCTCTTGGGAGTTCTAATTTCGAGCAATGATCATGTCCGTACTTTTCATCTCTGAATTGCTTGCCACATCAATATTCGGTAATGAGAATTCCTCATTGGAATAACTCATGAGATCTACCGGATTCCAAAACCCGAACCCGAGATTATCTTGTTTATTATTGTCTTCCTTGACCACAACCCAATTATGAGGATACGTTCTGTTTCTGCGCATGATTTGTATAAAACAAAATTTTGGGATGAAAAAGGAAGGAGTATTCGAAAGATGGACCGAATCCGACCTGGGAAAGCCCCAGGCCGGCCTACACCCCTTGGGCCGACCGGCCTAGGCCTCTCTGGTCTCGGTTCGGGCTCTAAAAATTTAGGGAGACACTTTGGAGATTTGCCTATCTATGTTTTATAGAAAGTGTTCTATGAAAAGGTTCGGAAGAGAGAAAGAAAATTCGGGAGAAAGAAAGAAAAAAATGAATGAGAAGAAAAGAAAAAGAAAAGAATAAATGAAGCGATTCTATGGTTAGAGAAGTGCAAAGAGATATCACCTTGTTGTTTGAGAACAATATCCTCAATTCCAACCATGTGCAATCCGACAACGAGGATGATGCTTGTGCCTTGAAGTCAATCTTTTTGTATGCCTTTGCACATGTCCACCATTCTAAATCTTCTTACCCTTGAACCCTTTACATTATGGAGAAACTCTCATGATCATTGGCTCGGAAGGTAAGCAATCATTAGAAGGTTTTCTTAATTTGACAATATATGTATATACTTTGCTAAGCCTCACCTATAGCCCCACTTTATACTTGAGAGACTTTTGGGAGATGAGAGTTTGCAAATAATAATAGGAAAGCCACTTTTATCGAGAGACATGAAAGGACTTGTGCAAGAATTTTTGGTCTAACCTTTGTTGCAGGGTATTTTGTTTCTTAAAAAAAGAAGAAGAAAAAGGAGAGAAAAACCTCCAAGGATGGCAAGAAAAGCAAGTGTTGTCGATATTCGAGTTGCCAGCTAAAGGTAAGAGTCGTGGAGTAATATTGGATGAGTTTTTAAACGCCCATGATATGGTTATCCTCGCTGCTCCTCTGACCTTTGTTTGAAGAAATATTATTAGACTTGTTTGCATAAGTGAATTTTGCAGTTCGAGAACTCTTGAGCAACCCTTGGAAGGATTTGATGATTTGATTTGCTCGAGGACGAGCAAAAGCTAAGCATGGGGGGAATGTTGGCGCTCCTTAAGTACCCATTTTACTATATGATTAGGAGTTGTTTTGGTAAATTCTTTGGGATGATTCATGTACTAACCCGCCACTTCGCACCCGAACTTGACCGTTTTCGATTTTGTCCTGGATTTTTGAGCATGTTGCATTTTGATAGGAAATTGGACATTTTTGGAGATGTTTTTACGCATGGTTACAACTGGGCTAAGATGAGGAATAAGAAGAAGAGGCCACACGCGAAAGATGGGACCGAAAGGGGCCAGAAAGGGCCCAGGCCGGCCGGCCTGGAGCCCTGGGCCGGCCGGCCTAGCCTATTTCGGAGCCCAATCGGTCTCAGTTTTCTTCAGCACGAAGTATGCGTCAACCCTAATCTGTGTTTTACCAAAACCACCGACCATAACTGCCTATAAATACCCCGAAGCCGCCGTCAAAGAGGGGGGCATCTAGGGGGGATCGCAGGAGGATCGCGCAGATCGCAGAGAGAGAGCATCCAGAGATACATTCGAGTTAGACACAAGAGAAAGGCGACACCGGAGGCTTCATCATCCCTCGGCGCCGCTGCAAGTTGGAGGACAGCAAGGGATCCATCCCTTGCATTTCACCACCATGATCGACTACGCTTCGCTTAGCTTCATGGGGTAAAGTCCTCGTTTGTTCATGGGGTTGTAAGGAGATCTTGAGTTGTAATTGCCGAATCCTTTATGAGATTGATCTATCACGATTCTTGTTGATGATGCTTTGATGCTTAATAGTTCGCGACTTGGCTTTGGGTTTGCTTTGCTCTTGCATGGTTTACTTAGATTACATCAACTATCGTATTCTTGTTGATTCGTTACCGATTATCCTCGTGTAGTGACAGTATGCGGGAGGGAAAGGTTTTTATCTTGGAACACACCTTTGGTAGATTAGATCCGTTCTTCGTTGCTTGGCGATTACATCTCTAGTGATCCTAGACCCTATGGACAAATGCTCTTCATATCTTGTGCACACACTTACCATTGCTCACTAGTCTAGATTAGATTAGATTGGTTAGATTAGATCTATTTCACACTCAATCACTCAATATAGATCTTTTACCAACATCATTACTGCTTAGTTAAGCATAGTAATACACTTGTTCCGTGGATTGATAAACCTTGGGGGAATACTCTAAGGGAAAAGCTACACGATCTGTGCGCTTGCGGTACATAAATTGGCGCTTTAAGAAGCGTCAACAAGCTTTTCTGGCGCCGTTGCCGGGGAACAAGCGATTTTGCTACGTTTAACTTTGTATTAATTTTGTTGGTCACTAACACCTAACCTTTTTCTCTAGAAAATTTTTATTTTCTTGTTTTTGTTTTGATTGTCTAGATGGGCCATCTCATTCAACACGTGGAGGAAGGAGAAAAATCACTAAGAGATTATGCAAGCCCGCGATCGAAGGACTTCGACATGCAAAAATCAGATTCGGTGTTGCGAGCCATCGAGTACGAGATCAAGCCTCAAATCATCAAGATGGCGGCGGCAAACCCCTTTAGAGGAGATGAGACGGACAACCCATATAGACATATCAAGTGGTTCACAATGCTATGCAACACGGTACAACAAGACAGAGTTCTGCTAGCTTGGTTTAGATGGAATCTCTTCCCATACTCACTTGTGGAAGAAGCGAGAAGATGGTTTGCACTTGCATCCTTTGAGGTAAAAGGAAATTGGGATGACTTGATGAAGAAATTTTATGAGCGGTTCTTTCCGTTAAGCAAGGTTCAACATATTCGGAAGCAAGTGATCAACTTCGCGCAAGGAGAAGAAGAAGGGATAGATCAAGCATGGGATAGATTCAATGGATTGATTGAACAAGGACCGAAGCTCGGATTTTCCGGTGAAGTACTCTTGCATACCTTTTACTTTTCCCAAACCCCCGAGTGTATGCAGTTTGTTCAAATGTGTGCATGAGGAGATCTCATGGAGAAAACACTAACGGAAGCCACCCAACTCCTACAAAATATCAGCAAGGGTGCGGCCATGCGAAGAGATTGGGAAAAATGATGTTCGGCAAGCTCCGAGGAAGAATCTCAAGTGCGGGTGCTTGCTGGAATTTTCAGAAAAGAGGCATCGGAAGTGAGGGAAGAACAACCGAAGCATCGGAAAGTCATAGAGACAAACCACGATGAAGAAGCATCGATCCGGAGTGCAATGAAAGACGACCCGGAAAAGAAAGGAAGAACCATGGGCACCGCCAAATCGCTAAGAGAATTCGAGCAAATGGATTGGATACCAATTGACTTTGGAAGATTGTTCGACAAAGCAAGACCGCATCCAAATCAGCGAGGAATGGTGAAGGTGATAGCGGAAGACTTCCCGCCGGATAATCACACGGGATATACATTTGGCAAGGAAACGGCCGGTGATATTATTAGGAAACTTTTTGAAGAAAAAGAGGAAGAGATTGACTTGGACGAAGTGCTGGAGGTCAAAAAGATCATGGGAGTGAAATCGGAATCATCACCCTACGTGCACATAGCCCAAGTATATGCGATTGGAAGCGA
Organism: Panicum virgatum; assembly: GCF_016808335.1. Lineage (NCBI taxonomy): Eukaryota > Viridiplantae > Streptophyta > Magnoliopsida > Poales > Poaceae > Panicum > Panicum virgatum. The sequence continues at coordinate 14,771,595 of NC_053151.1, forward strand.
TCAAGGCGAAGGTAATCCAGCACCCACACCTCATGTTGATTGCATGATAGACGGAACAAAATGTTGCAATGTTTTATGTGACGTTGGTGCCCATATTAGTGTGATGAGTTCCAAGGTTTATGTTGAGCTTTTTAACGAAACATCAAACCTAGATGCCACAATCATTAAATTGATCATGGGAGATGGTAGATTAATTAAACCGCTAGGAGTGATTAGAAATCAAAATGTTGCCATAGCGGGAAAAAAATTCCTACCGACTTTTTTGTGATTAACGCTAGTGATGATAAGCATGAAGGCATAATCCTTGGAAAACCCTTTCTCAAATTAGTAAATACTGTTCTAGATGTTGGAAAAGGGATTGTCACTTTTGATCTAGATTGAGAGAAGTGCTCATTCGAATTTCATTCAAAACCGTCTTTTGCTTCACCTCTACCTCTTGATAACGAAGAGGTAGAGAGCATTCGTTCTAGTGATTCTTTCAGGGATCCTCTCCAATGCGCATTGGAGAATGGAGACGCTCAAGATGATCAAGACGGAGAACTAGTGGAAACAATGGAAGAGTTGAAGCCGCAACACGGGAATTTGGGGGAAGAAAAATTTGAAGACATTGGAGAGTTAGATCAAGAAGAGGATGGTGCGCCCGATATTGAGATGAAGCCACTCCCCAAGGGATTGAAATATGAATTTTTGGGAGATGACAAGAATTAGTTTTGCATTTTTTCTGATTTTTCTAGAAATTCCTATGAATTTTCAAAGTTCACATTGAAAAGGATCTAAATTCTTGTAGAAAGGACCCTGGAACATTTTAAATCCTTACAAATGGGTCCTTGGCCGGAGGGAGGAGAGGACAGGGGAGGGGCCCGGCTGTGTTCTGGCGAGGAGGGTCACCGGCGGTGAGGGCCGAGGGGCCAGAGAGGATCAGGAGCTCAAGGCGCACCTGTAGAGGGGCTTGGTGGGGCGTGGGGTGGTCGGAAGAGGCTCGTCGGCGATGGACCGAGCGAGGTGGCGGAGGTGAGCGGCGGATGCGGGATTCCAGCAATGGATTGGCGGGAAGGAGAGGCTGGTGAGCTGCGCTGGAGCAAGGCAAAGCTGGTAAGGGAGTGGTGAGGATTGGGGTGGGCTTGCGGCGGCGGATCGACGGTGACAGAGCTCGCCGAAGTTGGAGGAATGTGGCGGCGGTGTGTGCCGGCGAAGAAGCTCGAGCGGGCTATTTATAGCCCAGATGTGGAGGGTATTAGCACGAGAGGAGGTCCAGGGGATGATTTTGGCCGGGAAGAAAGCGAATGTGACACCTCTGGTGTCTGAGCATTTAAACACAGAAAACTTTACCTAAATAAAACTTAAAGGAAGTGTTTGGGAATTAAATTCAGAAAGGAAAGGTCAAATAAAAGTCAAACTATGCAAATGGGATTAAAATGAGAAAGGAAAAGGGTTGAAAACCTACTCAAAATCCAATTAAAAAATGTGCACAAAAATAAGTTTGGCTCATAAATGGTACCTTAAATGACATGTGCTCATTAGAACCTTCAGCCAAAACCATCCAAAAACTGAATGAAACTCAAAGCCCTTATGTGCAAATTAGGAAATTTAAAATAGTTCAAAATGTGGGTTTCAAATGAAAATTTGCATAAAACAAAAGTTGTAGATCTTGAAAAGTTATGCAAGTTTGGTATTCAACACTTTTTCATTTGAGTCCCGGGAAATAGAGAAAATTTTAGTTTACCGAGAGGTCCCTGAACTTTCTGAATTTGCAAATAAGTCCCTACCTTCATCTCCGCTCCCCAGTCCTCTGCCGCGGCTGTTATCGCCAGAATTTGACAAGGATTGGTAGGCCAAATGTCAGAAAAAGCCCACGGCGAAGGAGTCCACTTAGCCAAGCTTATATCATAAGTTTGACCAAATATGATGATAACTGTGCACTCAAGGCTCAAGCCGAGATGGAGTTACGGGCCTAATCCATGTTGAAGCCCAGTCTATTCGCGAGGCTGGTTTGGACTGCAGAAAGAGGCTGCACAAAAATGGATGCCCAGGCCACATATGGACTCTGTTTTGGATGTTCTAGATATGCATGGAAAGCTAAGGAGATAAGCTTTCCAATATAACTGGAATCACGTCCAGATTCGCTCGGAGTCGACGGGAATTACCGAAACAATAGAACGACCAGAATCTGCCACAACTATACGGCATGTTTCGGCTGATATTTGGAAGCTTCATGAAGATTTGGGCCGGTGGAGGAAAGAGTCCAGATCATATTATCTAATCTTAGAGTCTTTATTGAGTTGTAATCTATCTCTAGTTTTCAGTTAGGAAAGAGTTTAGGGGTTGCCTTGCACGGCAAGAAGTCTTCGGACTATAAATATGTACCCATATGTTGTTGAATAAAGACGACGGCATTCGTTTACACATGGTGGGTGTCTCCACCACAACAAACCTCGGCGCATCGCCACCCCTAACCCTAGGGTTTCATCCAAGTAAGTGCCATGCTGCCCTGATCGCTTCTTGCGATCAGGGCAGTATTGTTCTTGCTTTTACCTTGGTATTACTCGTACTGAAGCGTTTTTGATGGCGAGTAATACTAGTTATCATGATGTTTGTAGCATGGCTTTTAGTAGATCTGTTGTGCTTCATTGCTTATCATCTGCGAATATCATGTTGTCTCTGTGCAGTCACGTTTCAATCTCATGCTAGTTCTTATCGCATAGAATTAGTCGCACAGAGGCAACACCCTGCTTCTTTTATGTCTAGTAGATCTGATCTGTTATGGTTTGCTCTTATCTTAAGAGTTGGCATAATATCTGCTAGGTTAGGCCCTGCAAACGGATTGGATGATCCGGTGGTGTAATAGATGCTTTATCTTAGCCTTGATAGGGATTGTTCCGGGAATCGGCTCTTGCTAGTTCTTAGGCCTCTGTTTTGGGTTGTGGTTTAGTTGTCTGTTATGTTCGCTAGGCCTAGTCACGTGTAGGATGTTCCGATCTAGCAGTGAAGCTGTTACTATCATGGATTAGATCAATTAGATTTAATTGAAGCAGTTTTATAGTTATTTGCTTTATTTACCATATCTGGATACAATGAGATCCCATTTGACACCGGGACTCGATCGGCTCTTCAAAGCCGATGCAAGAGTCATCCCGGGGAGCCGACCACGGCTCGGGCTAACGTTTACACGTGTCTTTGTATGCAGGAAACTGTTCGGAGCACGTCTGCACCCTCCTGATCGGGTATAGGTCAGGTGGCACGCCCGGTTTTCCACAAAACCTCCGGGCGCGTGACGGAATTGCGGGCCGTCGAACAGGGAGCAGTGCCTGCCAGCGCCCCAGCAACCTCCCGGCTCTTCGTGTTGCCCGTCGCTGCTCGCCGGTGGGTTTCGACCGACAACACATTCTGGCATGCCCAGTGGGACTCCTCTCGGCAACAACATCTACTGCAACAATGACTGGAGCTCAAGATCAAGAACCCGCTCTCAAGCCCGTCACGTATGAAGAGCTTCCTCCTGAACACAAGAAGAAGTATGATGAGGTCAAAGCTCTGCTGGAAGCCGATCTCATCGGCTCTTTTGAGAGGACCCGCAACCATGGCATCAGGTGGAAGGGGTTCTCGCCTGAAGGCGCTCTCGACAATGTGGACCTGTCTGTACCATCAGAGGAGCGCACCAGGGCCCTGCGTCAGGAGATGAACTACATGGTGGCCCATTCGCTTCATCGGCATTCTCAGAGCCTGATGAACGAGCTTGAGCGCATGGCGCATCGCGTCATCCAGGAGATAATCAAGAACCAGTACTCTCCATCGGGACCAATCCTGGGTAGTCACACAGAGGAAGCTGCACTGCATTCTAGGCCGCAATTGCCATTCTCGTTTGCAGCTCCCAGACCACAGAGCTCGCCGATCTACGTCGTCCACAAGATCGGCGGTGATCCTGGAGAAGGCCAGTTCCTCACCGAGCCACCTAAGGAGATTCTGCAAGGCTACACGTGCGCCTACATCCCTGATAGTGTCAGTCCAGCACGCTCGGCGCAGGTGGTGAACCCAGGAGCTTCTGGAGCAGACGCAGAAAAACAAGTGTGGCTGGCAAAGTACGCTACTGGGCCAAGTGCTGAGCCATCGGCCCCAGGAGTTCTTAGTGTGGAGTAGGTCAGTGCAATACTAAGAGACCAGTTCGGCATCCTGCCCAAGAGGAAAGCGATCGGCTATTCCAAGCCGTATCCAAGCGACTATGACTTGATCCCACTGCCACCCAAGTATCGGCTACCTGAGTTCACCAAGTTCAACGGGTCAGAAGGAGCCAGCTCCATCGAGCATGTGAGCCGATACTTAACGCAGCTTGGGATGATCTCAGTGTCGGATCCATTGAGGGTCCGGTTCTTCGGCCAATCCCTTACAGGCCCAGCTTTTGGATGGTATGCGTCACTAGCTCTGGATTCAATTCGGACTTGGAGGCAGCTTGAAGATCAATTCCATACCCAGTACCACTCGGAAGATGCAGAAGCTAGAATTGCTGACCTCGCCCAAGTCAGGCAGAAGCGAGGAGAGACTGTGTCGGAGTATATACAGCGCTTCAGAGAAGTCAAGAACCGATGCTACTCGTCGTGCATCACAGAGAAGGAGGCAGTCGATCTGGCTGTCCTGGGACTTGCTAAGCCGATCAAGGATGCGGCTTTTCAGTTGGAGTTCACGTCTCTGGCGCACCTGGTGCAGAAGCTTACAGCGTACGAGCATTATCATCCTGAGCTGTACCAGGACAAGTTCAAGCACCATGTAAACATAGCCCAGGCGGATGAATCTGATGACTCTGGTGAAGAGCAAGAAGTAGCCGTGGCAGAGTGGACCCGGGGGGCAAACCCTGTCCCGTGCAAGTGGGTCAAACAGCAGGGACTTGTGAAGGGCTTCGACTTTGACGTGACCAAGGCGGAGCAGATATTTGATCTGCTCCTCAAAGAAAAACAGCTGAAGCTCCCAGAGAATCACAAGTTACCGACGGCCCAAGAGCTGCAGGGAATACTGTACTGTAAATGGCACCACTCGTTCACTCATTCCACGGGTGAATGTAAGGAGCTACGTCGTCAGATACAATCGGCTATTGAGCAAGGCCGATTAATCCTGGCTCAACACACGATGAAGGTTGACACAAAGCCTTTCCCGCAAGCTAACATGGTGGAGCTGTCAGATCTCGGATCCAAGGGCCAGGATTTGGCATTCCAGATCAACATGGTGGGGCCCGTGCGCCGCCATGACAAGCAGAGGAGAGAGGCCGCTTCTGGCAAACGGCCGCAGGATAGACGCGAACTGGAACAGTAGCATGTGACCGAAGAACAAGTGCATCACATCCATAATCAGCTTCCAGCTTCTAATCGGCTTCTGGAAAAGTACCAGTACCAGTACAAGTTGCGCCGCCAATACGAATCGGAAGAGGACGAGTACGAGCACCACTCAGGAAGGACACCGGGGAGACACCAGGCTATGCGCGACCACTGGCATTGCCCGTTCTTCAGGTACTGTTGGAATTCCGGCATGAGCCGATTGCCTACTATAGATGATTGCTTGGAGTGCAGGTCTCGAGGACACCAGCAGGACGAGACATCAGTGTTTCGGCGCTTAGGGCCCGGAACATGTCATGATGACCGTGTGAGGAGGCCAACCAGGGGTGATTCCGAGCAAGAAGAAGAAGAAGACAGGTACCATCATCCACGGTGGTGTCCTGACGGGCTTAATCGCTCGCAGAAGCACAGAGTGCAGCGCTTGCGCAATCTGAAAGAGGCAGAAGCAAAGTACCTCGACGAGCTGAGGAAAGCGCGTCCGGATCTTGCGGAGCAAGTCAAGCGACCGCGAAGGGAGGAAAGGCGCCCTCCGAGAAAAGAGTGGCGCCCCAAGCAGACAAAAGCCGATGAGAAGCCATCGGCTGATGTGAACATGGTGTTCGTGCTCCTATTGGACTTTCGGGCACCCCAACCGGAAGAATTGGCTATCGCACAACTGGATCTGGGCCCACAGCCAATCATCTTCGAGAAGCCCAAGGAGAAAAGCTACAAGCACCTAAAGGGATTGTATCTCAAGGGCTTCATCAATGGCAAGCCTATGAACAGGATGTTGGTCGACACTGGTGCCGCAGTCAACCTGATGCCTTATTCTGTGCTGCGCCGATTGGGTCGTTCTTCTGCCGATCTGATCAAGACCAACGTGATGCTCAATGATTTCAATGGCTAGCCATCGGAGGCAAAGGGCGTCCTCAATGTGGAGTTGACAGTTGGCCGCAAGACCGTCCCAACCTCATTCTTCATCGTCAACAGCAAGAGTACGTACACAGTGCTGCTTGGGAGGAATTGGATTCACTCCAATTGTTGTGTTTCTTCCACAATGCACCAGTGTTTGGTTCAATGGGATGGCAACGAAGTGGAGGTGGTCCGTGCAGATGACTCCAGTGAGGTTTCGCTCGCAGACATGAACGCCTGGGACGCGGAGCGACAAGAGCCGATCTCAGGGATTGCGCTGGAAGACTGTGATCGGATCGAAGCGAAAAAAAACGGATTGAGGCTGGTCTTATCCACTGGCCTCATAGAGTAAACACATTCTGGCATGATTTGGTGATGAAATATGGAGACCCATACAAAAAATTTCGTCCGGATGAAGAATTACCGCCGGTGCTCCTACAGCTTCTTCACCATTGGCTACTTCTGCCCCTTCGCAGTTCCGGCCATCGACATCGGCCATTTCTGCTCCCATGTGGGCGTGGGAGTGTCTGCTACGTCAGCTGGTCGATCCGCCCAATAGTACCTCTGCGTCGCCATTGTCATCGGCTATTCTCGTTCTGATCCAGCCATCGACATCGGCGAATTCGGCTCTTACAGTCAGGGCATTCGTCGCCTACGAATGGGTCCGCCTCGCCTAACTTTTGCGGACGAGGTTCATCTCGCCCAACCCCCGTGGATAGAGGGTCAGGGCATTCGTCACATCAGCCGGCCAACTCTCTACGATGGCGATATGCTGATTGGACTTTAGGCCGGCTGTATCCTCAAGTCAGCATGTATTGTTCCCATTATATATATGATTCACTTGTCTACTGCAGGCTACAGATGTTTGGCTTTCTAACAGCCGATAGTTGTGATGAGAATGCATTGTGACAAGTACGGACCTGACGGGATTTTAACCATCGGCTCATCAACAGCCGATTTGATTGGTAATATTCAAACCCACCATTGCATTATCATACAGTTTATGCACTTGTCACTTGCACTAGCTTCCTTGTATTCTTAGTAGCTTCTACTTGTGGTTTCATGTATATATTTTGAGGTGTGGATGCTGGTGACCATGTGTAGTTAGGCTCATTTGAATATGTTGAATATCTGATACCGAGCATGGCTTTTACCCTTTGAAAATCTGAAATATGGTCACCGCTTTGCTTGGCTACTAGTATGTGTAGGCTGACTTTGCTTTTACTAGCTTGTACATGCCTGGTAGTTATATCCTTTGCTTGGAATCATTTACGCAGTTCGAGTCTCAATGCTTATATGATAATCTTGTGCTAAAAAAAATCTGAGTGATGTCCATGCTGTGCTATAATGAAAAGATCCAGGTGGGTTTGTTTTGTCTCACTGGTCTAGTTCGAGACTGCTTGCTATTGCACTTTAGCATGAACTTGGACTAGGCTGTGAATGACCAAAACCTTGCTTTAAGCTTCTGATGGTTCAACGGACCTAGGCTTAGCATTGGTTGGTAAGAAGTGGCCTGATAAGCAAATAACCCCTGGCACAGAACAAACGGCTTGCTTGAATTTCAAATGCAATATGTTTTAACTTGCAAGACCTGAGGGCATGAATAATCAAGCTTGTTAAAAGATCATGTATCGGAAAGAGCTCACTGGTATAAATACTTGCTGGTTTTTGCTTGTCAAGCTTTAATGTACTAGTTGGTTGGGTTAAGTGGTGATGCTTTTTATTTTGAAAATTCTAAAAATTGCTTGCTCATGTTCTAATATAGATATATTCTCTTGAGCTTTTCTATGCGGTGTCTTTATGCTATACCCTCACTGTATATACATGCGAGCACTTGTAAATGCTTTGAGATATACCTGGAAGCTCACACTCACTCTTTGCATGACATAGCATATTTTTGTGGGGGGAAGAAATTTTTATCAGTGATGATGGTTTGGTTTATGTGGACTGTTTGGCTAACTGAATATGATCCATCGGCTTTTAGCCGATTCACAATGATCTTCGTAGAGCCGGTCCGGCAAGTGATTGTTTTTTGCAGGTAATCCATGTAGCCCACATTATTATTTATCCGATGGAGAATCGACTACCTATTGAATATTTGTCTACACCAACTCCTGGCGATCAACGATCATCAAGAAGAGGCCAAGTGTGTTGATGTTGAGCTGATGAAGCACGGGTGTGATCCCATTAGTCAGTGCCATTCATGGGATATGAAAATTAGGACTGATCTGCAACAACATTGAGATTGGTTCATGAAGGCGTGAAGATGGTTCAAGCAATCGGCCACAAAGTCAGTTGGCTAATAGCCGATCTATCGGCTCGGGGGGCAAGACCATCAGTGGCATGAGAAGACAATTTGAAGAGATGATGTTCTTACTTGATTTATGGCTGGCGCTTAGAAGATTCTATCATATTTGGCCAAACTTGGGGGGCATGTGTTATCGCCAGAATTTGACCAGGATTGGTAGGCCAAATGTCAGAAAAAGCCCACGGTGAAGGAGTCCACTTAGCCAGGCTTATATCATAAGTTTGGCCAAATATGATGATAACTATGCACTCAAGGCTCAAGCCGAGATGGAGTTACGGGCCTAATCCATGTTGAAGCCCAGTCTATTCGCGAGCCTAGTTCGGACTGCAGAAAGAGGCTGCGCAAAAATGGACGCCCAAGCCACATATGGACTCCGTTTTGGATGTTCTAGATATGCATGGAAAGCTAAGGAGATAATCTTTGCAATATAACTGGAATCACGTCCAGATTCGGTCGGAGTCGACAGAAATTACCGAAACAATAGGACGACCAGAATCTGCCACAACTATACGGCATGTTTCGGCTGATATTTGGAAGCTTCATGAAGATTTGGGCCGGTGGAGGAAAGAGTCCAGATCATATTATCTAATCTTAGAGTCTTTATTGAGTTGTAATCTATCTCTAGTTTTCAGTTAGGAAAGAGTTTAGGGGTTGCCTTGCACTGCAAGAAGTCTTCGGCCTATAAATATGTACCCATATGCTATTCAATAAAGACGACGGCATTCGTTTACACACGGCGGGTGTCTCCACCACAACAAACCTCGGCGCATCGCCACCCCTAACCCTAGGGTTTCATCCAAGTAAGTGTCATGCTGCCCTGATCGCTTCTTGCGATCAGGGCAGTATTGTTCTTGCTTTTACCTTGGTATTACTCGTACTGAAGCGTTTTTGATGGCGAGTAATACTAGTTATCATGATGTTCGTAGCATGGCTTTTAGTAGATCTGTTGTGCTTCGTTGCTTATCATCTGCGAATATCATGTTGTCTCTGTGCAGTCACGTTTCAATCTCACGCTAGTTCTTATCGCATAGAATTAGTCGCACAGAGGCAACACCCTGCTTCTTTCATGTCTAGTAGATCTGATCTGTTATGGTTTGCTCTTATCTTAAGAGTTGGCATAATATCTGCTAGGTTAGGCCCTGCAAACGGATTGGATGATCCGGTGGTGTAATAGATGCTTTATCTTAGCCTTGATAGGGATTGTTCCGGGAATCGGCTCTTGCTAGTTCTTAGGCCTCTGTTTTGGGTTGTGGTTTAGTTGTCTGTTATGTTCGCTAGGCCTAGTCACATGTAGGATGTTCCGATCTAGCAGTGAAGCTGTTACTATCGTGGATTAGATCAATTAGATTTAATTGAAGTAGTTTTATAGTTATTTGCTTTATTTACCATATCTGGATACAATCAGATCCCATCTGACACAGGGACTCGATCGGCTCTTCAAAGCCGATGCAAGAGTCGTCCCGGGGAGCCGACCACGGCTCGGACTTACGTTTACACGTGTCTTTGTATGCAGGAAACTATTCGGAGCACGTCTGCACCCTCCTGATCGGGTATAAGTCAGGTGGCACGCCTGGTTTTCCACAAAACCTCCGGGCGCATGACGGAATTGCGGGCCGTCGACGAGGGAGCAGTGCCTGCCAGCGCCCCAGCAACCTCCCGGCTCTTCGTGTTGCCCGTCGCTGCTCACCGGTGGGTTTCGACCGACAATAGCGGCGCACCACCCGCCGCCAGCGTACGGTGGACGCCGTCCACGTCCATCTGGACCCCCAGTGGACCTCAAACTTGCCGCCTGGCACGCAAGCTGGCCTCTCCCTCACTTGCCACACGCCCCCGGCCTGCTGGCGAGGCACCACGCCACCCGCCATGCGCAGCGCCGCCCCCTCTAGCCGCCACCTCGCCGCCGAGCGCGTCCCGGCCCAAACTGACATCCCCTAGGCGCCATTGGCTTCGCCTCGACGCCCTCTCGCCTATAAATAGGACCAGAACCCCCGCCGTCGTGCGACCCCCTCATTTCCCTTTCCCGCCGCCACCCGCCACTGCCGGCGAGCTCGAGCTCGCGCGGGCAGGCCAACCCAGACCCACATTGCCTCACCCGACCGCACCAGCAGCCTCACCCAACCCAGCGAAGCTCATACGCGCACTGAATCCCACCAGAACCCACCCAGATGTCGTTGCCCTTTCGCGCCGCTACCGGCGAGCTCGAGGCCCGCCGTGGACCGGCCAAATCCGGGGGAGTCTGAGCACGACAGCCACCCCAGGAGCTTCCTCACGCTCTCGCGATGCTCGTGCACGCGACGTTCGACTACCCCAAGCTCTCCTTCACCTGCACCGCCGACGACCCGAGCACCACCGCCGCCGTCATCGCCGACGAGCACGTTTCGGTCACCATCCACCCGAACATCGACATGGGTAGGTAGCTCTCGAACTCCTCTACCTAGCGTGCCTCCCCGTTGCAGCCCCGGTAAGCCCTGCCTAGCAGAACACCACCAGCAATATGCAACGGCGGAGAAGGCCGGCGAAGGACCCGGTTGTAAATTTTCTTTTTCCGTTACTAGTTGCAAGTTTTTTAGAGTTTGGCAGTGAACTTCAAAAATGCATAACAAATCACAAAAAAATCGTAAAAATGCAAACACAATTGATCTGGAATCCTGGTAACAAAATCTACATGTTTTGTAACAACAAATCTGCAAAAACTCTATCTATTTTAATCTATGAAAAAGAATAAGAAAACCAACTAATGGTGGTTCTAGAAGTTACTCGCTGAATGACCCTGGTTTTTGGATATGTTGACACTGGTAGAATGTTAGGCTTATGGTAAAAAGATGAGACCCAGCTAAATCTGTTAACTTGTTAGAACAAGCCAGATTCTCAAATCTTTTAAAGCACTTCATGATTTAATGCTGGAAAACATGGATAAGATCTTGCTCTGGAATTTTTCCTACATGCATGTGTAACTGAAACCTTGCTAATCCATAAATTTCAGGACAGTTAGAGTTAGTTTGCTATATACCACATTTAATGCTTGACAAACCAACTTAAATCATCATATATAGTTAATATGCCTAGAAAAATCTAGATTAATTTATGGAGTCTTAATTTGGTTCTGTAATCCTGCCTGCAATGTTTGAGCTACAGTTACTAAGTTTTGTTGCAGTCAAAAATCATGCTTAAAATGTTCTAGTTAGATTTACTATTTTTGTTCAAAGTATCCTAAACCCTATTTGATCATGATTTTTGGACATATTCTTGGTAACAGCACATAAATGCTATGAGAAAAATTTCACATGCAGTACTGATCATCTTGAACCTTGAATTATTGTGCTAGCTCATGTAAAGTTAAATGCATAGTTAATTTATTTATTAACGATAATGCTTGATAATTTTTTTGGAACATGCTTAGATCCTATATAGGCTCTGGTAAAAATTTGAGAACCATATCTTTAGTATAACTCTCTGTAAAATTAATCTCATTCAATAGCTTGCTAAATTTGTTAATTTTATAACCTCTGATGCTTAAGGAAATAAAACCTGCAAATTTTACAGTGCCGAGTAGATTATATTTAGATGCATCTGTAAAATTTGTAGCACCAGAACCCAAGTCTTTTATTCTGTGAAAATTCATGAAGCATTTAGAGTAATCTGTTTACATGAATTATTATAATTAAATGCTCTATGGGTAGATACTGAAATTTATACAGTAGATGCTAACGTATATGAGCTGTTCTACATTAAATTTTCATCACTAGCTTATGAGTAGATTTGCTGTTTTGAAATTGTGAAAACATGCTATGCTTTAATGCTGAAAATGAAAACCAAACCACACACTCATTCATGAAGAAACATAGTAACGAATACTACTCCATAAATGACTACCCAGTAAATAAGTTCACAAAGATCATCTCTAAGTTATTTTGTTGGACTACAACTTTATCGTGAAGGAAAGAAATCGTTTATCATGTTGTAACTCATAATCTTGCATTGCATATAGAAACAGTTAATCTTGCTGACGGTGAATACAAATTGGTGCCCGCGGACTCTCGTATTGATCAGGAGGCTAATCTGAATTGCACTAACTTAGCTCAAGACCTGAGCCAAGCCCCAGAGGTTTTTCTACCTGACAGTGCCCAAGAAGGCATGCTCCGGTGCATAATCCTATTATTTTTAGAGTTATTATTCATCTAACTATTCATAATGTGTTGTAATAATTTTATTTCTCCATTTAAGTTTTCTAGGCGTTGATCGAAAACCTTAGATGCATGATCCCTAGGTACCTGTATTTGATACCCGGATCTTTTTATCGACTAGTTGCCCCGCTAATTAGGAACGGTAGAAGTCGAGGGGTTTCCTGCCTCTCGCGAGCATATAGGAATTTTACTGACTTTAAATTCCTGCTGAAATATAAGGACCACGGACAGGGTTGTGTAGTTGTGATACCCCGCTGGTGTAGTCAAAAAGGGTTAAGGTCGCGGTGTGTGGCTCATTTCGTTAAGCGTTTGAAAGCACTAGCCACATACCGAGAAATATGGTAATCGGTATGCTTAAGTACCTGATTGGACCAGTGAGTGGAACGATCTCGCACCCCCTTGGTTGTAGTAGGTTTATTTTTGTCCGGACGTACGGGTGCAGTGTGGTCGAACTCTGTAGTCGGGGGGGGGGTGCCGGATCCACAGGCTGGAAAGAAGGGGGAATAGTAGCGTGGGCGGAAGCAAAGTCGATCCCCATGCGTGTGGTCTAGGTTCCCCTAGCCAGGTTAAAATTCGATTCGGAATCATCCGCCTCTCACGACATGAAATTGCTTAATGGTTTCGGTCACACAGAGTAACAAGTGGCACATGATGATGATGATAGTGTTGTATGATTAAATGGTTGATCTACCATGTTTGTGTAGAGATAGATGCAAACTTAGAACAGTTAATTCAACTAGAATGTGGCAAAGTTAAAATCTGAAAATAAGGATCAACTCTTAATGGCATTTTGGGCAAAACAAACCCCACAAACCAAAAAGCCTTGCATGTCTAGTTATCGGACTATGGTATATCCGGTGACAGGTAAGTCTTGATGAGTATTAGTATACTTAGCCTTGCCTGTGGCACTGTTTTCAGGTACTAACTTCACGGATATGATTGCGAGTCTTACATGGCCTTGTACTTTGCCTTCGGGCTGGTCTGTTGAGTGGGATGGTCCTTTAGCCGGTGCTGGCCGCCCTCCCACTGAGTGACGCTTTCGTACGGGCTTTATCGTTGCGTCACCTCCATTTGCTAGTTATCTTTTACTGCTTCCGCTGAATAATGGGACTTGAATAATTTGCTTAGTTGAACTTTGTAGTACTTTACTATTCTGAACTCGGTTTGTAATAAATTTATTTTCCGCTGCAATCACTCTGAGATGTATGAGATGTTCTGTGTTGTAATCTCTGGGCTCACCTTCATGTGAGTGTTGTCTGCGCGATCCTGGAATAGCGTGGCTTTTATCGAGGCTTCACTCGAGGAACTACCAGTGCGTGCCGATTTGGGTCGGAGTTGCCTAGCAACGAAGATCAGTGCACCCGGGCCCAGTTAGTTTGGGTGGTTCCGCCACAGCTGGCATCAGAGCTCGCAGACAGCCTACTAGAGATGGCAACCCTTGTTTTCAAAACAATAAACTTAAAACTTGATTTGAAAACTACTAAAGTTTTTGAAAAGTCTAGGATCTCCAAGGACAAGTCTAGAACGTAAAGCCCTAGGGGATCTTACGGGTATACTCAGGTGGCTTATATTGTATGACTAACTTCCAGCACTTTACAATTCAGTATTTAAATTCTGCAACTACATCGTCGCCGCGGAGGTATGCTTACTCAGTTAGCTGAGGGAGTCTGACCTTCCCGTCGGTGATGCGAGCCGAACGCTGGAGCTCAAGTAGTGGCCTACTTGAGCTGCTACCCATATACCAACCTTTGGTTGATTATATGGGGAGTAATGTTTTGAAATTGGAATTCAATTCCCCATCAAAGACGGTACTCAGTCAATACGTTATTTCGATGACGTATGCTTAACGTTGTCCATACGGCGGGAATTGTATGGATGCCGGTTCTATAGTGATCGGTAATGTATGGGAACACTTTCGTGAGTGCTGGCACGAAAGGTTCATTTTGTATACTATCAATTTTCTGCAGGTACGCTAACTCGAAAACGAATCTTAGGCTATCTAGCTATATCGAGTAGTTATATAGCGAGAGATGTAATATGTATGCCACCAAAGTCAACTGCGTAAGACCAAGGCTACTTGGCAATTCTTTTTCTTGGTGAGGACGGATAGGTTTTGCATTCATCCTCAAATTATCAGCAAAGAAATCCCTGGAAGAAATCGTAATCAAAAAGGTTAAAACCCTATCTTAAGGACCATCTAGGTAGTCTGCAAATTCAGGGAAATTGGCTTCCTCGAATTTTAAACATATGATAAATTGCTCAAATCAAGTTAGGTTATTGAGATGAAATGAAGCTACCTAAATCACCAAACTCCTGTAAAAATTTGAGAATTTTGGAAGCCTCCTAGCTTAGTGTTTTTGAATTTAGATCAACCCTCTGTAAATCTGTCAACTTGGAGCAGTTTGCACAAACTGAATTCTTCGACCTACTTAAGTTGCTCAAATGAAAAATTGTACAATACGAAAGTTGTAGATAACTTAATGGTGAACTTACCATAAAAATTTGAATTATCTTGGTCAACTGGTTTGGTAGTTTTGGTCAAATTACACCCTCTCTGGACAAACAGATTTTCTGGTTGACATCACTCTGAAAACCTGAGCATATCACCCTCTTAAGATCCGAATTGATCTTAGTGATAACTACATGAAATGTTCCTTATATCATAGGAATCTTCTGTAAATTTTTGAGAATTTTCTGAGCTTGTTATCTAGCATTTCAATCAATTTCTTTCACTATCCAGAATCAGCCATTCCTTGTTTTACCAGCAGCTGATCCATCGGTCTTTTTGTTGGGACAGATGGGCGAGCTGGCGTTTGTCAACGAGCAGGGGCACATGCACTCCAATTGCTTGCACTGGGACGGGCTTCCTCGCCATCTCTGGGAGCTTTTGAGTGCAGCCGGTTACCTCCAGCCACCGCTCTATGATGGCCACGACTTTGTGGAGAGCGGGGTTCGTCGCTGCAATGTGACGATGGTGATCCCGCAGCACCCGCTCAACGGGTGGGAGCCAATCGTGACTCAGGTGATCGGCCACCATCTGCTGGACACTTGGGAGCTCACCGCAATGAGGGCGATGACCACTTTCTGCTCCTTGCACCCTTTGGAGGTGGTTCTGACCGCGTTCGGGTTGTTCCCTGCACCCGACCTGGCCGACCCGCTTTGGCTTGACCGGATGACTCACGTGGACGCAGTCGCGACCCTCGACCCGGTCGGGGTGCTCTGGACGATAGCATTGTGCCTAGACGGTCTCTACAGACTTCAGACCTTCCAGAGCTACGCCGTCGCTCAGCTGGTTGACCAGGCTCAGGCCTTGCACCTGACCGTACAGCTGAGGGATGAGCAGCTTCAGGAGGCCAGTGCCGAGCTCAAGAGCCGGGGTGCTCTTATCACCCAGCTCCATGGCCAGGTCCACGAGCTTCAGGACACAGTGATGGATCGTGATGCTATGATCAACTTCCTGGAGGACCAGTTTCACAACATCCAGCTTGACCTGGACGACGCTCAGGCTCAGCTCCACCAGATGCAGGTCGATCAGCCCGCGCCACCCTGCCCATGCAGGTGGATGGTGAGGAGGAGCCTCAAGAGATCCAGGGTGTTTTGGAGATGGACTTTGAGGAGCAGGCGCCACAGCCCGTGCCGGTTGAGGTTCACACTCCCGTAGCGAGCGAGACATCGGTCAACATGTAGATCGATGCGTTGTTTTCTTAGCTTTTGTAAACTCCTCTTAGTGTAGCCTACTTTTGGATCATGGGCTACTAGCCAACTAGGCTAACTTAGAGTTGAGTAACTCCTAGTACTGATGTTAGAAGAACCCAACTAGAGAAGGGAAGATGATGCAAGTAATGAACCCCTAATGTTACTCATGTGGGATGTTGGTAATCTGAGAAAAGCTGAACGCAGCAGCTAGTTCAAATTTTTTATCCTCACTTCCTTTCCGAATTAGCTCGTGAGTTGAAAACCAAAGTTGTTCCAAATTTCATCATCGAAATTCTCACAAAATTTCAGCTCAAACGGAGGTATATAGCAGGAGATAATCGCAAATTACAGAAGCTCTGTTTTCTGTGAAATCAGAAAACCAGAGGAGGAGTAACTGAATTTTTCGACTAAATTACTCTGGGAATCTAACTTTGCGACGACTACCAAAGTTGTAGCTCCTGAAATTATCTATCTCCTGTATAAATTTCAAGTTCATATCATGTACAGAACTCCAGTTATGTGCTTTTTCATATCACCGGTTTTCCTGTGTAACATGATTTATGCAATTCTTATCAAGTCCATTATGTCTTGAGTTGTATGTTCCAACTGAAATGATGAAAATATTGAGCCTAATGCTAATTACTCATGTTTCAGATGGTTGGATCAACTCGAGGCAGCCCTAGTGGTTTTGGAGCCGGAGGGAATGGCAATCCACCTCCACCTCCTCCACCCGTGGGTATCGCCGAAGTTCTTGCTGCGCAAACTGAAATATTGCGGCAGTTGGTTCAAGCTCAGTAGCAACCGCGGGGTGGGCATCATGCTCATCAAGTGCAAGAAGCAAGCTACCAGGATTTTCTCAGTATGCAGCCTTCGCTATTCACTAAAGCGGATGAGCCTCTTGACGCGGACGCTTGGATTCGCACAATCGAGTCCAAGTTTTCTCTATTGACTGCTCCCTGTTCCGAAGTGAACAAGACTCGCTATGCCGCGCAGCAACTTGGTGGATCAGCTCATATGTGGTGGGATCATTACCACGGGATGCTACTGGCTAATCATGTAGTGAATTGGAATGAGTTCAAGAATGCTTTTCGAGCTCATCATATTCCAGCTGGACTGCTTGACCGTAAGCTCAACGAGTTCTTGGCATTAACTCAGGGCACTCGGACTGTGTTGCAGTATGCACAGGCTTTCAATCACTTATGTCAATATGCTGGACATCATGCGGATACCGACGCTAAGAAGCATGAACACTTCCGTTGAGGCCTTAGTACCAAGTTACAGGAAAGGCTGAATCTTGTCCGTGCGGACTCTTTCAATGATTTGGTGAATTTGGCTATCACCCAGGAGGATCTTATCTCTGCACACCGCACTGAAAAGAAGCGCAAGGCACCTGCTGGACCGTCGAGTTCCTCTGCACCAAGGTATCGTATTGTTCAGAATACTCCAGCTGCACCCTCTCAGAAGGCCCCTCAGCCAGGGCGTTGGGTTATTCGACCTCCTCAGCAGCAGCAGCAGCAAACTCGCTATGCTCCACCACAGCAGTAACAGCAGACCGGCCCCAAGTCGAATTTTCAGCAAGCCGCTCGCCCCGACAACAACAATTGTTGTTTCAAGTGTGGGAGCCCGAATCACTTTGCAAAGATGTGCCCGCAAGCGGGACAGAATCCAGGACAAGCTTCTCGCAGAAATGATCAAAATAAGGGCAAGAAGCAAACTGTTCACATCAGGCAAGGCCGACTTAGTTTCACCAATCTAGCTGAACTTCCAGAAGGAGCACAGATTATGTCGGGTACATTCTCTATAAACCATCATCCTACAATTATCTTATTCGATTCTGGTGCATCCCATAGCTTCATTAGCTCTAAATTTGGAGCAAGAGTTGGGTTAGATTTTTTGTCACACCAAAGGGTCATTTATGGTCTCTACTCCGGGTGGTAAAGTCGCATCGAACCAAATTGTTAATAATGCACCACTTAAGTTGGGTAGTAAAATCATTCCTACCACTTTAATCTTATTACCACTCGAAGGGATGGATATTATCCTGGGGATGGATTGGATGAATAGACATGGGGTACTGTTAGATATCTCTTCCCGAGCTGTCAAAATTAATTCGCCTACCCATGGCCACTCGGTTCTATATCTGCCTCACTCGGAACATGTTAACTCATGTGCATATGCCATGAAAGATATTCGTATTGAAGATATTTCCATAGTCCGTGAATACGCATATGTTTTTTCGGATGATTTACCTGGTGTGCCACCAGACCGGGATATCGAATTTGTCATTGAACTACAGCCCGGTACAGCTCCTATCTCGAAAAGGCCGTACCGAATGCCGCCCAAAGAGTTGGCAGAATTGAAAATCCAATTGCAAGAACTACTGGACAAAGGTTTTATCTGCCCAAGTGCTTCGCCTTGGGGCTGTCCCACATTGTTCGTAAAGAAGAAAGATAACAGTCTGAGGTTGTGTGTTGATTACCGGCCTCTCAATGCGGTCACCATCAAAAATAAATATCCACTTCCCCGCATTGATGTCTTGTTTGATCAGTTAGCTGGAGCAAAGATCTTCTCTAAAATCGATATTCGTTCAGGGTATCATCAAATAAAAATCAGACCTTGTGATATACCCAAGACAGCCTTCTCAACCAGATATGGTCTTTATGTTATCGCCATAAATTAACAGGTTAATTAATGGGCCGCGAGTGAGTTGGGCTTAATGAAGAAATTGAAGGAGGCTTACGAATCGGCTCCTGTGTGAGCATTTGGGCCATGTGGGCCATGTATCTTTAGATTTAGTCCAGTTTGAGTTAGAGATAGAATCTGATATGGACACGTTAGTTTAGATTATTTTCCAAGTCTTCGGACTATAAATATGTGCCCTATGATATTTGTAAAAGAAGAACGTCATCACGTTTCGCAAATAACAATTCGTGGCGCATCGCCACCCCTAATTCTAGGGTTTCAACCAAGTAAGCGCCATGCTGCCCTGATCGCTTCTTGCGATCAGGGCAGCGTTGTTCTTGCTTTTACCTTGGTATTACTCGTACTGAAGTGTTTTTGATGGCGAGTAGTACTAGTTATCCTGATTTTCGTAGCATGATCTTTAGTAGATTTATCATGTTTTTGTTGCTTATCATCTACGAATATCGTGTCATCTCTGCGCAATCATGTTTCTAATCTTATACTAATTCTCGTTGCATAGAATTAGTCGCGTAGAGGTGATGCCCTGCTTCTTTTCTATCTAGTAGATCTAATCTATTATGGTTTGTTCTTATATATAAGAATTGGCATAATATCTGCTAGGTTAGGCCTTGCAAACGGGTTGGATGATCCGGTGACGTATTAAATACTTTGCCTTAGTCTTAACAGGGAATTGATCCGGGAATCGACTTTCGCTTGTTCTTAGGCATCTATTCTGGTTAAGGTTTAGTTATTTATTACGCTCATTAGGCCCAATTACATGTAGGATGTTCTGATCTAGCAGTGAAGCTTTTACCGTCGTGGATTAGATTAGCTAGATTTAATTGAAGCAGCTCTACAATTATTTGCTTTATCCATTATTATCTGGATATGTAGATCCAATCTAACACCGGGACTCGATCGGCTCTTTAAAGCCGATGCAAGAGTAGTCCCGGGGTGCCGACCACGGCTCGGACTTATGTTTGCACGTGTTTGTGTATGCAGGCAAATCGTCGCAAGCACGTTCGCACCTTCCTGATCGGGTATAGGTCAGGTGGCACGCCCTGCGTCTTAGAAAGCCGTGGCGTGTGCTAGGATTGCGGGCCGTTGACGAGGGAGCAGTGCCTGCCAGCACCCCGGCGACATCCCGACTCTTCGTGTTGCCTGTCGCTACTCGCCGGTGGGTTTTGACTGACAACACATTCTGGCACGCCCAGTGGGACCTTCACCAGCAACAACGCCCGCCGCAGAGATGACAGGACCTCAGGACCAAGCACCGATTCCGCCGGTCACCAAACCTATCACATATGAAGAGCTGACTCCAGAACACAAGCAAAAATATCATGAGGTCAAAGCTCAGTTCGAAACCGATCTCATCGGCTCTTTCGAGAGGACCCGCAACCACGGCATCAGGTGGAAGGGGTTCTCACCCGAAGGCGCTCTCGACAATGTTGACATGTCCGTACCATCAGAGGAGTGCACCAGAGCCCTGCGTCAGGAGATGAACTACATGGTGGCTCACACGCTTCATCGGCACTCAGAAGGCCTGGTGAATGGGCTCGAGCGTGTGGCACATCGCGTTGTCCAAGAGGTGATCAAGCACCAGTACTCCCCATCAGGACCAATCCTGGGGAGTCACATGGGAGAGGCCTCACTTCATTCTTGGCCGCCAATATCGTACTCACTCGCAAATCCAGCCCCGCAGCCTTCGCCGATCTACGTCGTCTACAAGATCGGCGGCGATCCCGGGGAGGGCCAGTTCCTGAACGAGCCGCCTAAGGAGATCCCGCACGGCTACACTTGCGTGTACATACCTGATAACATCAACCCAACGCGCGCGGGACAGCTGGCGAATGCGGCAGCTTCAGGAGCAGATGCGGAGAAACAAGCGTGGCTAGCGAAGTACGCTACCGGGCCGAGTGCTGAGCCCTCGGCCCCAGGGGTTCTTAGTATGGAGCAGGTCAGTGCAATACTAAGGGACTAGTTCGGCATCCTGCCCAAGAGAAAGGCGATCGGCTATTCTAAGCCGTATCCAAGTGATTATGACTTGATCCCGTTGCCACCCAAGTATCAGCTCCCAGAGTTCACCAAGTTTAGCGGGTTAGAAGGGGCCAGCTCTATCGAGCATGTGAGCCGATACCTAACGCAGCTCGGGATGATCTCAGTGTCGGATCCTCTAAGGGTCCATTTCTTCTCCCAGTCTCTCACGGGTTCAGCCTTTGGGTAGTATACGTCACTGCCCCCAGATTCGATCCGGACTTGGAGGCAGCTGGAAGATCAGTTCCACAACCAGTATCATTCAGAGGCTGCTGAAGTCGGGATTGGCGACCTCGCCCAAGTCAAGCAGAAGCGTGGGGAAAGTGTGTCAAAGTACGTGTAGCGCTTCAGAGAAGTTAAGAATCGATGCTACTCATTGCGCATCACAGAAAAGGAGGCAGTCGATTTGGCAGTTCTGGGGCTCGCTAAGCCGATCAAGAATCTGGCTTTTCAGTTGGAGTTTACCTCTCTGGCGCACATGGTGCAGAAACTCACGGCGTATGAACACTATCACCCAGAGCTGTACCAGGAAAAATTCAAGTGCCATGTAAACATGGCCCAAGCAGAAGATTCTGACGATTCTGGCGGGGAACAAGAAGTAGTTGTGGCAGAGTGGACCCGGGGGGCAAACCCCGTCCCGTGCAAGTGGGTCAAACAGAAGGGGCTTGTGAAGGGCTTTGATTTTGACGTGGCCAAGGCAGAGCAGATATTCGACTTACTGCTCAAGGAGAAGCAGTTGAAGCTCCCAGAGAATCACAAGCTGCCAATGACGCAAGAGCTGCAGGGGAGACTGTACTGCAAGTGGCACCACTCAATCACCCATGCCACGAATGACTGCAAGGAGCTGCGTCGGCAGATCCAATCGGCTATCGAGGAAGGCCGATTAATTCTGGCCCAACACACGATGAAGGTGGACAGTCAACCATTCCCACAAGCTAATGTGGTGGAGCTGTCGGATTTTGGACCTGAGGGCCAGGATTTGGCATTCCAGATTAATATGGCGGGACCCATGCGCCGCCACGACGAGCAGAGGAAAGAGGCCGCTTCTGGCAAATGGACCTAGGATGAAGACGAACCGGAGCAGCAGCATGTTACTGAAGAACAAGTGCATCACATCCGCTATCAACTCCCAGCTTCCAATCGGCTTCTGGAATAATACCAGTATCAGTACAAGTTGCGCCGCCGATATGAATCGGAAGAGGAGTATGAGCACCGCACAGGGAGGACGCTGGGGAGGCGCCAGACTATACGCGACCACTGGCATTGCCCCTTCTTCAGGTATTGTTGGAATTCCGGCATGAGCCGATTGCCTACTATCGATGATTGCTTGGAGTGCAGGCCTCGGGGACGCCAGCCAGGCGAGACATCAGTGTTCCAGCACTTGGGGCCCAGAGCACGTCACGACGACCATGTTAAGCGGCCATCCGGGGATGATTTTGAGCTAGAAAAGGAAGATAAGTATCATCGTCCACGATGGTGTCCTGACGGGCTCAGCCGCTCGCAGAAGCGCAGAGTGCAGCGCTTGCTCAATCTCGAGGAAGCAGAAGCAAGGTACCTCGACGTGCTGAGGAAAGCGCGCCCAGATCTCGCGGAGCAAGTCAGGCACCCGCGAAGGGTGGAAAGGCGCCCTCCAAGGAGGGAGTGGCGCCCCAAGCAGCCAAGAGCCGACGAAAAGCCATCAGCTGATGTGAATATGGTGTTCGTGCTCCCGTCAGAGTTTCGGGCGCCCCAACCGGAGGAATTGGCCGTCGCACAGCTGGATCTTGGCCCACAGCCGATCATCTTCAAAAACCCAAGGAGAAAAGCTACAAGCACTTGAAGGGATTATATCTCAAGGGCCTCATCGACGGCAAGCCTGTGAACAGGATGTTGGTCGACACTGGCGCCGTGGTCAATCTAATGCCGTACTCAGTACTGCGCCGATTGGGTCGTTCTGCTGCTGATCTTATCAAGACTAATGTGATGCTCAATGATTTCAACGGCCAGCCGTTGGAGGCACAGGGCATCCTTAATGTGGAGTTGACAGTTGGCCGCAAGACCATCCCAACCTCATTCTTCATCGTCAATAGTAAGAGTGCGTACACAGTGCTGCTTGGGAGGGATTGGATTCACCCCAATTGTTGTGTCCCCTCCACGATGCACCAGTGTTTGGTCCAATGGGATGGCGACGAAGTGGAGGTGGTCCGTGCAGATGACTCCAGCGAGGTTTCGCTCGCAGACATGAACGCCTGGGACGCGGAAGGGCAAGAGCCGATTTCAGGGATCGCGCTGGAAGATTGTGACTGGATCGAATCGACAAAAAACGGATTGAGGCTAATCTTATCCACTGGCCTCACAGAATAAATACGTCCTGGCACGCTACGGAGCCTAGCAGGTTTAGAGAGGCCAATCCCAGTGACCGGCCCCCCAAAATAGACAATTCTTGTTTAGAGTCGAAACTGTTACATTGTGGACAGACTTTAGCCTGTTCTGGCAGCTGGTTGTTTAATGAGCATTCAGTTTCGATGGATAATATAGAAACGGCAGGCCCGTGCGGTCGGCCGATAATTTTCTTTTGTCATCTCCCCGTGTTTGTTGTCGACGTGGCAGATGATGATGAGTTGCCTGCGTCCACAGTCGATCTTACAGGCGATGGCAAGTTAGGGTACGGGTTTACATCAGCTGACGATTTGGAGGAAGTTGATATTGGCCCCGGGGATAAGCCGCGACCAACATTTATCAGCAAGAAGCTAGACCCGAGCCTGCGAGAGCCGATGATAGCACTGTTGAGGGAATACCAGGATTGTTTCACATGGGATTATACTGAAATGCCTGGTCTAGATAGAAGCATCATTGAACATCGGCTCCCGCTTAAGAAAGGATTTCGGCCGTTTCAACAATGAGCAAGGCAGATGAAGGCTGAATTCCTGGAGGAGGTCAAGAAAGAGGTGCAAAAGATGTTGGACGCAGGGTTCATCAGGCCATGTAGGTATGCAGAATGGATCTCCAGTGTGGTCCCTATACAGAAGAAGGATGGCCGATGGAGAGTCTGCGTGGATTTTAGAGACCTCAACAGAGCAACGCCAAAGGACGAATATCCGATGCCCGTGGCAGAAACATTGATCAACGCCGCTGCCGGTCACAAAATGTTGAGCTTTATGGATGGTAATGCCGGCTACAACTAGATCTTCATGGCCCTAGAGGATATAAGCAAGACCGCATTCAGAGTACCAAGCACGGTCGGCTTGTTCGAGTACTTGGTTATGACCTTTGGATTGAAAAATGCCGGCGCAACGTATCAACGCGCCATGAATTACATTTTTCATGATCTCATCGGCAAGCTGGTACAAATCTACAATGATGATGTCGTAGTCAAGTCCACATTGGCTGGGGGGCATCTGGAAGATTTGCGTAAGGTTTTGGAGCAGACTCAGAAGTTTGGGCTCAAAATGAACCCGAAGAAATGTGCCTTTGGTGTATCGGCCGGTCAGTTCTTAGGATTCCTGGTACATGAGCGAGGAATCGAGATCGGCTTAAAGAGTCAAGAAGCGGTAAAGACAATGAAGCCGCCTACTACGAATAAGGAGTTACAAAAGCTCATCGGCAAAATCAACTTTGTCAGATGATTTATCTCCAATCTGTCTGGGCGTATCGAGCCGTTCATGGGTCTGGTGAAGATCAAGTCCGAGGATGAGTTTCACTAGGGGGCAGAGCAGCAGCAAGCTTTCAATGAAATCAAGGAATACTTGTCGAAGCCTCCAGTTTTGGTTCCTCCATGGCAGGGTAGGCCTTTCTACGTGTACTTGTCCATGGGTGACACTTCCATCGCCTCGGTTCTGATTCAGAAACATGACGACTAGGAGAGGGTTGTCTTCTACCTCAGCAGGCGCATGTTAGACGCCGAGACCAGGTATCCTGAGATTGAAAAGCTTTGCCTTTGTTTATTCTTTACATGTACAAAGCTTCGACATATTTTCCTCTCGGCGGAAACGATCATCATATGTAAATCGGATGTCATCAAGCATATGCTGTCGGCTCCTATTCTGAAAGGCCGACTGGGAAAATGGATGTTTGCATTATCAGAATTCGATATCCGATATCAACCTGCAAAGGCAGTCAAGGGGCAGGCACTGGCGGATCTCATTGCAGACAGGGTCAACACTGACGGGTCTGCACTTTTTGTACGTGCCTGGGCCATGTTTTTCGATGGATCGGCTTGTGATGATGGGTGCGGCGTAGGAATTCTTTTGGTATCGCCTCGTGGGGTGACTTATTCTTTTTCCATCAGGATGGCTACTCCATACACCAATAATTTAGTAGAGTATGAGGCCGTTCGCAAGGGAATGGAATTACTCCTGGAAGTTGGTGCAGAAACAGTGGAAATATTTGGGGATTCAAAACTGGTGATTTCTCAGCTCACGGAAGAATATAAATGTGAGAGCGAGGCTCTTTTTCCGATATGGATGCAGTGCCGTGAGTTGATGACACAATTCAGGTACATTAATTTCCACTGGATACGAAGGACTTTGAACAGTGAAGCCAATGACTTGGCACAGATGGCTTCCGGATACAAGGAGACAGCCGATGGAGTCAATGTAGAGGTGCAGTTTCTAGAACCTGGAGACTGGAGAGCCGATATCTTCAATTATTTGAAGGATTCAGCTCGGGGGGCACCCAGAAGGATAAGGCTCAAAGCTATGAAGTATGTTCTAATAGTGGACGACATGTTCTACAGGTCTTTGGAAGGACTGTTGCTTAAATGTTTGGGGCCTTCGGAGTCGAATCGGCTTTTGCATGAGGTTCATGAAGGAGCCTGCGGTACTCATCAATCGGCTCATAAGATGAAATGGCTGATTAGACGATCGGGATATTACAGGCCTACCATGCTTGAGGATTGTTTTAAATATTACAAGGGATGTCAGGCATGTCAGAAATTTGGCAAGATTCAGATGGTGCTAGCATCAGTAATGAATCCTATCATTAAGCCATGGCCGTTTAGGGGTTGGGCCATGGATATGATTGGCCAGATTAACCCGCCATCTAGCAAAGGTCACCAATGGGTGTTAGCTGTCACGGATTATTTCACAAAATGGGTGGAGGCGGTACCCATGAGGTCGGTTGCATCGAAAGATGTGATCAGTTTCATTAAAGAGCACATCATTCATAGGTTTGGGATTCCTCAGACCATTACGATCGATGGAGGATCGGTCTTTATATCAGAGGAATTTAGAAAGTTTGCCGATGATACGGGGTTCAAGCTGATCAGAACATCTCCATATTATGCCCAGGCTAATGGACAGGCTGAAGCATCCAACCAGAGCCTTATCAAGCTGATCAAAAGGAAGATCGATGAATATCCTAGGCGCTGGCATGAAGTGTTGTCAGAGGCTTTGTGGGCATATCGTATTTCATGTCACAGATCCATCAAGACGTCACCATACCATCTGGTCTACGGTCAAGATGTTGTGTTGCCATGGGAGATCACGGCCAGATCAGGGCGTGTTGAGTTTCAGAATGATCTATCGGCTGAAGAGTATGCAGCTTTGATGAACGGTAATGTGGAGGATCTTACAGAGCTAAGACTTTGGTCACTTGAGAAAATCAAGGAAAACAAGGCTAAAGTTGCTCGTGCATGCAACAAAAAGGTCAAGCCGAAAGAATTCCAAGTTGGAGATCTAGTTTGGAAGGCAGTGCTACCGTTGGGAACTAAAGACAGGAAGTATGGTAAGTGGTCCCCTACTTGGCATGGACCGTACAAGGTTGATCAGGTCCTACCTGGAAATGCGTACATGCTTGAAGAATTAGATGGTGTCAAGTTTCCTGTAGCTATCAATGGCCAACACCTCAAGAAATATTTTCCGAGCATGTGGGAAGGTGACTAACAAGAGCCGATGAGATCCATCTGGCTGCATTATAAAAGGCCAACACGTTGAGTTGGCCAGTAAAAAAATGAGAGAGGCCAACACGTTGAGTTGGCCAGCAAAAATATATATATATGGGATGCAAGGCAGCCGATGTGTCACCATCGACTTAAGATGTTTTTAATAGACACGAGTTTCAGTTTAACAGGCAACACTAAATGTTTTATGAATTATTCTACTAGTTCAGGAATCCTTTTATGGCATGGATGACTTCTGCGCGTATGGTGTCAGCTCTCGCTATAACTGCTTCGTCATCTTCGTCTTCACCTGTTACTATCTGTTGACTCAAGGTGTTGATTTCTGCAAACTCTGCCCGTATTTGCTCGGTTATTTCTTGGGCTTCTTGCTTGGAGTTTGCAATCGAGGCTTTCTCCTCTTGGATCAGTCTCTGTGTGATGCGGACTTTTTCTTCGAGTTCTGCTAGTTCTTTCTCCAGGAGGCTGAGTCGCCTTGTATTCGCTGAGATATCGGCTTTGGCATCCAGAGTTGCCTTCTTCTGGTTTAGCATCTTGCACCTTTCAGCGATGACGGCTTTCAGAGGAACTTGAGAATGCTTCAGTTCTATCCTCTGTTGCGCTGCTTTCACCTCTGCCCGAAAGAAGGGAAGATGGCCGGCTGGCCAGAGCTTGACCCGAAGTGACTCTGGGAGTTGGGATTCTATTTGCTCAAGGACTTTCTGTATTTCGCTGGAGTCATCGACCACGGTACTGATTGGAGCAGATAGTAGATTTTTGAGTTGTTGAAGCTGATCCGCGAGGCCAATCGACATCTGTGGTAGTGGTACCTTCGCTCTAGGGGCGATCAGACCCATTGATGCCGGGTCAAAGGAGAGCAAGTCTGAAATGTTGAAGCCCTGTGGGGATATCAGAGTTAGTTTTGGGGGCAAGGTATACCAACAGAGTTATCGGCTGATGTAGAATCGGCTCATGCGATGTTACCTGTTGTGAGGAAGAAGTGATGGTCGGTCCGAGTGTGGTCGGCTCAATCGGGGCAGCGACAGTAGCACCGGCCATGTCAGCTTGTTCGTCACACACCTCTATTAGAGCGTCGGGAGTTCCGGGTTGGGCTTCCATCGTCACATCATCTGCTGTAGTTTCTTTGCTGCGAGTTTCTGTTTGGACGATGGTTGGTTCTTGCTGTTTAGGGATTTCAGTTGTTCCGGTGCTGACTTCATGAACGATGGTTCTCTGTTGTGATGGGCTTCCAGTGCTAAGGATTTCTTCAGTTGTGTCCTGGAGGAAGAATTATAATCAACCAGAGTATATGTGCATATATATAAAAAAACATTCAGGAAAATTCAGAGAGATGAATTACTTGGTTGGTGTTGGAGTCTGATGGACTTGGGGAAGGTTGTGCTGTCTTCTTGATGACCCGTCTCATGAAGATCTTCCTTTTCTTAGTTGGGACTCGGGGGGCAGCACTTCCAAAGGTTTGTCTCCGCTTAGAGGCCGCCTTGGGTGAGTCTGGCTGAACAGTCATTATCACTTTCTTCATTGGTGGTGATCCCTTGCAAAAGAGAACATCAGGGGCGGATGGAAGAAAGTGGAATGGCTCCCTGTTATTTGTCATGGGATTTGGATCATCTTGTTGCTGCAAGCAAGGTTAGCCAAGAGAAGTGGGAGAGGGCTTAGAAAGAATAAGAGCACAGATTCAGTACCTCTTCCTCGGGGATTGCATATTCAGGATCAATTTGCTGCAATCGAGGGCCTAAAGCTCTTCTGAATACATGAGTTTTCCACATTTCCCACCAAGTGTTAAAGCCGATTGACGAGAAAGTAAAAGATAGATCGGCTGGTATTGGAATGTGGAGATTGTCAAACATGCTGTAGCATCTTGAACTGGTAAGACCGTCAGGTAGATCGGCTCTCCTCTCCACCAAGTGGTGAATATGGAAGTGGGGAGGGACTTGTCCTAGGCCGAATTGCCGAGCTGCTCTGACTAGTTGATAGGTTTCATAACCTGGTTTGATGATTCTGTTGGAAGTGCTTATGCCGACAGGAAGGAAGCTAGGTCAAATCATTAGAGAATATAGATGCCGAGTGCTGTTGTCATCGGCAAAGCTGTCCAGCCTAAAGGTAGTTGGGTTTTCAAAGGCTTCAGATTCAGTGAATGGAAAGTAGAGGGGATTCTCTAGGCCTTTGTAGAAAACTCTGAACCATTTTGCTACATCTGTTGAGTTCAGTTAACTGCCAGGGAGGCTGAATAGGGCTTGGTCATAGCTGGTGCATCTAATTGGTTTGCCATTCTCGTCAGGGAAGGAATTCTTGGCTAAGCTTTGAAAGTTTGGAATTTGATGCTGGAAATAGAGTTGTGCCCATAACTGAATGAACCACCAAGGACCTCCAGTTCTGAGTTTCCTTTGGCTAAGCAAGCTAGTTGTCATTAAGTGGAGACATCTATATGTTTCTCCGAGGAAAAGCTTGCCTAGGCTGGTGCGGTTGCCATGGGCCAGATGGTAGGCCAAAGGAAGATAATTCTTGGTTGGGGCTAAGGAAGGACCACAGAAGATGAAATGTTCTAACCAAAGATTTACAAAGGCTATGTGTTCCTTTTTACTTACTAGACCTTTCGTTTTCATGTGCTGGTTCATGTAAGTGCTCCAGTTTGTACAGTCTATTTTAGATGAAAGTTTGAAGGGGACTTCTACCATTCTGTGAGCTGCAGGATCAGGGGATCCAATGTCAAGGCCAGTGATCATGGTAACATCCAGCAGAGTAGGGGTCATGAGTCTATGACCAAAGAGGAAACAGTTTAAAGCATCGGACCAGAAATAGCCGATGGTTTTCAGAAGATTTTCATCTTTATCCAGGGGAGATAATGATAGACTGAGTGCATCAGCTATGTTCAGTTCTTGCCACAAGGGCATATAGGTTTTTGCTATTCTGCTATACCATGTAATCCAGTTTTCAGGTGGATTAGGCCAGGCTCTTAAGCAGTCGGCCTAGGAATTTAAATTAATGCCTTGACTCACGAAAGGGTTTCTATTCGTTTCACAGGAGATTAAATCTGTGGGATTTTCATAAGTTCGTGGGCCAAAACAAAAGGATTTGGGATTGGAAGGATGCGGCAGAAGGATATCTGACACCTGGAAGTTCAGAGATTCAGAAATTTATGTATGGTGTCATATTTCAGAGTTTAATTTGTCGGAGGCTTAATGAGCTGAAGAAAGTTAAAAGAGTAGGCTGAATATTACCTTCAGGCCACAGATTGCCGCATCGTCGATTGAAGAATTCGCTGTTTGAGCTGCAGAGTCTGCCATGGTTTAGATCTGCTGACTTAGGGTTTGGTTGTTTTGCGGGCTCTGGTTCGAATTCCGGATGCTTTGCGAGTCTTTGCTCGAACTTATGGAGCGGGATTCTCGAATTACACTCGGATTTGGAGTGTCTAGTTCGAGTTGGATTCAGAAGTGGAAGTGGTGTTCTGTTCTTATACGGGTTGCTTCCAATTTTGAATTTCGTCGGCTCTTGGACATTAGTAAAGCCTGGTGCGATGCCATCGGCTTTTTTGGGGGATAATCCAAACAAGCAAGATTAAGGGATAATAAGCTTCATTAAAGTTGGATTCTTACAAAGGAGCCGATTTGACAAAGGAAAAATCATTCGTCTTTACAATACTACTTCTACAGTACTACCTACATCTACCGCTCGTAGGTACCTAGTACCTACGGCGCTTGGGACTTCGAGCCAGCGCATCTCCGCCGTCGCTGTCGTCGTCGTCGTCATCGTTGCTGGCGCCGTCAGAGGTGCTGTTGCCGCCATTAGTCTCGGCGTCGCTGCTCCGGCCGCCGCCGCTGCTCCGGCCGCCGCCACCGCTGCTTTCTTCCTCGCTGTCCTCCTCGGAGGACCCGAGGAATTGGAAGGGGTTTCTTCCTATCGGGTCATCACTGCTAGAGGAGGAACCGATCTCCTCTTCCGAAGAGGAATCGGCTCCATCCCAAGAGAAGTCTTCCTCGCTGTTGCTCTCCGGCTCCTCCTGGAACAGGAGTCGGAGGTCTTCACCTTCGGTTTGGGGCTCATCGTCTTCGGAGACGATCCCGAAGTCGAACTCCTCTGCATCCCAGTGCAGAGGAGCGAGTGCCTCGTACGCCGCCATCGGGTCGTACTCCAGCGTCGGTTCTTGACTCTCAGAAATAGAGTCGAGGGAGGAGGCGGAGGAGCTTGAAGAAGAAGGAAGAGGGGAAGAAGGATAGTCGATGAAGTTGGAGCCGGATGAGGAAGAGATCGCCATGGCTACTGAAGGATTGGGGTTTTCTGCGCTGTTTGGTTTTGGGAAGAAGATGAGTTTGTGGTGAAAGGAGTCGATTTGGGATGAGATTAAATAGTAAAAAATGGAATACGGATCGGCAGTTTCACATTCTACGAGGAGCCAGTTGCAGAGACGTTGTGTCTTCCATGGCGGTTGTTGAGCGTTTTAATGAAGCATCAACGGGAAGATGAAGCGGTGAAGTGGTTTTGGAATTATCATTGCCAAAACCAGGGGGCATGTGTTATCGCCATAAATTAACAGGTTAATTAATGGGCCGCGAGTGAGTTGGGCTTAATGAAGAAATTGAAGGAGGCTTACAAATCGGCTCCTGCGTGAGCATTTGGGACATGTGGGCCATGTATCTTTAGATTTAGTCCAGTTTGAGTTAGGGATAGAATCCGATATGGACACGTTAGTTTAGATTGTTTTCCAAGTCTTCAGACTATAAATATGTACCCTATGATATTTGTAAAAGAAGAACGTCATCACGTTTCGCAAACAACAACTCTCGGCGCATCGCCACCCCTAATTCTAGGGTTTCATCAAAGTAAGTACCATGCTGCCCTGATCGCTTCTTGCGATCAAGGCAGCGTTGTTCTTACTTTTACCTTGGTATTACTCGTACTGAAGCGTTTTTTATGGCGAGTAGTACAAGTTATCTTGATTTTCGTAGCATGATCTTTAGTAGATTCATCGTGCTTTTGTTGCTTATCATCTACGAACTTCGTGTCATCTCTGTGCGATCATGTTTCTAATCTTATACTAATTCTCATTGCATAGAATTAGTCGTGTAGAGGTGACGCCCTGCTTCTTTTCTATCTAGTAGATCTAATCTGTTATGGTTTGTTCTTATGTATAAGAATTGGCGTAATATCTGCTAGGTTAGGCCTTGCAAACGGGTTGGATGATCCGGTGACATATTAGATGCTTTGCCTTAGTCTTAACAGGGAATTGATCCGGGAATCGGCTTTCGCTTGTTCTTAGGCCTCTATTCTGGTTAAGGTTTAGTTATTTATTACGCTCATTAGGACCAATTACGTGTAGGATGTTCCGATCTAGCAGTGAAGCTTTTACCATCGTGGATTAGATTAGCTAGATTTAATTGAAGTAGCTCTACAGTTATTTGCTTTATCCATTATTATCTGGATATGCAGATCCAATCTGACACCGGGACTCGATCGGCTCTTTAAAGCCTATGCAAAAATCGTCCCGGGAAGCCGACCACGGCTCGGACTTATGTTTGCACGTGTTTGTGTATGCATGCAAATCGTCGCAAGCACGTTCGCACTTTCCTGATCGGGTATAGGTCAGGTGGCACGCCCTACGTCTTAGAAAGCCGCGGCGTGTGCTAGGATTGTGGGCCGTTGACGAGGGATTAGTGCCTGCCAGCGCCCCGGCGACCTCCCGGCTCTTCGTGTTGCCTGTCGCTACTCGCCGGTGGGTTTTGACCGACAACACTTTATGAGTATTTGGCTATGTCTTTCGGTCTCACAAATGCTCCCACTTATTTCATGTACCTTATGAACTCGGTATTCATGCCAAAACTTGACAAGTTCATCGTGGTTTTCATCGACGATATCCTGATTTATTCTAAAAATGAGGAGGAACATGAGGAACACCTGCGCATTGTTCTTCAACGCCTCTGCGATCATCAGCTTTATGCTAAATTTTTTAAATGTGAATTTTGGCTAAACATAGTCAAATTTTTGGTCACACCATATCCAGTGAAGGTATTTCAGTTGACCCCAGCAAAGTCCAAGAGGTGATGGACTGGAAGCCTCCTACATCTGTTCATCAGATCCGCAGTTTCCTCGGATTGGCGGGATATTACCGCAGGTTTATTTCGGACTTCTCCAGAATAGCAAAACCAATGATGGAACTGCTAAAGAAGGATGTCAAATTTAAATGGGATGCGAAGTGCGATGAAGCATTCATACGCTAAGAGCACATCTCACCATAGCGCCAGTCTTAGCTCAACCAGACAACAGCAAGTCCTACGATGTTTATTGTGATGCATCGGGTACTGGTCTTGGCTGTGTTCTAATGCAAGATAATCGAGTTATTGCATATACTTCCCGAGCTCTTCGACCACACGAATTCAATTATCCCACTCATGATCTTGAGCTAGCAGCAGTCATTCATGCTCTCAAGATTTGGAGACATTATCTTATGGGTACTCATTGCAATATTTTCACTGACCATAAGAGTCTCAAATATATCTTCACTCAAAGTGAGCTGAATATGAGGCAACGAAGATGGATGGAATTAATCAAAGACTATGACTTGAAGGTTCACTATCATCCAGGCAAGGCCAATGTAGTAGCTGATGCGCTTAGTCGCAAGGTCCACTACAACTGCCTTTCAGCAGAGTCGTACAACCACTCGTTGTGTGCTGAAATGCAAATGCTGAATTTGGAAATCATTCCTCAAGGTTCGCTGACTCACATTTCTGTGGAACCGACACTTCATGACCAAGTCATCATGGCACAATTGCATGATAAGAGTGTCGGAATTATCAAACAGAAAGTGCTAGAGGGCGAAAATAAGTACAAGTGTTTTCGTGTGGACCATAAAGGAATTTTATGGTTCGAGGATCGCCTAGTCGTTCTCAAAAATCATGAGCTGCGGAAACAAATCTTGGACGAAGCACATCTCTCTAAATTCTCCATTCATCCGGGCAACACCAAAATGTACCAAGATCTCAGGCAAAATTTTTGGACTCAAATGAAGAGAGAAATTGCTACATATGTTGCAGAGTGTGACACATGTCAGAGAGTGAAAGCTAGTCATTTGAAAGTTGCTGGAACTCTTCAACCTCTGCCAATTTGTAACACCCTAATTTAATTTTCCTAGTTAATAATAAATTTAATTGGCTTTATTTAAATTTCTAAGGATTTTTGTGTTTAGACTTGCATTTAATCTAATCTTGGTTCCATAAGTAATTAAAATTTATCATAGGATTAACTTTGTTGTTGCATTCATGTTGATGCATAGTTTTTAATTGAGTGAGTGTGGTTTGAATTCAAATTTGAATTTGAATTCAAATGTGTTTGTTAGTTTTAGAAATAGAAAATAGAGTAGAAAAAAAATAGAAAACCCAAAACCCCTAAACCCATCTAACCCAACCCCAGTCCGGCCCATCCCCTTTTCCCTCTTTACCTACCCAGCCCAGGGATCGCGGCCCGCTTTTCCTCACCCGCAGCCGTTTCAGCCCGCTCAGCAGCCCAGGCCACACGACCAACCCTCCCGCGGCCCAGCATGCGCGTTGCTCGGCCCAGACTTGCGCGCGCCGGCCCACACTCGCGCCCCCCGCGTCGCGCACGGACCACTCACCCCGCTCGGCCTGCAGCCCGCACTCGCCCGCGTCCCCGCCGCTGCTTCCGCTAACTAGGCGGGCCCGCTTGCCAGCTTCGTCTCCTCCGTAGAGCAACGACCGCGCCCAATCCGCCGAGATCACCGGCGAGTTTCCCTCTGGGGCACGCCTCCCCAGGATCCCCGTTGGCCTTTAATTGGCCCCCCACGGCCCCCCCTGCTCCCCATCCTAAAGGCCAGCGCCGCCACCAGGAACCCTAACCGCACCGCTACATCTAGCCCCGCCGCAAAGGGACCCCTACGCCACCGAGGGTTCGCTGTTCCGCCGCCTCTCCGCCTCCGCAAGCCGCAGGAGGAGCTCCGCCCGGAGGCCAGGAACACCTCCGAGCCCACCGTCGCCGACCTCGACCTCTGCAGCACCCTTCTCCGCGAACTCCACCCCATCGCCGCCGCCGGATCCCGACGTCGCCGGCCCTGTATGTCAGCACAGCTCAAATTCGAGCCCCGGTGAGAATCTCCCCAGCCCCCTCGACCTTGCGCACCTGTTTCCTAGGCACATGGGCCACTTCTGCGGCCGGACACCGCATGCCGGTGATTCCGCTGCCACGCACACCCCTGCTCCGTGGCGGCGAATCCCCTACAGCACACCCCGGCCCCGCACGACCCTCGTTCGGGTTCGCGTTAGCATAACGCACGCGCACGAGCACGTTGTGCCCAGTTTTGGGCCCCGAGCAGCACGCACGCCAGCGAAACGCCCCCACACAGAGCCGCCGCCACCATCACACCTGCGTCCCAGAGCTTCCCCGTGCCCATCTAAGTGCCCAGGTGGACCACGCGTGTCACGAAGACCCTTCCTGACCCAATTTTCCGCTCGAATCGGCCCCAGGAAGGCCGGAATGGCAAACTCCGGCGAGCCTCTGGCGAACTCCCACCGCGGAACCGCGCTCCGGCGCTCAGCGCCGCTCACCTGCGCACGCAGCACACCCGAGCCGCCCGATCTTGATTCAACGCGCTGGATTAGATCGACCTACCCCTTAGATCTGAGCCACCAGATCTCGATCCGACGGTCCCGATCGGAAGGTACCGGTTCGGCCCATTCTTTTTGCATAAGAGCCCCTGAGTTTGTCCTGAATCAACCCGCGGTCCACCTGTGTTCAAAAATATTTGCAGTTCGGCCCAAAATTTAGCAAGCAGACCCCTGAGCTTTTTAAATATAGCACCCGCCGTCCAGCACCTGTTCTTTTACGAGTTAGACCCCAGAGTTAGTGGTTAATTACGTTTTAGTCCTCGGTTTTGCCCAGAAACCCCCTGGAACTCCAGTTTTCTTACAAATAGGTCCCTGAACCTTGTTTTTAGCCTAGATTTTGCGTTTTAGCTCCGATTTAGGCGTTCTTTATGTCCACGCGATCGTTGTAACACGTAGAATAGTTCTAGAGTAGTTTTGTGCGCTGTTTTCATGTATTGATGTACTGTTTCTTAGTTTTTGTTAGTGTTTACTTGTATGTTTACTGTCGTGCCTTGTTTTGGCCATGTGTTCGTGAGTAGACGTTGAGCTACCGGAGGAGCATCAGTACCTGTGCCAAGAGCCATCTTCAGAGCAGTTTGAGCAGCAGGAGAACTTTTGAGGAAGGCAAGTATAACATGAACAACCTATCACTTTTAAATACAATTTCATACTGCATTTTAATACTATATGCCTATAAGGACTTTCCTAGCCACTTTATATCCTTTATATATATCCCTTGGGTTGCATTTTGGTTAGTTGTGCTAGGTGTCGCGCTATAACACACAATGGTCCTTTTTAATTAATTTGATTAATGGTATATGCAACTTAATTCTGAGAGTGGCCCTCTGTGTGGCTTGAGTGGCTCACGTCTCGTTAAAATTGGTTTTTTTTGTTAGAAACATGGTTTAGGGTCCAGCACGGTGCTTACTGCCTGGTTGGCCACTCTCCATAAGGACCGGTTCATAGAGCGACAACCTGGGACAACAGCGCTACCACAAGACTGGAATGGGACGGTCTTGGCGTAATAATTAGGTCTTTTTGGTTTGGAGTAACTTACCGACGGGGCAAGGGTGGTAAGCTTCTATGTCCCTCGTACTGAGTGGCCTCGTCGATGACGCCCACTAGACCTGCTCCATAGGAGCCGATCCAACCCTCGCGGTTACTCCTTACCAACGAGATTCTTTGTAAAGGCCTCGTAGTGAGTTTGCTAGTCATCTCACCTAAGGAAGTGTGATGAACAACTAGCATAGCTCACGACTTGTGGGTAAAGATGTGCAACCTCTGCAGAGTGTAAAACTGGTATACTAGCCATGCTCACGGTTATGAGCGGCCCAGATCCTCCTTTTGATTAGTGGGGTTATCTCCTTCCGACGAGGGAGGTGCCTCTCGGGGTTACCTTGGTGGTTTCGGTTTGGTTCTCAGTAGTAACATGTTTAATTTTGATTAATTATTATGTAACTGGGTTTATGGTAAATCTTCAACTTGTAGTAAATAGTTTTAATAAAATTTTGCTAAGACTTAAAAGCTAATGCAGTCAGTCAGCCAACCTAGAGCCTCAT
Source organism: Panicum virgatum (assembly GCF_016808335.1). Lineage (NCBI taxonomy): Eukaryota > Viridiplantae > Streptophyta > Magnoliopsida > Poales > Poaceae > Panicum > Panicum virgatum. The sequence continues at coordinate 14,808,727 of NC_053151.1, forward strand.
AGTTTGTGTTATACTTGTTGAGTACAAGTTGTGTACTCACTCTTGCCTACTCTACTCTTTTTCCTCTTGGGGATACTCTACTGCTGCTCAGTTCCTGCCGACACGAGAGAGTTCGCTCAGCGCTACCAGGACTACGAGGACTTCTAGGCGTTCGTCTCCCAGTCGACGTCCCTGTGGCGCCCAGCTCAGCTTCGGAGAGTTTTTATCGTATTTGTACTTCGCTTCCGCTGTATCAGACATTTTTGTCATTAATGTAATAAATAACATTCATACTCGCTTTATTATATCTTTTTACGTGATATGTGCTGTGATATACTGTTCATTCTGTTGTATATACGTATGACTTGATCCTGGCACGTATATGATTGCTCGGTTTATGTCCTTTTATAAACCGGGTGTTACACAATTCCATCCTGGAAGTGGGAAGATATCAGTATAGATTCCGTTATGGGCTTACCCAATACCTCCCAACACCATGATTCCATCTGGGTTATTGTCGACAGGCTCACAAAGACCGCTCATTTTATTCCAGTGCATACGGAATATCGAGCCAAGAAATATGCTGAAATTTATATCGATAGAATTGTCTGCCTACACGGAGTACCAAAAACCATTATCTCATATCGTGGTACTCAGTTTGTGGCACGGTTTTTAGAGCAACTCCAAAATGCACTCGGGACTAAATTAATTCGAAGCTCAACTTACCATCCACAAACTGACGAGCAAACTGAAAGGGTGAATCAAATTCTCGAAGACATACTTCGAGCGTGTGTCATTCATTATGACAAAAATTGGGACAGATGCTTGGCTTTAGCTGAGTTTTCCTATAACAACAGCTATCAGGCCAATCTGAAAATGGAACCATTTGAAGCCTTATATGGTCGGCGGTGTTGAACACCTTTAAATTGGTCCCAGACGGGAGAACGTAAAATATTCAGACCCAAATTAGTGGTCGAGGCTGAGGAGAAAGTGAAAATCATACAGGCAAATCTCCGAGCAGCCCAATCAAGGCAAAAGAGTTATTTTGACAAGCGGAAAAAACCTTTGAAATTTAGCATTGGTGATCACGTCTATTTACGAGTTTCACCAACTCGAGGCGTTCAACGCTTCGGAGTCAAAGGAAAGCTAGCAACTCGCTTTGTCGGGCCATATGAAATCATTGAAGAATGTGGACCCGTGGCTTATCGACTGCGACTTCCTTCGTGACTCGCGGCCATCCATGATGTTTTCCACATATCTCAACTCAAGAAGTGTATCTGAGTTCCTACTGAGGTAATCGATCAACAGGAAATCTTAGTGGAACCCAATCTCTCTTATACTGAATATCCACTCCAAATCTTGGATCGAAAAGAGAGAGCCACCCGTCGAAAGGTGGTAAAAATGTACAAAATTCAGTGGTCCCATCACACTGAAGAAGAGGCCACCTGGAAGATGGAAGATTATCTCAATCGACATTATCCGAGTTTTCTTAGCTTCACCCCAGGTATCTTCTTCCCGACCTTAATCCAATCATCCAATCTCGGGTCGAGATTCTTTTTTAGAGGGGTAGGCTGCGACACCTCTGGTGTCTGAGCATTTAAACACAAGACACTTTACCTAAATAAAACTTAAAGGAAGTGTTTAGGAATTAAATTCAAAAAGGAAAGGTCAAATAAAAGTCAAACTATGCAAATGGGATTAAAATGAAAAAGGAAAAGGGTTGAAAACCTACTCAAAATCCAATTAAAAATGTGCACAAAAATAAGTTTGGCTCATAAATGGTACCTTAAATGACATGTGCTCATTAGAACTTTCAGCCAAAACCATCCAAAAACTGAATGAAACTCAAAGCCCTTATGTGCAAATTAGGAAATTTAAAATAGTTCAAAATGTGGGTTTCAAATGAAAATTTGCATAAAACAAAAGTTGTAGATCTTGAAATGTTATGCAAGTTTGGTATTCAACACTTTTTCATTTCAGCCCCGGAAAATAGGGAAAATTTTAGTTTACCGAGAGGCCCCTGAACTTTCAGAATTTACAAATAAGTCCCTACCTTTATCTCTCCTCCACTGTCCTCTGCCGCGGTGCACCACCCACCGCCGGCGTACGGTGGACGCTGTCCACGTCCATCGGGACCCCCAGTGGACCTCAAACTCGCCGCCTGGCACGCTAGCTGGCCTCTCCCTCACTTGCCACGCGCCCCCGGCCTGTTGGCGAGGCGCCACGCCACCCGCCATGCGCAGCGCCGCCCCCTCTGGCCGCCACCTCGCCGCCGAGCACGTCCCGGTCCAGACCGACCTCCCCCAGGTGCCATTGGCTTCGCCTCGACGCCCTCTCGGCTATAAATAGGACCAGAACCCCCGCCATCGCGTGACCCCCTCATTTCCGTTTCTCGCCGCCACCCGCCATTGCCGGCGAGCTCGAGCTCGCACGGGCAGGCCAACCCAGACCCACATTGCCTCACACGATCGTACCAGCAGCCTCACCCAACCCCAGTGAAGCTCATACATGCGCTGAATCCCACTAGAACCCACCCAGACGCCGTTGCCCTTTCGCGCCGCCGCCGGCGAGCTCGAGGCTCGCCGCGGACCGGCCAAATCCGGGGGAGTCCGAGCACGACAGCCACCCCAGGAGCTTCCTCACGCTCTCGTGGTGCTTGTGCGTGCGATGTTTGACTACCCCAAGCTCTCCTTCACCTGCACCGCCAACGACCCGAGCACCACCGCCGCCGTCATCGCCGGCGAGCACGTTTCCGGTCACCATCCACCCGAACATCGACCTGAGTAGGTAGCTCTCAAACTCCTCTACCCAGCGTGCCTCCCCGTTGAAGCCCCGATAAACCCTGCCTAGCAGAACACCACCGGCAAGATGCAACAGCGGAGAAGGCCGGCGAAGGACCCTGTTGTAATTTTTCTTTTTCGGTTAAGGGTCTGGTTGCAAGTTTTTTAGAGTTTGGCAGTGAACTTCAAAAATGCATAAAAAATCACAAAAAAATCATAAAAATGCAAACTCAATTGATCTTGAATCCATGTAACAAAATCTACAAGTTTTGTAACAACCAAATCTGCAGAAACTCTATCAATTTTAATCTATGAAAAAGAATAAGAAAAGCAACTAATGGTGGTTCTAGAAGTGCTGCTCATCGAATGACCCTAGTTTTTGGATATGTTGACACTGGTAGAATGTCAGACTTATGGTAAAAAGATGAGACCCAGCTAAAACTGTTAACTTGTTAGAACAAGCAAGATTCTAAAATCTATTAAAGCACTTCATGATTTAATGCTAGAAAACATGGATAAGATCTTGCTCTGGAATTTTTCCTACATGCATGCATAACTGAAACCTTGCTAACCCATAAATTTCAGGACTGTTAGAGTTAGTTTGCTATATACCATTTTTAATGCTTGATAAACCAACTTAAATCATCATATATAGTTAATATGCCTAGAAAAATCTAGATTAATTTCTGGAGTCTTCATTTGGTTCTTTAATCCTGCCTGCAAAGTTTGAGCTATAGTTACTAAGTTTTGTTGCAGTTAAAAATCATGCTTAAAATGTTCTAGTTAGATTCACTATTTTTGTTCAGAGTATACTAGACCCTATTTGATCATGATTTTTGGACATATTCTTGGTAACAGCACATAAATGCTATGAGAAAAATTTCACATGCAGTACTAATCATCTTGAACCTTGAATTATTGTGCTAGCTCATGTAAAGTTAAATGCATAGTTAACTTATTTGTAAAGATAATGCTTGATAATTTTTCTAGAACATATTTAGGTCATATATAGTCTCTGGTAAAAATTTGAGAACCATATCTCTGGTATAACTCTCTATAAAATTAATCTTAGTCAATAGCTTGCTGATTTTGTTAATTTTATAACCTCTGATGCTTAAGGAAATAAAACCAGCAAATTTTACAGTGCTGAGTAGATCATATTTATATGCTTCTGTAAAATTTGTAGCACCAGAACCCAAGTCTTTTATTCTGTGCAAATTCATGAATCATTTAGAGTAATCTGTTTGCATGAATTATTATAATAAAATGCTCTATGGGTAGATACTGAAATTTATACAGTAGATGCTAAAGTATATGAGCTGTTCTACATTAAATTTTCATCACTAGATTATGAGTAGATTTGCTATTTTGAAATTGTGAAAACATGCTATGCTTTAATGCTGAAAATGAAAACCAAACCACACAATTATTCATGAAGAAACATAGTAACGAATACTACTCCATAAATGATTGCCCAGTAAATAAGTTCACAAAGATCATCTCTAACTCATTTTGTTGGACTACAACTTTATCGTGCAGGAAAGAAATCGTTTATCATGTTGTAACTCATAATCTTGCATTGCATATAGAAACAGTTAATCTTGCTGACGGTGAATACGAATTGGTGCCCGCGGAATCTCATATTGATCAGGAGGCTAATCTGAATTCTGCAGCTCCAGACCTGGGCCAAGCCCCAGAGGTTTTTCTACCTGATAGTGCCCAAGAAGGCAAGCTCCGGAGCATAATCCCATTATTTTCAGAGTTATTATTCATCTAACTATTCATAATGTGTTGTAATAATTTTATTTCCGCATTTAAATTTTCTAGGCGTTGATCGAAAACCATAGATGCATGATCCCTAGGTACCTATGTTTGATATCTAGATCTTTTTATCGACTAGTTGCCCCGCTAATTAGGAACGGTAGAAGTCGAGGGGTTTCCTGCCTCTCGCGAGCATATAGGAGTTTTACTGACTTTAAATTCCTGCTGAAATATAAGGACCACGGGCGGGGTTGTGTAGTTGTGATACCCCGCTGGTGTAGTCAAAAATGGTTAAGGTCGTGGTGTGTGGCTCATTTCGTTAAGCGTTTGAAAGAACTAGCCACATACCGAGAAATATGGTAATCGGTAAGCTTAAGTATCTGATTGGACCAGTGAGTGGAACGATCTCGCACCCCCTTGGTAGTAGTAGGTTTATTTTGGTCCGGACGTACGGGTGCAGAGTGGTCGGACTCTGTAGTCGGGGGGGTGTGCCGGATCCACAGGCTGGAAAGAAAGGGGAACAATAGCATGGGCGGAAGCAAAGTCGCTCCCCATGCTTGTGGTCTAGGTTTCCCTGGCCAGGTTGAAATTCGATTCGGAATCGTCCGCCTCTCACAGCATGAGATTGCTTAATGGTTTCGGTCACACAGAATAACAAGTGGAACATGATGATGATAATACTGCTGTATGATTAAATGGTTGATCTACCATGTTTGTGTAGAGTTAGATGCAAACCTAGAACGGTTAATTCAACTAGAATATGGCAAAGTTAAAATCTGAAAATAAGGATCAACTCTTAGTGGCATTTTTGGCAAAACAAACCCCACAAACCAAAAAGCCTTGCATGTCTAGTCATCGGACTATGGTATATCCGGTGACGGGTAAGTCTTGCTGAGTATTAGTATACTCAGCTTTGCTTTTGGCACTATTTTCAGGTACTAATTTCGAGGATATGATTGCGAGTCTTACTTGGCCTTGTACTTTGCCCCTGGGTTGGTCTGTTGAGTGGGATGGTCCTTCAGCCGGTGCTGGCCACCCTCCCGCTGAGTGACTCTTTCGTACGGGCTTTATCGATGCGTCACCTCCTTTCGCTAGTTATCTTTTACTGCTTCCGCTGAACAATGGGACCTGAATAATTTGCTTAGTTGAACTCTGTAGTACTTTACTTTTCTGAACTCGGTTTGTAATAAATTTATCTTCCGCTGCAATCACTCTGAGATGTGTGAGATGTTCTGTGTTGTAATCTCTGGGCTCACCTTCGTGTGAGTGTTGTCTGCGCGATCCTAGAATAGTGTGGCTTTTATCGAGGCTTCACTCGAGGAACTACCGGTGCGTGCCGATTTGGGTCGGAGTTGCCTAGCAATGAAGATCAGAGCACCCAGGCCCAGTTAGTTTGGGTGGTTCCGCCACAGCAAAATTGGCCACGGCGGCGCGTACCCGCGGGCAGCCGGCGATGTGGCGCAAGGGGAGCGGCCTAGGCGGCGAGGCGCAGGGTGAGGGGAGCTAGAAGAGGTGGTTCGCGGGGCAGCAGGATCTTGCGTGCGGCACATGGAGTCGGTGGAGGTGCCTAACAGGGGCAGGGGCGGCTTCCCGCGGGGGCGCGCTCACCGAAAAGGGGAAAAACAGGGGCGGCTCGGCGGCGCGGCGTGGCGAACTCGCGCAGGGCTAGCAGAGGGGAGAGGTGGGGTCCAGGAGGAGAAGGGAGGCTAGGCCGCGCTCCCACAGCGGCCTGGGTGGCCGGTGGGCGGGGGAAAAACCGCGGCGGCGGCGGCCCACAGAAGCTCCGGTGAAGCGGGAGTTTGAAGAAGGTGGGAGGGACTTAGTAAAGTTCAGGGGGCTATCTGTAAAGTAAAATTTCCCGTTAACCTAGGACTCAAATGAAAAAGTGCCCAACATGAAAGTTGTTCAATTTTTCAGGATCTACAACTTTCATGCTATGCAAATTTTCACTAGATCAAAGGATTTGAAGATATTTTTAAAATTTCAAAAGAACACTAATCTATTAAGGAAAAAAATACTTTTAATAGAAAAATTACAATATTTTTGGGCTGAAATGCAACAATGCTACCAAAATAATTACTATTAGCACATTTGCATAAAGGCCCTTCACAAAAATTGTAAATATTCCCAAGTCAAAACTTTTTGCACAAAAGGTCTAGTAATTTTTCATAATTACCAAAGTACCCCTCCTTTGCACTACAAAAATGTTTAGCTATCAACCAAAAATAAACACAAAGTTCACACATTAAACTTTAATTTAATGGCTAGACACCTGAAGTGTCACACCGACCCATGGGTTCGGCTGAGCCCAAGGAGAGCCCACCTCGGCCCAGCTTTCTCCTGGACCTCGGTTTGTATCTCTAATCATGTTTCCCCTATATTCCAAAAGAAAATCATGTGCAAATAAATAAGTATTAAAAAGAACCATGCACTCCATACACTTCATGATAAAATTTGCATACTCTTTATTCCTTGTTTTTGTCTCATTCTTGTGAACCAATTCATGATAGGGACCCCATGCTAATTTAGTAATTGACTTTTGTGATATGGTTAAAATGAATGGAACCTAGTCCTCCCTTGCAAAGTACTTAGAATTTTCTTTTAAAATAAAATTTTGATAGCATGACTCCTCATTTATTTATAAAATTCCTATCCAAGGCCACATATTGTCCAAAATTTAAAACATTCTACATATGCAACTTTTTATCTCTTTGAGCTTTGTCAAATTGTTGTGACTTTTTTGAGAGATGCATTTCATACTCCCATGATCAAGATCACGTACACTCCATATATTTTTGCCAACTTCTACACTAGAAGTTGTGCATCCATTCCACAAAATAAAAACTCATTGTTATTCATAGCTATTGTCTCCAAGTTGAAAGGACATGGGCTAGTAAAAAAAATGGACACATGAAGGTCCAAAGCATTCAAAAGTGAAAGAAAAGAAATTTGGACACATGAAGGTCCAATGTGTTTCAAAAGAAAGTTAGTGTTGGCGGTCGATTTCGATGATTCTCACCGCCAACATTCCTTAGAATTTCATTCAATTGGAACTATATTATTAAGATTTTTTCTAACATTAACGAGTTCCACGAGTTTTGATGTTTATTTGAAGTGAGGAGCATCATACACAAACTCTGGGCCAAAATGGGGCAAACCCCAGGCCGGCCAGCCTACACCCACCACATTTTGCCACCAAACCACGTGGAGTGTCACCAGAGCTCAAGATCAAGCCATATCAAGATGGGTTTTGCAAATCTCACAAGAAAGGACCGAAAGGCCTAAACCAAATGGAGTGGAGATCAAAACCTAAGACAACTCAAGGAATTAAAGCCCAATTCTACCAAAGAAGTAACATGGGCCAAGAGATCAATGTGTCGGTGCAAAACGAGCCTGAGCCGAAGTCAGAGCCAGGCCGGCCGGCCTAGGAGAGGCCGGCCAGCCTCTAACTGCCACCATTTGAGCCACGCAACCGCTACCGACCTTCAGAAGCAATCCAGAGCGTCCCTGCAAAGGCGGTGGCCACGTGGCCACATCCCCAGGCCGGCCGGCCTAGGGGAGGCCGGCCGGCCCCACTTGGCGGCCTCTGAAGCTCTATCTTGGCGAGGAAGACAAGCTTAACCGTCTTACCTGCGTGCAACTGACGCTCAGCCCAGTACCGACCTCAGAGTAGTATAAATAGAGCACCTTACCCCTCTTGTAATACACACCATTCCATAGAGATGAGAGTCTCTTGTACACTTGTGTTGAGTAGGAAGAGAGTGAGGTGAGTGCTCTGGTGAAAGCCGAGCTGAAAGGAGCAGACTCGAGTTCTCTCGGTCTTACTCCACTTTGTATCCGTCTCAGAGGAATTTAATTGAGTAAGTTCCTTGTCTCAACTTTAGTTTCTCGCTAGCTTTACTTTCTGTCCTAGTTACTAGTTAAGTACTTACTTTGGTCTGCAGGATCCTAAGTCTGCGTAAGTAGTAAGTTCTACTTATTTTAGGTTGCTCTCTATCTAAGTACACGGTAGGAGCAAGTAGCTCGAGAGTTGTGGGCGTGGTGCCCAGGCTTGGTAGTTACCTTAAGTTGTGTTCCACCCCACGGAACCGTTGTGGTAGTCGGTAGGAGGTGACAGCTCTATCTGTCCTTTGTAGTCCACCACGTTCGGGTGTTTTCAAAGTAGTAGTGCAGGTTGCCGTTGGACTCCCCTGTCACCCCTCTCTGAAGTCCTTCCTCTTCTAGCTGCCGAAGCAGATCAAGTTAGTAGTTAGCTCGTCAGCTAGTTAGAGTAGTAGGTTATCTGGAGTTAGGCCCTCTTCCCGTATCTTCTTCTCGCTGGTTGTGTCCGGTTGACAATCTTTAAGTTTGGTCGAAGCTTTACCATTCCTTAAATTTAATATCCCAGGTATACTCCCTGGTGAAAAGCTACAATCGGTCTCTATGCACTTGCGGAGTAATTCGTTAGGTTAAGGAGTGCCAACAGTTAGCCCATGTCCAAAAGAAAATAAGAGAGAAATAGCTCATGAAAGGAGTTCATATATCATCCACAAATTCCACACACTTGCACATCTTGATCAAGGTTTATGACTTGTTTCTCCTAAGGATCTGGTCTTTGACTCAGCAACACAAGAGGAACAGGTATGCCTTCAACTTTTCCGTACCCTGAGCTCCACATAAGCCTTTCTAGAGGTAAGAGAAAAAGAAGGCATGATCTGCCTTGGTGAGGAATCCGAAAAGCAAAAAGAGAGATCCGAGAGTACAAATTGAGGAGCTAAGCTATGTTTTGATTTTGAAAATATTCATAAAACCTAAGTATCTAAGCTCGGGAGACTAAGGAACCTGAAATTTGAAACCGTTCCAAGTTTCAATTATCAAGGTAAGCATGGTAGACACTCAAAAAGTTCACAAGTCTGGGAGAAAACTTGGAATAACTTGTATGCAGGTTTCTTCAAGGGAGTTGGATCCACCTTAGTCTTTGCCTCTTTACTCGAGGACGAGCAAAGGCTAAGTGTGGGGGTGTTGTTGACGGTCCTTAAGTCAGAAATAAAGCCGTCAACTCCTGCATCTTTTCATAACTTTCAAGCACCAAAAGTAGTTATAGGGCTTAATACTAACCATTTCCACAAGTTTTGGTGATTCTTGGATTGCAGACACTTGTACCCAGAATAGAGCAAAAACAGACGAAAGACGCAACACACTTGCACAGAATATCCAACACTGCATCATACCAACAAAGAGGGCCCACAAACTAGACCAAACCGATCAACCCAACCCCGGCACCGACCAATCTGACATCAGGACCCACCAAGCAGAGACCCAGATGAAGGCGGTGGCCAGAGGCGGCCACAGGGGTTCGGCCGACCCCACATGGAAGGGGCTCAGGCTAAGTTTTGGCGGGAATGAAGTTCTTATCCTCCAGAAGGCGGTTATCCATGTTCCCATATCTGTTGATTGTGGGAACCGACCTTTGGAGCTATAAAAGGAGCCCCACACACCCTCTCAAGGCATCACCATTCACCATTCCATTCACTTGTTGGAGAAGTAGTAGTAGGTCTCCACTTGTATCAGTAGAGTAGAGGGGGTGTGTGGGAGAAGGATCGGAGAAGAGCCTGACGTGTCGGCCTCTCTTCGTCTTGTACCTCGACGGGTACGAATCACTTGAGTAAGTATCCGGAGTTCATCTTTCGTTAAGTTCTTGGTTTAGTATTCTTAAGTTATTCATTTGTTTACGGGTTCATCGTCCGTTCTCGTAACGGTTGCTCTAGTAGAGAGCCCCTGATAAAGATGGGTAACCCTGCGCAACGCTAGAGTAAGTAGTCGAAGGCTTAAGCGTGATGCTTAGGTCCTAGATTGCCTTTGTTTGCCTCGTGCTCCACAGTATTGCAGGGTAGACCGCAGGTGGTGACAGCCCTGTCGGTCCGCTACGAAGCTGCTTCGTGGTTAGTGCACTCCCCCCTGTCCGAGTACGGCGTAGAGCCACAAGCCGGAGGTCCCTAACAGTACCTGGGTCAGACCAGTGACCGAAGTAAACAAGTGACGAGCCTAAGTTTACCTTGCCTTGACCTTTAACCTTAGATAAACCACACTACCCGAAACTCACCTACTTCTTGTTCTCCTAGGTTAAGCTAGCCAGAAGATCGTTACACATCCGTTCCCTGTGAAATCTCGATACCCTGAATACTCTTCGGGTGAAGTGCTACAACGGTATCTTCTGTGCATTTGCGGATTAGTCTGTGATCATTAAGATATACCAACAAACTGCCTTACCATTTCTGAAGCAGATAAGGAAGCCAGTGGCCGACGAACAATTCGGCAAATTCATCGAGGTAATCAAGAAGCTATATGTGAATATACCGCTTCTTGACGCTATGCAGGTACCCACATATGCCAAGTATATCAAGGATATTCTTGGAAACAAGCGGACATTGCCCACCACTGAGGTCGTACAGTTAACCGAAGAGTGTAGCGCAGCTATACTCGACCCTCTCCTGGTGAAGAAGAAAGACCCAGGCTGCCCCACCATCACCTACTCGATCGGGGCTCAACACTTTTCGAACGCCCTCTGCGACTTGGGAGCAAGCGTCAGTGTCATGCCAAAGGTAGTTTATGACAAACTTAACCATCATGCACTTGCCCCTACTGCCATGTGTTTGCAGCTAGTGGACCAAACAGTCCGCTGTCCCATGGGAATAGCAGAGAATATCCTGGTGAAAATCCCGAATTTCTTCATTCCCATCGATTTTGTCGTACTTGACATGGAAGTCGATGCCAAGACGCCGCTCATCCTGGGCAGACCATTCTTGAGCACAGCAAACGCCCATATTGATGTTGGAGCTGGAGAAATTCAGCTCAACATTGATGGCCAGCAGGAGAAGTTTGCCTTCAAACCGAAGGTCGAACAATGCTCACAAGTCAAAGAGGTCCATCGGAAGAAGAAATCTGAAAAAGAGACGAAGAAACCGTCGCTTCCGAACATTGAGGCCCTCATTGCGTTCATGGAAAGTCTACGGATTCAGGAGGAGTTACAAATTCAAGAGGAAGCGAAGCAAATCAAGCTTCACAATCAGAGGAATGCCAAATGATGGATCCAGCATAAGAAATTTCTGGAATCACAGGAAGCAAAGGTCGAAACACAACCCACACCTAAGAAAGTGTGGCGGAAGAAAGTGTCATTGCCCAAGACTCCATCCGGCGACGACAATCAAACCAAAGGAACGGAGAGTCCGGCTCCGGACTCAAAACCCGAGCCGTCGCCATGAGGTACGTGGCACGTATCCATGATTGCATTGCATATAGGATAGTTTCATTTTCCCTTGCATAAATTTTCTTCTCATCTTGCATAATCATGTTTGAATTTTAACCAATGCATGTTTACAATTTGAAAGTTTTGCACCCATAGAACTTCACAAAAATTTTCAAAATATTTTGGCCAAGAACTAGGCCAGCCGGCCCCACCTAGGCCGGCCGGCCCCACCTTTCTCTTCTCTGGCAGGAAGCAGCAGGGAGTGGGAACTTTGATTAAGCACGAAGCAAAGGGACAAAGGGATGAGAACACAACATGCTGGGGGCAGGCCGCGTGGCCCCATGCAGGCCGGCCGGCCTCTGCCCTCTGCTCATGTCCCGTCACCACCGACGCTGGCATCAAAACCTGCAAGCTTAAGCACTAGACCAATGACATGGCTCGACGGCCGCCGCATAGGAGCCGACCGGCCTGCCCCAGGCCGGCCGGCCTGGCCCTGGCGCCCGGCTATAAAAGCTAGCGAGTGCGACATCCCTCGGTGCACTAGAAGCTCAGGTACACATGCCCCAGCCCAAGCTCCTTAATCTCTTCTCTCTTCCTTGAGTTTCTTTGCTTAATTGAGCTCTTCTGAGTTGATTAAGTAAAGGACTCAAGTGCTAGCTCGCCCCAAAATAAAATTTGCATAGTAATTAGTGAAGTTCATAAACCAGAAAACACAAAAATATTTCCCTTATAAATAAATTCATGGCATGCTGAACGTCGAACGTTTGTGGTGGTTTAAACGCCCCGTAAGAACAACTAATGACTAACGCTAACCCTCCTCTTAACTTCTTGTTTCCTTCGGGTATTGCTCGTACTAACCTTTTGCAAGCACCATGATAACTCGAGCCAAGGAGAAGGTCAAGAAGGCATTTTCGAGAAGATCGAGAAGCTAGCGTAGTTCATCTTCTTCTCGGGGGATAGCATGTCGGTCGACTCTAGTCACCGTTCACAGGCATCCCGGGAAGAAGAAGAAATTCCCGCAGTCCCATGAAGCCGCTTTCGCATCAGGATCTTAACGATGGTTGAACAAATCGTCTTCAAGAACAACTACGAGCGGCAAGCACTCGAGCTACTGAAGAGGCAAACCTATGCCCATGCCAAGAGGTTCGAAACCCACTTCCTCATCACGACGGGGCTCTTGCAAGACATGAACCAAGCCTTCACTGCAGTCGGATGGGAGAACTTCGCCAACATCGTTGAGCCAGGTTCGCATCTCTTGACCATGGAATTTCTTATGTCTCTTACCGTTGAAGAAACCAGCACTGAAACTAAAGTTTGCTTTCGGTTCTTTAATGAACAATTTGAAATGACTCTCCAACAGTTTAGTGTTGCTTTGGGTTTTAACAAAAGATGCATCTTAGACCCCAACACACTTGTTGAGCATTATCAGTATGACCGTAGCTCTTGGTGGAGTGAAATTTCTAATGAACCCGTGAGTAGCAAGAATAGCATAGTCTTAATTCATAATCTTACTCTAAGGTTTCTTGCCAAGTGGCTCGCCATGGTTGTGCACTCTCGCACAGACCTTCGCCTATGCAGCTTGCCTGAGCTGTAGTGTTTGTACGCTATGGCGAACAAGATTCGCTTTTTGCCCGTCCGAAGCATGCTTGCTCATTGGCAGAAGATGATTACGGCCAAAAGCCCCATCGACATAACCCCACTGGTCACCCGTGTGGCGAGGTATGTCAAAGCGATGGATGGCGCCGAAGTCACTTTCTTGCCCGAGATGGAGGCATACAGATACGAGGTCGGTCTTGAGCATTTTGTCCAAGGGCACATGATGTGGGAAGGGCCAGGGAATTCTCTCTTTATGTGTTACCCCAGGTATGATAGGGAGAACGAGCTTCCATCCGGAGACTCTCTCTCTACTCGGTGAAAAGTCTAACATTGGAGATGCAGAAAAGAAAACCCGCACGACGGAGTGTTGCAGGTCCACAGACGAGGAGTAGGACCCGGCGCGGGTAGGACGGAGCAAGTCCATCACGACGGACACCCCCGGTTAATGCCTCGGCACAACCGGGGCCGTCCACGGAAAACATGAGCTTCGAAGAGGCATATGGGCATTATAACTATGACCCGTATCAGGCCAGCAGCAGTGGATTCGCCGGAGGTCAAGGACCATACTACCCCACAGGTATGCATTTGTCTTATGGTCCCCAGATGGGTCCTTCATCGTCGGCACGCTTCAACTATGAGGACCCGATTCTCCGGAGCATCACGGACCTTTCGAACCATAACAGCACCCTTGATACACAGCAGCAGCAGATGCAGGACACGATGGCACACAACACCCAGCTCACTCAGGAGAGCTGAGGGTTGACCTCTGCTTTACAGTATGACATCTCGAACGTCTTCATCCACCTTGGGCTGGACTATCAGTAGTCTCAGCCGTACCAGCCGTACCAGCCGCCTGAATAGAAGAATGACGACAACGAGGAGGGGAACAACGACGACAACGATGAGGACAAGGATGACGATGAGGAGGACCCCGACGAGGGAGAGCAGGACTTTGATGAGGAGGACTGAACTTCATCGAAGCTTGGGGGGTCACACCGCCAGGTAAGTGATCGCACCCATTCTTTCTATTCAGTAGCCATGCCAAAAAGAACAAAGAAAAATAATAATAGTAGTAATAAATAAATAATCTCATAACAAAAACCCCAAAAATATTTCCATGCTTTGAATAAAATGTATATGAGTGGAAATCCGTGTAAGCTCTCACTTTGGAAATGATGAATAGTTGCTCTGTTTAAACCCTGTATGTGCCTCGTTTACAGCTTTTCACTCTCCTAGTACCTGAACTAGTTGGCACATAGTACTTCCACTGAAAATCTGGTCGTGTGGAGGCTTGAGTTTAATTTCTGAAGTCTAAATTGTTGCGGGATTTGAGATAGCCCAAACCGGAATTTAAACTGCTTGCTCTAGTAGGGAACCCCTCGGAATTCTTTTAAAACTAAAATTTTGGTGAAGGTTTCACATGGTTAAAATGACCCATCCAGAGCCTTATATTGCATAAACTGTTTGAGCTATCTAAAGTTATTTTGAGCTTTGTCGAATGGTGCATCTACTTCGGGAATGGTACTTGCCATCTACAGGTCTTCATCCCATAAAAATTCACCATTTGCTAGCCCAAACATATCTGGCCGGTCAGTCACCCACTCCGGGTATTGACATCCACTTTTGCCAGCTATACTCCCCCGCAATCACAATCTCAACACCACAGTCCATTGCACAAAAGCTTCCCATTCAAAACTCCAAAGAATTCAAGATATATCAGCAAGGGAGAGTGGGGCTATCTTCTTTAAAAAGAGAGAGAGAGAGAGAGAGAAAGAAAAGCCCACTCTCCATCCCAAAGAGTTGCAAATGATGGAGTTCAAATAAATTCAAATGGGAAGCTATCCACTTCATCCCTTCATACCCTCCAAATATCCCATGTTCCATGAGACCTGAATTTGGCTAAGTACCAACCCCAGCATGGATCACCCTTCGGCTGAGCAATACAGGTAATCAAGGTATGCAAACATCTTCCTACCCATAACTCCACATATCAGCTTTAGAGGTAGGAGGAACATGGTCAGATATCTCGACCATAGGTGAGGATCATACACTTTGAGCGACTCGAGACTACCGTTGGGAAATCTGAACCTTTTTTGAAAAAATATTCTTGCAAAAAAAATCCGAGCTGGGAACCTGAACATGTAGCAGGGAACATTCCAGTGAAGGTTATTTAGTCCAACAACCGCCCAAGACCGAGGGATGAAAAACAAATACGCCCCATCTTCCAGAACCTTAGGTATGAGCCAACTTTTCATAAGTACAGACGGGAAGAGTAATATGTTGTGCACAAGGTACCAGCAAGAGGGTAAACATTGATGCAACTCCTGATCCCCCGAGCCTCAGTTTAAGCTTTGCTCGAGGACGAGCAAAAGTTTAAGCTTGGGGGTGTTGACAGCCATAAATTCACATTCTAGCCGTCAACTTCTCAGGAATAACATGAGCTTTACACTATGTTCCATTCATATTTTGTTTATTTCTAACGAGTTATACAAGTTTTGGATGAGTTCTGATTGCAGGAAATGAGCAGAAATGGGCAAAATCCCAGGCCGGGCGGCCTCTCCTAGACCGGTCGGGCTGGCACTTTCAAGAACATGGCCCTAGCTTCAATCCAGTGGCAATGAGACACACTCATGAGGCTCTGAGTCAAGGGTTGGGCCTCGGTTCAATTGGATGCACCGAAAGGCATTTACATTGGTTTAAAGACCCACAAAGCAGCCCAAGATCAAGAAGAATTCAGTGACCCACTTCCCTGGACAACGCACAAATAAGGAGTCAAGCCTCGGCAAAACAAGAGGCTGAGATGGGCCAGAGGGAGGCCGGCCGGCCTCCCCTAGGCCGGCCGGCCTAGCACCTGCAACCGTGGAGCTGAAGCAACCGTCAACCGTCTCTAGGAGAAGATCAGAGCCATTGTCCGAAAGTCGGTGGCCACATGGCGGGATCCCCAGGCCGGCCGGCTTAGGGGAGGCTGGCCAGCCCCACTTGGAAGCCTCTCGGGCTGGGTCTTGGCGTGGAAGCTACGCTCAACTGTCTTACCTGCTTTCAACCGACGCTACCTGCAATACCGGCCGTGAACCGACCTTGGAAGGCTATAAATAGAAGGCACCATCCATCACTTCAAGGCACACCATTGGAGATCTTCTCTCTTCACTTGTACTTTCTAGAGTAGGTTAGTAGCATAGGAGTTAGAGTCGAGTCGAGCTTGCTCGGGATTCCGGAGTCGTCGGAAGTCTGGTATAGCTCTTGTATCTTTCTTTTGACATTATCAATATAAGTTATCTTCTTTAGTTTTCAGAGTCAGCTTTACTTTCCGTAGTGTTTTATATACTCAAGTCTGAGTGTTCAGCTTGAGCACGGAAGTTTTCCTTTAGCTTAGGCTAATTTATCTTTCTTAGTGCTCGGGAACTTATCTTACGGGTTTTCTCGCCCGGACTAGGGTATCTCAAGTTAGTGCTCTAGGTTGAGGGGGATTTCTCTCGAAGGCCTCGAGAGAAATCATAACAACGAGTGCAGACGTGGTGTCTGACCTTAGTGTTAGCTAGAAAGTGTGTTCCACCCCCACAGAACCATTGTGGTAGTCGGTTGGTGGTGATAGCCCTATCCGTCCTTTGTAGTCCACCACGTTCAGGTGTTTTCATAGCAGTAGTGCAGGTTGCCGTTAGACTCCCCTCTCATCCCTTTCTGAAGTCCTTCCTCTTCCAGCCGCCAAAGTAAGCTCTGCTTTTTCGAGAACTAGCTTGGTGTTTAGTCTGATCTAGAGAGGCTAGCTCGATAGTTCAGAAGTGTATCAGGAGTCTTATCTCACTCGTTGTGCCACTAGTAGCTTTCTGCTATTTCTTCTCTTCGGCCTCCGCCAACAGCGCTCTGGCTTCACGGCGGGGCAGAACAATCTCAAAGAAGCTAAACACTTGGTTTTTCCGAGTGCCCCCGAGTTTCTCCACCAGCTACTTATACTCCACATTGGCCACGGGGACAATGGCTTCGTCGGCAACGGCTTCGATGACCATCGGGTCAACATCTGCAAACAAACCCAAAAAAACGCACCATCACAGCCAATACTAAAGCATGCTATAAACCCAAAAAAACAAACCATCACGGCCAATACTGATGCATGCTGTAAAATCTGGCATTGGGATGCCTTCGATCCACCTCTCTTCGGGCGCCCAGGAGGTCATGGGCCACCCTTCCTGGACGGGGAAGCACTGGCACGCATAGAACTCACGACGAGATCTCGGGTGCTAAAGTTCTTTGTCACCTCCCGAAGCAGAGCCACGAAGGCATTAGCCTCTACGGCCTTCGGCGCAGCGACCACCGGTGTTTTCCCGAGCACTGGAATCCTCTCAACCCACAAGGGGCTGGTGTTCATCTCCGGGTCCACGCGAACCTTGTGAAAAAACCAGTAATTGGCCCAGTCTGAGGGCCATTTGTTTTGGTACGCCAGAATGGGGCTTGGAGCCGTCGGTCTGAAGGCGAAGGTGTAGCACCCATACTGAGGCTCCGCTTCACAGCTGTTGTCGTCCTTCTTGTGTACTATAATGCTCTTCGGCTGGTAATTGATGCGAAAGACCCGGAAGGCTTCTGCGGTTGGCGTAACCCTGCCGGTCTTCGCCAACCACATAAACAAATTGAGCCTGACAAAGGACGTAGGCGTCATCTGGTGGACATAGACCGTGAAATGACATAAAATGTCCACGACAACTGGATCCAACGGGAAGCGAAGACCCGCGGTGAAGAAATCGCGAAATACCACCACTTCGCCAGGTTCGGGGCGCGCTTTGCCCTGTCCAGCGGGCGGAGCCCGTATCTGGTCGCGGGCAACCACCCCCCCAAGAATCATCCCTTCCAAGACTTCGCGGGTCATGTGGCTCTCGCCCAGCGCTCGGGTCAGCGGAGGCTTCATGCTCAAGCGAGGAGCCATATTGGCGATCAAAGCCGTCGCGAGGAAAGACCGAAGACTAGGGAAGCGAAGCGGGCGACAAGGAAGAGCAGAGAGGGCAGAAAGCGAAGGGCAGCCGCAAGGAAAAGAAGAGCTCGCATAAGACGGTACACGCCTGCTGCCCCCCCCCCCCCCCGGCCCCTTTTATAGCCGGGGGCGCGCGTCTGAGAACGCGCTCAGGTGGGCGAGAAGACAGCGCCGCCCCTATCTCCAACTATCAAAAACTGCGAAGCAAACATCTCCAACGGTCACACACGGGGGCATCGGCGACATTTTGCAATCTGGCGACTCCTCGATTAAAACAAAGCCAAAAAAATTTCAAAAATATAAATTATTTTCTGTTCACACATCCCCCCTCGGAACTTATTTGAATTGCAGGAACTAAGAACGGTCGCGAGCAAGCGTGCCACAACGGCAGTCTACTCCTTAGACTTGCAGATGAACGTGCTTTCGTTGGTGGTGACAAGACGTGAGCGTAGGAGAGGAGCCAGCCAGCCATGATGGGGTCGATAGGCCAGCTCCTACACTTTCAGTGCCCAACCTTTGTTCTTTGCTTCGTGCGCACTCAATGTACCTCATCCCCTGCTGCTCTTGGCCAAACTTAGAAGAGGTGGGGCCGGCCGGCCTAACATTTGGCCAAAAAATTTTGAAAATTTTTGTGAAGTTCTTTTGGATGCAGATTTTCAAAATTGAAATGTGCTTTGGTTGAAAATCAAACATGCTTATGCAAAAATGAAACAAAATTTATGCAAGGGAAATTTAAACTATCCTATATGCAATGCAATGAAGGATACGTACCATGTACCTCATGGCGAGGGGTCGGGTTTTGAGTCCGGAGCAAGACTCTCCATACCTTTGGTTCGATTGTCGTTGCCGGATGGAGTCCCTGACGATGACACCATCTTTCGCCACACTTTCTTGGTAGTGGGCGTTATTTCGACCTCTTTCTTCTCTGATTCTAGGAATTTCTTACGCTGGATTCTTTGTCTCGCATTTCTGTGGTTATGAAGCTTGATAGTGGGCGTTATAAATCATCTAAATAGAGTCGAGTTAATCATGATTAAATGAGCTAAATGATCATTTAATTCATAATTTAGTCAATAGGAGGATTACAACTACCACAATCAATACCGAACCAAGTATCACCGTAAGTATATGAAATGTTGTGGGATTTAGATTTCTTCCAAAAAGATTATTTAGTAGAATAGTTACTTTTTACATGTGCAAATATGTAGATTTTCTAGTATATTTGACATTTACATACATAAATATGCATATTTTAACATTAATATGCCAAACCGTTTAGACTGTTTAACCCCGTTTAAACACTATTTAAACAGTCTAAACACTAAACAAAGGGTGACTGACTGTTTACTGTTCAACGTTTAGGAAAACACTGCGCCCTCGACGAACCGGACTGTTGTGATACTCCTTTGCTCTGAAGAGTGACCTACACCAACATCTCTCTTGCTGATATGACTTGAATTCTTTGGAGTTTTGCGAGGGGAAGACCTTTGTGGGATGAATGGGTACACGTTTGAAATGTTGGTTTTCTGGTCGCGGGGGAATATGTCTGGCAAGAGTGGATGTCAATACCCGGAGTAGGTAACTGACAGACCAGGCATTTTTTTTGGCTAGCAAACAACGGGTACGTGAAGGAGAAAGATCTGTAGATGGCGAGTACCATTCCCTAAGCGGACACACCATTCGACAAAACTCTAGGTAAGTTGAGATAGCTCATAGCAGTTTATGAAAAATGTAAGGCTCTGGATGGGTCATTTTAACCATGGGAAACCTTCACCAAAATTTTAATTTTCAAAAGAATTCTGAGAGGTTCCCTACTAGAGCAAGCAGTTTAAATCCGGTTTGGGCTATCTCGAACCCCGCAACAACTTAGACTTTGGAAATTAAACTCATGCCTCCACACAACCAGATTTCGGTGGAACTATTATGTGCCAACTAGTTACTAGGAGAGTAAAAAGCTGTATATGAGGCACATACAAGGCATGAATAGGACAACTATTCATCATATCCAAAGTAAGAGCTTACACAGATTTCCACTCATATGAGTTTTATTCAAAGCATGAAAATATTGGATTTTTTTGTAATGAGATTTTATTATTTGTTATTATTATTATTAACTTTATTTAGAACAAACATGGCTGCTGAATGAAAGGACGGGTGTGATGACTTACCTGGCGGTGTGTCTCTCCCCCAAGCTTCAATAAAGCTCAGTCCTCCTTATCGGAGTCCCGCTCTTCCTCGTCGGGGTCCTCCTCTTCCTTGTCGGGGTCCTCCTCCTCATCATCATTGTCCTCCTGTTCGGGCTGCTTGTATGGTTGGTGCTACTAGAACGGCTGGGACTGCTGGTAGTCCAACGCCAAGTGACTGGGTGTTGTGTGTCATTGTTTCCAGCATTTGCTGTTGCTATGTGCCAAGGGTGGTGATGCGGTTCGAGAGATCTAAGATGCTCCATAGAATCAGATCCTCATAGTTGAAGCGTGCTAACGATGAAGGACCCACCTTTGGACCATAAGACGGATGCATACCTGGAGGGTAGTAAGGTTCTTGCCCACCGGCGTACCCACTGCCGCCGGCCTGATATGAGTTCGGGTCGGTATGGGTGTAATACCCATATGCCTCCTCGAAACTCATGTTCTGTGTGGACGGCCCTGGTTGTGTCGTTGTGTGAACCGGGGGTGCCTGTCATGATGGTCCTACTCCGGCTTGCTGTTGTTCGAGCCAGGTCCTGCTCCTCATCTGTGGTCCTGCAACACTTCGCCGTGCGGGTTCTCTTTTTTCCATCTGCAAGGTTAGACTATTCACCGAGTAGAGAGAGAGTCTCGGGCATGGCAGCTCGATCTCCTTATCGTATCAGGGGTAACACATAAAGATAGAGTTCCCTGGCCCCTCTCGCATCATGTTCCCTTGCACAAAATGCTCGAGACCGACCTCATATCTGTACGTCTTTGTCTCGGACAAGAAGGTGACTTCGGCGCCACCCATCGCTTTGACATACCTCACAACACAAGTGACCAGAGAGGTCATGTCGATGGGGCTTTTGCCCGAAATCATCTTCTGCCAATGAGCGAGCATGCTCCTGATGGGTGAGAAGCGAATCTTGTTTGCCATAGCGTACATACACTGCAGCTCAGGTAAGCTGTAGAGGCGGAGGTCTGCACGAGGGTGCACCACCATGGTGAGCCACTTGGCAAGAAACCTCAAAGTAGGATTGTGGATGGAGACTATGTTGTTCTTGCTACTCACAGGTTCATTAGAAATTAAGCTCCACCAAGAATTACAGTCGTACTCGTATTTTTCAGCAAGTGTGTTGGGGTCAAGGAATGCATCTTTTGTGAAAACCCAACGCGATGCTGAACTCTATTAGGGTCATTTCAAATTGTTCATTAAAGAAACGAAAGTAAACTTTGGTTTCGGAACCGGTTTCTTCAATGGTAAGAGAGATGAGGAATTCAATGGTTAAGAGTTGTCAACCTGGTTCGACTACTGTTGGCACTCCTTAGCCTAATGAATTACTCCGCAAGCGCACAGAGAACGATTGTAGCTTTCACTAGGTGAGTAAGCCTGGGATATCGAATCCAAGAAATGATAAGCTTCGACTAGTTGTCTGGAGCAATTCAACCAGACCCGCCAAGGAGCATAGGTTCGAGGGTAGAGGGCTTATCTTCAGATAGAATCCTAATTACTAAGATACTTGATAGACTACTAACTTGATCTGCTTTGCGGCCTAAGAAAAGGGCTCAAAAAGGGATGAGAAGGGAGCTAGAACATGAAATCTATGCTTAAAACAAGGTCTAGGGGCTTTTCTGCAAGAGAAACTTAGTTTCCAGGGGTTTTCTACAAAAACCAGGGACCTATACATAATTAAACCATAGCTGCAGGGCTTAGCGCGCAAAACTGCCAAGGGTGGACGGCGGGTTCTAAAACCAAGAAGCTCAGGGGGGTCCGTGCAAAGTTCTGGGCCGATCTGGAAATATTTCTGAACACAGCTGGACCGCGGGTTGATTTCAAGGAAGTTGGGGGACTCTTTAGCAAAAATGTCAGGGCGAAGGGGTATCCTTAGATCTGATCCGTTGGATTCAGATCTGGCGGCTCAGATCTTAACGGAGCACGGTCTAAACTGGATCGTCCGTTTTAGATCGGGCGGCGGCAGGGCTCGCCGGGACAGAGGTCCCGCGGCGGTGCCGCGCTGGGAACTCACAGGAGTTCGTCATTCTTGACGTTCTGGGGTCAATTCGGGCGGGATTTGGGTCAGGGATGCACTACGTGGTATGCGTGATCGATCTAGGGCATTATCTGGGCATGGGGAGGCCTGCAACTGCGAGCGCAGCTACGGCGGTGGGTCTGTGTGGTGGTGCTCGACGTCGCACGCGCGTTCGGGCGGAGCCAGTGCGGGGAAATGAGTGCAGAGGGCCCAGGGAGCGAGCGCAAGGCTAAAACAAGCCAGGGCGAGACGCGTGCGGGGGCCAGGCTGTGCTGCAGCGAGCTCGCCGCGGCTGGCGGCGGCGGAGCACCGGCAATCCGGTGTTCCATCCCTGGGCAAGGGCTACGGGCCAGACCAACCGGTGTATGAGGTAGTGGGTGCCACGGTGGTGCTCACCTGGTACGGGAATCAAGCGGTGGGGTCGTGCAAGGGGTTGGCGTCGTTGACCGGTGGCGGCGCTCGACGGAGCTCAGGGATGAGGCGGCTGCAAGGCGTCTCCGGGCTTCTGGGTCCCACAGATCGACTCAGGGAGGACCTGCGATGGTGTGACGGGGGGTCAGGGAGGCCGGAGTATCAACGGCGGCGAGGAATCGCAGCGGCGGAGCAACTCACCGGCTGATCCGGCAGTTGCACGTGCTGATCTCGGGCGCGATTCCGGCTGTTGCACGTGCTGATCTCGAGGAAGGCCGGATCTGGAGGCTTCCTGGGCTCACGGCGGTGCTACTACGGCGGTTCACAGGGGCTAGGGCGCGGCGGAGCGGCGTGGCCACGGCGGCGCACGAACGGTCTGCGCGGCGGAGCAGGGTGCGGCGGGCGGAGCTTGGGTTAGAGGCGGCTACGGGACGAGGATAGGGGAAAAGGGGGGTCGCAGGGGGTGTTTAAAGGGGGTGGCCACTGATCCTGGGCGTCCGTGCCATTGGGCGCGGCGAGATCCCGGGCGGAACGTTCGGGCGAGCTGGCGCGGGGAGGAAGAAAGGAAAGGGAGAAGGAAGCGCTGACAAGTGGGCCCGTGTTGGTCAGCGGCGGAGACGGGGACGCGGGCGAGCGCGCTGTCGCGGTAGCGGGCACTGACGTGTAGGCCCAGGAGTGCAGCGGCTGAGGCGAGGGCGCGGGCGAAGCGGGTTTCGCGAGCAGGGCAACCCAGCGCGGGTAGGAAGGAGGTTCTGACTGCTGGGCCCCACGCGTCGGTGGAAGAGAAGAGAGGCAACGCGAGCTGGGCCAGCTGGGCCGTGGGAGAAAGAGAACCGGGGCAATGAAAGGAGGCGGGGTCACGGGCCAGGCGCGGGAGGGAACTGGTCCGTGCGGGGAAGAGGGAGAGCGGACTGGGCCGAGCGCGGAATTGGGCTGTGGGGAGAAAGGAAAGGAGGGAGTGGGCCGGCTGTGGTTGGGGTTTTGGGCTGGATTGGGGTGTTGGGTTTACTTTCTCTTTTCTATTTCCTTTCCTGGTTTTCAAAATCAAATCTATTTGAATTCAAATCAAATTTGAATTCAAACTCCTATGCACTCACTCAAATAAAATTATGCACCAGCATGAATGCACAAACATGTTAAACCTAAAATAAATTTTATTTACTTATGAAAGAAAATTAATTTAAATGCAAGACTAAGCATATTTTCCTTAGAAAATTAAGTAAAGCTAATTAAATTTATTATTAAATACTGGAATTTAAATTAGGGTGTTACATATCCTACCCCCTTACAGGAATCTCGTCCCGAGATTCTGGGCTGGCTAGCAAAGCGATCCGGATAGGGCTAGAATTTAAAAACGGGGTGTTACAACTCCTACCCCCTTACAGGAATCTCGTCCTCGAGATTCAGTTGGACTGGCTTAGCAAAGAGATCTGGATAAGTCTTCATCGGCTCGTCTTCTCGGTGTGGTCACTCCATTGCATTTTGCACGTCTTGATCTTCTTGTCCCAAGTAACTCTCTCAGACGTCTCCAAAATCTTCACCGGATGCTCGGTGTAGGTCGGATCTCCTGCACATTCAACCCTTCCAATGGTGCTTATTCTTCTGGCACTCTCAGGCACTTCTTCAACTTAGATCTGCATAACTCTTCTGCCTCATCTGAGAGATTCTCAAATTCTCCTATACTATCTGTAGGCCGGGGTGTCACATCGGGGCCCCGGAGCTCCTCCCCGGGGTCGCCCTTGCAGACATACTCTCCGTCATCGGCGGAAAGCCTAGGGCAGCTACTGCCCCCATCCCTCCAGTGTAGTGGAGTTGTGTCGAAACAGCGTCGTGGGCTTGGGCAGCCACGGCGGCCTTGAAGCGCGGAGGAGGCGGTCCTCTGAGGTCTTCGGCGGCAGCCCGGGAAGCTCCCCCTTGCATGTATCCCCCTCTGAGTCGAGTGTAGTCGAGTGGGGTCGAAGAGGGTTTGTTTCCTGGGAAGCGGAGGCAGCGCGGCTGCGAGCACTTTTCCTGAGAGCACTCATGCCCGCTGCATCCCCATCCGCTGCCGAAATCCGTAGCGCGCCCTTTTAAGGGAGCTGCTGCTCTACTGTGTCGCCGGTTTGATGTCTTCCTCCACCAAGGGAGGCAGATGTTTGCAGGCTTGCATGCACAGCCGAGCAGCGTTCTTAGGGCCGTTGCTGCTCCTGCTCGAGGATTGTTAGCCCCCAGCTAGCCAGCGTCCACCGTAGGTCGCCGTCAGCCGATGAGAAAGGATACTCCTCATCTTCCTCGTCAGCTGGCAGTCTCCCTCTGGATGTTGGAGCTGGCTACTGCTGGTGCCGTTGCCGGGGCTGGGCCAGTTTGTGCCTCTGGCCCAAATGAGGGGCTCGGAGCCTTTCTCATCTCCCCCAGTGCGGTAGCTTCTCCAGCTATGCCCCATGATGGGGCGTAGATTGCATCATCAGCTGCACAGAGGTCGTCAACTTCCTCCGATAGTAGCTTCAACAGGGGCCACTGCTTTGCAGCAATTGCTCAAATCTGCTAGCTCGGGATGCATGGGCTGGAGAAAGCAGTTGAGCTTATCTCCTCCCCTGTCCCGGAGCCGCAGATTGCCCCCGCAGCCCTTCCTGCTCGCGGTCCGGCGGGCGAGGCCTCCTTGGCCTCACTGTAGCCCCGCTCCGGCCGCGGCGTGGTGCTCCTAGTGTACCGGGAAGTCCTTCGTGGCAACTTCATGTATGCTGTTTTGTAACCTGTATTGTGTTCATGTAGGAAAAAACAATAAATTTCTCCTTTTTTGGGATCCATGGATCCCGGTCTCTTTTCGACCTTTTTTGTTTGTGGAAACATTTACTTCTTGCTTTGTTCCTTTATGGAAAATTTAAGTCCCGGGGTGGTTGCCTGTTCACTACTCCGGAGCTTCTTAGCACGAGGTGGAGTGGTGAGGTCATAGGGTTCCCAGCGGGCAACTAATCCTGGGTCCGGAGACCAAGCAGGGAGTCGGAGTTGGCCAGGAAGAGCCTGTGAGCCCCGCAGCCAACATGCCAACCTGGCTGAGAGTGTCCTTCTTTCATGACGCTGGGCGTCCCATCCATGAGACACAAGAGTTTTTGAATTTGATAGGAATTCAAAACATGCTTATCATGAATGGAAAAGCAAGGTAATGCATAGGTAGGAGGGTGCCCCCAGGCAAAACTTCCCGAGGTGGCCTCGGGTTGCTTGGTCCTCATGCTTGTTGACAACCATTGTTTTACATTCTAGTCACAACGTCTCGGGAATAAAATGAGCTTTACACTATGTTCCATTCATATTTTGTTTATTTCTAACGAGTTCCACAAGTTTTGGATGAGTTGTGATTTTAGGTGAACATGTGCCAAAAATGGACGAAATTGGGTGAAAACCCAGGCCGACCGGCCTACCCTAGGCCGGCCGGCCTGGCACCCCCACACACAGTGCCACATTTTCGATCCAGGGGCAATGTGACATGAGTACAATGCCTCTTAGTCGTGGATCGGATGTCGGTTTAATCAGACGGACTGAAAGGCAATGGCATGGATCCAAGGACCCACAAGTCAGGTCAAATTCAAGTGCAAATTAGTGATCCAACACCCTGAAGCAGCCACAAGTACCAAGTCACAAAGTCGGTGCAACGGAGGGCCAGCATGCGTTGAAGCTACACAACGAACACCGACTCCAGGAGAAAATCACAGACGTCTAGATGAAGGTCGGTGCCACGTGGGACACACCTAGGCCGGCCGTCCTAGGGGAGGCTGGCCGGCCCCATCTGGCGGCCTCTCTCGTCCTGGCTTCGCATGGAAGACAAGCACACCAACCTTACCTGCTTACAACTGACGCCATGTGCTTTACCAGCCAAGAACCGACCCTGGAAGACTACAAAAGGACCCCCATCCATCACTTGTAAAACACACCATTGGAGCTCTTCTCTCTTTACTTCACCTTCTAGAGTAGGTTAGTATTTTGGGAGTTAGAGTCGAGTCGAGCTTGCTCAGGATTCTAGAGTCGTCGGAAGTCTGGTATAGTTCTTGTATCTTTCTTTTGACTTTATAAATATAAGTTATCTTCTTTACTTTTTTGAGTCAGCTTTACTTTCCGCCTTTCTTTATCTTCTCGAGTCTGAGTTTTCAGCCTGAACACAAAAGTTTTACTTTAGCTTAGGCTAAGTTATCTTTCTAGTATTTGGGATCTTATCTTACGGGTTTTCTCACCCGGACTAGAGTAACTCAAGTTAGTTCTCTAGGTTGAGGGGGATTTCTCTCGAAGGCCTTGAGAGATATCCTAACACTGAGTGCAGACGTGGTGTCTGAGCTTAGTGTTAGCTAGAAAGTGTGTTCCACCCCACGGAACCATTGTGGTAGGCGGCAGGTGGTGACAGCCCTGTTCATCCCTTGTAGTCCACCACATTCGGGTGTTTTCACAGCAGTAGTGCAGGTTGTCGTTGGACTCCCCTCTCATCCCTTTCTTAAGTCCTTTCTCTTCCAGCAGCCAAAGTAAGCTCTGCTTTCCTGAAGATTAGTTAGATGTTTAGTCTGATCTAGAGAGGCAAGCTCGATAGTTCAGAAGTGTATCAAGTGTCTTATCTTGCTCGTGGTCCTCCCAGCTGCTATCTCTCTAAGGAGTTGAGCCTTCGTGTATCACTCGGTCATTGACTGGCCATTTACCTTATCTACATATCTGGCTTAACCCCATCTAGTTAGTTGGTTGATTAAGCTAGTACGGTTATCATTTGATTTACGATATTCTTTACTATAGCGCTTCCTTGAGAAAAATATGATACCCTGGAATACTCCAAGGTGAAGTGCTACAACGGTGATTCTGTGCGCTTGCGGAATATATATTCTATTGGGCATAAGAAACACCAACAAGCATTTCTGGCGTTGTTGCCGGGGAAGCAATTGGCTAAATACATCGTAAATAGTTTGATGAACTTCACTAGTTTGTCACCGCTAACCTTAGCGGGCTTATCATTGCTTTGTCTATCTTTTTGATTGATGCAGAGCAGTGCATGACCGGTTTCGACCTACCAAGTAACTTCAATCCTAATCCAGAAAGAATTGGGAGAATTGTGAGACGCCGCGTCGTCCCACCTCAGAAAAGACTCACTTGGCCTCCTAGCTCCCCGTCCACATCAGCCTCCTCACCCATGGCTCAGAAGACTCTTCGTCAGTTCTCTGCCCCGTCCAGTAGCCACATCCCTACTGGATTGCACCAAGACCAAGCCGACAATGACGGCTTTGAGCTGAAAACTGGACTGGTGAACATGGTCCAGGCAAGTCCGTTCTGCGGAAAGGCATCCGAGGATGCCAATGCCCATCTCCAGAACTTTCTGGAGGTGAGGAATACCATCAACCCCAAGGGAACTACATTGGATATCGTCCACCTTTGCCTGGTCCCGTTCTCACTACTCGGGAAGGCCAAGACGTGGTTTTACTCCAACAAAGAAGCTTTCACAACATGGGAAGCTTGTTCAAATGCATTCCTAGCCAAGTACTTTCCAGTGGGCAAGACCAATGCCCTCCGAAACAGGATCTCTGGGATTCAGCAATTACCGGATGAGACCATCCCAGAAGTCTGGGAACGTCTCTAGGAGTACATCCAAGCATGCCCACACCACGGCATGGAGGAATGGCTGATTATTCAGAACTTCTTCCATGACCTGAATCAGCAAGCTCAAGACCACGTGGACGCAGCAGCGGGTGGTTCTTTCCTTTCCTTTGTTGGAAGTAACAACAATCCCAACTAGGGATTCCGTCTTCAGCAGGGTTGGAACTCAAAGCCCAACCTCCCCTTCGGTCAACAACAAAGTATGAATTTTAACAATAATTTTCA
The DNA here is from genome assembly GCF_016808335.1 of Panicum virgatum. NCBI lineage: Eukaryota > Viridiplantae > Streptophyta > Magnoliopsida > Poales > Poaceae > Panicum > Panicum virgatum. The sequence goes on from NC_053151.1 coordinate 14,837,463, forward strand.
GCCCACCTTAAAAGACCTAGTGTACGGCCAGAAACAAATAAATAACAACATTAGCTAGAAATTTCTTGCTAATGACAAGATTTTGGAGTCCATGACTGCGCAACTCGAGGGCTTTAATTCTATTATTAAAAACCAGTTGAGCTTTAATAATATGATACAAACTCAAGTAGCTCAATTAGCCTCTTCTTGTCCCAACGCTAACGCGGGGAAATTGCCCGGGCAACTGGAAATTACCCCGAAAGAAAACGTTAGTGCGTTGACTACGCATGGTGGTAAGTCCACACGTGAGCCACCTTTCCCACAGGATGCAGGAACTTGGCGGAAGACCGTAACCGCTAGCCATACCGACGTTAATGACGAGGTGCAGGAGGAGGCCGTCGAATCCGACACTTCAACAACCCAGGAAGACCCCGTGGAACCCCCTAGAACTTCACGGGATTACCACGATACAATTGCCTTACCGTTTCCGAAGCGGATAAGGAAGCCGGATGCCGATGAACAATTCGGCAAGTTTGTCGAGGTAATAAAGAAGTTGTATGTCAATATACCGCTTCTTGATGCTATGCAAGTACCCACATATGCCAAGTATATCAAGGATATCCTTGGAAACAAGAGGACGTTGCCCACCACCGAGGTCGTGCAGTTAACAGAAGAGTGTAGCGCTGCTATACTCGATCCTCTTCTGGTGAAGAAGAAGGACCCAGGCTGCCCTACCATCACATGCTCAATTGGGACCCAACATTTCTCAAACGCTCTTTGCGACTTGGGAGCAAGCATCAGTGTCATGCCAAAGGTGGTCTATGACAAACTTAACCATCATGCACTTGCCTCTACTGCCATGTGTTTGCAGCTAGAGGACCAATCGGTTTGCTACCCCACGAGAATAGTGGAGAACATTCCAAACAAGATCTAGAATTTCTTCATCCCTGTCGACTTCGTCGTCCTCGACATGGAAGTCGAAACTAAGACACCTCTCATCTTGGGAAGGCCGTTCTTGAGCACAGCAAACACACATATTGATGTCAGAGCTGGAGAAATCCAACTCAACATCAATGGGCAAAAGGAGAAGTTCGCCTTCAAACCAAAGGTCGAACAATGCTCACAAGTCAAGGCATTCAACCGGAAAAAGAAATCCGAGAAAGAGTCGGAGAAACCATCGATCCCATCCATCGAGCCCTCATCGAATTTGTTGAAAGTCTACGGGTTCAGGAGGAGATGAAACAAATCAAGCTTCATAACCACAGAAATGCGAGACAAAGAATCCAGCGTAAGAAATTCCTAGAATCAGAGAAGAAAGAGGTCGAAATAACGCCCACTACCAAGAAAGTGTGGCGAAAGATGGTGTCATCGTCAGGGACTCCATCCGGCGACGACAATCGAACCAAAGGTATGGAGAGTCTTGCTCCGGACTCAAAACCCGACCCCTCGCCATGAGGTACATGGTACGTATCCTTCATTGCATTGCATATAGGATAGTTTAAATTTCCCTTGCATAAATTTTGTTTCATTTTTGCATAAGCATGTTTGATTTTCAACCAAAGCACATTTCAATTTTGAAAATCTGCATCCAAAAGAACTTCACAAAAATTTTCAAAATTTTTTGGCCAAATGTTAGGCCGGCCGGCCCCACCTCTTCTAAGTTTGGCCAAGAGCAGCAGGGGATGAGGTACATTGAGTGCGCACGAAGCAAAGAACAAAGGTTGGGCACTGAAAGTGTAGGAGCTGGCCTATCGACCCCATCATGGCTGGCTGGCTCCTCTCCTCCGCTCACGTCTTGTCACCACCAACGAAAGCACGTTCATCTACAAGTCTAAGGAGTAGACTGCCGTTGTGGCTCGCTTGGCTGGCGGACTGCTATAAAATCCGACGAGGGTGATGCTTCCCAGTGCACCACAAGCTCAGCTGTGCATGCCTCAGCCTAAACACGAGCATCTCCTTCCCTCTTTCTTGAGTTCTTTTGCCTAATCAAGCTCTTTTGAGTTAATTGTGTAGGGAACTCAGGTACTAGCTCAAACCAAAAACAAATAAAATTTCCGTAGTAGTTAGTGAAGTTCATAAACCAGAAAATACAAAAATATTTCCCCTTCAAATAAAATCATGGCACACTGAACGACAAGCGGTTGTGGTGGTTTAACGCCCCGCAAGAATGACTAACGCTAACCCTCTCCCCTTAATCCTTGTTTCCTTCGGGTATTGCTTGTGCTAACATTTTGCAGGCGCCATGCTGAATCGAGCCAAGGAGAAGGTCAAGAGAGCACTCTCGAGAAGATCGAGGAGCTCGCGGAGTTCATCTTCTTCCCGGGATAATATTTCGGTCTACTCTGGTCTCCGTACACATGTATCCTAGGAGGAAGAAGAAATTCCAGCAGTCCCGAGACCCTGTTTCCGTATCAGGATCCTGACGATGGTTGAACAAATCAACATCAAGAACGACTACGAGCGCTACTGAAGAAGCAGAATTTCAGCCACGCCAAGAGGTTCGAAACTCGCTTCCTCATAAAGATAGGACTTAAGCAAGACATGAACCAAGCTTTCACCGCCATCGGATGGGAGAATTTCGCTGACGTAGTTGTTGGCGGTTGATATCGATGATTTTCGCTACCAACGCTCCGCCTGATTTCATGAAAGCTAGGCCATAACCATGCCAAAACCTTTATTACTAATGAGTTCCACAAGTTTTTGTGTTTATTTGACTTCAGGAACAACATATCCAAAGTTGACCGAAAACAGACGCTGTTTGGACCGGAAGGCCCGAATCCGGCCGACCGGCATACTTTTGGTGGAATCTTGGTATGAGACTTTACCAATGCCACCTAGAGGGAGAATTCAAGCCATTCCAATGGGTTGGACCCAAAAATATACAACTTAGACCCGAAAGGCTTGAACACATATCCAAAAGAGAAGCCAACCTGGGCCATGATCAAGCACACAATGTCCACCTAATCCATGATTGATTCATAGCCAGAGAGGAGTGTGTCGGTGCAACAGAGGACCAAAAGAGGCTGCAAGAGGCAGGCCGCCCGGCCCCAAGGAGGCCGCCCGGCCCAAGATGCAGTCGGTTGATCAAACCGCCTGAACGACCTACACCCAGAGTAGATCAGGACCGTCCCAGGGGAAGGCAGTGCCACATGGAGGCAGGGCCAAGCCGGCCGGCCTAGGCCAGACCGCCCAGTCCCACTCTCCAGCCTCTAGTGTCCAGCTTTCGCGGGAAGATCAAGCACTGCCTCTACTGTTGCTTACAACCGGCGCTACCTGAAATAACTACCGAGAACCGACCTTGGCACACTATAAATAGGACCCCTCACCTTACTGTAGCACACACCTTTGGAGCTTGAGTGCCTCATAGTTCAGTTGTTATCATAGTTACTCTCTTTGATCTGCGGGATCCCTTGTCTGCGTGGGTAGCAAGTTCTATCCATTTGGGGTTTCTTCTAGCCTTAGCGAGAGGGGGAAGTCAGTAACTCGATAGTTTAGGAGTGGTGCTTAGGCTTGGTTAGTTACCTCGGTTCTAGCTCCGTTTTAAGCGTTCTTTATGTCCACGCGATCGTTGTAACGCGTAGAATAGTTCTAGCTTAGTTTTGTTTGCTGTTTTTATGTATTGTTGTACTGTTTCTTAGTGTTAGCCTTTGTTTGCATGTATGTTTATGTTGTTGCCTTGTTTTTGGCCATGTGTTCGTGAGTAGACGTTGAGCTACCGGAGGAGCATCAGTACCAGTACCCAGAGCAGCCACCATCTTCTGAGCAGTTTGAGCAGCAGGAATAGTTTGAGGAAGGCAAGTATAACATGAACAACACCCATCACTTTTAAATACATTTTCATACTGCATTTTAATACTGTATGCCCATAAGGACTTTCCTAGCCACTTTATTACCCTATATATATCCCCTGGGTTGCATCTTGGTTAGTTGTGCTAGGTTGCTGCGCTATAACACACTTGGTCCTTTTTAATTAATTTGATTAATGGTATATGTAACTTAATTCTGGGAGTGGCCCGTTTGAGTGGCTCACGTCTCGTTAAAAATTGGTTTTTGTTAGAAACATGGTTTAGGGGGGCAGCATGATACTTAGTGCTTGGTTGGCCACTCTCCATAAGGACCGGTTCATAGAGCGACAACCTGGGATAACAGCGCTACCATAAGACTGGAATGGGACGGTCTTGGCTTACAAATTAGGTCTTTTTGGTTTGGAGTAACTTACCTGCGGGGCAAAGGGTGGTAAGCTTCAATGGTCCCTGCTCCTCCGGCTTGGTCTGTGCTCCGTGTCTTGTACCCCTGTGAGGTGGGCCCCATCATCGCTCATCCAACTCTTCGCGGTTACGCCTTACCAACGAGATTCTTTGTAACGGCCTCGTAGTGAGTTTGCTAGTCATCTCACCTACGGAAGTGTGATGAACAACTAGCGTAGCTCACGACTTGTGGGTATAGATGTGCAACCTCTGCAGAGTGTAAAACTGGTATACTAGCCGTGCTCACTGTCATGAGCGGCCCAGATCCTCCTTTTGATTAGTGGGGTTATCTTCCTTTGATTAGGAGGGTTTTCCCGGGTGATTGGTTTGGTTTGGTTCTCAGTAGTATTATAATTAATTTTGATTAATTACTATGTAACTGGGGTATGGTAACTCATCAACTTGTAGTAAATAGCTTTAATAAAATTTTGCCAAGATTAAAAGCTAATGCAGTTGAGTCAGCCAACCTTAGAGCCTCATAGTTTGTGTTATACTTATTGAGTACAAGTTGTGTACTCACACTTGCCTTCTCTACTCTTTTTCCTCTTGTCCTTTTTGGGGATACTCTACTGCTGCTCAGTTCCTGCCGACGCGAGGGAGTTCACCCAGAGCTACCAGGAGTACGAGGACTTCTAGGCGTTCATCTCCCAGTCGACGTCCCTGTGGTGCCCAGCTTCCGACGAGAGTTAACATATATGTTTTACGCTTCCGCATACTCTGTATCAGACATTTTGTCATTATTGTAATAAATAACATTCGTACTCGCTTTATTATATCTTTTTACGTGATATGTGCTGTGATATACTGTTCATTCTATTGTATATACGTGTGACTTGATCCTGGCACGTATATGATTGCTCGGTTTATGTCCTTTTGTAAACCGGGTGTTACACCCGCCATGGAGTTTACGTCTAGTGGCACAGCCATCTTAGGTTTGAGCTAGAAGAAGAACCCTGCCCGACTATTTATAGCCCGGTAGGAGTCACGAGCGGTCCGACCAGGTTCTCCCAGTGGTACCCTGGAAGGATCCACCGGTCCCAAGGGATCCCCCAACTCTGGTTCATCCCCCTGCTCTCGTTCAGTTCCTCGATTGGCGCGGTGGCAGGGCAAGGCGAGCACGACAGCTGCTCCAGCCCCGCCATGTGCCTCGGTCAACAGGACTGGCGGCGGGGCATGGGCACCACAATGGGCGAAGCACCTGGTCGGGCCCGGGGCATGCGCATGACAACGGACGCTGCCCTGGCTCGTTTCTCTCATCATGTCATGTGCCGTGGTTGTTGGCACTCCTTAGCCTAACTGAATTACTTCGCAAGCGCACAGAGACCGATTGTAGCTTTCACTAGGGAGTATACCTGGGATATCGAATCCAAGGAATGGTAAAGCTTCGACCAAACCTAGAACTATTTAGCCGGACCCACCAGGAGAAAAGAGTAAGTAGGTAGAGGGTCTAACATCGGTTAGCCAACTCATTACCCAGAAGACTTGCAACTAAACTATCTTGATCTGCTTCGGTGGCTGGAAGAGGAATGACTTCAGAAAGGGGTGAGAGGGGAGTCCAACGGCAACCTAAAACTACTGCTATGAAAACACCCAAACGTGGTGGACTACGAGGGACGGACAGGGCTGTCACCACCTGCCACCTACCACAACGATTTCGTGGGGTGGAACACAACCCTATGTAACTAACCAAGTCTAGGCACCACGCCAAACACTATCGAGTCACGTACTCCTAACTCCCGGCAAGATAGAAAGCACTCTCAAATAAGTAGAACTTGCTACTTACATAGACTAGGAATCCCGCAGATCAATGACAGAAAGTAAACAAGTAACTGAAGTAAAGAGAAAGACTAGTGAGATACCGACGAGAGACGAGGAACTGCACTCCGAAGATATTCCATTCCTCCGAGGTGGCTTATAAAATGGAGTAAGGCCGAGAGAATTCGGCACCGCTCCTTTACCTTGACTTTCGCCAAGACTCTCACCTCACACTCTCCCTATTCTACTAAGTCGGACAACATCTTGCATGGACTCTTCTCCTCTCCAAATGGTGTGTGCTGAATAAAAGGTGGGGGCTCCCTTTTATAGACCTCCAAGGTGGGTTGCTTAGCTTGTAAGCAAGGCTAAGGTTGCTTAGCTTGTAGGCTAAGGTTGCTTAGCTTGTAAGCTAAGCTATGGTTGGCTTGACTTGTAAGCAAAGCTGTCCACGCATGCATGGCGGTTGTAACTTCCACTTGGGGGTTGCACACATGGCAGTTATAACTTCATCTAGAAGGCTGCACACGTGGCGCAAAAAGGTCAGGCCGGCCGGCCTCCCCTAGGCCGGTCGGCCTGGGGTGTCGTCCGTTTTCCACCCCCTTTCTGCTGGACGTTCTGGATCACCCGTAGATGTCGGTTGTATTTGCGTTGGTCCGAAGCAAGGCAGGTAGGGGCCGTGCGGCCCGGCCTAGACCGGCCGGCCTAGGGTTGTCCCCCCTCGGCCCTCCATTCCACCGATGTGTCAATCAACGCTTGTATTTAACTCCTCAAGTCGGCTTAGGACTTGGTTCTGAGTTTGGTCACTGTGGGTGGACCCAACTTGTCATGGCTAAAGCCTTTCGGTATTGGTTTATGCATTTTGTATAAAACCACATTGGATTGGCTTGTATTTGCACTCATGAACACTCTGACCAAAGATGAGCTTGAATTGCCAAGGTGGATAGGCCGGCCGGCCTGGGTTTTCTCCCATTTTGGCCAAATTTCGTACAGGTTGTTCATGTGTTCAAATACTCACCAAAACTCATGGAACTTGTTAATATAAGTAAATTTGGCATGAATATGACCTTTGTTTCATGAAATCAAGCAGAGCATTGGCAGCGAAAATCACCGATATCGACCGCCAACACACCCCCACAACCAGACTTCGCTCGCCCCGAGCAATAAGGTCGAAAAAGAGCGAAGCCTGGTTTCATGAACTCAAAGAATGCATAAGATTTATTTCTAAACTTTCCTCATACCTTGGATTCCGGGTGGCTATCACCTTCACCTTCAAATATTGATCCCCAGAACAACTCAATGGAGAACATGATTCACTTCCTTTTCTCTGTACTTGGAGGTTTTGCAAGATTTTCAAAACAGGAGGCATGCTCTCATCTCTTTCAACTAACTCTTAGTCTCTCATTTTGTGTTTGAATCTCACTAAGGTCTTTAGACAAAACCTCTCCCATGTTTAAATAGGCTTTTGTGTGGCTCAAGGTAGGGATAAACTTGCATATCTTCCTCATTTATTTTGCAAGATCAAAGATCTTGTCTTTGAGAGATCATGTCATCTTTTAGGAGTTGGTCATGTGCATGTGTATGTGAGGGATGAATGTCCCTTTGAGTGGTGTTTGAATTTGGCTTCTCCATCTTTCCCCTTTGTCCTCTCTTTTATTTTTTTTATTTTTTTTGCTCGAGGAAGATTGTTGCTCACTCTCTTTTTTTCAGGGAGATGGAGAGTGTTTGGTGAACCACTTTTGATGGACTTTATTAATGAACGTGCACAGTGGATGACCAAAGTAATCGATGATCATGATATTTCTCAAAAGGCAACGATGTTTGATCAAGCTCAAAATGTCAAAAGATAGCTATGTGGGTTCAATTCTATTCATGTATGGCTCTGAATAGAACTTTGTATGGTTGAAAGTGAATGAGAGTTGCCTCTTTTTAGCTTTTTAAAGAAACTACAAGACTTTGAATTAGAAAAGAACATGTCTCTCATTTCATTATATCATGAGGGTCAATAAACAAAAGTTCAAGTGACCCTATCATGTAAGTTCCAAAGATAACAAGTACTCGCATAAGAAATAAAACTTAGCCACCTTTGCAAGTCATGTGTGAATTCATCTCTTCCATGAGTTTCATCCAAATTTAATTTATTTCATTTAGAACTGATTTGAATGAAAATCAGGAGGGAAAAGAAAGATGGGGTCGCAAACCTCAGTGATGAGTCGTCATGTCGATGTTTTGGTAAAGCACGAGTTTGGGCTGGCTACCTGATCTTGAGTTGCGTCAAATTTTGCTCAACTTTGCCAAGGAGTCTGTCTCAGTATTGTTCATGATGTTCATCTGCGCACTTGATGAAAATATAATAATAGGGGGGGTCGGTTGGCACACAAATGTGCACCAACCAACTAAAGCACAAGCATGAAGCATTTATTTCATTTTAGTTTAGTTTTTTTTCAAACATAACTGGGCGCTTCTGAAATAAAACTTGAGAAATAAACTGGCGCACACTAGACTAGGGTAAGGCATGTTTAAGGTCTGGCGATGACCATAAACGAGGGCTCTAGCTCGAATAACTCATAGTCGTTTATCCCTTTCAGTTCTGGTAGTTCGGGATCGAGGAATATTTACAATATTCCCGACATCGTCCTAGAGGGTTTATTAGATAAGACTCTTTCCACTTACTTCTAAGATTATCACGACCAATCAAACGAAGGTGGGAATTAAAGAGTAGTACCTTATTTTCCCATTTCTAAATGCTTGATCTTGATCCACTTATCGTGTCATCTTTTCATCCGCTCCTTGTAAAGCTTGGAGCTATGGTAAGCGTACTTCCTCCATTCATCCAATTCAGCCCATTGGATTTCCCTTTTAAGCCCGACTGATTGGAGATCCATTTTTCACCTCTTAATTGCCCGTGGGATTTGAGCACAAGGTCAACTGGTGTATGGCAAGTTTTGCCATAGATCAACTGGTGCGGCGTTTGTCCTATCGGTGTCTTGAAGGCTGTTCAATATGCCTAGAGTGCCTCGGGTATCACGCTATTCCATCCTTTCCCCATGGCATTTGCTATCTTCTTGCAGAATGTTTCTGATCTTCATGTTAGATGTTTCTGCCTAGCCATTGGTATAGGGATGGTATGTGTAACGAACATGGCACCATTTATGCCATTTCGAGTGATTTTGGTGATCGAATGACAACACAACACTTGGACTAATATGATTGTTAAGATGATCATTCTCAGGCTTTTAGGTTCAAGTGATGACAAAGAGAAAGAAAAAAATAGGCGTAGCAAGGCCCGAAGGGCAGCCCCTACCGATGGCAACTGTGTCAGCTGTCAGATGCTTTGTACCGATGCATCACCGGTTCATCCGGTGCTTAAGGATCTTCTCCTGGGCGCTGACGTCATTACACCGATGGTATGCACCGATGCCTCATCGGTTCAACCGGTGCTGAAGACTTGTCTCTTGCGCGACTTGCATCATCTCTGGAACATAGCACGCCCAATGCACCGATGCCTTTTTTTTTGACCTGTCGGTTCAACCGGTGCCTATAGGCTGACTTGGCTTCGACTCCCTTCTGCACCAAATTACCATGGCGTCGGTTCTTCCGACTACCATCGGATGCTCCGATGCCCATGGCGTCGGTTCTTCCGGTGCTACTGACCGAAGAGCTTTTAGGGCGCTGCCCTGAGACCCGCGAGGGGCGGATCCCCCTCGACCCCCGTCCGCTAACCGGGTAGTGGAACCGCTGTAGGGGCTGCCCTTCGGGCCTTGCTACGCCTATTTTTTTCTTTCTCTTTGTCATCACTTGAACCTAAAAGCCTGAGAATGATCATCTTAACAATCATATTAGTCCAAGTGTTGTGTTGTCATTCGATCACCAAAATCACTCGAAATGGCATAAATGGTGCCATGTTCGTTACAATCTCCCCCTTTTTGGTGATTGATGACAACACATTCAAAGCAAGCATAAATTTGCAAAATGTGACAAATTTAACCACTTGATACCAATTGAAATCAATTGAAAACCGCTTACGCTTGCATGGATGTTTACCATCATCCAATGATGACTTGGCCTCCCCCTAAAACCATGATTCCCCCTTTTATTCTCCCCCTTTTTCGCTACTTCCCCCTCATGACTTGATTCACTTTTAGGTATTTCTCCCCCTTTGGGATATGATTCTTCTCCTTGAGAAAATACCTTGCTTTGATCCATATTTCTCCCCCTTTGGAATCAAATCACCTAAAAGGTCTTGCTCCTAAAAAGTTCTTGCAAAAACAATAGCTCAAGAGAAGATTAGTAGCATAGGGAGTTAGTTCCATGACTCATGATCCAATTGTATGATATCAATGAAGATATCAATTGAAAATTTTACTACGGTGGATCACAAAATCACGAAACTAGCATGACATGAGCTAAACTCTCCATATGTGTGTACACAACATGATGATGTGAAAATCAAGTGCACAACTAGATATTATAACTAGAGAGCTTAGATCATATCATGCACGGAGGTATCTCTAAATAAAATAGGATAGCTCTTAGTGAGTGAGTTTGCAAGGCTTCGAGCCTTTGTGTTGTGGTTCATTAGTGAACCAAAACAAGAGTTTGGTGCGCCGGCACCTTGGAGCGTGAAGCTCGCCAGCAACGTCATCGACCCTCCGACTTGGTGTGGAGCGGCGACGACACTTTGTGCGTGGGACGTGGAGACCCCCATCCTTTGTGGAGAAGCTCCTTAGTGGAACCCGGGGCCAAGGTGACCGTGATTGTGTTCACGGAAGAGACTTGGTGGCCTAGTAGCAATACTCTTAGTGAGTGCTACAACAACGTGGATGTAGGTGTGCCTTTGTGGCTAACCGAACCACGGGATAAACACCCGCGTCAAGAGTTTGCTATCTCCTATCCCGCTCTTTAAGCTTCCGCATTTATTACTTGCAACCTTTGTGCCTTTACTTTCATAGAGTAGTTTCTTGTTAGGAAAGGCTATAGGGTGCATAACTCTTTTGGGATAGGGGCTTCACACTAGAACAACCTAGTTGTACATCTAGATAGCTTGTTTTAGTTTAAGTTTTGTGCAAACTAGTTGGAGCTATAGGTCTAAGTTTTTTTTAGTGCCTAATTCACCCCCTCCCCCTCTTAGGCTAGAGCACCCGATCACTTTCAGTATGGAGTAGCAGCCCGGTGGTTTTACTCTCAATTCGCTGAGACACTTCCTATAGGTCTTGTCTTGTGAAGTGTGAGCCTTCAATACCATACATGACTCTTGGAAATTCAAAGCAAGGAAATGTGATTTCCTGAATCTTCTTTGAATTCTTCGAGTCGGCCGCAACACAGGAAGTGCTTCATCCATTTGGACAAATAGTCCATGGCCTCCCAGATGCGCTTGCTCTGACATAGGGAAAGACTCACAAAGTGAACTCCCCATATGTCGATTACTTCCAACTGAAGGTTGCTCTTCAGTGGCCTAGCATCTGACATCTTGGACACCGCATAGATTCTTTAGCATCTCAAAATTTGGTTGGCTAGAATTATGCATTCTGCCAAACCTATTCATAGATACAGAATACTCTGTAGTGTCATCCTTATGGTAAGGAGGAGCACGCACAAGAATCTCGCGAGTCTCACATAGCGGGATGTAGCGGTTGGAGTAAACCAATAGCACAGACTTTGAATGGATAGGGGTTCTCCCAAGGGTGGTATTTGCTAAGGTGTATATAACTTCTTATTGTCTTCATCTAGAGATATATATCCAGTCTCCATAAAATTTACTTAGTTCTAATACCTTGGACTGGATATAGTGATCGCCAAAAGAGTATCATCTCTCGAGAAGTCAATCGGTTTCTTGAATTCTTGAGAGATGAGCAGCTACACAATTTTCTGCTCCTTCCTTATCTCTGATTTCCAGATCGAATTCTTGTACGAGCAGAATCCAATGGATGAGTCGTGGCTTGGCTCTCTTCTAAATCAACAGGTGCTTTAGTGTAGCATGATCCGTGTATACTATCACCTTAGCACCAACCAAGTAGGAGCTGAACTTAAGGCAAATACCAATGCCGAAGTTCCTTCTCCATTGTTGCATAACTGACCTATGGTCAATGCCTTACTTGCATAAGATTTGACATAATGTTGATTATCCTTGCATTGACCTGGCACTGCTCCGACGGCGTAGTCATTTACATCGTACGTGGTCTCGAAAGGAAATTTCCAATCGGGAGGATGCATGATGGGTGAAGAAACGAGTGCCTCATGGCACTCAATGTCCGAGGACAACCTTTTCTCTAACCATAAAGAGACACATCTCCCAATTAAGGTCAAAGTGTGTTTCTTGGCAATTCTTGAGAACTTCGTCTGAATTCTCAAGGTAATCTTTGCCAACTGAGAAATCATCCATGAAACCCTTCATGATGCTCTCGATTTGGGCAGAGAAAGTCGCCATCTTACACCTCTGAAGTAAAGTAGGTGCATTGCAAAGACCAACGACATTCACCGGTAGGCGAATGTGCCGTAGGAACAGGTGAAGGTTGTCTTACTTGGTCATATGAATTAGGTGATGACAAGAGTTTCCGTCAAGGTATTGGAAGAATGAGTGCTTAGCCAGCCGTTCAAGCACCTCGTCAAAGAAGGGGAGAGGATAGTGGTCATTTCGGATAGTCTTGTTGACTATCGATACACGTCCTTGATGACTTCCCTCTGGAATATGAGCGCTCTAACCTCAGAGGTGATTGCTCCCTTCTTTGGGACCACTTGAACTAGGCTGACCAAAACATTGTCTTACACGGGGTTGATGACGCCCGCCTGCAGTAGTATCTGTGGCAGAACCACCTGAATTATCCTGGCTCAAGTGCGCTGGCCATCACCCTAAAGGCAACACCGGCTCAAACACACTTCAAACAAAACAATTCTTGGTCTGTCGGGTAACGTCCCGATACAACCACCGGTTCTCGGATCGAACAAGCATACCCCGCACAAAGGCGAGTCCAGAGATATTACAACCATACATATTTTACAACACAGGCATAGTATTTATTACATCAAGTTCAAAGTACTTAATACAGATCCAAACTTAGTAAAACATTATACAAGACATAAGTTTAAGTTCAGAGTTTAAAAGCAGCGGAAAGAAAACATGATGGCTACAACACGTCGCAAAAGGACACCAAGCTAGCCCAAGCAAGGTATCACTCGTCGGGGTTATTGCCAGTCGAAGATGGATCCCACTGTACGGACCAGCCAGGAGGTAAAGAGCAGGGCCAAGACAGACTAGCGATCTGGTCCTCAAAACTCATACCTGAAAAAGGTTTCAACAGCAAGGCTGAGTATTCTAATACTCAGCAAGACTTAACCGTCAACGAATATACTTAATCCACCTAGCTAGACTATGCAGGGCTTTGTAAGGCTCTGGTTTTCCTTTTGCTGAAAAGCAATAAAGGGTAGGTCCTTACTTTCAAATTTTAGCTTCCAAGATTCTAGTTGATTAACCATTCTATGTAAGCAACTACTCCTATTCAACCATGGTAGAACTTTAAGCAAACATCAAGATTGATCATAAAAATGTTACTCTTATTACTCTGTGTGGCAAAGGGATCAAGCAGTCCCAAACTGTGAGAAGCGGACGATTCGAATCGAAATTTGTTGACCTGGCCAGGCATACCTAACACACACGTTTGGAACACTGTCGGGTCGTTCCCAAACAACCGTTGACCTTTCATTCCGGCTTGTGGATAGGGTCATTCTCCCCGACTACAGGGCACCAACATCCTCCCTGCACCCGTGGTGTTGCGCAACATAAACATAAATAAAACCTATCTCTAAGAGAGAGTGAAAGGTATATCCACTCCCCGTTCCGATCGGCTACTAGGCTTACCGCGTACCATATTTACGGCATGTGGCTAGTACGTTCAAAAACTTAACCACCGCTACCACACACACCGCGACCTTAGCAGAATTTATCAACACAGACAGGGTCTCACCCAAGGTCATGATATCGAACGCGACCCCGTCCGTCGTCCTTATATTGATAGCAGAAAGTAAACAAGCAATTCCTATAGAGCTCGCGAGTGACAGGCAATCACTAGTGACAGGCAATCACTCGACTTTTACCGGTCCTATAAGCTTAGCAATTATTTGAACTCAGGTCTAGTGTTCAGTACATAGGTTCCTAGGATCATGCATCTAGGGTTTCAATTCAAATCCTAAGAACTGTAAATGCACAAGTAAGTAATAACGATAAATTGTAATAATTTGAAATACTGGGTTATGTCCGGGGCTTGCATTCTCAGTAGTCGCTAGCTAAAACAGCCTTGGGCTCTTCCGAACTTTGGTCCGGGTCTTCAGTCAGTACAGCAGTGTTCACCTAGACTTCTGGATCACCTTCTTCAGACTCCGGGGTCAACTCGTACGTCCCGTCAGCTAGATCAGTCGTATCTATATGTGATGCAAGAATAGTATTATAAATATACACACGAGGCGAAGAAACTGCAGTCTAACAATTAGCAAACAAACTTAACACATGGGCAGTCATTTATGGAGTAGTTAATTAACATCTCTTACTCCACAGAACAACATCATCAACTTCACAAAAGAACTACACTATCTTCATAAAGCAAGTGGTAGTTGTTTCCTATAGCAAATATAACATGGTTTGCTAATAAATCAACAACTCAGTACTCAAAAAGCAAGAAATTCAGAAAAAATACTATAAACAGAAGGTATACAGAGTAATTACTCCTGAAAAATTCATACCATTTCATGCAGCCATTTAATCAGAATAAAACATTTACTCAGGTAGCACCTAGAACAAGATTAAATTCTACAGTACAAACCACACCACTTATGAAGCTCAAAAATTTTCAGAACATATTTCATAGGCTTATGAACGTTCCACAAATTTTTAAGAATTTATCTAGACATAAAACAGAAGTAATAATTTTGACAAAATTAAACCACATATGATAAAGCTAATTAGTACAGGAAGTTCTATAGTGTTTCTGGATCCTAAATTTTACAGACATGAATACACGACCAAAGTAGAGTTACACAAAAATTCTCAAAATTTTCTAAGCAAGGAAACTATTTATCACAATTAAAGCCTACTTAACAAGCATTAAATAAAATATATAGCTAGACAGCTATAAAATTTCCCAAACTTGGGTAACAGCAAGTTTGTAGTGATATGTAAGCATGGAAAAAAGTTTCACACTCAGAACTTAAATATTTCTACCAGCACAAATAAATTAGCAAAACTAGTAGATTTAGGAATCTTGAAACTTTGACCTAGTTAATGATGTCAAAAAGGTTTCAAAATTTTACCAGGTACTAGTAAAACTATAAGACACAATCAAGCCAAAAATCACAGACAGTTACTGAGTAGAACTCCAAGAACAAATAAAGCCTATTTATTCTTTCCTTTTTCTTGGATTAAAATACAGAATAAAAATGAAGATGTGTATGTAACAAAAGTTGTAGGCCTTGTAACAAGAATTCAAAAACATTTGGATTTGTATTTTTATGATTTTTCTACGAATTTCTAGGTATTTTCAAAGGTCAGCCTAAAAACAAAAGGAAAAGAACTGAAGACTTGCATCCAGGCCCCTAGAAGATTTCAAATCCTAGCAACCATGCCCCTGGCCGGAGTCAGAGCGAGGGGAGGGGGTTGACCGGCCGAATCCCGACGAGGTTCGTCGCCGGCGGTGAGGGAAAAGAGACTGGGGAGCATGAGGAAGTAAAGGCGCACCTAATGGTGTGCTTGGACGGGTCTGTGATGGTCGGAGCGAGGTGGTCCACTGCGAGCAGGGCGACGGCGGCGGAGAAGAACGGCGGTCGGAGCTCGAGAAATGGCGGAGAGGTTGCTCCGGTGCAGAATAGGTGACGAGGAGGGGTCAGTGAGCTACGCGAGGACAAGGCAGAGCTATTGGTGGTCTGGAGGTGCGGGGCGACGGTGAGCTTCAAGCTCGCCGGCGTTCGGGCGGGTGGCGGCGATGTTCTGGGGGTTCTAAGCAGGGAGCGGGCGAGGCAAGGAGGGGAAAATGAAACGGGATTGCTCCTGGTACTGAGGCGCGCGCGAGTTGGGGAGCTGAGGCTCTGCAACGAGCTGTCCACGGCGACGGCGAGGTGGCGGCCGCGGAGCTCGTCGGGGTTGCGTGGCGAGGGGAGGAGAGGTCCAGCGCGAGGGGAAGTGGGTCCAGGAGGTCGCGGGGGCGCCGCATGTGGCGGTGGGGAAGCAGGAGCGGGCATGCGGCCCTCCTCGGCGGCAGGCGGCGCTGAACTGTGCCAGCGGCGGTGAAGCAGAGAGGGAGAGAGGTGGAAGAAGAAGGGTGGATCTATTTGCAAATTCCAAAAAGTTTAGGGATCCCACTGTAAAACTAAAATAACTTCTAAACTAGGACTCAAATGAAAAAATGCCCAACATGAAAGTTGTTCAACTTTTCAAGATCTACAACTTTGATATTGTGAAAAATTGATTTGACCAAAGGTTAAAGAGTTATTTTGAAAACATTGGAAGGATTTTGAATTTAATGGACTTTTGTCTTTTCCATTGCAAATTCAATTTAATTTCAAACTAAAAAGCAAAATTTTTGGCCATGTAATGATTACACTAAATTTTACACATAAACCCTCCACAAAAGCAATATTAGCTCTCCCTATTCAAATTAAACTATAGAAAGGACCCTGCAATAAATCATATTTACACAACTACCCTTTTATTTTTACAATAAGATCCTTTTTCAAGCAAATTAAGCACATGATGCATAAAATAAATACAATTCTACTGTGCAGACACCTAGGGTGTCACAGTATCAATACCTCTTGGTTCACTACCTTCCTTATCGCATTGTTCAGCCATCACTGGTGCTCTTAGGATGACTTATGGTCCGATTCCATAAAAATACGATGGGTGCACAAGTCAGGGCTGATCCCTTTTCTAGTCTTGGAGAGAATACCCGATGATGGACCGGTACTTCTCTAGGACTGCAACGAGCAGGCAAGTCTTACTCTCTGTCAGCTTGTCGCTGATGAAGACTGGCATGCTACTGTTGATGTTGGAGGAAGGCGTACTTCAGCCTAGGATGTAGCGGTTTCAGCTCAAGAAGAAGATGTTGCGGTTTTTCTTCTTTGTTGAGCTTGAGGTGGCGGCCCGGTTCTGTTTCCTAGGTGAATTGAATGGAATCTTCTTCAGAGATAGACTGCCTTCTCCAGTGGGTCTTGCTTCGGTCTAGTCTTTTGTATTGCCTGAACAGACTAGACTGACTGGGATCTTTTCTTTGTCTACCTTGAGCTATGAAGAGTAGCTCGGTATCCATTGGGGTTGAAAAGTGGCTCTATTGGCTGACCGATCAAGAGAATTTATCACCTTCAGGGATATCGAAGATGTGGAAATCCGAAAAGATCTTGTTACGCCCCATCTTCAGGGACATAACATGGAAAATCTCCTTACTCTCCATCATCTGGCCTCGATCCACTTCAGGTGCTTACGGGAGAAGAACACGAGTTCCTTCAGATCGTAGAAGTTCTCTTGCAGTGCAGCGTCCCCAATAGTGCAGAGGAGTTTTTCAGGAATTGAATTTCGCTCCTCTATCCATTCCTTGCTAGTGATCATAGTAAGACCCGCAATATGTGATGTAGCATCTGGAATGAGTGCCTCAGATCTTGAGCATATGCACTTATGCTCCTTGGGCATGTTTGAAACATAACCGAGGTCATGATGAGCATTGGCATATCATCAACGAGTGGCTCATAATCTATGGACTTGATTAGTTCGGTAATCTCCACTATGTGTGGTGGAGGTGAGAGGATACAGCTGATAGGGTGATTAGTTGGTTTGGGTGGAAAAAAAACTAACGAAATGTTGCTTCAGCATCTTCCGGAATTTGATGAGGTATGCCGGATTTCGCCATTAGCAAAAATCTTTCCCACGTTGTTCCAAGTGCGAACACTTCAGTAGCAGGGGAGCAAAATTCATCCTTCAACTCTATCCAATCTCCTCCGACTCTTCCTGCCGTCTGGTCGTACCAAATTTTCGCTTCGCCTGTCAGAGAGAACGAGGAGAGCTTCACCGTAAGGTGTTTTGGTTCGAACCGGGTATGGTTGAATTCCAGCAATGATTCTTGTCCTTTTTCATAGAGAAGGACTTTGCGCGAACCATGATTTACGAGACTAGGACTGATCTCGTAACCATCGGATAAGGGGGGATGGCAAGATGGTGGCCGTTCTAAATACTCGCGGGATGGAACTACCGGATAACTAGGAGTAGAACTCCATGTGGATGGGCGGAAAGGTGTACAGCCAAACAAATTCCAGACTAGTGTGCTACAGTTCCCCGGCAACGGCGCCAGAAAGCTTGTTGGCAGTCCTTAGCCTAAACAAATTACTCCGCAAGTGCACAGAGACCGATTGTAGCTTTCACCAGGGAGTATACCTGGGATATCGAATCTAATGAACAGTAAAGCTTCGACCAAACCTAGAACTATTCAGCCGGACCCACCAGGGGAAAAGAGTAAGTGGGTAGAGGGTCTAACGTCAGTTAGCCAACTCATTACCCAGAACACTTGCAACTAAACTATCTTGATTTGCTTCGGCGGCTGGAAGAGGAAGGACTTCAGAAAGGGGTGAGAGGAGAGTCCAACGGCAACCTGCAACTACTACAATGAAAACACCCGAACGTAGTGGACTACAAGGGACGGATAGGGTTGTCACCACCTGCCGCCTACCACAACGGTTCCGTGGGGTGGAACACAACCTTATGTAACCAACCAAATCTAGGCACCACACCTAACACTATCGAGTCATGTACTCTTGCCTCCCGGCAAGACAGAAAGCACTCTCAAATAAGTAGAACTCGCTACTTACGCAGACTAGGAATCCCGCAGATCAATGACAGAAAGTAAACTAATAACTGAAGTAAAGAGAAAGACTAGCGAGATACCGATGAGAGACGAGGAACTTCACTCCGAAGATATTCCATTCCTCCAAGGTTTCTTACAAAATGGAGTAAGGCCGAGAGAAGTCGTCACCACTCCTTTACCTTGACTTTCTCCAAAGACTCTCACCTCACACTTTCCCTATTCTACTAAGTGGGACTACATCTTGCTTGGACTCATCTCCTCTCCAAATGGTGTGTGCTGAATGAAAGGTGGTGGCTCCCTTTTATAGGCCTGCAAGGTGGGTTGCTTAGCTTGTATGCAAGGCTAAGGTTGCTTAGCTTGTAAGCTAAGCTATGGTTGGCTTGACTTGTAAGCAAAGCTGTCCACGCATGCATGGCGATTTTAACTTCCACTTGAGGGATGCACACATGGCGGTTGTAACTTCCTCTAGAAGTATGCACACGTGGCGCAAAAAAGTCAGGCCGGCCGGCCTCGGCCTAGGGTGTTGTCCATTTTCCACTGCCTTTCTACTGGATGTTCTAGATCACCCGTAGATGTCGGTTGTATTTGCATTAGTCCGAAGCGAGGCAGTTAGGGGCCAGGCAGCCCGCCCTAGGCCGGCCGTCCTGGGGTTGTCCCCCCTCGGCCCTCCGTTCCATCGATGTGTCAACCAATGCTTGTATTTTCTTCCTCAAGTCGGCTTAGGACTTGGTTCTGAGTTTGGTCACTGCGGGTGAACCCAACTTGTCATGGCTCAAGCCTTCCGGTATTGGTTTATGCGTTTTGTATAAAACCATGTTGGATTTGCTTGTATTTGCACTCATGAGCACTCTGACCAAAGATGAGCTTGAATTACCAAGGTGGATAGTCCGGCCGGCTTGGATTTTCTCCCATTTTGGCCAAATTTCATAGATGTTGTTCCTGCGTTCAAATATTCACCAAAACTCATGGAACTTGTTAATATATGTGAATTTGGCATGAATATGACCTTTGTTTCATGAAATCAGGCGGAGCGTTGGCGGTGAAAATCACCGATATCGAGCGCCAACAGTGGTGCAGACCTTGCCGCTGACACCACCGCGTGGTCTGACACGGCGAGGGAGGCGCGGCACGCAAACAACTCACAAGGAGCACATCAACAAGCAATCGACAAAGACAGAGAATTAGGCATGGCGGCCCGATTGCACACCTCCAGCAAAAGATTACTCCGACAAAAGTTCATTACAACCGCCCCTGAGGCGCTAGACTTTCAAGCAAAAGAAAACAAGGAAAAAAAGACTAAGAGCCCTACTGGCCGGCGTCCACCTCCTCCCCGGGTCTGCAGGCTGGGCCGCCAGGTCGATGTCGTCCCCAGCAGGAGGGTCGCCAGTGGCTTCCGGTACGAAGGAGGCCACCACGCGGTCCGCAAGGGCACGGGTACGGCCGCGCGCTCATAGCCCGGGACGATGCCCTCCAGCACCTCCTCCAGGGGGAGGTCAGGAACACGGGTCCACAGGCTCGACAGAGCGAACTCCACCACCTCCGTCGCTAGCATCCGCGAGCTGTCCTCAACGGCCTGCCGGAGGGCGCCGTCGAGCTCCGCCAGACGGTCGCCCAAGACAACCATCCTAGGGATGAGGTAGAGCTCACCCGGGGGAGATTCCCCCGGGGTAGGAGCTCGACCTCACCCAAGCCCATCGACTCCCAGGTCTCCTTGAAGCGATGCTCCAGGGTGCACACCCCGTCAGCGAGCCGGAGAAGCTGGCCGTGAGCCTCAGCCGCCTCCGACCAGTGGCTAGCGCGGAGGGCCTCCTGTAGCTCTGCCTACAAGCCAGCGACCTCCTAAGTGGCCGCAACGCGCGCCGCAATGTTGGTTGTCGCCGCCTCTGTGTCCTCGGTGGGGCGGTTGGCCTCGCACAGCTCGGCGTCGAAGCTGGCCCAGGCCTCCTTGACCTTGGTGGCGGCATCTGGTGCCACCGCCGAGACGCGCTCGTGCGCTTCCTACTGGGCGGGTGCCGCCCGATCGTTGGCCACCACAGCGGCAGCCAAGTCCTGCAGAGGGACAGGTCCTGGGCAAGCACGTCCAGGGTCGCCTGATAGGAAGCGGTGTCCGCCTCCTTCTCCGAATGTTGGATCTCCCGGGTGGCGAGGGCGGCGGCCTCCTCCGTCTGGCGCCGCTCTTGCATCGCCAAGGCCTCCTCATGGCGGGAGGCGTCGATCAGGGCCAGCTGCAGCTGGTCACTCACCGCCGGCAGGGAGGGATCGCTAGGTACGGCTCCATTCGCCTGGAGCCCACGTAGGTGTAACACCCCAGGTGTTTAATTAGTCAAACCAGGGTCGTTAACACCAAATCATGTACCCCTAACCTAGAAGCGTCGCGTTAAATAAATGTGTGTATGTGTGTGTACTTGTGCTTTGGGTGGGTTATATCTGATCTAGGGTAGTAGTGTAATTTTTCATACTCACCATAAAATGCAAAATAAAATGCATCAATATCTTTTATAGGTGATGTTAGATTTTTGGGCATGAAGAATTAAATCCCAAGTGAAGGTCACATGAAATGTTGAATAAATTCAAGTTTTACCAAACGTAATTCGAAAATGATTTTTGATTCATAGCTCAAACAAGTTGGTGCCTGAAGCGAAAAATATAGAATTTGAAATGCCCTACAACTTTCGTATTCAAGGTTTTCCATGTTTCAAAAGGAATTTTTGAGAAAGATTCAAATTTGAATTCAATTAAATTTTTTTTTCTTCTCTCTCTCTTTCTCTCTACTCTCTCTGCTCTCTCCTCCCCTGTTCTGCCGGCCGACCAGGGCCGCCGGCCTCACGCCGCGCGCCGCCCGCCCGGCCAGGCCACCTCCCCGGCACCTGGTTCGCCCAGACCGGCCACCCCAACCCGCTCGACCTCGCCACGCGGCGCCATCCCGTGCACGCACGCCAAGGATCGCCGCAGAGGCGCCACGGCGACGCCGTGAAGGCCCGGCCGACCGCGCCACGCTCCTTCTCGCGCCTCGACTCGCCTAGAGTCTTCCCTCGAAGCTCAGAGACGTTCCCGACTCGTCCTTCTCCCCTCCTGAGCCCGCGCGCCACGCCCCGCGAGCCCCTGTTGCCGGGAACAGCCGCCGCCGCCACCATGGCCGCCGCCCCCTTCTAGGTCGCCGCGGAGCCCCCTCCTCCGCCCTCCCTCGTGCCCAATAACCCCCGCAGCTAGCTTCCTCACCCTCCACAGGTACTCCCCGACCCGCTCGCCGCCGCCCTGGGCCACCGGACCGCCGCCGCCGTTGCCAACCGCCGCCGCCGCCGCTCCTGCTCCGCGGAGCCGCCGCTCCGGCCATCCCTAGCCCCAACCGAGCACACCCCTAGGTTCCTCTCGACGCCGTGAAGCTTTTCCCCTACCTCTCCCCCGCCCCCGGTGAGCCCCCACGCCGGAATCCCGCCGCCCGCCGCCTCCTCTGTTTCCCAAACCGGCCAAGGGCCTCTCCGCGAGAAGAAACAGTCTTCCAGGGGCCTCTGCGCAAAAAGTTCTTTCTTTTTCTTTTTGTTTTCCAAACCAGCAAATTTGTAAATTCGATATAAATTCATAGAAAAATCAGAAAAATGTAAATCCAAATGTTTTGGAATCCTTGCAACAAGATCTACAACTTTCATTACATGCAAATGTTTATTTTCTGTTTGTATTTTAATCTAGGAAAAAGATTAGATTTCCTATGCTATAATTGTTCTAGGAGTTCTACTTAGAATATATAGGTGATTTTTGGTTGGTAGCTAATTCATGCTATGATTAGTGTTGTGTAAAAATTTGAGCACCAGTTGACCTTTGTAACTAGATGAAACCCTAATCTTGGCTAGATCTAGTAAGATATTTTGCTTTTTATTTCTGGATGTTCTGACTTAGATATATGCATGAAACTTTTTCTGTGTATTTACAATACTAAATGAGCACCACTGTCCAAGTTTCAATATTTTTAGATTTGTGTAGCTATTTCTTTGTTTTAATGCTTGTTTAGTAGACTTTAATTATGATAAATAGTTTATATTGATAATAAATCATGAAAATATTTCTGAGTGTTCTTTTAGCATAGTATAGCTTGTCCATGGAGTTTGAGCCCCAGTTCATGATTAGAACAGGATCTAAAAATCCATCTTGTTAAGCTGATGTATGTTTTGTTTATTTTTCTCCTATTTATTTTCTGTGCGTAATAAATCCTGAAAAATTCACAGTAGCTAATTAATCCCTTTTTAGACCTACTATTAAAGTTTGAGAATGTTTTATACTCTGGTCTAATCTGTATAATTCAATATTGTTCTAGGAGTTGTTTGATTTCATGATTTGTCGGTTGATTGGCTACAAGATTTAGGATGAGTTTTGCAGGATAGCTAGTACTGTTTACCTTCTGTTTGAAGTAACTTTTGTTGAGTTTATTACTGTATGTGTGTTGAGTTACTACTCTATAAACGATTGCCCAGTAAAATATGAATGAAAGTGTTTCACTTAACTTCGGGTTTTGTTTGCATTACACCGTTGTTGTGAAATAATTCATACCATCACAGCAACTCACCTTTGTGCATCTCATATAGATACTACTACTCTCGCTGACGGAACTTACGAGCTGGTGCCCGAGTCCGAGAGTGAGCAGCGCGAAGCTCAAGTTAATCTAACTGAAGCTGCGCAAGACCCGAACCCGAGTTCGGAAGAGCCCAGATCCAGTTACGCCCAGGAAGGCAAGCCCCGGAGCATGTCCTACTATTTTAAATTTATGCAACTTATTATTGTTCCTATCTATTTGTGCATTTAAGTTTACAGGAGTTGACTGGAACCTTAATTGCATAATCCTAGGTACCGATGTTTGAACACTAGTATGTGTAGGTCGCTAGTTGGCTATGCTAATGTTTCGGTAGAAGTCGAGTGATTTCCTGTCACTCGCGAGAAATATAGGAGTTGGATGTTTACTACCTGCTGCAACTATAAGGCCTACGGGCGGGACTGTGGTACTTGGGATGTCCCGTCTGTTTAGCGAAATGTGATAAGGCCGCAGTGTGTGGTAGTGGTAGTTAAGCGTTTGAACGTACTAAACACATGCCGAGAATATGGTAATCGGTAAGCTTAAGTACCTGATTGGCCCGGCAAGTGGACTTCTCCCTCACCTTCTTTGAACGTCGTTTCTCATGCGCGCACATGCGGGTGCAGAGTCGACGTACTCTGTAGTCGAGGACGGTGACCCTGATCCACAACCCGGAAAGAAAGGGGAAATGTTGCACGTGTGACTCTGGGAGTAACCACGTGACGTGTGTTTAGGTCTGCCTTGCAAGGTTAACAAATTCGATTCGAATCGTCCGCCTCTCACGGATAATGGGACTGCTTAACTCTTCTGCTACATAGAGTAAGAAGTGGAACTTGATGACGATGATGAATATGTTTGATTGATGAAAGATAATTTTTGTTCACCATGTATGTTGTTGGATAGATACTCACTTAGAATGGGTAATTGAATTAGAACCTGAAAGCTAAAACCTGCAATTAAGGACCCACTCTTTATCGCTTTTCGGCAAAACAAACCCCTCAAGCCAAAAGCCTTGCATGTCTAGATAAAGGGCTAAGTATACCCTCAGTCGGGTAAGCCTTGCTGAGTATTAGAATACTCAGCCTTGCTTGTGGCTATATTTTGTTTCAGGTGAAACCTTTGAGGATATGATTGCCAGTTTGACCTGGCCTTGCACTCTTCCGCCTGGTTGGTCCGTGGAGTGGGATACGTTCCCGGCCAATGATGACAAGAACGAGTAATGTCTTGTATCGGGCTTTCTCGAGACATCCGTATCGTCGTTAGTTCTCGTGTTTACTTTCCGTTAAAATAAAGGACTCTGATGAACTTCTGTTACTTTGGTTTGAAAAGTACTTTGTAAAATTGGAACTTGGTTTGTAAGTCTGTTTTTATGTCAAACTCTGTGGTGTAATATATTGTGAGGTGTTGTAATCTCTGGACTCGCCTTCGTGTGAGTTATGCTGCTTTGTTCGATCCAGGTTTAAGTGGTTTTATCGGGATTTTACCCGACAGCACTGCCGGATTACTCCATTTTAAGTGTGTGTTAACTCCGATTGTCGTTTTGATGATGGTTAGCGCACTTAAGCCGGTTTATGTCGGGCGGGGCTGCCACAGTAGGCCTC
Source organism: Panicum virgatum (assembly GCF_016808335.1). NCBI lineage: Eukaryota > Viridiplantae > Streptophyta > Magnoliopsida > Poales > Poaceae > Panicum > Panicum virgatum. The sequence continues at coordinate 14,862,436 of NC_053151.1, forward strand.
GGAGCACCGATTCAACCATGGCAATGACCTGCGCAATGGTCAGGGGTGTCGCCGGTGCGTCACCCTCGGATGACGCGCCCTCCGGCTCCCATGTTCTGACAGGTCGAAGCGGCGCTGCCGGGGCAAGACGAGTCCTCGGGGGCCCCGTCCTGTCGTTGATGCCGGCAGCCGCCGCCACCTGCTCCACGGAGAGCGCCAGTACAGGGGAGACCGCTGCTGCGTCAGGAAGGCCTGACGCACCCGTATCGGCGACCTCGACGCTAGCGGCGGCGGGAAGCACTGGAGGCAGCATGGCTGGAGCAGCCGCTGTCCCTACCGGGGGGCTCGCAAAGGGTGCTCCTGCCAAACCAAGGAAGATGATCAAGACGTCGACCTACGAAAAAGATAAGGGACGAAAAAAGGGACATGAACCCGGGACGTACATGGCGCCCGATAGGGGGGGCCGCCGCCACCTCAGGAAGATGATCGCCTGCCGCTTCGGGGTCGGCGCTTGCCCCAAGGCAGCCGGAGTAGCGATGTCGGAAGAAGATGCCCCCTCCAGCACACATCCTTCGAGCCGCGATGGCGTGGGCAACACCAATGAGGAGTCCACCTGGATAGGGAGGCCGCGCGCGGGCACTTGGCTCCCCCCTCGGCTTGACTTCGGTGCATCTCCCCTCGCTCCGGTGGGGCTGCCCCCTCCCGGCGCCTGGCCATGACCACCGCCACCGGGAGGAGGAGGCAGCGGCAGCTGTGTCAGTCCCCGCTCGTCCATCTCCAAGAGGCAGCTAAGCACAACGCCCGCCTCTGGGTCCTCGTACAGGGGCATCACCCCCTCGGGGAGGAATGCCACCGCCAGATCTTTCTCCTCCATAACCGCTTCAAGCCATCCCAACATCTTGTCGGCATCATGTTTGAACTCCGCGCCACGCATCAGGTGACCGGCGTAGTTGTTGCCATTATAGTACCAGGCCGGGTGGGGGCGAGCCTGCAGCAGTGGATCACCCTGGGCGTTCGGTATTACCGAACCGATCGGTTCGGTTCCTCGGTACCCATGCAAATTCGGTTCCTGAACATATAGGTACCGATCGGTTCCTACAAAATCTCGGTACCGAAGAAATTTGGTATCGGTATATTCGGTTCGGTTCCGGTATTTACCGAAAGGACCGACCTCAGACTGTAGTCTTGATTCCTTTGCTCCTCAACCTCGAGCGACTAATCAATGACTTGGTCATTGTCTTCCTCCGACTAAGACATCTGTGGAATATTAGAAGTGAAGTCAAAATAAAGAGGACCAAATTTCTCTGTCAAAAATCAATCAAACACTGAAATCGCTAAATCTGACTTACATTGTAGGAATCAATGGAAGTAGCCATCTTTGTGGGTCCTTGCTCGGTCGGGCAGCAACTCGACGACGGCGCGGCCGTGTGGGGGACGTGGAGCAACTCGACCTTGGAGCCGTGGAGGTGGAGACAGGCGGGCGGGGGCCGGGCGCCGGGTGGTCGCCGGTCGGTCACTCGGTTGCGCGCGTGCGCGTGCGCGAGTCCGTGTGAGAGGCGATGTCGGCGGGCGGCGGCTGTGGTGCATCCGTGTGGGACTGCGGGGGGGGGGACTGACTGGGTGAGATCGTGAGAGATGCGAGGGGCTAGGGTTTCACTCAGTGAGCACCGAGCGAGTGGGCTGTGGGCTTGTTATTTTGTTGATAGGCTTCGTGGGCTGCCAGGCTACTAGGTAAATTCGGTAATTCGGTTTACCGAGGCCCAGAACTGAAAGTACCTCAGTAATTTCGGTACTTGAGAAGTAGGAACCAAACCTGGAACCGATTTTTTGGTTTCGGTATAATCGGTTTGGTTTTCGGTTTTCGGTTTTCCGTGCCCAGGGTGAGCGGCAGAAGAAGTCCACGGCCACCATGGTCGTAGTGAGGCCCACCTGCCGGAGTGAGTCGAATCGCTCCAGCACCGGCTGCCCCGCCGCTCTCAGCACTAGCATCTCCGACCACCAGGCATTGCCCACCGGCCTCCCTTGGGGAAGATGGAGACGAGGGGACGGATTGTCCACCTCGATGTACAGCCACTGCCGCTCCCAGCTCTCCCACTTGTCCCGCCGACCACCGAGAAGGAAGCTAGTGTTGCGCCGCCTGAAGAAGACACCGCCCACGGTGCAGTGCTGCCGGGCGGCGCTGGGGCCGGGAGAGACTGAGCCGGACCGGACCACTGAGTAGAAGTGGAGAAAGAGCTCCACCGACGGCCTCACCCCCACGAATGCCTCACAGGCATGGGCAAAGAGCGCCAGCGTGAGGACGACGTTGGGGGTAAGGTGCACCAAGTGGAGGGCAAACTCCTCCAACACCGCCATCATGAACGGTGAGAAGGGAGGAGCCAGCTCCACCACCAAGAAGGCGAGGAAGGTCACCACCTCCCTCGCGTTGCGTGACACGGGGAATTCTCTGATCCAGCACAGCACAGTGCCTGCTGGCACCAGCTTCCGTGCCACCTCTACGGCGACATCGTCGATGTTGCACAGGGCGAAGTCGAGGACGCAGGTGGCTCTCGCCTATGCGCCTCTACGAGCCATGGCGAAAGCTAAGGGGTCGGAGACGAAGGCGAGGAAGAAGAAGAGTCTGAAGGCAGGGGAAAGGCGTAGTGGCCAGATGTGTCCTCCCCTCGCTTATATACCTATGGGCGGGGAGGAGGCGAGTCAACAAGGGGATCGGCTGCGGCGTTGCTTCTCCCCCGACGGATTCAGCACAACCACCCATAATGGCGATGTGGGGAAGCGAGTGCAACATTGAAGGGGCTCTTGGCCCCACCATCAACGCAACTCTTGCGTTGACGGTGGGTCCGAGGGCTACTGTCAGTATAATGGGAACGGGGGTACCCATAACCCCGGATAAACGGGCGATTAAGGAGGGGTGGCCCACCAGCGATGTCATCCGGTGACGTCAGCCAGGGGGTCCCAGCCCTGAATAACCGCCCGTGGAGACGGACAACCGCGTGGAACGGGTCGGGCTCGGCCCGTTCACGTGAAGCCCGAGGAAGGCCTTTTCCTTTCCCACGAAGACACCCGCCTGGTAGAAAGATCTTTGCCAGGCGGGAAATCCCAGAGGCTACGGCGTCCAGATGCCAGGCTCGGTACGGAGCCCAAGGGGGCACGTGGCTTCCCCATAAGAACATCATGATTATGGGGGTGCCGTGCGCTCAGATGATAAGAGGATAGGCGGCAGATAGCTTATGTGACATCCCGATAAATCTACCAAAATAAAACACGCGCTAAAAATAATTTTCAAAACTTTTTCATCGTTGAGCTCAATTAACCCTAAACCCTAATTCCCTCCCAGGAATTTTCGCCGTCCCGACACCCGACTTCAATTGTCGATCCATCTTTTCTTCTCCTTTTTCCGCCGACCGTACCCCTCCCTCTTTTTCCTCGCCGCCATCCCATCCCGCGCCGCTCGGCTGCCTATCGCCCATGCGCGATCGCCAACCGCGAATCCCGCCGGCGTGCTCTCTCTCTCTCCCTCTCTATCTCTCTCTCTCTCCCCCCTTTTCTTTTTCATTTTCTTTTCACCTTTTTCTTTTTCTTTTCCCCTTCTCCTTCCTTCTCCTTCTTCCTGCTTCTCTCCTCTCCCGCACGCACGGCGCGCCGAGCGCGCCCAGCCTGCGCACGCCCCCCTGGCCTGAGCACCCGGCCGCGCCGAGCACCCCCTGGGCTACGCGCAAGCGTGCGCAACGCCGCTGCCTCCCTCTGCTCGCGCCGCGCTCGCCGCTGCACGCACGCGCTCGCCGCGCCCCTACGCACCGAGCCGCGCACGCCGCGACACCCGCTCACACGCCGTGCCGCGCGCTGCGCCGCTCGCCACCGCCTGTCCACGTGCCACAGCACGCGTTCCATGCGCGCTCCTGCTCGTCGCGCCACCCGTCGTCAAGCCAGCCGCGCACAGCGCCCCACCATCGCCGTCGGCCGCACACGTGCGCACTTTTCCCATGTGGACCGCGAGCCCCTGCTCGCCACGCCTTCCGCCGTCAAGCACAGCGCCACCTGCCCTACTCACGCCTGCCCGAGCCATCCCATCACCCTAGGCCGACCTCGCCGCCCGCACGCCGCTCCACGACACGCGCAACCGGACGAGCACCATTAAAGGCGCACCGCCGAGCCCGCCGGCCGGCCACCGCCGCGTTCCAGCTCCACCGCCTTGCCACGCCTATAAGTAAGCCCTCCACCTCACCTCCGAGCACCACAGCTTCCTTAGCCACCGCCTGCCTCCTTCCCGAGCTCCCAACGCCACCACTGCCCACCATAGCCGCCAAGCCTCGCCGGCCACCGCGGAGCCGCCTCTTTGCGCAACCTCCGCCCAAGGTAAGGGGCGCAATAGAATCCCCGAGGTCCCCTTCCCCTTTTCCCCCAGCTCCGGGGCGCCGTCGAGCCCCGCAACGACGCCACCACGGCCACCGCTGCCTGCTACCGCCTGCCGCCATGGCTCCCCTCCCTATAGGCCTCCTTCCCTGAAATCGAGGGGGGCGATCGACCCCACGAGCCTCCCCTCCCTCTTTCCCCCCTGACCCCAGCCGCCGCCGTGCCCTGGGCCGCCGGCGAGGGTCGCCGCCGGCGTCCAGCGCCCCCTCCTCTGTTCTGCGCGTGAGGAGGAAGAAGGAGGGCACATTTGCCAAAAACTCCCTCCCCTTCCCTCTATTCTTTAAAGAACCCTTCCACTCTCTTGACCTTTTGCAAAAGAAACCCTTTCTTTTATTTTTATTTGAAACCAACCCTCCCACCTTATGAAAACATTTATAAATAAGCCGTTGCCCTTTCTAGTATGCCCTAGATATTTTTGGAAATTACAACCAAGCCCTTCTCTTCCGAGAATAATTACAACGAGGCCCCTGAACCCCGGGTTAACCCCTAACCACTCCTTTAACTCGTCATTTCATGCGCCAAAAATCCTCCGATCGACCTGAAACTGTACCACACTATTTCTAATACACTTTTGACCATGCCATTAGGGAACCGCCCAAAAATATTATTCCTGTTTCCATATCTTAATTGTTTCCGAATCGAGCTTAGCGATAAAACCTTTATTTCTTTTTTCTGATTGTGTGCTTGCTTGTGTGCGTCGTAGATCACGGTGTGAACAAGGGAGAACCCGTCGACGAGCAGTACTGCGAGCAAGTGAACGAGGACCAGTTCCGCGACCCCGAACCCGAAGGACAGTACCTCGATCAGGACTTCCCGGAAGGCTTTGAAGACGGCAAGTTCAATCTCATCCTTTGATGCATGTTTTGTCCCAGTTTTATAAACACAACCTACTGGCCTGTTTTATAAAACTGCATATGTTTTGCCTGCTGAAAACATGGTTGGATAGCCACCCCTTGATTTGTTATAACCATTCTTTGACCACCTAAATTAATGTCTGAATGTGATTTGTTTGGACGTTAATCGCTGCTAGAACGCTTAGGACCTAAAACACAATACAACTTGTTTTATAAAGGAAAAATGTGTGAGTGTGTGGGAAGGGAAAAATGTGGAATTTTCTAAAGATGAGTTTAGACGGGATGGATGGCACTTCTGTGTGAATTGCCGATTGGTGTGCTCGTACCTGTGTGGTAGAGCAAGGTTGGGAGATATCCATCTTGTCACAATTAAGGACTGAGTTGGTGTGTCATCTTGCCTAACTCCACTATCGTGCAAACCACTCGACCGTTGTATGGGCAACGACTTAGCATTAACCCCACTAGCTAGTCTGATAGCCATCAGGAGAGCTGAGAGCAACGGGTGACCAAGGAGAAGGGATAAGCTCTGTGTGACTATGCCCCGGTTAAACCTCGGTGATAGGTCAATGGCCCCTTGGTGGATCCCGTGGTGACTAGTCAGGTCTAGCTAAGGTGGGTAACGACTTTGTTGGGATCTGCACCGATACTAAGGTGATCGAGTTGCGGTACCCCGCTTGTGGGTAAAGTTGCACACCTCTGCAGAGTTAAAATCTATTCGAATAGCCGTGCCCACGGTACTGGGCGAGTTACGGTTTGGTCACACAACTAGTGTTTCTTCTTGGAATGGATGGGTTGGCGTGAGTGATTTTTGAAAAGTGTCCGGCGGTTGTGCCGTGTGCTACGGCGGATGAGGAGTCCGGTAGCAGCTTAAAACTCGGATCCTGTGAGGGTCAACACTATGTGTTACTCGGTACAAGAAAAACTTGCTTTGAAAATCATTTCTTTCAAATGAACCCCTGCATAAAAATTAGCTTTCTGTAAAGTAAACCCTAGCCTTATCCTTGATTTACCCTATGCATTATATTCTGTTTATACCCCTCCGTGGGTGTGGTTGGACTTGCTGAGTACGTATGTACTCACCCCATTCTTAATTTTTACAGAGGAAGATCCAGACTTCGTTCCCGAAGACGTTGAGTAGAGGTCATGTCCTGCACCCAACCTTGCCTGTGGATAGGGTCACCCGCAGGAAGTTCCGTATGGCGCAAGACTCTGATGACCCCCTCTTCGTAGTTAATATCGTGGTGTGGGTGTTAGTTGTTATCCTCGCAATAATGGCGCTTCACTGACCACTTCCGCGTAGAGTTGTACGGTGATGTACCATCTGATGTAATAAAGGTGTTATCAGCCTCCTGGGACTGGTATTGTATCACTTTTAAGTCTTCTCTTATGAGGGGACGCTTCAGCTTAACCCTGAGCTATCTGTCCCATCAAAATTGAAGATGGATGATGGTCGGGACCCACTGCCATTTACTACGCGCTCCGTTGTGGTAAAACCAGGGTGGCCCTGACTGCCTCCCCGGGGTTGACCGGGGTCACCCCGGACCATGAGAACCTGCGGGGTTACTCCGGGACCGCCACGCGGCCAACTCGGACCACCCCGGGATCATGAGGCTAAAGGAGATATTGCTTTACGTCATGTGAGCACCGAACGGCAACTTGCCAATATCTTTACCAAGCCTCTAGATGAGCAAATGTTTTGTGTTTTGAGGAGTGAACTAAATATCTTGGATTCTCGTAACTTGGCTTGACATGTTGCACATACTTGCTTGTTGTCTAGATAGGGAAAATGAATTTATTTGAGTGAGTTTTCTTGAAAAACTTTGGATTTTGATATTTGGATCAAAACTTGATTCGCGTGATCATTGTTATGTAATGTTGTTTGTGTCTGGTCACGATTGAATTAAATTGTCTTATATGTCTACAAGCAATATCAAATCAAATTCATCTCAAATCTATCTTTATTTGGGCTACTTCTCAAGTCATCGGAACTTCCGATCCACGAACGGAACTTCCGATCAGTGTCGGAAGTTCTAGGGTTCTTCCGATCGGGGGCTCTCGGCCAAATGAAATATGTCACGTCGGAACTTCCGACGGCATAGGAAGTCCCAACCTTCCTCTGATAAGGGGTTCTCAGGAAAATCCTTCCAGCCTCATCGGAACTTTGGGAACAAATTTCGTGTCTCTTGCTTGTTCATATATTGTTCTTGTTGACCTAAGGCTTAATTTATCCTGATGTACTCCTTCGAGTTGTTCTAGTGCACGAGATCTCTTGCAGGGTTGTCTACAACACCTTGGTGAACTTTTGACTCAAATAGGTTCTTCGATTTCATTATAGTTTTTGAATTTTGTTCAAACTCTATTGTGGGATCGGAACTTTCTTCACTGGGTCGAAAGTTCCGACAGGGTTAACCTTTTCGACGAATTTGTCAAGTTTTGCAGGTTCGTCTATTCACCACCTCTAGGCATCACCAAGATCCTTTCACCCGCCTCTCCCATTCACGACCCTGCCTGTGACGCCGCGGCCGTGAGCCTCCATCTCTTCATCCTGCGCGAAAATCCCGAGCCCTGTCCACCTTCGCCTTTATGCCGGGCGCACCGCGCCGCTTGGAGTAGGGCTCACCGCGCCCCCTCGAACCCCCACCGCGGGACCAGCGCCCCGAGCGGGAGCGTCACTACGCGCCTCGCCCAACAGCCGGCCGCTATAGCGGATCGAGACCGCCCGGAGCAACTAGAGTTTGTGTAACAGAACGGCCCAGTGGGCCAGTGGGCCGCGAGGTTACTGTAGCGATGCTACTATAGCACCGGGGAGTAGTGCCCTTTAGTCCATACTGAGGAGAAAAGGAAACCCAGACCAGCTTAAATATCAGGACTAGGGAAGCTAAATAACTCCGGTTGCAACCTTTTGCGCGAAGCGAGGACGAAAACGCAAGAAAGTTATTTAGCAGGTGTGATTTACTCAACGTGCAAAGTAAATCTTAGTGTTTATCCCAGGACAGGTCGTTATAGTTTGGTGGCGGCCGGGGGGAGCTGCTCGCCCAACGCGCAGAGGGGGAGGGAGGGAGGATGCGACGTGAGGGAGAAGGAGAACGGTGGAGTAGATATTGTTCAGTGGGATCCACACACATGGTGCTAAGCTGGTGGCAAAAACTAAAAAAATCAAGTCATTACCTTTAAATATGTTTTTTTTTTTCAAATTGTTGCGGCTAAAATTTAGTATAGATATTTTTTCAGAATGTTGTTTTTCTACCACGTAATAGCAGTAGAGATAGAGATTTGGCCATTTCAACCTCCCACGCAGCAGTTGCAATCCCCTCCTCTCCGCCTCCCCTTCCGCGGCGGCGGCGAGGCGACCGACAGACCCGGACGTCCCTCTGCCTTGCCGACGGAGCCTCGCTCTGCTTCCGACTCTCCCCTCCCGCCGAGGCACGCACCCGCGCGGCGCCGCTGGTACTTCCATCGACCTGTAAGGACTGCCAGCTCTACCCTACCGCCCCGAACTCGCTCCGCCAAGGGGTTCTTTTAGGGTTTTGGTAAGAGTCTCCGCTCCATTCCGTTGCGTTTCATTCGAATCGCGCTGCCAAATCCCAGAGTTCGGGCCCCATCGCTGTCGCCCGCGCCCCCCATCCCAAGATGAGCTACGCGGCGTACAAGATGATGCACTGGCCCACCGGCATCGACTACTGCGCAGCCGGCTTCATTACCCATTCCCCTGCTGAAGCCGCCGCCTTCTCCTCACTGCCCCCCACCATCTCGGGTCCCGAGGTTGACGTCGACTCCTCGGCGGCGAGGGCGCCCCAGCGCGTGGGCCCCACCCCCAACCTGGTCGTGGTGGCAGCTAACGTGCTCGAGGTGTACGCCGTGAGGACTGACGCCGTGATGGGGGCTCAGGATGGGGGGACTTCTTCGTTGGCTGCTGTCCTGGACGGGATATCCGGTGCTCGACTGGAGCTTGTGTGCTATTACAGGTGCAGGGGACGCTTTCTTGCATTTCTGCATTTACCTCTAGCTTTAGAGTTCAGGTAATTATGTTAGCTTCTTGGAGGCTAATTGTTCTCTGAATGACATTTAGGCTTCACGGTAACATTGAGTCGATGGCTGTGTTGTCGGATGGCACAGAGAATACGCGAGACTCCATCGCACTTGCATTTAAAGATGCAAAAGTAGCATGCCTGGAGTTTGATGACAGCATCAATGGCCTGCGAACGAGGTATGCACATGTCACATTGGATTGTCACTGTTAACGACCAACAAACATAGAGTATTTCTCCTTCGCTGTATATGGGCACAATAATTCAACTTTTAACTAACTGTAATGATAAGTCAGTATGTGCAAATTAGAATTTTGCTGTTGGTGAAACTTTACACATATATGTATTATATTTCTGTTAGACGTGTTGAAGGATCATATTATTTTGTTTCCTCTTTACTGGTGGCTTTTGTTTGGCCTACCACAACATGTTTAGATGAAATGGCTTTGTTGTTCTTGTAGAGGTTTTGAAAGATCGAGATGCTGATGACTATTGGCTTGTACTCCCTCCATTCCAAATTATAGGTCGTTTTGGCTTTTCTAGATGTGTATATCTAGATACATAGCAAATGATATGTATCTAGAAAAGCTAAAACAACCTATAATTTCGAGTGGAGGGAGTAACTAGCACCTTTAATTTTTCTCACAAATTGATAAAATTATAGCTAGCACCTTTTTTTTATTTCTCGGACTCTTTCTAAACTAAATAATTATTGTCATGGTTGAATTAGTTCGTTGCTTTGCCTGACAGATTATGATTCCTGATCTTTCAGCTCAATGCATTGCTTTGAAGGCCCTGACTGGTTGCATCTGAAAAGAGGCAGGGAATCCTTTGCCTTTGGTCCTGTCATAAAAGCGGATCCTCAAGGCAGATGTGGTGCTGCACTTTTTTATGGATTGCAGATGATAATTCTGAAAGCAGCACAGGTCGATTTTCCTTGATTTGGTCTCTTGTTGTCATCCGGAAGTGTAACTATTTGTAGCTTTGTATCTCCTGTAATCTTGATTCATTTAACATTAAACCTCAGCCAATTTTTTTTACCATCTTTACAGTGGGGTGGGGGATCCATGAAATAAACGGCTAATAAGATGTTTTATTATTCGCTTTCAAATTAGTACAATTATGAAAAATCTGCATGTACATTGATTGACAACTAATAGTATTTTATGTCTTTTTAGGTTGGGCAGAGCTTTGTTGGAGAAGATGAACCTACACGTATGTTGAGTTCGGCTGCTGTTCGGATTGATTCTTCATATGTGATTGACTTGCGTCATTTAGAAATGAATCACATCAAAGATTTTACATTTGTGCATGGTGAGATGAGATCTTCTTTTGGATGTCTTGCAATATTTGCAACCGCTATTATCAGTAGATCGTGCTGACATTATTTTTCTATCTAACCCTCCATCCTATTTTGTTAAAATGTTTCGTGTTTTAAATTACTAAAATTGATCATCATATCGTATATGATAATATGATGAGTAAATTGTATCTACCATACAACAATTTGTATGGTTGTATTACTTTGGTCCAACAAGTAGCAAAACGCACAAACGGATGCACGAACTTGTCAAAATGTGTGCATACATGGTTCTTCTGGTCACAACAGGGGCAGCGTCCAGGATGAGGGTGACCTCGGAGTGCCAGGTGATCTGCAGTCCGGCATTGATTGTGTATGACCAACCACATAGTGAAACGGCATTTGTGGGGTGTCTATGACTTCCATATGCGCTCCCAAGCATCAAAATGGACTCCTCCCTGAAACAGAGCTTCACACATGGATTTCGCTGAGTACTGGTCAGAACTAGAGTGCCTCCAAATGTGCGAATCAGTAACACCTGGCTGTAGTTCCACCTCTGCAAGAAGTCTCGAAGACGAAGTTGTCCTTGATAGCAAATTTCTTGAATCTATTACTGGTTGGTCATGGATTCAAGAACAGTGCGCTTATTAGCACGATGCTTCGGGATCCATGCAACCGGACGAGGAGCAATTTCTTCATTACTCTGCCCAAGCAGCCATTTCTTGTTCAAGACTTTAATCGTTTTATGCGATAGAGTTCTTTAACCGTTTTCTTCTTTTCCTCTATCCACTGCTTCTAGTTCTGTGTATCACATGTTCCTTTTCTTAATTTTTTGTCACACAGTTCCTGTATATATTCATCATTAGTGGCACAAACTTCTCATACTCAAAACTATTTCATTCATGCCATCTTTACACTATGATGCCTTCAGGTTATATTGAGCCTGTGTTGGTCATACTTCATGAGCAAGAGCCTACGTGGGCTGGGCGTATCTCATCGAAGAACCAAACATGCATGATATCTGCATTTAGTATAAGTATGAGTTTAAAGCAACACCCAATGATATGGTCTTCTGCTGTAAGTGTGCAAGATCAGTTTTTAGCTTTTGTCATTTCTTGTTAAAGTCTATATCTTCTTACATTGTTTCAAAAAAAAAAAATCTTAACATACTTATATGGATTGGGTATTCAAGAATTATAAAATCCATTTGTTATATCATATCTTATCAATAAAATATGCTTGTATCTTTAATCATTTGTACTATGATTTCACATAAATCATTGATCCTTTCACAGCTTTACAGAACTAATACATACCTATAAATACATAGGTTGTCACTACTTGCTTCTTGTACTTATCGTATACTTCTTTGTGCTAGAAATTGGCTAAAGGTTTAAGCAATGACTTAAATTACTATTGACTTCTTTGTCTTGTTTTGAGTCCGGACCTAGTACATCATTGCTTGATAAGCTCATATTGTTTTGTACTAAACTTATGAGATATGCAGTTGATTGGGGCTATCAGAGGTGTATAACCTGGTCTTAAACTAATCAATTTATTTTTCCATTAATTGTGCTTAGCAATTAACATCTTGGAGCTGTGTTCAAGTTTTTTTCTGTCCAAATTATCATGGGATTCCAAAAGTTGTATTGATTTTCAAGTTTTTTGACAGTTACTTTTGTGATTTATTGCTGTGATTATCTATTGTTTTTAGCACAGTTTCCAACATCCTATTCCTACCTTGTCAGCCTGTTGGGTCTATTGTTTTTCTTTCCTTTATGGGTTTATTTTGCTTCTTTCCTTCACTGAAGCAATCAACGAATCACTTCATTAATGTATTTTTTTTTTCTTAAGCACTTAACTGATTCATTTTCTTGGACTCAATATGAGCTTACAAAGTACTATTTGTTCTCTCCAGAAACTGCCGCATGATGCATATCAACTTCTTGCTGTTCCTCCGCCTATTAGTGGCATTCTTGTGATCTGTGCAAATTCGATCCATTATCATAGTCAGGTTTGTCCACCTAAAATACTCATGGCTGATGAACTTTGATTCTTTGATTGTCTGTAGCCATTCATTATTAAATTTTATTCGTTGTTGCAGTCCACATCTTGTTCACTTGCCTTGAACAGTTTCTCATCCCAGCCTGATGGCAGGTAGTATGTTGCCTTCTTGCTGAAAATTGTAAATTCCATCTTCCTTATGACTGGCTTACTCCTACATCCTGCATTAGGAAAGTACTTGCTTGTTATTTCCCTCAAATCACAGAGAGAAGCACTATACCTTGTTTCTGATTGGTAACTGCTAAGATGTTTATGTTACTTTAGCACCTTGCACTAGTACACACTGATGGACTATGGATAAAAGCCCCCCCTCTCCCCCACTCTAACTGTTGGAGTATATTGAGCCCATATGTATAAAGGCCCATCTAGAGGCCCATGTATTGGAATTATATATACCCACCCATCTAGGGTTGGAGTAATAGAGCAATTATTCCCGTCATTATGGTATAGAGCCAGTTTTTTCTCTCCTCCCTACCCTGCAGCCGCCGCCGCCGGCCTCCATGGCTGGCCGCCGGCCGCCGGCGCCGCCCCTCCCGGCGCCGTCCCTCTTCCCCCTTCCTCCTTCCCTCCCCTCACCTCTTCTTCCTCTGCTGCCGCGCCTCCCCTGCAGCCGCCGCAGAGATCCTCTGCCTGGGCCGCTGCTGCCCCCTGCCCGCAGATCCGCGCCGCCTCCTCTGCAGCAGCTGGCGAGGACGCGGAGGCTGGGCACACGCGAGCCGCCGCCCTGGTTTCCTCCCTCCAGCCGCCGGGTGCTGCCGCCGCCGCCGCAGATCCCGCCGTCGTGGACGCCGCCGCCGCAGATCCCGCCGCCGTGGACGCCGCCGCCGCCGTGGGTGCTGGCGCCGCCACTTGGGGAGCTGCCGTGGCCGCCAGTGCCGCCCAGCAGCCTCCTGCGGCCGCCCCTGCAGCCCAGCAGGGCCCTCTGCCCGCCGCGACCTCTGCTGGCGCGGGTGCGGGCCCCGCAGGGCCCACGGCCGCCGCGTGGGCTGCAGCGCAGGACGCCCACCGTGCCGCCATCGTTGCTGGCAAACAGCACGCCGCAGCAGCCGCCGATCATGCGTGGTCCGGCCTCGGGATGGCGCCCGCGGATGCGCCGCTCTCCGCCGCCGCCCTCCGAGGGCAGCAGGCCGACGCCGCTCTCGCCGCAGCCCTCCTCGCCGCCAAGTCGGAGGCTTCGGCGGCCCAGGAGCGAGTCCGTGTGGCAGCCCTCGCATGGGAGCGCGAGCGCGCCACGGCCGACGCACTCGCACTCCGGGTCGCGGAGGCGGAGCGCTACCTCCGCGTCTCCTCCGGCTTTCCCGTCGACCCCGAGCATGGCGCTTCTTCCTCCCACCAGCCCCCTCCCGCTGGTTCTGGACCCCGGTACGACCCGACCGACCCCATGGTCGCCCAGCTCCACCTCCAGGCCGCCGGCGTCCAGAACATCAGTGCCCTGGTCTTCGTCCTCCTCGACCCCGCGTCCTCCTCCTACGGCCGCTGGCGGGACCAGGTCCTCCTCACCCTTCGCCGCTACGCCCTCGACGACCACGTCCTCGTCGACTTGCCGATCGAGGCGCGGGACGTGACGTGGCTGCGCCTCGACAGCGTCGCTCTGTCCTGGATCTTCGGGACCATCTCCCTGGATCTTCAGGACCTCGTCCGGACCCACGGCGGCACCGCGCGGCAGGCCTGGGTGGCGCTCGAGGGACAGTTCCTCGGCAACGCCGAGTATCGCGCCCTCCAGCTCGACGCCACCTTCCGTACCTTCGTGCAGGGGGACCTCTCCGTCGGTGAGTACTGCCGGCGGATGAAGAGCATGGCCGATGCTCTCCACGACCTCGGGGATCCGGTGTCCGATCGAGTCTTGGTGCTCAATGTCCTACGGGGACTGAGCAGCACCTACGACCACCTGAAGGGCTGGATCGCCCGCCAGAGGCCCTTCCCCACCTTCCTGTAGGTCCGGGACGACCTCGCCCTCGAGGAGATCACCAGGGGTCTCGCGCCCGGATCGTCCTCGCCCACCCCCGCCGCGCTCGTTGCTACTCCACCGACCTCCTCCACTGTTACTCCTCCCGTTGGGCAGACCGGAGGAGGGGGGGGGGGGGGGGGCGTGGACGTCGCCGGCGACGGGGTGGTGGTGGTGGTGGCACTGGTGGCCCTGCCTCTGGCAACACCGGTACCGGTGGGGGCCGTCGGGGCGGCGTGTCGACACCGGCTCCGGCTCCGGCTCCCACCCCTGCTGCTGGAGGTACGCCCTGGCCATCCTTCAGCAACCCATGGTCAGGGCGCATCTCGATGTGGCCGTTCCAGGGTCCGGGAGGGGGGCCTCGTCCTCAGCTCCAGCCGGCGGCCATGTTCACTAGCGCTGCTCCACTCTTCGCGCCTTCCTGGACCCCGCCCGCTCAGCCCAGCCAGCAGCCGACCTGGCCTGGGGGGTGGGACCAGGCCGCTCTGGCGCAGTCCTTCAGCACCATGGGACTGACGCCGCCGACCAGCACCGAGTGGATCGCCGACTCGGGCGCCTCGTTCCACACCACTCCCGATGCTGGTATCCTCTCTTCTGTCCGACCCCCACACCCTTCTTGTCCTTCTTCTATCATGGTTGGTGATGGGTCTTGCCTTCCTGTCACCGCCGTGGGTTATGCTCCTCGTCTTCCTCATGTTCTTGTTGCTCCTCAAATGGTTCACAACCTTCTTTCTATTCGCCAGTTTACTGCTGACAACTCTTGTTCTATCGAATTTGACTCTTCTGGTCTTACTGTGAAGGATTCGGCTTCCCGGCGTCCACTTCTCCGATGTGACAGCCCGGGGCCCCTTTACACTCTTCGGCTTCCTGCTTCCGCTGCCTCGCCTTCGGCTTTTTCTTCTGCTTTTGCCGTGACGCCTTCTTCCACCACCTGGCACCGCCGGCTTGGTCACCCCGGCCGCGACGTTTTGGCTCAGCTTCGCCGTAGTACCGATGTTCCATGTACTAGGGCTCCTGCTGAGCACCTCTGTCATGCGTGCCAGTTAGGTCGTCATGTTAGACTTCCGTTTTCTGTTTCTTCTTCGCATGCTGCGCATGCTTTTGATTTCATTCACTGTGACCTGTGGACATCTCCTGTACTCAGCATGTCTGGCTATAGATATTATCCGGTCATTGTTGATGATTTCTCTCATTACTCTTGGACTTTCCCTTTGCGCGCTAAGTCTGAGACCTTCCCCACCCTCCTCCACTTCTTTGCCTGGGTGTCCACTCAGTTCGGCCTCACCGTTAAGGCCGTCCAGTGTGACAACGGGCGGGAGTTCGATAACTCCACCTCCCGGTCTTTCTTCCTGTCTCGGGGTGTTCAGCTGCGTATGTCTTGTCCGTATACCTCTCCTCAGAACAGCAAGGCTGAGCGGATGCTTCGCACGACGAACGACGTCGTGCGCACCCTTCTGATCCAGGCTTCTCTCCCCCCGCGCTTCTGGGCTGAGAGCCTCCACACCGCCACCTACCTGCTCAACCGCCTTCCGTCCACTGCTTCTCCTGCTCCCACTCCACACCACGCTCTTTTCGGTACCCCTCCTCGCTACGACCACCTTCGGGTCTTCGGGTGTGCGTGTTACCCTAACACCTCCGCCACCGCTTCTCACAAGCTGGCGCCCCGCTCGACTCGTTGTGTTTTCCTTGGGTACTCCCCTGACCACAAGGGGTACCGATGCTTTGACCTCACCTCTCGCCGCGTTCTGATCTCCCGACACGTCATCTTCGACGAGTCGGATTTCCCCTACTCCACCTCCTCCACACCTTCTCCTGATCCCGAGCTCGCGACTCTGTTTCCAACTGACCCGGTGGTTCAGCCACTGTTACCTGTCTGTCCTTTTCCTGCAGGTTTTCACGGCGCACCGGCACCGCTTCCGGTGATCCCTGCTGCGCCGAGCGCGGCCCCGGGGCCCGCGGTCGAGCCACGCGCGGCCCCCGGACCTCCGGTTGTGCCGCGCACGGACCCGGTGTCTTCTGCTGCGCCTCGCGCGGCCCCGGTGCCTTCCCCTGCACCTGAGCGGTACGCTCAGCCGGTGCAGGTGTACCGGCGTCGTCCGGCGCCGAACCCGGCGCCGCAGCGGTACGCTGAGCCGGTGCAGGTGTACCGGCGTCGTTCCGCGCCGACACCGGCTCCGGCTCCTGCTCCGGAGGCTCCTGCGACGCCGACACCGGAGCAGTCGCCGCCGCCGCCTCCTCCGGCTCCCCCTCGCGCAGAGCCGGAGGTGTACCACCCGCCGGTCATCCATCGGGATCCTCGACATATCCATCCCATGGTGACTCGGCGGATGGCGTCCCAGGCCGCGACTCTCTCCGCCACCGAGGGAGAGCCGCGGGTCTCTCCGGCACCCTCCTCTGTCCGCGACGCCTTGGCGGATCCTCACTGGCGTCGCGCGATGGAAGAGGAGTACGCGGCTCTTCTTGCCAACCAGACGTGGGACCTCGTGCCGCGTCCGTCTGGTTGCAATGTGGTGACTGGCAAGTGGATCTGGACGCATAGGCGTCGGGCTGACGGCACACTGGAGCGCTACAAGGCTCGCTGGGTTCTCCGGGGGTTTACTCAGCGGCCTGGTGTGGACTATGATGAGACTTTCAGCGCGGTTGTGAAGCCCGCTACGGTGCGCACGGTCCTCTCACTTGCGCTCTCGCGCACTTGGCCTGTGCACCAGCTGGACGTGAAGAATGCATTTCTTCACGGCACCTTGTCAGAGACTGTTTACTGCTCTCAGCCTGCGGGATTTGTGGACTCGAGTCGTTCGGATATGGTCTGCCGGCTCAACAAGTCTCTCTATGGACTGAAGCAGGCTCCACGGGCTTGGTACTCTCGGTTCGCCACATTCTTGCTGACACTGGGGTTCACCGAGGCGAAGTCTGACACGTCTCTCTTCATCTACCGCCGTGGAGATGAGACGGCATATCTGTTGCTATATGTCGATGACATTGTGCTCACAGCTTCCAGTCAGCAGTTGCTTCAGAGTGTCATCTCCTCTCTGCAGCAGGAGTTTGCTATGAAGGATCTTGGTCAGCTCCACCACTTCTTGGGCGTCACTGTTGAGCCTTGCCCGTCTGGTATCCTTCTGCACCAGCGGCAGTACGCCCTCGATATTCTGGAGCGAGCTGGGATGACAGATTGCAAGCCCTGCTCCACTCCAGTCGACACTCAGGCGAAGCTATCTGCTGATCTGGGTGATCCGGTGGCTGACCCTACAGCCTACCGGAGTCTGGCCGGCGCTTTGCAGTACCTCATCTTCACCAGGCCGGACCTCACCTACGCTGTTCAGCAGGTCTGTCTCCACATGCATGATCCCCGGGAGTCCCACCTTGCTGCGCTGAAGCGTCTCCTCCGCTACGTCCGTGGCACTGTGGACCTCGGCCTGGTACTTCACCGCTCGTCCTCTGCTGAGCTGGTGGTCTACACCGACGCTGACTGGGCTGGCTGCCCGGACACTCGTCGCTCCACCTCCGGCTACGCCGACTTCCTGGGCGGCAACCTGGTCTCCTGGTCGTCCAAGCGGCAGCCGGTTGTCTCCCGCTCCAGTGCCGAGGCGGAGTACCGGGCTGTCGCTAACGGCGTGGCGGAGGCGTCCTGGCTGCGACAGCTCTTGGCGGAGCTCCACAGCCCGCTCGCCAAGAGCACTCTCGTCTACTGCGACAACGTCAGCGCTGTGTATCTCTCCACCAACCCCGTCCAGCATCAGCGGACGAAGCATGTGGAGATCGACCTACACTTCGTGCGCGACAAAGTCGCCATCGGCGATGTTCGGGTACTCCATGTCCCGACTACCTCCCAGTTTGCTGACATCTTCACGAAGGGGCTGCCCTCGTCGACCTTCTCGGAGTTTCGATCCAGCCTCAACGTAGCCGGTGGCTAGTTGTGGCTGCGGGGGGGATTTTAGCCCTTTTGTGCTCTACTTGTACTCTCATCTTGTCCAGTCTTGAACACCGCTGCGTCGGTTGTTTAGACTGCGGGGGGGGGGGGGGGGTGTTAGCTTTCTTGTTGTCCAGTCTTGAACACCGCTGCGCCGGTAGTTCAGACTGCGGGGGGTGTTGGAGTATATTGAGCCCATATGTATAAAGGCCCATCTAGAGGCCCATGTATTGGAACTATATATACCCACCCATCTAGGGTTGGAGTAATAGAGCAATTATTCCCGTCATTACTAACACCTGGGTTTTAGGGTCGGAGTGGCTAGAGGGGGTGGTCTAAGTTGGTACCAGAGCCAGGTCCCGGGTTCGAAACCCACCGGCCACGCATTTCTTCCGCTGCGCGATTTCCCCTGCGGGGTTCGCTGAGACCAGCAGCCAGCAGCCACCGGCGCGGCTCGCTCGCCGTAGGGGGAATGTTGGTCCAGTGATAAAGCCCCCCCTCTCCCCCACTCTAACACTTGGGTTTTAGGGTCGGAGTGGCTAGAGGGGGTGGTCTAAGTTGGTATCAGAGCGCGATTTCCCCTGCGCCTCTCGTGTGCTGAGACCTGCTGCGGGCTACGCCGGGCACTAGAACCTGCTGAGGGCTACGCCGGGCTCGCACGCCGTCGGGGGCATGATGGACTATGGATAAAAGCCCCCACCCCTCCCACTATAACACCTGGGTTTTATGGTCGGGTTGGCTAGGTGGGGCGCGCTAACACACACATATAGTTACTGTGGCATTAACCATTAGATGATAATGCCCATGGGGCATGGCCACCATCACTCACATGTAAACCCCTCAAGGATATACTGTTGCTCTCTTTGAATATGCGAAGTGGAAATTGATCTAGATCAAGCTAGCAAAAATAAAGCAACTGTCAAGATTCTGTTGGCTGTAGACAGGCTTCTAATATACTGGATTCAGCAGAAATATCCTGTGTGGATTGGTACAAGGCTGTCATTTCTGTGGACAAATTATTGCAAAATGATAACCATCTGTGTACCTGAAAAAAATGAAACAGTTTTGAACAGTGACTATGTTTTACCTGTTTACCTTCAAAAATATTTGGATCACATTATATGGTGGTAAAACCTTCTTAGGGGCAATATCAGGGGGACGTCTCTCCCTGTGGTTGAGTCTTTTTTTTAGTTGAGGCCATTGGCATAAAGGGTATAATTATTAATTAGTGAAATGCTGAGCTTAGAACCAGTCCATTATGGTTTGCTGATGCTTTCCATTGTACCTAGCACCAGTTTTTGCTAGGAGTCTGTATTCTATCATTCTATGCAATTTGAATGAGATGCTATCTTAGATGTGACTTCAATGCACTGTTGGCACTAGCATACGTGTATATATTTGCATCGGTTGATATGCTTTTACATGATTGCCAATACTGCCACCATTATTATTCTAAAAAATTGGCAGGCGCTATTTCTATAAGTTGTCTGCAGAACTGATGTTTCATTTCTGCCTAATATTAAACCGTGCATAGTTGTCAATGGCTGGGGAAAAAGAAATTAGCTGTTGAAGCTGAATGAAATTGTTGCCTGATTTTTGAATGGAAGGCTTTTCGCATGGTTCATTTAATAAATAGAGTTCGTCGCATGATATTGCAATCCAGAATTCAATTGACTTGTTGACCAGATATTACCAGTAAGTAGGGGATGGCTTCCCTGTATTCTCTTAAAAAAAGACTATTACCACTGGCAGTTGTTGTGAAATATGCAATATTTACTAGTACTTAACAGGGTGTCATTGCCGCTGCAGCTTAAGTTGATCTTTTATGTATAAAAAATTGTGGTGCCTGTCTAGTATTGCAAGTATATAATTGGGTTCGGTATACAATATGTTTTACTTTGGTCCATGCATGATTCTGCTACCATAAATGGCTGTTTCTTAGTTTCCTTAGTCTTCATTATGGTGCCTTTATGTCTCTTCGTCAACTTTGCAGCCCAGAAACTCTTAAAACGAGTTTCCATGTGGAGCTTGATGCAGCTAAAGCAACATGGTTATCCCATGATATTGTAATGTTTTCATCAAAGAATGGAGAAATATTATTACTAACAGTGGTTTACGATGGGCGGTATGATACTATTGCTTAATATTTGTTCAAGTGTTCTCGACTTTATATTGATCATTGTGTACTTTTCTGGATTTTCAGATCTGTGCAAAGATTAGATCTTATGAAATCAAAAGCATCTATTCTGAGTTCGGTCAGTTACCTATGCACTTACTTTGCTCATAGGGTTTACTCTTGTAATATTACTCAACTGAAGGATAATCTTTTTCATGTTCACTAACCTACTGGGAATAGGGTGCTACAACTCTTGGAAGTTCGTTCTTCTTTCTTGGCAGTCATCTGGCAGACAGCCTTCTTGTGCAATTTTCCTTTGGGGTGCCAACATCTGTTCTGCCTGATCTAGCAGATGAGGTTAGTTTTGAGATCTCTCTCTGGTTGTGCTCCTTAATTATTTGATGTTATTTGAGAAAGTTCTCTACATGGCCATGTAACATTTTAACTGGAAAACTTATATGCTAAGAAATATGCTGCGTATTGTAGGAGTATGGGAGAACACCTCACATCCTAATGACCGGGGGTGGGGTGGGGGTGGGGTTGGCTGCATTATATATATAGCCAATGGTATACATGGTAATACAAGTATACAAGGAATGAACAAATCAGTGGCTATACATTCCCTAATACCTGCCCGCAGTCCCAATGGGAGGATTTCGAACGCAAAGACTAGACCTAAATTCGTGATCAACTGTATAGGCAAACCTTTTGTTCATGATGTCCGTGAACTGGTGGGAGGACGGTATGTGTAGAACACCAACTTGGCCCAAGAGACCTTGCGAACAAAGTGTGTGTCGATCTCGATATGCTTGATACGGCGATGATGGACTAGGTTGGCATTCATGTAGACTGCACTGACGTTGTGACAATAGACAACGGTCGCAATAGCAATCGGGACGTGGAGCTCCTATAGGAGTTGGTGGAGCAAATAGCACTCGATGACAATGTGTGCAATATCACGGTACTCTGCTTCGGCATGGAGCGAGAGATGGTGGTTTGGCGCTTGGAGGACCAGGACACCGAGTTGTTGCTGAGGAACATGCAGAAGTTGGACGTGGACCATCTAGTGTCAAGGTAGCTAGCCCAATCGGCGTCGGAGTAGGTTGCTAGAGACTCAACAGGATTGGTGCCTATGTGAAGTACATTTGAGAGCAAGGCTAATGATTTAGCCTGCTGCTGGGTGTAAGAACCTTTATAGCTCATCTCTCAGCCCACTTGTATAATGGTTTAGCTCTCCACCATAAATATATGGCCCACTTGTCTATCTCACAAAATTTTTTGGTTCTTGTGTCGAAGCTGACTGTAAGCTAACAGCCCAGTTCCCCTCTTTCTCCTCTTCTCTCTCCTCCACCTCAGCATTTAGCCTGCTTTTAGCCCACCATAATACTTGCTGTGATAGGGTGCCATTCACATAGTGCATATTAGCGCGAGATGAGGCTCGTGTGGATCATGCATGAAGAAGACCTATTGAACAGTGTGGGCCTTGCTCCTGTAGTCGAAGAGGTCGGCAACTTTAGTACTGTCAAAAGCGGAGAGCTTGGCTCGAGTGTCAATTGGGGTTGACGTGGAGTGACACTTGGCCATGATTGTGCGCTAGAGGAGGTCGAGGGCGTACTGTCGTTGGGATACAAAGAGGCTGTCGGTGGAGCGTGTCAGCGATGCTGAGGAAGTGGTGGAAGTCGCATAGGTCTGTCATTGCAAACTTGGAGCATAGACGTGCTGTGATGCGATGAAGGTGCGGCCATGAAGCTGTGATGATGATGTCATCAATGTATAGGAGCAAACAGGTGATGCTCGTGCCCAATTTGTTTCTTTCAAACAAAGAGGGAAGTGTCGGAGTTTGTCTCGATGAAGCCGGGCTGCCTGATATGCGTGTTAAAGTGCTGGTACTATGCACAAGGGAAGGGGCTTCTGCAATAGACATATGGTTGGGCATGGTGGAGTCAACGAATCTTGGTGGATGCTGGCAGTAGTATGTCTAGTTGGTGTATCAGCCAGGCGTGTGGGACAGCGATGCTGAGGATCACCCGGATGTCGGCAAACTTGATGACGGGGTTGAAAGTCTCATCGTACTTGGTGATGTGCCATTGAGAGAAGCCGCCATCCACCCAACACGCTTTGTGATGGGCAAGTGTGCTGTCGGAGTTGAACTTGTGCTTGTAGATCCACTTGCCCGTAACAATGTTGGCGCCTGGTGGTCGAGGTATGAATTGCCAGGTGTCATTGTAGATGAGCGCCTCAAACTCGTTAGCCGTCGCCGCTCTCTGGTTGTGATGGCCAGCCCACTCCTGTAGTTAGCCAGAATGGGCGACGGTGGCTCAGTTCCTGAGAGGTTCATGAAATGAACATGTTGAAGAGTCCTTGTCTGGGAGCTTGTGACTGGGCATGTGTCATTGTAGTTGAGCGCCTACTTGTCACCCGTCGCCGCTCTCTGGTTGCGATCGGCCAGCCCACTACTGTAGTTAGCCAGAATGGGTGACGGTGGCGCAGTTCCTGAGAGGTTCATGAAATGAACATGTTGAAGAGTCCTTTTCTGGGAGCATGTGACTGGGCAGCGTGGCTCTGGTGCCCGGGTAGGGACCAGCGCTGGGGCAAGAGCTGGTGGTGGTGAAGCAGCTTGAACCAACCTGGGTCATGACAGGTGGCGGTGAAGCAGCCGTATCCCTGAGGCCCTCTGCTCTATTGCACGGAGTGGTCGTGGGCCGGCTAGGGTGCGTCGAGAATACCGGCTGCAGGCCGCTGAACAGCTGGTGGTGGCCCGGGATCAGCCCAGGAGGGAGCAGAGGCTGCTTGGAGAGTCGGCCCATGGTAGATGATGGCGGTGTCGTGAACAGGTACTCTAGCAGGACTCCCAACAAGATCCTGGAAGGGTGTGGTTAATGGACATCATGTGGTGATGGAGCGACCGCAAGTCAGGGAATTAACTAGGAAAACATGGACTTTGAAAATCAAATGTATTTGTATTGCAAGTTTGTAATGGCCTTGCAATTCTGCTAACTTATGATTTTGTGTAAATTGTCCTAGCTCTTACATGTTAGAAGATGCAATTGGAATCAGGCATCCATGCAGGAATACTATCTAGAATCACATGGTAGGAATGTCGGTGCAGGAGAAAACTTTGCAATTGGAATCAGGCTAGATACATGCAGAAATACTATCTAGAATCATATGGTAGGAATGTCAGTGCAGGAAAAAACTATCAATGCTTGTCTTTTTTTATTGTTAGTCTAGCTGCTTGATTAAAACTAGGCAAGGGCTCGTTCGAGAAAAAAACTAGACTAGAGGTTGCTGCTAAGTTTCGTCCATTGCACCACTCTCCTACATTAAGAATTTTGTTTATTTCATGCAATTGATAGTAAATATTTTTCTTACAATTTTTTTGCTTTGTTTTGTGAGTGTATAATTTTATTCCTATACATGACTGCATCTTTCCATGCATGAATCATTTGTAACACATGTAGCGGTGAACTTTTGGAAATTATGCTCAACTTATTCTTAGTCTGTCCCTTGAACCTTGGTGACTGATATATTGTTCTCTATTTGTGCAACAGTCTGCTGATATTGAAGGTGACCCGCCTTTTGCAAAGCGTCTAAAAAGGATTCCTTCTGATGTTTTACAAGATGTGAACAGTGTTGAGGAACTTTCTTTTCATAGTAATTCAGTGCCAAATAGTCTAGATTCAGCACAGGTCTGAAGAATACTTTCTGTTGTATCGTAGCTATCTGTTTATATCCACCTTCTGCAGTGCTGCTATATGTTCCATTTGTTGTAGGTTATACGATTTCTTCTTTATTTTTAGTTATTCATTTTGTTTTGTTACATGATAAGTTTCCTGCTGCATAGGTGCTTGCCATTTTCTCTCCTATTGCTGATTTATTTCATGTAAACTTTACAGAAGATCTCATTTGTCGTGAGAGATGCTCTGATCAATGTTGGTCCTCTGAAAGATTTTGCATATGGTTTAAGAACTAATTCGGATCCGAATGCGGCAGGCATTGCAAAACAAAGCAATTATGAGTTGGTAAGTTGTTTGAACTCTGAAATTGTTGGTTATTGAAAGAGAGAGTAGGAGAGAATAATGATTGTATTCCTCCAACCCTAGAAGGGTGGGTATATATAATACCTATACATGGGCCTCTAGATGAGCCTCTATACCCATGGGCTCAATATACTCCAACACCCCCCGCAGTCTGAACTACCGGCGCAGCGGTGTTCAAGACTGGACAACAAGAAAACTAACACCCCCCGCAGTCTGAACTACCGACGCAGCGGTGTTCAAGACTGGACAAGAAGAGAGTACAAATAGAGTACAAAGGGCAAATACCCCCCCGCAACCACAACTAGCCACCGGCTACGTTGAGGCTGGATCGAAACTCCGAGAAGGTCGAGGAGGGCAGCACCTTGGTGAAGATGTCAGCAAACTGGGAGGTAGTCGGGATATGGAGAACTCGAACATCGCCGATTGCGACTCTGTCGCGCACGAAGTGTAGATCGATCTCCACGTGCTTCGTCCGCTGATGCTGGACGGGGTTGGCGGAGAGATACACGGCGCTGATGTTGTCGCAGTAGACGAGCGTGCTCTTGGCGAGCGGGCTGTAGAGCTCCGCCAAGAGCTGTCGTAGCCAGGACGCCTCCGCTACGCCGTTAGCGACAGCCCGGTACTCCGCCTCGGCACTGGAGCGGGAGACAACCGGCTGCCGCTAGGACGACCAGGAGACCAGGTTGCCGCCCAGGAAGTCGGCGTAGCCGGAAGTGGAGCGTCGAGTGTCCGGGCAGCCAGCCCAGTCAGCGTCGGTGTAGACCACCAGTTCAGCAGAGGACGAGCGGTGAAGAACCAGGCCGAGGTCCACAGTGCCACGGACGTAGCGGAGGAGACGCTTCAGCGCAGCAAGGTGTCTCTCGGGGATCATGCATATGGAGACAGACCTGCTGGACAACGTAGGTGAGGTCCGGCCTGGTGAAGGTGAGGTACTGCAAAGCACCAGACAGACTCCAGTAGGCAGTAGGATCCGCCACCGGATCACCCAGATCAGACAGCTTCGCCTGAGTGTCGACAGGAGTGGAGCAGGGCTTGCAATCAGTCATCCCAGCCCGCTCCAGGATATCGAGTGCGTACTGCAGCTGGTGTAGGAGAAGACCAGACGGGCGAGGCTCAACAGTGACACCCAAGAAGTGGTGGAGCTGACCGAGATCCTTCATAGCAAACTCCTGCTGCAGAGAGATGACACTCTGAAGGAACCGCTGACTAGAGGCTGTGAGCACAATGTCATCAACGTAGAGCAGCAGATAGGAAGTCTCATCCCCACGGCGGTAGACGAAGAGAGACGTGTCAGACTTGGCCTCGATAAACCCCAATGTCAGCAAGAACGAGGCGAACCGAGAGTAACAAGCCCGAGGAGCCTGCTTCAGACCATAGAGAGACTTGTTGAGCCGGCAGACCCTATCCGGACGACTCGAGTCCACAAATCCCGCTGGCTGAGAGCAGTAGACAGTCTCTGAGAGAGTGCCGTGAAGAAATGCATTCTTCACGTCCAGCTGGTTCACAGGCCAAGAGCGCGAGAGCGCAAGCGAGAGGACCGTGCGCACCGCAGCGGGCTTCACCACTGGGCTGAAGGTCTCATCATAGTCCACACCAGGTCGCTGAGTGAACCCCCGGAGAACCCAACGAGCCTTGTAGCGCTCCAGTGTGCCATCAGCCCGACACTTATGCATCCAGATCCACTTGCCAGTCACCACATTGCAACCAGACGGACGCGGCACTAGGTCCCACATCTGGTTGGCAAGAAGAGCCGCGTACTCCTCTTCCATTGCGCGACGCCAGTGAGGATCCGCCAAGGCGTCGCGGACAGAGGAGGGTACCGGAGAGACCCGCGGCTCTCCCTCGGTGACGGAGAGAGTCGCGGCCTGAGACGCCATCCGCCGAGTCACCATGGGATGGACATGCCGAGGATCCCTATGGATGACCGGCGGGTGGTACACCTCTGGCTCTGCTCGAGAGGGAGCCGGAGGAGGCGGCGGCGGCGACGGCTCCGGTGTCGGCGTCGCAGGACCCTCTGGAGCAGGAGGCGGCACCCGTGTCGGCGCCGAACGACGCCGGTACACTTGCACCGGCTCAGCGTATCGCTTCGGCGCCGGGTTCGGCGCCGAGCGGCGCCGGTACACCTGCACCGGTTGAGCGTACTGCTCAGGTGCAGGGTAAGGCACCGGGGCCGCGCGTGGCGCAGCGGGTGACACCGGGTCCGTGCGCGGCACGACCGGAGGTCCGGGGACCGCGCGCGGCGCGACCGCGGGCACCGGGGCCGCGCTCGGCGCAGCAGGGATCACCGGAAACGGTGCCGGTGCGCCGGGAAAACCTGCAGGAAAAGGATAGACCGGTAACGGTGGCTGAACCACCGGGTCAGTCGGAAACAGAGACGCCAGCTCGGGGTCAGGAGAAGGTGTGGAGGTGGAGTAGGGGAAATCCGACTCGTCAAATACGACGTGTCGGGAGATCAGGACGCGGCGAGAGGTGAGGTCAAAGCATCGGTACCCCTTGTGGTCAGGGGAGTAACCGAGGAACACAACGAGTCGAGCGGGGCGCCAGCTTGTGAGGAGCGGTGGCGGAGGTGTTAGGGTAACACGCACACCCGAAGACCCGAAGGTGGTCGTAGCGAGGAGGGGTACCGAAAAGAGCGTGGTGTGGAGTGGGAGCAGGAGAAGCAGTGGACGGAAGGCGGTTGAGCAAGTAGGTGGCGGTGTGGAGGCTTTCAGCCCAGAAGCGCGGGGGCAGAGAAGCCTCGATCAGAAGGGTGCGCACAACGTCGTTCGTTGTGCGAATCATCCGCTCAGCCTTGCCGTTCTGAGGAGAGGTATACGGACAAGACATACGTAGCTGAACACCCCGAGACAGGAAGAAAGACCGGGAGGTGGAGTTATCGAACTCCCGCCCATTGTCGCACTGGACGGCC
The DNA here is from genome assembly GCF_016808335.1 of Panicum virgatum. Taxonomy (NCBI): domain Eukaryota; kingdom Viridiplantae; phylum Streptophyta; class Magnoliopsida; order Poales; family Poaceae; genus Panicum; species Panicum virgatum. The sequence goes on from NC_053151.1 coordinate 14,889,990, forward strand.
TTAACGGTGAGGCCGAACTGAGTGGACACCCAGGCAAAGAAGTGGAGGAGGGTGGGGAAGGTCTCAGACTTGGCACGCAAAGGAAACGTCCAAGAGTAGTGCGAGAAGTCATCGACCACCACCAGATAGTACTTGTAGCCAGAGAGGCTGAGTACAGGGGAGGTCCACAGGTCACAGTGAACAAGGTCGAATGCATGCGTCGCATGCGAGGAAGAGGAAAAAGGAAGTCGAACATGACGACCGAGCTGGCACGCATGGCAGAGGGGCTGAGCAGGAGCCCTAGTACCAGGAATATGGGTACTACGACCGAGCTGAGCCAGAACGTCGCGGCCAGGGTGACCTAGACGACGGTGCCAAGTGGTGGAAGACGGCGTCGCGGCAAAAGCGGTAGACCAAGACGGCCAGGTCGAAGAAGACGAGAGTGGTGCAGCGGAAGAAGGAAGGCGAAGGGTGTAAAGGGGCCCCGTGCTGTCACACCGGAGTAGTGGACGCCGGGAGGCCGAATCCTTTACAGTGAGGCCAGAAGAATCAAACTCGATGGAACAAGAATTGTCAGCTGTAAACTGACGAATGGAAAGAATGTTATGAACCATCTGAGGAGCAACAAGGACATTGGAAAGACGAAAAGAGCAAGGAGCAGAACCCACGGCGGTGACAGGAAGACAAGACCCGTCACCAACCATGATGGAAGAAGGACAAGAGGGGTGTGGGGGTCGAACAGAAGAGAGGATACCGGCATGTGGGGTGGTGTGGAAGGAGGCACCCGAGTCGGCGATCCACTCGGTGCAGACCGGCGGCGTCCCCCCCATGGCGCTGAAGGACTGCGCCAGTGCGGCCTGGTCCCACCCCCAGGCCAGGTCGGCTGCTGGCTGGATGGAGCGGGCGGTGTCCAGAACGGCGCGAACAGGGGAGCAGCAGCGGCGAGCATGGCCACCGGCTGGGGCAGAGGACGAGGGCACGCGACGGCCTGGACCGGCGCGACGTGCGCGACGGGCGCGACAGCCTGTGCAGCGGCGAGAGAGGCAGCGGCCCGCGCGGGGTCCCTGGGCGCGACGGCCTAGGCGGCGTGCGCAGCGGGCGCGACGGCCTGCGCGGCGTGCGCGGCGGCGAGGGAGGCAGCGGCCCGCGCGGCGGGCGCGACTGCGGCCCCAAAGGCGGCGGCGGCGGCCAGGTCTGCGGGCGCGACGGCCTGAGCCTGCGCGGCGGGCGCGATGGCGGCCTGCGCAGCGTGCGCGGCGGGCGCCCGCGCGGCTTGCACGGCGGATGCGATGGCGGCCTGCGCGGCGTGCGCGGCGGCGCGGCCCGCGCCGTGGTGCGGAGGAGGCGACTGGGTGGCGGCCTGGAACAGAGCCGCGCCCTGGAGGGGTGGCAGTGCGCGTCGAAGAGCTGCATGGCAGGGGCGGGGGCGGGGGCCGAGCCCGCACGCGCGCCCCCTGTGCCAATCACCGCCTCCCCTGCTCCAATCGAGGTCGAGGACAGCGCGTCCCCTGCCCTAGTCGCGCCGAGGGTGGGAGGAGGCGCGAGCAGGGGTCGGGACGCGGCCCGCGCGGACGTGAGGGCGTCCCGGAGGTCGACGGCGGCCTGGGCGGCGCCCTGGGCGGCGGCGGCGGCAGTGCCGGCCGCCCCAGCGCCCGCACCCTCCCCGACGTCCGCCCTGGCGCCTGCGGCTGCGCCCTGGGCGGTGGCCAGCACGACGGTGGCGTAGGGCGGCCTAGCTGCGGCGCCTGGAGCAGGGGAGGGGGCGCGTTCGGCCGCGGCTGGCGGCCGCGAGCCACGAGCGGCGCCGGCCACGCCCAGCACGGCAGCGGCGGGGACTTGCGGGGCAGGTGCATCCCAGGGCCTTTGCGCCCTAGATCCGCCCGCACCAGGGGATCTGCGCCCTAGATGCGCAGCAGAGGAGAGGTAGGGGAGGTAGGAGGAGAGGGGGCCCGCAGCAGCAGCAAAGGCCGGCGGCGCGGGCTGCACTGGTTGCCGGCCAGCCAGGGAGTTGGCGGCTGTAGGGGGAGCGGCTGCTGCTACTGTGGCGGCGCGGGTGAGGGGAGGAGGGGAAGGTGGCGCCCGTAGCAGCGGCGGCGGCGCCCACGGACGGCCAACTCATGGCGGCCGCGGGCGGCCAGCTCGCGGCGGCGGTTGCAGCGGCGCCTGGAGCAGGGGCCGCAGCCATGGAGGGGGCGGCGCTAGCAGGGGAGGGGAGGGGAGGAAAGGAAGAGGAGGAGAGGGGCGGCGGCGGCTGGCCGGCCATGGCGCGCGTGCAGTGGAGCTGCGGCTGCGCCTGGGAGGATGGCGGCGGCGGCGCCTGTGCACAGGAGCTAGGCTCTGATTACCATGTTGGAGGAAATGATGGCTTGTCTTACTCCAACCCTAGAAGGGTGGGTATAAATAGATCCTATACATGTGCTTCTAGATGGGCCTCTATACACATGGGCTCAATATACTCCAACAAAGGGTACTGTGATGCCACGTATCCTGTCATTACAGCAGGGCCAACTCTAACTGTCACAGCACTGAGGTATGTGCCTTTGGTGCCGTGACAATTATCGCTGAATTACAGGGCTAGTTTTTAGAAATTGTACCTCAGAGTGTCCCTTTGCAAAATAAAATTCTCAAAAGAACTAAATAAAAAAAATCTCACATGTGGTAAGCAGCCATGGATTAATTTTTCCACCCATTTTACTGCATGTGTTAACCTTTTCAGTATTCTTCCATATGCTATGTCATTGACCGAATTCTTGACAGGTTAAACACTGCGATAAAAAAAAAGTCGAGCGTCTCTGGTTGCTTGGAACGATAGGAGGGTAGCAAAGGAAGTAGATTTTGTTATTTTCACTATCAATTTAGGAGCTCTTAGGTAGGACCAGCCCTAACGCACAGATCTGGCACATCCAATCCTGATGCTAACTTACTGATGCAATTAGAATTCTAGTTGCTGAAGTAGACAAACTAACTTTTCTCCAACGTAAACAAAGTAACATAGAGACATCGTTCTTGCTGCTGTTTCTTGCACCCGAATGGTCCTTGCTTCAAGCCTGGCTGCTAGTGTGCCCAGTGCACTTGCTGTGTGACAGTTCAGCCCTCTTGTCTGCATCACACATCCTTAATGAATTTGCGCAGCGGTAAAGCTGTTGCCTTGTGACCATGAGGTCACGGATTCAAGTCCTGGAAACAGCCTCTTGCAGTAATGCAGGGAAAGGCTGCGTACAAAAGACCCATGTGGTCGGACCCCTCCCCAGACCCTGCACAAGCGGGAGCTAAATGCACCGGGCTGCCCTTTTTTAATGTGATTCATAATTTACTTTTTGTTACCTTTCTTTGCATCAAATCTTTCTTGCTCTAGTGGAACCATGTCATGAAACACAATCTACTCATCCTGATTTCTTAGATAATTGCTGATCTGTATAACTTCTGTCATTCTTCATTTGAGTTTCTTCCTTTGTGACAATATTGCCTGTTTCAGGTGTGTTGTTCTGGTCATGGAAAGAATGGAACACTGTCGGCCCTTCAACAATCTATTCGTCCAGATTTAATTACCGAGGTGCATATATTTTTTTTCCTGTTCTTTTGATCAATCACCCTTTATCACTCTTTTGGAAAGAAGAAAATGCTTGGTATGCAATTTTCTTTCTTTGTCAATTGATGCCACTATTATGCCTGGGATTGTTCATTTGGACAAAGTTGCATTTGTACTTTTGATGTTGCAAACTCTGGTTGGGCTACTTAACAGACCCAGTGCACATTCATTCGCTATGCGTAACTTTGACCTAATGAAATACACGTAGAGGTTATTTTTTGTTGGACTTTGGGGATGGTAATGTAATCACAATAGGTTATAATGTTATATACATGTTGTAACATGTCAATATGTTAACATTGCTGGATAACCTGACATGTATTGACAGAAAAAAACAAAAGGTCTAGTCCCCAAAATTATCGCTCGTCATGTAATAGCAGAAAAATTCAGTCACCGGGTCATACCAGGGCTGCTCAATTTACCACTACATTTCCCTTTGTGAAACTCTAACAACATACTTCACCATTTTTCTTCTGCCTTCCCATCTTATATTAGTATTTTCTATTTTGCAATCATCAATATGCATGTTATATTTTGAATTTAGGGAAAATTGTGAAAAGGCTTATAGTGCACTCATGTCCATACTTCCCCCAGACACATCTTGGTACAAACTAAACCAGACCCCCAACTAATTGATACCTCATAAACTCCCCCACTCACCAAACCTATACTGTCCAATTTCTTGTCACATGCCATTGCCACCTTTTCATGGGTTTGATAACTGGGCTGTGGCATAGATGGGTTTGATGGGTTGAATAACTGGATGCTTATAGGCAGTACCATCAGAGTGGTGGATGGATCTTAATGTCATTGTCATTGGCAGAGAAGCTGTGTCCGCAGAAGAAGACCAATGATAATGAGGGGATATTTGTCGCTGTAAATGGTTGGTGTTGGAGGCAGATTTTTAGCTGATTCGTTAGTATTGTCCTTGGTGAGGATAACTTGGTTGTGGTTTTGAGCATTTCCGTGATGATGTGTAAGAGAGCTTATCTGTGGCTGTTGTGTAGATCAGGAGGGGGCTTGTGTTAATTTTTAGCGATTAGGATGATGACATTACTACCAGGCATGACAATCACTGTTTAAGTGAAAAAGTGAATCATGTGAAAAAATTGGGGACTAGACATAGCGGGAAAATAGAAGGGAATTGACTTGTCAGAAGTGTACAGTACCCAAATAACTTATATTGTGGAAATTAATATTGTGCAATTATAGGTTGACACCGGTATCATTATCTTTGTCTTTTTTGTTCTCAGAAGTTTCAATTTCGTTGTCCCAAGTATTTTGCTTATGTTTGTTCATAACTTGTGTAGGTGGAACTACCAAGTTGCACAGGTATTTGGACGGTTTACTACAAGAGTTCCCGTGGAATTATAACTGAGGATAATGAATATCATGCTTATTTGATAATAAGCCTAGAAAGCCGTACAATGGTAACTCTATTTCCATTTCCTTTTTCCTCCTTGAAGACTTGAATACATTATATAGTGAGTTCTGAGTTATTACAATTATGTGGGACTAAAGATAATAGTATCTCGAGTCTTGGTATTAGTAGAATATGGAATTTTAGAGAGTTGATTGTCGAAAATATGATATTTGAATGTTTTCTGGCCTTCATCTTTCTATGGTGAGTATAGACCTGTTCACACCCCTTGCCTGGCCTGAAAAAGCATGGCTTTGAAAAGCTAGGTTCGTCCAGCTGTACCCATGCCTGAAGAGTGCGACAGGTCCGGGTCGTTTGGACTAGGCTAGGTTGCCATGAACAATTAGTCGAATGATTCCTCCACTTTGGTTAGATTTACTGGGACCTGGATCTCACTATGAACTGTGCTTGGCTGGGTGTTTTAATGCTTATGTATGTTTCTGAAATAATGGTTGTATTTTTTCTCTAACTCTCATGTCGTATTATTTGTGGACTTTAAAATCATAGGACACAACTGATAGCTAGTGTGCTACCCTTCTGTGTCTAATTTGTGGATTTGCATACTCGACATCATTTGTGCATCTTTTGAATGGCCTTTGTTGGTGTATATGTGAGTCCATGTATAGAGGCCCATTTAGAGAATCTATATATCCCACCCTTCTAGGGTTTGGAGGAATACAAGCCATTATTCTCTCCTACATGGTATCATTTGCCTAGGGTTTCCCCGCCGCCGCCGCCATGGCTGGCCGCCGGCCGCTGGCGCCTCCTCCTCTCTCCTTCCCTCCCCTCCTCTACCTCTGCTGCGGCCGCCGCTCCTGCGTCCAGCACCTGCTTCGTCTTCCCCCTTTCCTCTGCTCTGCTCCAGGCGTGCCATGACGCCGGGTCCTCTGCCCCAGGCGCGCGGCTCTAGGCCGCCGACCTCGCGCGCGCCGAGCAGGACTGCCGCGATGCCTTCGCGGTCCAAGCCGCCGACCTCGCGCGCCGAGCAGGCCTGCGACGCCGAGGCCTGCCACCATGGCGCGGGATTCGCGGGATCCGCGGCCGCCGCTCGATCCAGCCCCTAGGGGGGTGCGCCGCCGCCGCCCAGGCCTACGGCGCGGGCTCTGGCGCATGCGCCGCCCCTGCCCCTGCTGCGCTGGCCGCTAGCGCTGGGGGCTCCGCCGCCCCGGCCTTCCAGGCCGCCCAGAGCGCGGCCGCCCAGGTCCTGGCGCCGCCTGCCGCTCCTCTAGCGCCGGCCGCTGGCTCTGTCCTGGGCGCGGGAGCCGCGACCCTGCACGCGCCCTCCTCTGCTGCTCCCACGGCCGGCGCAGCCACTGCCGCTGCTGCCCACGCTGGCGCGGCCCTCCCTCCTCTGGCCCCGGCCTCTGCGCGCGTGGCCCTTCCAGGCCACTGCCGCCGCTGCGAGTGGCACGGGCGCCCCCGGCGCGTGCGCATGGCCGCCCCGGGGCGCCGGCGCCGCCCCATCCGCCGCGGTCGACGACCTGCGCGGCGTCGACTCGCACCTCAAGGCTTACGAGCGCGCACAGGAGATATTGCAGGACCTCGATGCCAAGCTCGTCGAGGCCAAGCTCGTCCAGGCCGCGCGGGCGCCCGCCGCGCAGGCCGCCGTTGCGCCCGCCGCGCATGCCGCGCGAACGCACGCCGCGCAGGCCGCCGCGCACGCCGCGTAGGCCGCCGCCGCGCCCGCCGCGCACGCCGCGTGGGCCGCCGCCTCCCTCACCGCCGCGCACGCCGCGCAGGCCGTCGCTCCAAGGGACCCGCGCGGGATGCCCCCCGCGGACGCGCCGTTCGCCGCCGCCGCCGCCGCCTTCAGCGGGCATCCGATCGCCGCCGGCGCTGCAACGGCCGAAGCTACTCTCGCCATGGCCCTCCTCGCCGCCAAGACCCACCAGGCTCCGCTCTCTGGATCTGGATCCCGGACTGACCCTCTCTTTGGTGCTCCTCTCACCGGCAAGACCAGGAGTGGGGGAGGCCGCAGGCGTCGTCGTCGGGGCGGACGTGGTAGTGGTGCTGGCGGCGCTACCTCTGGTGGTACTGGTGGAGGCTGTCGGGGCACTCTGGCCCTGACTCCGGCTCCTGCTCCTGGCCCTGGAGGTACGGCCTGGCCATCCTTCAGCGCCCCATGGCCAGGGCGCATCCCGGTGTGGCCGTTTCAGGGTCGGGGGGCGGGGGGAGGGTCCTCAGCCCTAGCCGGCGGCCATGTTCGCCGCTGCTGCTTCCCTGTTCGTGCAGTCCTTCAGTGCCATGGGGCGGACGCCGCCGGTCAGCACCGAGTGGATCGCCGACTCGGGTGCCTCCTTCCACACCACACCACATGCCGGTATCCTCTCTTCTGTCCGACTCCCACACCCCTCTTGTCCTTCCATCATGGTTGGTGACGGGTCTTGCCTTTCTGTCACCGCCGTGGGTTCTGCTCCTGGCTCCTTTTGTCTTCTCAATGTCCTTGTTGCTCCTCAGATGGTTCATAATGTTCTTTCCATTCGTCAGTTTACTGCTGACAATTTTTGTTCCATCGAGTTTGATTCTTCTGGCCTCACTGTAAAGGATTCGGCCTCCCGGCGTCCGCTACTCCGGTGTGACAGCACGGGGCTCTTTTACACCCTTCGCCTTCCTTCTTCCGCTGCACCACTCTCGGCTTCTTCGCCCTGGCCGTCTTGGTCTACTGCTTTTGCCGCGACGCTGTCTTCCACCACCTGGCACCGCCGTCTTGGTCACCTTGGCCGCGACGTTCTGGCTCAGCTCAGTCGTAGTACCGATGTTCTTGGTACTAGGGCTCCTGCTGAGCCCCTCTGCCATGCTTGCCAGCTCGGTCGTCATGTTCGGCTCCCTTTTTTTTCTTCTTCTTCGCATGCGACGTATGCATTTGATCTTGTTCACCGTGACCTATGGACCTTGCCAAGTCTGAGACCTTCCCCACCCTCCTCCACTTCTTTGCCTAGGTGTCCACTCAGTTCGGCCTCACAGTTAAAGCCGTCCAGTGTGACAACGGGCGGGAGTTCGACAACTCGACCTCCCGTTCTTTCTTCCTCTCTCGGGGTGTTTAACTGCGTATGTCTTGTCCGTATACCTCTCAGAACGGTAAGGCTGAGCAGATGATTCGCACGACGAATGACGTCGTGCGCACCCTTCTGATCCAGGTCTCTCTGCCCCGCGCTTCTGGGCTGAGAGCCTCCACACCACCACCTACTTGCTCAACCGTCTTCTGTCTATTGCTTCTCTTGATCCCACTCCATACCATGCTCTTTTCGGTACCCCTCCTCGCTACGACCACCTTCGGGTCTTCGGGTGTGCGTGTTATCCTAACACCTCCGCCACTGCTCCTCACAAGCTGGCGCCCCGCTCGACTCGTTGTGTGTTCCTTGATTACTCCCCTGACCACAATAGGTACCGATGTTTTGACCTCACCTCTCGCCGCGTCCCGATCTCCCGACACGTCGTCTTTGACGAGTCGGATTTCCCCTACTCCACTTCCTCCACACCTTCTCCTGACCCCGAGCTGGAGTCTCTGTTTCCGACTGACCCGGTGGTTCACCCACCTTTTACTGTTTGTCATTTCCCTGCAGGTTTTCCCAGCCCCGGGACCTCCGATCGTGCCACGCGTGGCCCCGGGACCTCCGATCGTGCCGCGCGTGGACCCGATGTCTCCTGCTGCGCCAAGCGCGGCCCCGGTGCCTTCCCCTGCACCTGCGCGGTATGCTCAGCCGGTGCAGGTGTACCGGCGTCGTTCGGCGCCGACACCGGCACCGCCGCGGTACGCTGAGCCGGTGCAGGTGTACCGGCGTCATTCGGTGCCGACACCGGCGCTGCCTCCTGCTCCGGAGGCTCCTGGGATGCCTCCACCGGAGACGTCGCCGCCGCCGCCTCCACTGGCTCCCTCTCGAGCCGAGCCGGCGGTGTACCACCCGCCCGTCGTCCATCGGGATACTCGGCATATCCTTCCCATGGTGACTCGGCAGATGGTGTCTCAGGCCGCGACTCTCTCCGCCGCCGAGGGAGAGCCGCGGGTCTCTTAGGTACTCTTCTCTGTCCGCGACGCCTTGGCGGATCCTCACTGGCGTCGCGCGATGGAAGAGGAGTACGCGGCTCTTCTTGCTAACCAGACATGGGACCTCGTGCCGCGTCCGTCTGGTTGCAATGTGGTGACTGGCAAGTGGATCTAGACGCATAAGCGTCGGGCTAATGGCACACTGGAGCGCTACAAGGCTCGCTGAGTTCTCCGGGGGTTCACTCAGCGACCTAGTGTGGACAAGAAGAGAGTACAAATAGAGTACAAAGGTGGCTACGTTGAGGCTGGAGCGAAACTCCGAGAAGGTCGAGGAGGGCAGTCCTTTGGTGAAGATGTCAGCAAACTGGGAGGTAGTCGGTACATGGAGGATCCGAACATCGCCGATGGCGACTCTGTCGCGCACGAAGTGTAGGTCGATCTCCACATGTTTCGTCCGCTGATGCTGGACCGGGTTGGTGGAGAGATACACGGCACTGACGTTGTCGCAGTAGACGAGCGTGCTCTTGGCGAGCGGGCTGTGGAGTTCCGCCAAGAGCTATCGTAGCCAGGACGCCTCCGCCACGCCGTTAGCGACAGCCCGGTACTCCGCCTCGGCACTGGAGCGGGAGACAACCGGCTGCCGCTTGGACGACCAGGAGACCAGGTTGCCGCCCAGGAAAGACGGCGTAGCCGGAAGTGGAGCGACGAGTGTCCGGGTAGCCAGCCCAGTCTGCGTCGGTGTAGACCACCAGCTCAGCAGAGGACGAGCGGTGAAGTACCAGGCCGAAGCCCACAGTGCCACGGACGTACCGAAGGAGACGCTTCAGCGCAGCAAGGTGTGACTCCCGAGGATCATGCATATGGAGACAGACCTGCTGAACAGCGTTGGTGAGGTCCGGCCTAGTGAAGGTGAGGTACTGTAAAGCGCCGGCCAGACTCCGGTAGGCAGTAGGATCAGCCACCGGATCACCCAGATCAGCAGACCGGATCACCCGAAGACCCGAAGGTGGTCGTAGTGAGGAGGGGTACCGAAGAGAGCGTGGTGTGGAGTGGGAGCAGGAGAAGCAGTGGAAGGAAGGCAGTTGAGCAGGTAGGTGGCGGTGTGGAGGCTCTCAGCCCAGAAGCGCGGGGGCAGAGAAGCCTGGATCAGAAGGGTGCGCACAACGTCGTTCGTCTTGCGAATCATCCACTCAGCCTTGCCGTTCTGAGGAGAGGTATACGGACAAGACATACGCAGCTGAACACCCCGAGACAGGAAGAAGGAACGGGAGGTTGAGTTATTGAACTCCCGCCCGTTGTCACACTGGCCGGCCTTAACGGTGAGGCCGAACTGAGTGGACACCCAGGCAAAGAAGTTGAGGAGGGTGGTGAAGGTCTCAGACTTGGCGTGCAAAGGAAACGTCCAAGAGTAGTGCGAGAAGTCGTCGACCACCACCAGATAGTACTTATAACCAGAAAGGCTAAGTACAGGAGAGGTCCACAGGTCACAGTGAACAAGGTCAAAGGCATGCGTCGCATGCGAAGAAGAGGAAAAAGGGAGCCGAACATGACGACCGAGTTGGCACGCATGGCAGAGGGGCTCCGCAGGAGCCCTAGTACCAGGAACATCGGTACTACGACTGAGCTTTGCCAGAACGTCGCGGCCAGGGTGACCAAGACGGCGGTGCCAGGTGGTGGGAGACGGCGTCGTGGCAAAAGCGGCAGACCAAGACAGCCAGGGCGAAGAAGAAGATGAGAGTGGTGCAGCGGAAGAAGGAAGGCGAAGGGTGTAAAGGGGCCCTGTGCTGTCACACCGGAGTAGCGGACGCCGGGAGGCCGAATCCTTTACAGTGAGGCCAGAAGAATCAAACTCGATGGAACAAGAATTGTCAGCTGTAAACTGACGAATGGAAAGAAGGTTATGAACCATCTGAGGAGCAACAAGAACATTGGGAAGACGAAAAGAGCCAGGAGCAGAACCCACGGCGGTGACAGGAAGGCAAGACCCGTCACCAACTATGATGGAAGAAGGACAAGAGGGGTGTGGGGGTCGGACAGAAGAGAGGATACTGGCATGTGGGGTGGTGTGGAAGGAGGCACCCGAGTCGGCGATCCACTCGGTGCTGACCGGCGGTGCCCGCCCCATGGCGCTGAAGGACTGCACGAACAGGGGAGCAGCAGCGGCGAGCATGGCCGCCGGCTGCGGCTGACCCTGAAACGGCCACATCGGGCCGGGAGCAGGAGTGGGAGCCGGAGTCAGGGTCAGAGTGCCCCGACGGCCTCCACCAGTACCACCAGAGGTAGCACCGCCAGCACCACCACCACGTCCGCCCCGACGACGACGCTCGCGGCCTCCCCCACTCCCGGTCTGGCCGGTGAGAGGAGCACCAAGGAGGGGGTCGGTCCGGGATCCAGATCCAGAGGGCGGAGTCTGGTCGGGTTGGCTAGGTGGGGCGCACTAACATGGTACCAGAGCCGAGGTCCCGGGTTCGAACCCACCTGGCCACGCATTTCTGCTGCGCGATTTCCCCTGCGCCTCTCGTGTGCTGAGACCTGCTGCGGGCTACGCCGGGCACTAGAACCTGCTGCGGGCTACGCCGGGCTCGCACGCCGCAGGGGGAATGATGGACTATGGATAAAAGCCCCCACCCCTCCCACTATAACACCTGGGTTTTATGGTCGGGTTGGCTAGGTGGGGCGTGCTAACACAAACCAACTCACTAAGAATTAAAAGACAAAATAACTCTATTGGACACGGATTGGGTGCAGACCTCGCCTGCGGTTGGAGCTTAGCAGTGGCTGGCATGCAGGGACAAGTGGTGATGACCTGCAGTTAACAAAAGCATTACTTCAACTTTTCGGTGAGGCCTCTGGTTTACAAACAAACCTCCAAAAGTTGTGTGATTCCTATTCAGTGTGACAACAATATTGCGGAAGTGGTTGGCAGTACACTACATTGCCCTATTTCATCCTTTTTTGGTGTGATCGATGGATTCATGGCAACCGTCTTGATGATTTAGCACCGAATGTTTTTAAGAGAGTGTTTCTATAAGAGTGAGGAACAAAAGAAATGTGGCAGAAGCCCTCCTTGAGTTGACTTGGGTCAGATATAAGGGGTGCTCTTGGTTGGCTGGGTCTAGCTGAGTATTTGGAAATTTGGGACATATTAGCAGGCATTAGTCTCAACACTAATGAAGATGCCCACATCTAGAGGTTTGAATTCTCCGGCACTTTTTCCACCAAGTCGGCTTACCGAGCATTCCCCATCGGCTCTACTTCCTTCGAGCCTTGGAAAAGGATATGGAAATCTTGGGCACCGGGTAAATGCAAAATCTTTATTTGGCAAAATACGCTCGTTGTGCACATATGACCGTGCATGTACATAGTTGACAAGTTCATGCATCCATTCACATGTTTTACAACTTGTTGGACCAAAGTGATACAACCGTAAAAGTTGTATGGTGGGTGCAATCTACTCTTACATAATTATGCCACTCATTGTGTGGTTGAACATAAGGTCTCTGGAACATAAATAGAGTTTGATCAACATTCGAAGTTATTCCCTGGCATATAAGAAATTGCCCCCAAACTTAGCCTGATTATTATTTTAGGAGTGATTTCTGATATGCCACTTAATATTCAGTATGCCACTTATTGTGTGGTTGAACATGGGCCCTTGAATACCTGTAGCATGCGACCGGCATATGAAGTTATTCAGTGGCATATAAGAAATCACCCCTAAATTTAATCACTATTTTCTATCCCCAGCCAGATGTATACATAGTTACTTGTCTTCCGTATAAGTAGCTGCACTGCCATCCAGTTGTCTCTACAACCAGTATTTCCATATTCGATCATGTGATACGGATGTATGTTTAAAGTTGTTTATTTAAGGATAATTGATTTGGTGTTTAACAATATATTCTACCACTGGGCATGATCCTCTAATTTCTTTTGACGAAATGTGTGCTTGTTTGATCTGCTAGGGGAGTTATGTATGTTTTATTTCCATTGGGGTTGCTCCACCATTCTTTTAAAAAAAGTACTCGTTTATTTTTCTATTTAACATATAGTTCATTTCAATTTGGCTTGAGAATTTTGCTTGAGAAAAGAATTACTAAATGTGCACCATTATTGTGTTTCAAAGGTACTTCAGACAGGTGATGATCTAGGAGAAGTTACTGAAACAGTTGATTATAATGTCCAAGCAAGCACAATTGCTGCTGGTAACTTGTTTGGGAGGTATGGCCCACTGCTAATCAAATCATTTTCTTGTCACTTTATATATTGTTGTTGTACAAGCGCATGCATATGTGGAGTGATTGGTGCCTCGGATTGGTTGGGGTCATTCATTCTGATCTACTGCCTTTGACCCTTGTTTAGACCTGTAGCCCTTGGTTCCTGGTGACTAATTGCTATGGCTTTGTATTAGAGTATATTTGGTAGTTGTAGATATACGTATCGTAAACTGCCATATGTATCTCGGGAGCCTTGCCCCCCAACTCTTGTACTCTTATATATACCGGCCGAGGCCTCAATGCAAACAATCCATCCATTATACACCAATTCTATCACTTCTACATGGTATCACAGTTTAGGGTTTGAGATCCTGGGCAACCTTTCGCTGCCCTAACCCTAGCGTCGCCGGCGCCCCTCCTCTCGCGCCGCCGCCGTCCCCCTGTTTCCCACGGCGCCCCTCCAGGGCGCCCCCTCGCCGGCCTTCTAGCGCGCCCCCGGGGAGGTCGCCCATGACCTCTGCCGGGGGCAGCGCCCTCCATCACGGCGGATCGAGTTAATCCGCCGCCCTTAGAGTGTCAAGCAGTAGCAGATCGGCGTACCTCGTCACCCGCATGGAATCCGCCGACGATCCGATCCGCGCTGCCGTGGTGGCAGTCGCAGTCTCCTGGCGGCGCCCGTGACCCACCTTGTGCTGCCGTGGTGGCAGTAGTGGCTCCGCGTGGCGCCTTCAACTCGTCGTCGACGAATTCCGTGCAGCACCTCCGCTCCGACCTGTCGCCTTCACGCCAGGCTTCCCGTCTGGATCCCGCGTCGGCTGCACCGTCCACCCGGCGGCCTCCTCTGCAGCGCCCGTGCGGCTCTGTCCCGCGCGCCTCACGCGGGCTCCCTCCGCTGCCGGTCGCGCCTCTTCCCTGGCGGCTTCCTCCGCATCTCGGGGGGATCCGTCGTCGCCGGCCAGGACGTGCGCCACGCTCCGGATCCGCTGCCATCCCTGGCGGGGATCCTCCATCGCCTCCGGCTACCTGCCGTCGCCGGGAGGGACGCGTGCCACCCGCCCTCATCGCCGTCGCCTGGCCACCTCTTTCTCACCCTCTGTTTATCTCTCTCGCGCCGTGGCTATGGTCCGTCGTTGACCATGATGAGCAGGGGAGAGGATAAGAGTGGGGAGGAGGCCTGTGCTATGCGCACCAAGAGGCTCTACGCGAAGATTTGCTGCTGCTGATTTATTTTTGGTTAGTTTCTCTGATTTTTACTCGATCACTGATCGAGATTGAGTCGCCCACCGCCCGTCGACCTTGCGCCTCTACTTCGACATCGGCGTCGACTTCACCGGCCTCTTCTTCGTCTTCGACATGCGACATGGTGACATGGACGCTGCCCTAGGAGATGCCCATCTGCACTGCCCTCCTCGCCGCTTCGTTCGCACGTCGACCTTCGCCGGCTCGTCGTCGCCTTCACCGATCAGGACGCCTTCACCGACTTCGCCCACCGTCGTCCCGCCTCACGCTACTCGGTCTGATCAGCCGATGTGCGTGATCCACTCGGCTCCCGTGACGTCCGTCCTCGAATTGCGTGCCTCTTCCCTGAGTATGGAGGGCTGCCGTTGCTTCGCCTCTTCGGGAAGCCGCGGCGCCACCCGTGGTCTTCCTCGTCGTTGCATCTTCACCGCCGCCGACTACGTCCTCGACTTCGTCCACGCCGGCCACTTCGACCGCATCTTCGACATCGTCTACGACTACGTCAGTGCGCGCCTTCTTCGAGCTCCGCCGCCACGTCCTCCGGATCATCAGGCCTTGCGCCAGATCGTCCGGGGTTACCTTGTCGCTTCGTCCAGCACCACCTCGTCGCCATCGTCGCCGTCCACTTCTACCCCTTCGTCTACTCCAGCAACTGCGGGCTGCATCGGCATCTTCTTCCTCGCCATTCTTCTGCGCCTGCAACCGTCGTGGAGGCCTTCTCTGTTGGTCCCTCGGCGACGGCGTCTGGTTGTGCATCCTCCCTTGCACGTCCGGTATTGGCAACACCGGTGCGTGCCCATCGTCCCCGATGCGTTCCCGAGCCTGGCAAACTCGGCCATGTGTCGCCCGATGGCCTGACTGCATCGACTTTGGCATCGCTCCCTCTACGACTGCCTCGACGCGTCGCCATTTTCGTCTCCGGCGTCTTCTCCATTACGCCACCACCATGGCGCCTCCTCGTGTGCCCGCGGCTTCATGTGCGGCTACCTCGTCTTCGGCAACTTCGACAGCTCTACGTCGACCACGACTACTCTATGCACGACATCTTCAACCATGGCTCCTTCAGCTCGGCTATCTCGACATCAGCACAAAGGGCTACCATTCGCATGAGTTACTCGCCAGTTTTCTCTCCAGTCGCAGCATCCGCACCACACCGACGTTATGACTGCGGGGGGATGTTAGTTCGTTGGCTACTGCTTTCGGCTTCTTCTCCAGTCTCACCGTTTGCGGTGCTCCCACTGTGACTGCTGGAGAGTATTAGAGTATATTTGGTAGTTGTAGATATATGTATCGTAAACTGCCATATGTATCTCGGGAGCCTTGCCCCCCAAGTCTTGTACTCTTATATATACCGGCCGAGGCCTCAATGCAAACAATCCATCCATTATACACCAATTCTATCACTTCTACACTTTGCTATATTGTACTAAACTTGTTAGTTACCATTACACTGTATTGGTTATTCAATTAATGATAATTACGAATTATCTCTATTGGAGTCTTGAAATCTAAATTGCAAGATATACCTATTAGTTTTTCTGCCTTATCAATGGCTGTGCTTGGATCTGCGTCTGCATCGAGTGTGACGAAGAAAAGTGAGGAAAGCCTGCTGAACGGTTTGCGTCAAACATGGGTCCGACGAGCACCCCTGCGGGCAAAACGTGAGGTTTGAACTTGTGGACGCCAGATGCGAGATGTGGGGTGGGGTCGGCTTCTCAATGCGCTGCGACACGCTTCTTTGAGCCACTATTCCAATCAAGGCTAATATCACGTGAATTTTTGGCAGTCTAAAGTGGCAACAAATGATCAAATCAAATATAGTAGCATAATAGTGCTGCAAATTAACCAGGTTCTCTTGGTAAAAACTAGCGTTACCACAGCTGTTGATAACAAAATGTTCTTACTCCTGGCTGTTACAATCAGCAACTCAATCTATTCCATGGCCCAAAGGGGCAGAATATACATGTGTACAATATGCAAAGAGGCCCTCCAACTAAAGGGAAATACAGGAGAGTATATATATATGTGTGTATATATATATATATGTAAACCCCCACCCCCAAACTCATGGGGGATCCACAACACTGATTTTGGAGAGGAAGTAGCTGTGTTGAGCCCTTGGTGTTGAGCCCTTGTCTGTGCCTTTGTGAGGAAGTCCGCTAATTGAAACTTGGAAGGCACATATTGAAGAGCCACAATCTGATCATGCACCTGCAATCTCATGTAAGAAGCATCAACACCGATATGCTTGGTGAGTTCATCCTTCATAGGGTCCCGAGCAATACTGATCGCACAAGTACTATCAGAGGAGAGGGAGGTGTTGGTCTGCAATCCATCACACCGAAATCCTCAAGTAGCCACTGGAGGTCTGGAGCTAGGTGATCTCAGCTGTCATTACTGCCATAGCCCTCAACTCAACTCAGCATTTGAATGTGAAACTGCTGTTTGCTTTTTGGTTTTCCATGCAATCAAGGAGGACTCAAGGAAGACAAAATAAGCAGAGAGAGAGAGAGGGAGGAAAGGAGGGGTGGGGGGAGGAGAGGGGGGGGAGGGAGGGAGGGAGGTGTGTGTAAAGCTGGGTGGGTGCAGAGACAAACCGACTCAGGATGTGAACAACATGGGAGATGTCAGGACGAGTGATCCCAAGGTAGACGAGACTACCAACAAGATGCGGTAGCGAGTTGGATCGGCAAGAGGCTCACCATTAGTGGCTCGCAACTGAACACCAAGCTCCATGGGTGTGTCAACTGTGCGGTGATCGGTGAGAGCAACACGAGAGAGATCTTGAATGTACTTCACCTAGGAGAGGTAGATGCCTGACCTCGAGACCAAGGAAGTAACGAAGAGGACCCAAATTAGACAGTAATAATTTATCACTAAGATGCTTCTTCACAAATTCAATGAACTGAGTAATGATCATATTATCAACATAGAGAAGAAGCGTGCGACCACGAGGGGAAGTGTGGACAAAGAGAGCGGGATCGTGGGTGCTGGGCTACCAGCATAAGTGACAATGGAGGAAAAACGCTCAAACCAGGCTCGAGGAGCCTGCTTGAGGCTGTAAAGGGAGCGATGCAGACGATAAACCATGCCATCTGGAACAGAGTAGCCTAGAGGTGGCTGCATGTAAACCTCCTCATGTAGCTCACCTTTGAGAAATGCATTCTTGACATCAAGTTGGGAGATGGACCACTATCGGACAGAGGCAACAACGTGAAGAGTTCGAGCTGTGGTCATGTGAGCAATGGGTGCAAAAGTCTCATCATAATCACGACCGTGCTCCGGCTGAAAACCACGAGCTACAAGATGAGTCTTGTAGCGCTCAAGGGAGCCATCATAGCGAATCTTGATCTTATAGACCCACTTGCAAGTAATAGGAGTCACCTGAGGAAGCATCAGGACAAGATCCCATGTACCAGTACGCTCCAAGGCAGCAATCTCCTTAGCCATGGCGTGTTGCTAGTCAGGGTGGATAACAGCCTCTCGGTAAGTGGCTGGCTCAACAAGTGCAGTAACAGTGAAGCCATAGCGCTCTTGAGGTCGTAGAGCACCACGATCACGAAGATCATACTGAGATGGCGACTCAGGAGCAGGATCAAGGAGTGAGGAATAAGACTCGAGTGAAGGTGAAGGTGGAGTTCTCGGACGACGATTAAATGTGAGTGATTGCATGAGGAGGGACCACCACAGGAGTAGGTTCGAGGAGTGAGGAAGACGACTCAGGGGAAGGCGGAGGTGGAGGTCTCGGGCGACGAGAGTAGACTTAGGTGATCTCACGTGGAGGGACCATCACAGGAGTAGGACTTGGGGATAGCAGAGAAGACACAAGAGGGGAAAGAGGAATCTCGACGGGAGGAGTCCTAAAGTGTGACTGAGAAGGCTCAGGTGGAGGTGGAGGAACTATAGAAGGAACTGAAGGTGGTGGTAGTGGAGTGGATGGCAGCAGAAGAGGCACGTCAGGAAGAGTCAAGGAGATATACTCCGCGGTAGTGGAAGAGAAGGTGGAGGAGGACCGAGGGTAAAAAAGGCGGGGTTCATCAAAGGTGACATCTCGAGATATCCTCATTCGATATGCAATAGGGTTGTTGCAGCGATAACCCTTATGCTTCGTACTGTACCCAAGAAAAACACACTCAACGGATTGAGCAGTTAGCTTGGTGCGCTCACGAGGAGGGAGAACAAAGCAGGCACACCCAAAGCAACGGAGATGACTATAGTTGGGTGGATGGCCAAACAAACGCTCATACGGGGTGCAACCTTGAACAATTGGTAGGATGTAGCTTCCTTGGATTCAAATACAGTGCAGCCCCAATGCCCCATAGAGTGGATGATCCATTTGTTTCTCCCAACGTCGATCAATTATCGCCATGATCTTCTCGAGCAACCTTTTCTTGGTTTGGATGGCAAAGCTTAGCTTGATCCTTTCCTTTGCATGATTCATTAAAGCTTGAACCTCTGGCATTGCTGGCTTCTCATCTCCATCAACCACCCTAAGCACAATAAGAAGTGGTGCTGAAGTTCTAAGGCAATCTTCAACTTTGTTCCAAAATTCTGTAGAGAGCACAATGTCATGCACATCTAGACCAGCTTTGGTTTTTGCCAATTTGTTCCCAATCCATTTTTCAGTAACAAATAAACCCGTCAATGCATCCTTGTGCTTGTGCAAACTCTTCATGGTAAGAAAGGTTGTTGCAAAATGAGTTGCTGTAGGTCTCACAAGATCAGCCCAACCTGTCTTCTCTCTCAGGGCATGAAGGATACTCCCATGTCTATATATGAAAGTTGTCACATGCCTTGCACGGGAAATAGGATTCTTGAACTCCTTCAAATTCCCAATGTCTTCTAGCATGAGATCCAAACAATGTGCAGCACATGGACTGCAAAATATTGTAGGAATCCTCTCCATTAGAAGCTTGCCCGCTGCCTTGAAGTTAGTACCATTATCTGTGACAACATGGACGACCTTGTCTTTTCCAATGTCCTCAATTCTTTTCTCTAGCAAATCAGCAAGCATGTTTGCATCATGTACTTCACTTGATGCATCGACAAACTCCAAGAAGTAAGTTCCCTCCGGGTCACTAGGAAGTTAATCAAGTGGCATCCTTTCCTATCAGACCAGCCATCCGACATGAGTGTGCAGCCATAATGTTTCCATGCCCGCTCATGATCCTTCCTCATGTTACTTGTTGAATTCACAGCCTGTTTAAGCGATGGCTTTCCAAGTTGATAAGGTGTTGGAGGCTTATAACTTGAACAAAAATTGTGCCGTTGCCTCAACTGCAAACTGAAATTGTCTTGCGGCTGCTGCATTAAGAGGTACAGCACACTCATAGAAGAACAAAGCCCACTGCATATCCACATAAAGTTTTTCCTCCTTGTTTTTTGCTGCTGCATTCATCGTGGGCTGATAAGAGCCTGAAAGCCTCTCATCCATGGTTATTAAGGCGTCGCCTAGTTGTCGCCTTGGCGGCAAGGCGCTCTAGCAGAGCTGGGTGTCCCCGACGCTATGCCAAAAGGCTATGAGAATAAGAGAAGGAGCGAGAGACAGTGGAAAAAGTGAGGAAAAGTGAGTTGGGAATAGGCCAACAGGTCACCACATCCCATCCAACTGGAAAAGTGAGCAGGACATGGTATGGAGTAACAGGAGAGTTGGCAGGTTGTCCATGCATGTATGAGATGAGTGTGTGAGTGAGAGAGAGTGCTTCCATTCTCTGACAGGGATAGAGAGGTGTTGCATCGTGCATGTGACAAGGTTGGAACAGAGCCTGTTGACTGATTGGCTAAACTAAGACTTCTCCTTCCCTCTTTCCCTTTCTTTATTTCTCTTCCTTCCTCCTCCCTGGTACTATTCTTGCTGTTTTACATGTTGATATGGCGTCACCTTACAATACCTAGGCGTCACCTAGGCATCATGTTGGGGGTGGGTCGCCGCATCTCGCCTTTACACTTTAAAAACCATGCTCTCATCTACCACTTCTGGTGTTTTTCGAAGCGTCTCAACAACAGATATGGTTGTCTTTTGTTGTGCAGTCTTGTTATCAGCTGTAGCCTTGTACGGTAAGGTTGCTTGCCTTCTTTTAGCTGCTGTCCCTAAACTAGGCCGAACCTTAGAAGCTTGGGAAGTTCCATTTTGTTGTGCCTCATCTGCTGTCACTTCCACCACTTCTTCTCCATCCTCATCCTCAAGGAACAATGGTCTTCTTTTCTTGTTTGACTCCAAGTAAGCTGCCATCTCCTTTCTAACTTCGGTGCTCACCCTCTCACAAATCTTTGCATCTCCAAAGCCTCCTGCTAAATGCTGCTTCAACCTTTTTATCCCTCCACGAACTGACACACCACATAAGGTGCATGTTACCTCATCTTTGTTACTAAGGTAAAATTATTACCCAGTAGCACAAAAGACAAGCACAAGCATATGGAACATAACAGCTCTGCAAAGCAACTCACTTTAAAACATATAAAATAGAGCAATTAGCATATAAATCAGAGCCCTAATGTCCTAATGATATACAAATTAGACTACTAGGCGACCACTCCACGTGTGCAAGTCGGAAGGAGATAACTTCATGTGACCATGTGTCATGTGCTGAGCTCTACTCTATTTTATAGGCACAGAACAAAAAAGGCACAAGCAATCGACAAATAAGTAGTATAGCAGCTATAGAGGTGGGACTGAGAGGAGAGGCATACCTCGGGTTGCAGGTGCCCAGCGGGCGCACGGCTTGCAGGTACGTAGCGGGAAGGGAAGCTGATTTGAAGCTGGCGGCCAGCAGGGAGGCAGCACAGAGCAATACTCCTCGATCTAGCGGATGGGAGGCTCCTCCCAATCTAGTAGCTGGGGGGGGGGGGGGGGGGGGGGGCGCACAAGGCAGATGTGCAGTGCCACCGGCTGGGCTGTGCGGCTGTGCTTCACGAAGATTTGGTCCGCCGCGCGGCTGGACGCGCCGTCGCTAATCTCGCCGGGCAGGTAAGGGGAGGAGCTCCGGCGGCTTCTAGCTTGGCAGGGAATGGTGGGTCTAGTCTAATTCCTCTCTCCCCATCTCTTCCTTACCTCCCGCCCTTATCTCATGCCTAATTTCTTCACGCGCGGTCGGCGGATGGTTCCATGCCGCAATTTCTTCCCGTGTGCATGGTTTCTTCCTGCGCCCGTTTTTCATGCGACATGGCGTCTGCCAGGGGCGCCTTGGCAATGCTAGGACGCCTAACGAACTAGGCGGATGCCTAATCGGGAAAGGTAGTCACCTTGCGCCTGGACACCAAGGCGACGCCTTTTAACCACGACACCAACTTTTAAGGGTGTGCCATTTTGGTCTAGGAATTCCAAAAGTGCATTTTTAGGTCCATCAACTTGTAATTTGTCACTTAGGTCTATAAATTTTGAAAACATATGTCCATAAACTCCGAAATGGCATTACTGGCTTTAGCATCTTCGTAGAGTTATGTATCGAAATGATCCCTTACTAAATGGTGAATGGTCAGCACCATTAGAACTTTGTCTTTATCATCATAGTGTTATTTGAATTTTTGCAGGCGACGTGTCATACAGGTATATGCCAAGGGTGCTCGTGTGCTTGATGGTTCCTTCATGACACAAGAACTAAACTTCACTATGCACGGTTCAGAATCTTCATTGACTTCTGAGCCTCTTGCAGCGGCATCTGCTTCAATTGCAGATCCATATGTTCTTTTGAAGATGGTCGATGGAACCGTTCGACTTCTTGTAGGAGGTATGGTGTGCGTATATCCACTAGTTGTGTTATTTTTCTTTCATGCTTCTTTTTTGTGCATCAGAAGAATCCATACTCCAGTGTTATCCTGATAATTTTGATGATGTTTGGATGTGATTAGCTTTCCATCGATTTGTATGCCACATGAATTTCGATCTGTGTAACATGGAATTCTGATGGGTATAGGCCACGTATTTGACTGTCACTATTCACATATTAGCACTGAAAGTTGGTTTTACACAAATATACTTGATGCTTCCCCTTGTAGAATCCTGAGGAATTTTTCTAAAGCTAAATAGAAGCTATTCTATTCGGTTTAATCTAGATTTTTTTTGGATGGCCTACCTGCTCAATTCATGGCCTATGTCTGTCATTGCCAGTTAACTGAAATCATGGGAACTTCTATTTTGTTCGCTGTACTTTTGTCTTTTTTTTTGTTAAAAAGGAGCTTGAATACTTGCTATGTTCTTCTGATGCAGATCATTCTAACTGTACTATTTCTGTCAATGCTCCTACTGTATTTGCAAGCTCAAGTGAGCGAATATCTTCATGTACACTTCACCATGACAGAGGCCCTGAGCCATGGCTAAGAAAGGCGCGTACTGATGCATGGCTATCCACTGGTATTGGAGAGGCTACTGATGGCAATGATGGTTTTTCTCATGATCAGTCAGATATATATTGCATAATTTGTTTTGAAAGCGGTAAACTTGAAATTTTTGAAGTGCCAAGTTTTAAATGTGTGTTCTCTGTGGAAGATTTTGTTTCTGGATCAGCTATTTTGTCAGATGACCTTTCCCATACTAAGGATGCTGTAATTGGAGTCCCAGATGCTACTACTGTTTCTGTGAAGAAAGAGGAAACAAATAACATTAAGATAGTTGAGCTTGCAATGCATAGATGGTCTGGTCAGTTCAGTCGTCCTTTCCTCTTTGGATTATTGAATGATGGGACATTGTTGTGTTACCATGCTTATTGTTATGATGGTTCCGAAAGCAATGCACAATGTGCTCCTTCGTCACCGAATGGTTCATCTGATATTGACAATGCCAGCGATTCAAGACTTAGAAGTTTGAGATTTCATCGCGTTTCAATTGATGTCTCAGCACGAGATGACATATCAAGTTTTACACGACCAAGAATAACAATTTTCAATAATGTTGGAGGTTATGAGGGATTATTTCTTGGTGGCCCAAGGCCAACCTGGGTTTTTGTTTGCCGACAAAGATTTCGGGTGCATCCACAGGTATCAAATGCTGCACTATTAGTGTCCTTTTTTTTTTGGGTATCTGAGATGTAACTCTTTCCTTGATATTCTTGCATGGCTAGGAAGCAATAACATTCTTTTGTTGAGTAAAATCTAACTCAGTTATTCGGCTGAACTTAATATCTTCATTCCAGAATCCAAAAGGACAAAGAAAAGTTATCTTGCAGTTTTTTCAATTAGGTGTTGACGTGTTGTTAACTATTCTCACTGTTTGTTCAATTTCATATGTGTTGGTGTATATGTGAGCCCATGTATAGAGGCTCATCTAGAGGCCCATATATAGGAACTATATATCCCACCCTTTTAGGGTTTGGAGGAAGAGAGACAATTATTCTCTCCAATATGGTATCATTAGCCTAGCCTCTCTCCCTCTCCCTCCCTCTCCCCTACAGCCGCCGCCGCCGCCGGCGCCGCCCCCCCTCCCCTCTCCTCCTCCCCCCCCTTTCTTCCTCTGCTCCGGCCACAAGCGACGGCGTGTGGCCTCTGCTGCCGCCTGTGCTGCAGCCGCCACTGCCTGGCCCAGATCCTCTGTTCCGGCCGCAGGCGTCATGGGCGCGTGGCCTCTGCTGCCGCCCGGTGCTCCAGTCGCCGCCGCCTCCCCTGCTCGCGCCCCGCCGGCCGCGTGGCCCAGAGGCGCCGCCGCCGTCCTGGCCGCGCTCGCCCCCCTGCCCGATCCGGCCGCTGCTACCGCCGCCGCTGGCGCCATCCCGGAGGGTGCAAGGGCCACCGGGGACGCAGGCCCGCAGATCCAACCGCCGCCTGGGCCACAGGCGCTGCCGCCAGGGCCGACGCCAGCGGCCTCTGGCAGGCGCCCGCGCCTGATGCCGCCGCCGCTGTGGCAGCCGCGGGGGCCGCCGCCACCGCGGGTAACGCCGCCGCGCTTGTGGTCGCCGAGGGCACCGCCGCCGACGCCGCCATCTCGGCCTGGCGTGCTCCGACCGCCGCCTTGGCCGTCCTTGAGCCTGCTCCGGCCGGGGGCGCCGCCGCCGCCGAGGACGCCGCCGATGCTACTCCCCCTCCATGGCCTGCGCAAGGCATGCCCCCCGCGGACGTGCCGTTCGCCTCCGCTGCCTTCCTCGCCGCCAAGTCCGAGGCTTCGGCGGCTCAGGAGCGCATCCGTGCGACTGCCTTTGCTTGGGAGCGTCTTCAGACCGTCGTCCCCTTCACCAAGCACGGCGCTCTGTCCTCCCACCAGGATCCGCCCTCTGGATCTGGACCCCGGCCCGACCGCCTCCTTGGTGCTCCTCTCACCGGCCAGACCAGGAGTGGGGGAGGCCGCGGGCGTCATCGTCGGGGCGGACGTGAGGGTGGTGTTGGCGGCGCTACTTCTAGTGGTACTGGTGGAGGTCGTCAGGGCACCCCGACCCCGACTCTGGCTCCCACTCCTGCCCCTGAAGGTACATTCTGGCCATCCTTCAGCGCTACATGGTCAGGGCGCATCCCGATGTGGCCGTTTCAGGGTCAGGGGGGGCTCGTCCTCAGCCCCAGCCGGCGGCCATGTTCACTGGTGCTGTTCCCCTGTTCGCCGCCGCCCCGCCTATGTAGGCCGCGGGCGCGCCGTTCTGGACCCCGCCCGCTCAGCCCAGCCAGCATCCGACCTGGCCTGGGGGTGGTGCCAGGCCGCACTGGCGCAGTCCTTCAGCGCCATGGGGCGGACGCCGCCGGTCAGCACCGAGTGGATCGCCGACTCGGGTGCCTCCTTCCACACCACCCTTGACGCCGGTGTCCTCTCTTCTGTCCGACCCCCACACCCCTCTTGTCCTTCTTCCATCATGGTTGGTAATGAGTCTTGCCTTCCTGTCACCGTCGTGGGTTCTGCTCCTTGTTCTTTTTGTCTTCCCAATGTCCTTGTTGTTCCTCAGATGGTTCATAACCTTCTCTCCATTCGTCAGTTTACAGCTGGCAATTCTTGTTCCATCGAGTTTGACTCTTCTGGCCTCACTGTAAAGGATTCGGCCTTCCGGCGTCCGCTCCTCCGGTGTAACAGCATGGGGCCCCTTTACACCCTTCGCCTTCCGTCTTCCGCTGCACCACTTTCGCCTTCTTCTTCGTCTGCCGCTTTTGCCGCGACACCATCTTCCACCACCTGGCACCGCTGTCTCGGTCACCCTGGCCGCGACGTTCTGGCTCAGCTTTGTCGTAGTACCGATGTTCCTTGTACTAGGGCTACTGCTGAGCACCTCTGCCATGCGTGCCAGCTTGGTCGTCATGTTCGGCTTCCTTTTTCTCTTCTTCGCATGCGACGCATGCCTTTGATCTTGTTCACTATGACCTATGGACTTCTCCTGTTCTCAGCCTTTCTGGCTACAATTACTATCTGGTGGTGGTAGATGATTTCTCACACTACTCTTGGACTTTTCCCTTGCGCGCCAAGTCTGAGACCTTCCCCACCCTCCTCCACTTCTTTGTCTGGGTGTCCACTCAGTTCGGTCTTACCATTAAGGCCGTCCAGTGTGACAACGGGCGTGAGTTTGATAACTCCACCTCCCGTTCATTCTTCCTCTCTCGGGGTGTTCAGCTGCGTATGTCTTGTCCGTATACCTCTCCCCAGGCAGAACGGATGATTCGCACGACGAACGATGTCATACGCACCCTTCTGATCCAGGCCTCTCTGCCCCCGCGCTTCTGGGTCGAGAGCCTCCACACCGCCACCTGCTTGCTTAACCGCCTTCCGTCCACTGTTTCTCCTGCTCCCACTCCACACCACGCTCTCTTCGGTACCTCTCTTCGCTACGACCACCTTCGGGTCTTCGAGTGTGCATGTTACCCTAACATCTCCGCCACTGCTCCTCACAAGCTGGCGCCCCGCTCGACTTGTGTGTGTTCTTTGGTTATTCTCCTGACCACAAGGGGTATCGTTGCTTTGACCTCACCTCTCGCCGCGTCCTGATCTCCCGACACGTTGTGTATGACGAGTTGGATTTCCCCTACTCCACCTCCTCCACACCTTCTCCTGACCCTGAGTAGGAGTCTCTGTTTCCGACTGACCCGGTGGTTCAGCCACCTTTACCTGTCTGCCCTTTCCCTGCAGGTTTTCCTGGCACACCGGCACTGCTTCCGGTGATCCTTGTTGCGCCACGTGCGGCCCCGGTGCCCGCTGTCGGGCCACGCGCAGCCCCGGTGCCTGCAGTCGCGCCACGCGCGGTCTCAGGACCTCCTGTCGTGCCATGCGCGGCCCTGGGGTCTCCTGCTGTGCCACGCGCTGCCCCGGTGCCTCCTCCTGCACCTGCGCGGTATGCTCAGCCGGTGCAAGTGTACCAGCGTGGTTCGGCGCCGGCACCGGCGTCGGTCGACGCCGACACCGGCGCCGCCTCCGGCTCCGGAGGCTCCTACGACGCTTACACCGGAGCCGTCGTCGCCGCCTCCAACGTCGGTTCCCTCTCGAGTCGAGCCGGCGGTGTACCACCCGCCAGTCGTCCATCGGGATCCTCGACATATCCATCCCATGGTGACTCGGCGGATGGCGTCTCAGGCCGCGACTCTCTGCAACCGAGGGGGAGCCGCGGGTCTCTCAGGTACCCTCCTCTGTCCGCGACGCCTTGACGGATCCTCACTGGCGTCGCGTGATGGAAGAGGAGTACGCGGCTCATCTTGCTAACCAGACGTGGGACCTCGTGCCGCGTCCGTCTGGTTACAATGTGGTCACAGGCAAGTGGATCTGGACGCACAAGCGTCGGACTGACGTTACACTGGAGCGCTACAAGGCTCGCTGGGTTCTCCGGGGTTTCACCCAGCGACCTGGTGTGGACTATGATGAGACCTTCAGTCCAGTGGTGAAGCCCACTACGGTGCGTGCGGTCCTCTCGCTTGCGCTCTCTCGCTCTTAGTCTGTGCACCAGCTGGATGTGAAGAATGCGTTTCTTCATGGCACTCTATCAGAGACAGTCTACTGCTCTCAGCCAGCGGGATTTGTGGACTCCAGTCGTCCGGACATGGTTTGCCGGCTCAACCAGTCTCTCTGGTCTGAAGCAGGCTCTTCGGGCTTGGTATTCTCGGTTCGCCACGTTCCTGCTGACATTGGGGTTCACCGAGGTCAAGTCTGACACGTCTCTCTTCATCTACCGCCATGGGGATGAGACTGCCTATCTGCTGCTCTATGTTGATGACATTATGCTCACAGCCTTCAGTCAGCAGTTGCTTCAGCGCGTCATCTCCTCTCTGCAGCAAGAGTTTGCTATGAAGGATGTTGGTCAGCTCCACCACTTCTTGGGCGTCACTGTTGAGCCTCGCCCGTCTGGTCTTCTCCTTCACCAGCGGCAGTATGCACTCGATATTCTGGAGCGGGCTGGGATGATTGATTGCAAGCCCTGCTCCACTCCTGTCGACACTCAGGCGAAGCTGTCTGCTGATCTGGGTGATCCTGTGGCAGATCCGGCTGCCTACCGGAGTCTGGCCGGTGCCTTGCAGTACCTCACCTTCACCAGGCCGGACCTCATCTACGCTGTTCAGCAGGTCTGTCTCCATATGCATGACCCCCAGGAGTCACACCTTGCTGCGCTGAAGCGTCTCCTCCACTACGTCCGTGGCATTGTGGACCTCGGCCTAGTTCTTCACCGCTCGTCCTCTGCTGAGCTGGTTGTCTACACCGACGCTGACTGGGCTGGCTGTCTGGACACTCGCCGCTCCACTTCCTGCTATGCCGTCTTTCTGGGCGGCAACTTGGTCTCCTGGTCGTCCAAGCGGCAGCCGGTTGTCTCCCGCTCCAGTGCCGAGACAGAGTACCGGACTGTCGCTAACGGCGTGGCGGAGGCGTCCTGGCTACGAAAGCTCTTGGCGGAGCTCCACAGTCCGCTCGCCAAGAGCACGCTCGTCTACTGCGACAACGTTAGCACCGTATATCTCTCCAACCCCGTTCAGCATCAGCGGACGAAACATGTGGAGATCGACTTGCATTTCGTGCGCGACAGAATTGCCATCGGCGATGTGCGGGTACTCCATGTCCCAACTACCTCCCAGTTTGCTGACATCTTCACCAAGGGACTACTCTCCTCGATTTTCTCGGAGTTTCGCTCCAGCCTCAACGTAGCAGGTGGCTAGTTGTGGCTGCGGGGGGGGGGGGGTATTTGCTCTGTGTACTTTCTCGTTGTGCAGTCTTGAACACCGCTGCGCTGGTTGTTCAGACTGCGGTGCGGTGTTGGCTTTCTTATTGTCCAGTCTTGAACACCGCTGCGCCGGTAGTTCAGACTGCGGGGGGGTGTTGGTGTATATGTGATCCCATGTATAGAGGCCCATCTAAAGGCCCATGTATAGGAACTATATATCCCACCCTTCTAGGGTTTGGAGGAAGAGACAATTATTCTCCAATAATATGGTCTATCCTGATGCCCCAGCCTCTTACCGTGTTTTTGGTTGGAGGACTCAGTGGGATGGGTTGGGTCCAACCCTTATTTTAGGGATGGCTCCAACCCCTCCCTTGTTTGGATGAAAAAATATCAAGAGGTTGGGTCGAACCCAATTCTTTGTTTGGTTGAAGAGATTGAAAAGAGGGACGGACCATGCTCACGCCGTTGGCTTCTCCATCTTCTTCGTCCAGCGGGCCCCATATGTCAGTTGCACTGAAGCTCCTTCCTCCTTCGTCCATCTTCTTCCTCCGTCCACCACCGAAGCCGTGCCGCCCTCCTCCACCGGCCGCCCCGCCCTCCAACGCCGCCCCGCCCCCCTCCGCCGGCCGCCCCCGCCCTCCTCTGCCACTCGTCGCCGGACCGCACGACCGAGCTCGCCCGGCTTGTCCTCACTCGCGCTCCGCCGCCCGCCATGGCTCTGCCGTACCGCCCTTCATGGCCCCGCCGCCGCCCAGATCGACACCCTCCATGGCCCCGCCGCCCCAGCAGCCTCCTCCTCCACCGACGCACAGAACCGCCACCCCCATCAATCCCCTTCGCCGCTGCCGCCGATAGCCCGGACTCGCTACCGCACAGGCCCGCCGCCACCATGGGAGTCCGGCTCTGCTCTGCACGGGCTGCCTCCTCGTGCCGCATCCCCGCAGGCTCGCACCGCCGCTGGAGCTCGCGGTCGGAGCTTGAGGCCGCCGCCACCCTGGCTCGTGCCGGTGTCGGGGCTCGCTGTTGCCGCCGCCATGGGAGTTCATCTCTGCTCTGCGCGAGCTGCCTCCCTGTGCCCCACCCCTGCAGGCTCGCATCGCCGCCGAAGCTCGCGGTCGCCACCGCCAGGGCTCGCGGCCGCTGCCGCCAGGGCCCGTGCCGGCGTCGGGGCTCGCTGCCTCCGTGCGCGGGCCTGCCCCCCCCCCCCCCCCCCCCCCGCGCCTCCGCTGCGCCGGAGCCTGGCCTCCGCTGCCCCACATCCTCCATCGCCCGTCTCCGTCAGTCTCCGTCATCGGACGTCGCGAAAAGTGGGTTCGCTGCAGGAGGTTCGCTCCGTCCGTCGTTTTTCGAGGAATCGGCCGAACCCGCATATTGGAGGAATATTCCTTCGCGGAGCCAATCCAACCCACCTCAATTGCATCCAAACAGCCATGGGGATGGGTCCAACCCAACCCAGCTCGCTCCAACCCCCAACCAAACACACGGTTAGAGTTGCATTGGACTGAATGCTAAATCCATCAGAATTTATATTTTGTTTCTTTCATCTTCAAAAGCATATATCAGTAATTGTTACGTATTACACGTCTCAAATATTACCAGTGGAGCTGATTGTCTTTCCTTAGGTTATCCGGAAATATGAATTACATACAACTTGAACTATTCTTCTATTTTTCTTTTTTTAAATAGTTATTATATTTTGCAGTTATGTGATGGTCCGATTGTAGCCTTTACCGTTCTCCACAATGTCAATTGTTGCCATGGCCTTATATATGTTACATCTCAGGTAAAGTTTTGTTTAGATATGTATTTTTTTAACATAGTACTCCCTCTATTCACGATGTCCACCAGACACATTGGACCAAGTATGAGTTAAAATCAATTTGAAATGACAATCCATACACCTATTTGTAACATGATATAACCATATCTGCTAGTTCAATTTGAAATTATGGGTAATGAGTGTAAAACATTGCAACAACTATCAATATCTATTGTTAATGGGCAAACATTGCAAAATGTATTTCCCCAAGGCCATGGACAAACCTAGCAAAATGGAGTAGGGTTTGGATACTTATTTTGCTTCCATCTTAAAATCATTAGAGATTCATGAATTATGAGGTGCAGGGTTTTCTGAAGATATGTCAGTTGCCGTCAGCATATAACTATGACAACTACTGGCCTGTTCAAAAGGTAAAATTAGTTTTCATGTACACATACTATACATTAACATTATTTAAAGGGTTTTATCTTGTATACAGAGGTTTTATTCATTGCACTTTTGTAGGTCCCCTTGCATGGCACCCCACATCAGGTCACATATTATGCAGAGCAGTCCCTCTACTCACTTATTGTCTCTGTTCCTGTAAGCACTATGTAAATTTTGGTTTGTTCTTGGATGTAGTATGTACTGTCTCATGGTGTCGGTTCCTGTTAGTGTTGTACTGTCTTATTTGTCTGTTCCTGTAAGTAGTATGCCTTTCGTTCCAAATTGTAAGTCGTTTTGGCTTTTTCTAGGTACATACATAGCTTTTGCTACATACCTAGATGTCTAAATACATAGTAAAAAGTGTGTATCTAGAAAAGCCTAAATGGCTTACTATTTAGAATGGAGGGACTGTAATTCAACAAGAAATTGATACTTTTATTTTTTTCCTGTTCATTATTGGATATATTTGTTTAGTAAGGTTCTTTTTTTATTTTGCTGCAGGTTGTTCGCCCCTTAACTCAAGTACTTTCTTCTATGGCTGATCAAGAATTGGGTCTGCACATAGAAAGCGATTTTACAGTTGGTGATGACCTCCAAAAGGTTTATACTGTTGATGAATTTGAGGTTCGTATTATGGAGTTGGAGAAACCCAGTGGACGATGGGAGACAAGGTTCACCATTCCGATGCAACCATTTGAAAATGCTCTAACAGTGCGGATTGTTACATTGCAAGTATGTATGTTTTATCCCCTCATATGGATACTGCACTCAGCTAAAATATTATTGACCAAAACATTATTGATTTTCACCTCAGAACACAACCACAAAGGAAAATGAAACCCTGATGGCGATTGGAACTGCTTATGTTCAAGGGGAGGATGTTGCAGCTAGAGGAAGGGTACTTCTGTTCTCTTTCAGTAAAACTGAAAATTCTCAGAATCTGGTACTTGAGGAGAGCATTGTGTGTACCTTTTTGGATAAAATTTCTCCTAATAGTTCTATTACTACTACGTCTATCTGGTAACGAGTCAATCTTAGTTTCAGGTTACGGAAGTCTACTCAAAAGAGAGTAAAGGTGCTGTATCAGCTGTTGCCTCTCTTCAAGGTCATCTACTGATAGCTTCTGGTCCTAAGATCACATTGAACAAATGGACTGGCTCTGAATTGACTGCTGTTGCGTTCTATGATGCCCCATTGCATGTTGTGAGCCTGAACATTGTAAGTTGAGTAAAAACTTCATTTTCATTTACATATGGTGCTTAGGAACCTCTGATTTTTTTTCATAGTTATAAACATTTTTCGTGGTACCAGATTAAATTTATATTATTTTTATGCCTTTATATGTTTAGATGACTGCTAGTAAGGACAAATCTATCAAGGAGACAAGAACAACAGAAAATCTTATTCTTTTTCTTCATTTATGTAGCTAGTGCTCCTTTATTTTGGTCTTTGAAAACTACACCTAGATGGAAAGTCAAAACTGGAGCTAACCATTAGTGCAATTGTAATTATACCCTCATTTCCCTTAACTTTGTGATTTTGCCCTTGCTATTCACAAGTCAACGTGATTTTGCCTCTATTGAACGTGATTTTGCCCCTGTTTTGACCGTTGACTAAGGGCAAAATTATGTTGACTTGTGAATAGTAAAGGCAACATTATTAAGAAAAATGAGGGTAAAATCACAATTGCATTGTAAAGTAGGGACAAGAACAGAATTGCCCCTTTGTGCAAAGCATTTTTTTCTTGAACAGGCATGAGCTATGCATTGATACACACCACTTGATGGCCTTTAATGCCTCGACAATCCTTTACTAGAATTGTGATTTCATTCACTATATGTATTGCATGAACAACAAAATCTCCAACTCTGATTGCCCTATGCCGTATGATAACTTGCATTGATGAGCTTAAGATTCCTTGGCCTAGCACATTTCTTTAGAGCTAGGGTTCCTGTATTTCTCATCAGAGCAAAGACTGCCAATAGAACGGAAAGAAGGTTTCGTCGAAAACCACGTGGCGTGAGATAATAACTTGGTTCGACTAGAGGTCAAGGCAGCGGTACTCTTTTGTGATGAGCTGAATAGCCAAGGAAGGCGCATAAAGTGGATCGCGGGGTGAGTTTGTGCGCGGCACTGAATGAGAGGTTGGGCTATATGAGCTACCGAAGACATGAAGATGATCAAGGGAGGGGGGGGGGGTGCCTGACAGTGCGAGGTGGGGCGTGGAAGAGTGTCTTGCTTGCCAATATGTTCAACAGATGAGTGGTAGTGTGCAGGCCTTCGACCCAATAAGTGGGGGGCATACTTGCCTGAAACAAGAGGGAGCGCACAACATTGTTGATAGTGCGAATGATGCGCTCAGCTTGACAGTTCTGAGGTGAAGTATATGGGTAGGACATACGCAGGAGTGTGCAGTGGGTGAGAAAGAATGTGCAAGGGGAGTTGTCAAACTCCCGATCGTTGTTGCACTGGACAGCCTTCACGGTGGCACCGAACTGAGTGCCTAGATACGAAAAAGAAGTTAGCCAAAGTAGCAAAGGTGTTAGACTTGAAGCGCAAAGGGAACGTCAATAAATAGTGAGTAGTTGTCGAGAATGAGCAAGTAATACTTGTATCCTGAAACACTTGCAATAGGAGATGTCCACAAATCACTCTGTATGAGATCAAAATTACTAGATGCAAACGCCCTAACTAACAAACATGATGGCCGAGGATGCCGAGGGCGTCGGTCATTTGCTTGAACCTCTTGCAGTAGTTCGTGATGGACAGATCTGCTTGGATGAAGTTGCGGAACGGAACTGGGTTTTGAGGCAGGGCGTCGGACTCCCGGTTGCCGGGAAACTGTGACTCGATAGTGAGCCAAGTGGCATGAGCGGTGACGCCTGCTCCCGACGCTCGAGGACGACGTCGATGAGATCGTTGGCGATGGTGCCGTAGAGCCAAGATCGAGTGACGCAATCCATGCGACTCCCATCTGGGGAGTCAAGGGCAGTGGGGTCACGCAGGATGTGGTCCTGGAGCGAGTACTTGCTGAGGATGAGAAGGAATTACTCAATGCAGATTTAGAACAGCGGCGGCTTCATAAAGCAGCATGACAACGTTGAAGTTGAGCGCAAGAGGCTTAGAGATGGTAGATTTGGCGTCGGTGTGGCGTTCCTCATCGTAGCCTTGCGTTCCTCAGCTGCGCGAGACAAAGCATCGCGGATATGCATCGCATTTCCAGCTGACAATGGCTACTTCCTCCTCGGCTGTGGCCGTGCGGGCGAGGGTGGCCTCGTGCACTAGCCTGCGTGCAACGTGCTCATCTTCTTCGCGCTTGGCGGCGTCGGCATCGCCGTCAAAGGGAGCAACAGGGAGGGAGCTAGCCATCAGGCAAAGAGAGGGAGGTGGCACCGGCTGGGAGCTGAGCTGCGGGAGATCACGCTCGGCTGACTGATGCGTAGCGGAAGATTGCGCATGGTAAAGGTGTGGGGTGAGTGCCTTGGGTGCGGAAGGACTAGGCTTAGAACCTAGACTCGTGATACCATGAGAGCAATTGAGATTGCATGGAATAATAGATTGATTATGGGATACAATACATGTACATATATAAGCAGCCTCAAGAGAGGTTTATAGAATCACAACCGATCAAGGGATTACCCTTCTATCCTAATCATCTAAGCACGGCAGGGAGCTGGCCATGGGCCTGGATGCGGGCCCATCACGCACACCACACATTCTAACAAGTTATATTTGAAGTTTTACTCCATCTGATTCCAAATGTAGCTCACTTAGGATATCAACACAGGCTCCAAAATTCGAATATGACAATTAACATCACATTTGTTTTTGTAAATTATAATATTTTGAATGGAGAATCATATAGATTATAATATTTTGAATACAGAATCATATATTATGAAAATGTATGTTTCATAGTGAATCTAGTAGTGTTAATCATGTATTGTCATTGTATATAACTTTTCTGAAGAGGTTTGGCCAACAAGAATCCTGAAATGACCTACTTTGGAATCTACATAATCATGTGCCGGTTCTCAAATTTGATTGTTTTATCTAGTTGTTCCATGACTTAGGTTCATTGTCTGTGCAATGATGTGTGCTTTTTTGTATGTAAGCTATGTTGCAGTAGGTTATCGCAGTTCTGTGGCAATGCATTAAAATTAAGGACATTCTTTCGATATCTTAACAGGTGAAAAACTTTATTTTGTTCGGTGATATTCACAAAAGCATATATTTTCTTAGCTGGAAGGAGCAAGGTTCTCAATTGAGTCTGCTGGCTAAAGATTTTGGGTCACTTGAATCTTTTGCAACTGAGTTTTTAATTGATGGAAGCACCTTGAGCCTTGTAGTTTCAGATTCTGATAAGAATTTGCAGGTAAGTTTCTCTTGTCTTTTATATCATACATTAGCAGAACACTACATTAGGTCTTCACATACTCTTGGCCCATCTGACTGTCAATTTGCTTGGAAAGAAATATAAGTTGATAGTACCACCAGTACAAGACTACATTGGCAGCTTGAAGCATCATATTTTCTCTTACTACAGGAATGATTCTTGTAGAATTCTTCCTGGGTATGTCCACCTAGCAGTCAGTACTTAAATAAATTAAATTGTAATCAATCTTCAAGAAAGTACTAGACTGGTGGCCGGATGGTGCTGAGGAAACACCTAGATGGCTGACTTAGAAGCCCTTGTGATAGTCCATGTGCATGAGGGGGGTGAGGTTTGGACACCTGCATGGCGCTGTTATCAATGCTCATGAACGTGAGTTAAGAACTAGAGGTAGATGAACACAGGAGCTTGTATGTTGCTGGATCAAGGATCCCAACTTAGCCCTTCTACATTTGTATGCAAAGATTCAGTACAAAAGTGTTGCCTACCTTGCCACATTGGATGCCATACTCCCAGTTTCCCACTACTTTTAGTGGAGTTGCTACTGACCATGGCCATGATGATTTATTACTTCCTAGTTTCTAGTGTTGCACAAGTGTATCCACGGCTGCCCCATACTAGCTACGCAGAAGTTGCCATTACACATTGAGTGGCAAAACTGGTCCTTAGGATAGAAAATACTAGCAAAAGATATTAGCACAATACTAGCAAAAGATATTAGCACAAGGGTTACACCATCAGGGGAATTCCCCGAAGCAGTAGCCTTCACTGCACTGTAAGCATGGCCTTCCCCAATAGTCGTTGGCACCAGTACCTCAACTTAGGTCTTGACTGGCCCACTGAGACCAGTAGCGTGAATGTTGATCTGCTAGGTTTTGTTGAACCACCACACTGAAGGGATCTGAATAAGGAACTGCTCAGTAAACTCAACAGAACATGAGCGACGAAGGGCCGCCTAAGGAGTTGGTGCAATTTTTCGTCTGATGCTCCCAGATTGATGTTCTTTTTTCCTTCTCCAGCTTCATGTACCACTGACCCTCAGCTTAAAAGTCAGGTGATAGGAGGCCAGCCATGCCTCCTTGTATTCCGCAATCTGCTGTCTGCTCACACCTGTCTCCAGCTTCGTATTGCATGGGTTTTGGATATTTCTAAATTGCTAATATGAAAACAAATAACGCAGATTGCAATCCTATATTTTTTGTAATAATGTTTCTTGTGTGTTTCTTTTAGAGTTTAAATTTCCTGCAAATTTGTCACTATCTTTTTCCATCTGAATTAGGTTACTTTCACTAATTACGTTTCACTAGAGTAACAAATAACACCATGCAGATTTTCTACTATGCTCCCAAAATGGTGGAGAGCTGGAAGGGGCAAAAGCTCCTTTCCAGAGCAGAGTTTCATGTTGGAGCACATGTGTCGAAGTTGCTGAGAATACAGATGTTGCCCACACAAGGATTGGTATCTGAAAAGACAAATCGTTTTGCTCTTGTATTTGGAACGCTGGATGGTGGCATTGGGTGCATTGCACCTGTTGATGAATTGACATTTCGTCGGCTCCAGAGCTTACAGAGGAAGCTTGTAGATGCTGTCCCCCATGTGTGTGGCCTGAACCCAAGATCATTTAGGCATTTTAAGTCCAACGGCAAGGCGCATCGACCTGGACCAGATAACATCATTGACTTTGAGCTTCTTTCTCAGTAAGTCAATCTTCAATCCATTGTCTCATTATTTTTTTTCTTAATCTAGTAAAATAGGGGTATTATATGATGTGCTACTGTAGACCCTCCATTGCATTATGTTTGTCCACGGCCTCAAAGGAAACCTTTCACAATTTTTGTCCTGGAAGAATATAAGTGTTTAGTTATTGCAATATTTTCTCGTACTACCCTTAACTAAATGCATTGATAAAAAGAGAAGTGATTGTATCATATTATATAGTAGTGATATGATTGTCATTACACATTGGCTTTTACATGGAAATACTAGTATTTCCTTGGTCAGTGAGTGCATATAGCATGCTATGGACAATACATTGCAGAACCGATATATGAACTTTTTTTTGTACAAAAGTAAAATTCAATGGAATAAATGGTACCAAACCAGTAAGAAAATATATTTTAATTTAAAATGGTAGATTAACTTAATTTTGCATAGGGACTATGAACTCATTTTTGAATTAAATGATTTTTATAAAGTTAGCTATATTACAAGTGTAAGTGCTGGAAATATAACTTTAAAAGTATTGGTCGATATAGTGTTCCAAAGGAGTCTCATTTACATCAACTATTTATGTTATAAAATATTGGATAAAATTACACCCCTTAGTTTGTTACCTAGTAGACTACCGCCATTGTTAAGTTCTTGCATTTTTCTTAACCTTTTTACCATTTATAAAGTCCTAAACCTGCATTTTGAAATTTTTTCCACCTTTTTGCAGCTATGAGATGTTGTCTTTAGGAGAGCAACTTGATATTGCCCAACAAATTGGAACCACCCGCTCGCAAATTCTTTCTAATTTTAGTGACTTTTTACTGAGCACTAGTTTCTTGTAAATCACACTGATCGGGAATTTACTGGTGCTTTGTAATTCAGTAGCTGTGAAAATTAGTGTCAGTTCCATCGACTCCACTTACAACAGATCTATTGTAAAGATGCTGCTGCCGAGTTTATGTTTTTAATGTTGTTTTCACTAGACATGGGATGTTCACCAGACATGATTTTCAGTAGACTATTGGTATTAGATTAGATAATAACCCGTGCGTTGCTACTATAGATGTTGATGTTCATGCAGCCTGTAGCACGAAAGCCTGCCTGAAAGCCTGTTTTTTTTTTTGCCCAGCCCAAACACGGCATGGCTGAAACCCTAGCCTCCCTCACCTGTGAAACCACCGGCCGCCGCCTCCCTCCACTCTTTCTCGCGACGCCCCTCAGGCCCTCACCCACTGGAATCTTGGATGGATGGATCCGCTAGTCCTCCCGCCCCTCAGGCCCTCACCGACAACTGCTTGCCTTGGCGCTCACCCCGCACCTCTGGCATTCGGCCTCCCAGCGCTAGCTGCTCGCCCCGCCCGGCGACGCCGTCGCTCACCGCGCCCCTCGCCCCCTCCCCACCGGCCTTAGTTAGCCCCGTCCCTCGCCACCGGCCACGCTGGCCCATCCATGATGTTGCCGCTGTCGTCGGCCGCTGGCCGCCACTAGGCCTGCCCCTCCCTTCTGGCCGCAGACCCCGACCTGCAGTTCGCCCCCCTCCGGCCTCCGCCGCCGTTGGTGGCTCGGTGTGCTGCCTCCGGGTCCCTCCTCACCGGCGGAGGTCGGTAGGCGGCTGGGCGCGGCGTCGGTTGGCGCGGCCCGGTGCAGGCGGGGGCCGGTGGCGCGTGGCGGGCTGGCGGCCACGGCTAGCCAGGCGGGGGCTGGCGAGCGCGACGGTGGCGGTGGCAGGCGTGGCCGCCTAGAGCGAGTGGTGGGCGGGCAGCATGGGCACGACGGAAGCCCCGTGTTTTTCGGGCCTGGCCATCACGAAATGGGCCCGTGGGCTCATGCTTGGGCCGAGGATGCAGCCCGTGGGCTGACCTGGCACGGCCTGCTGGGATATCGGGCCGGGCCAGGCACGGCACGGTGAAGGCCGGGCTAGAGCGGGCCCGGGCCCAGGCTGGGCCGGGCGGCCCAAATGGACATCTTGTTGCTACGGGCCTAAAGTTAAAATGAAATAGCAGTTACTTCAAAAAAAATGCAAATAATCATGTTAATTTTGGGTGACATTTGAACCTTTAAACTTAACCCATAGGCGGTCAAATTGCAATAAAGCCGGACCTCTAAAAAGGTTGGTCATATTTGCATAACATTGAGCTCCAAATCTTCTAGGTTTATGATCGAACTACAACTTTGAACCAAAACTGTTTTACTAAAACTTCTAGGCTTATAATCGAACTACAAGAACATTTTCGTTATGGGGTGGAGTAGTTGATTATGCTAGAAAATTTGGATTTTTCTTTTTTTGCCGATAGAGCATTGTCGGGTCAGTGTCGTGTGTGCTTATCTCGATGGGGACAGCTCTGGGTCCAGCTCGATTGCTGCTCCGCCCGTGGAGCCATTTTCATTATTGCCGTTTGAAAAAGCTTCAGCAGGAGTCACAGCAGAAGGTGGAGCTGGAGTCCACTCCTATCAAAGAGGGTTTTACTGCATCTTATTTTTTGTCTTATTTTTCTTTGATTTCACGTGAGAAGAGATTTCAATTTCAAACCGTACATTTTGTCCTTGATATGAATAACTTGACTGTCGACGAACACGACGTGCAAACAGTGAACGGCCAGCCCAGTCGACCCACCCACTCTCTCAGCACTCTCCGGCTCTATCTTCTCCGCTCCCGCTGCCCCCATCCCGCCCTGTTGGCAATCATATTTCTTTCTGTTCATAATTAATAAAGTATTCCTTATATTGATTAATGTTTATGTTAAGTATTTGTGAAACTCTTTACTTGTATGGATATTCTAAAATGTTCGTAGTCGGAGTTCATGTGAGGACACGCATAAATATTAGACTAGCACATGTATTAGTTGATTGATTACATTTCACAAGTCATGGATATGGGGATGTCAAACTAATAATGTAGGCTCATGCGAGACATGAGACTTAACTGACCCAATACGAGATGATAACTTCTCATTACACAATGTGTACATTGTGTCCTAAGACCTGAGATCGTCATATGTACTCAAGATGTGAACCGACCTACTTAGGAGCCATCAAACGTTACATCGTAACTGGGTAGTTATAAATGTGGTTTTCGGGTCTGTCAAGAAGCATGTTGTGGGACGTAGTCGGTCAATATGGGATTTGCCCCTCTCTGCAAGAGAGATCTCTAGGCCCTTCGAGTGATTCGGATCAGGAAATGCATTGCCATGCTGGGGTTAAGAGTTAACCAAGGATTCTGAATCACAAGATCGAGAAAGAGTGGTCGGCTTCAAACTAGACCAAATATCGTGAGGCAAAGGGAACAGCATGTATAAGATTATGACGGCTCGACAGATATAATTCGCGCGCGCATAGGAGTTGACACGTCTTGCTAGAGACCGCTATCAACTATTGGCGTGTAGGAGTACTCAGCCATGTCTATTTACGCGTGAGCACATAAGGTCACACACTTAAGGGCCAGAAGCCTAATGAGGATGAGATCCAAATTTTGTTTTTGCTACCCATATTTCTACAGCCCCATCCCCTCACAGCTCGCCCTGCCGTGTTGCCACATGAAGAAATTCGGGTATTTCTCTAGTTCTAGAATCAAAAATAGAGTTGCGTTTCAATTGAAATCATGTACCAAAATAGTGAGATGACAGAGTTGAAATAGAGTTATTACATATAAAGGTGGGTTAATTTATTTATATTTTGTATTTAATGTAGCCCAGCTAGCTCGGCACAACTGGCTGATCAAACCCCACTAGCCAGATAGTCCAGCAGCCCCCCAACAACGCACCTCTCTCAACACACACAAGGAAAAGCACGGAGGTTTGACCTTTCTTCTCCCTGCAGCTCCTATTGCTTCCCCAATGCCCTCAAATCCCTAAATCGCAAGATTGAAATCCTCCCCAAATCAAGAATCAAGAGCAGGCAGATCCACCCCACTAGCAAGCCACGCACGGTGCCCAGGCCCAGCGGATGCTGTAACGACCCGGCCCAGGATAATGGCTAAGATCTACTCTATACGTTGAGTAGACAACACCTGCTAAATAACTCTCTTGCGCTTTCGTCCTCGCTTCGCGCAAAAGGTTCTAACCGGAGTTACTAGCTTCCCAGGGACTGGCTATTTAAGCTGGTTCGGCTCCCTCTCTACTTTCAGTTTGGGACTAAGGCGCTGAGCTCCGTGGTGCTACAGTAGCTTGCGCTACAGTACCCGCGCAGCCCAGTCGGCCCGTGGGCCGTGGCAATCTCCCCCCGTTAGGATTCGACGTCCTCGTCGAACCAACTTACCCATACGGGACAAAGGAGCAGGATCACCTCTCTTGGGCCACGTCCCATACGTCTAGTGCTAACGATCCTATGTGCCACATCCGTGGGTTCACTGCCAGCAGCCCATGTGTGTCCGTCCATATGCTATTGGCATCTGTGTTTCCACACGCCGACGTGCTCATGTACGCGCACTTCTGTTCGTACGTGGCGTGAAACCGCGAGAGTATGGCTCTGATACCCCTGTAACGACCCGGCCCAGGATAACGGCTAAGATCTACTCTAGACGTT
The DNA here is from genome assembly GCF_016808335.1 of Panicum virgatum. Lineage (NCBI taxonomy): Eukaryota > Viridiplantae > Streptophyta > Magnoliopsida > Poales > Poaceae > Panicum > Panicum virgatum. Next base: position 14,931,285 of record NC_053151.1, read on the forward strand.
GAGTAGACCACACCTGCTAAATAACTCCCTGGCGCTTTCGTCCTCGCTTCGCGCAAAAGGTTCGAACCGGAGTTACTAGCTTCCCAGGGACCGGCTATTTAAGCTGGTTCGGCTCCCTCTCTACTTTCAGTTTGGGACTAAGGAGCTGAGCTCCGCGGTGCTACAGTAGCTTGTGCTACAGTAACCCCGTGCAACCCAGTCGGCCCGTGGGCCGTGACAGATGCCGTCCAGTCCATTGCGCACCTGTGGGGAGGCCAGACGGCGGCGGCTGGCCGTGGCAGGAGGGCTTGACGCCCTGACCACATGATGGCGAGACGACGATGGAATACCCAACTCTAAAATGCTGGCTCCGCCACTACTGCCTCTACCCCCACCCCGACCCCTGCCTCGGCCTCCAGCTCATCTGATTCCCCGCACCATCCCCAGCCCCAGGCGCCGCATCCCCTCCACCCCAGCTAGTCCCTCCCCGCCTAACCCGCCGCGGCCTCCCGCTTCGCCGCTTCCGTTTGGCATCCACCCCCAGGGCAGCACTAGACGGGCTCCCTCCTGGAGTTCGCCGCCGTCCCAGTCTCCCGCGCACACCGCCCATGCGCGCGCCGACTGTCCTCCCCCACTCGAGTTGTGCCCAAGCCCTGCCCAGGGAGTCGCAGGCCCGCGTGGCGCTCCGCGCGCTCGCCCTGCTGCGGCGCCCACCCCAGCCACCACCTATGAGCCACGTGCGAGGCCGGGGTGAGGGCGTGGGACCTCGCAGACCTTCCACGCGCCGCCGCCCGGCAGCGATGGGGCGAGATGGCATAAGAAGGGGCTGTGGTGCATAGGGTTGAAAACGGTCGGGAAAACTCCCTAACCGTTCCTGCTCCTATATTTTTTTTTTGCCGAGAACGGATGCAGGAACGGGAAAGGCAGACGGGAAAACG